>NC_044034.1:351855914-352455914 GCF_901765095.1 Microcaecilia unicolor
TGGAAAACTTGTCTTTTTAACAAAATTTTGATTATGTAAAAATTCTATTTTTTTAAATTATTTTAATTATCATCAGTGTCATTCCCAAAGTTTTTTTGGCATCTTTGATGTAAACCACTTAGGTCTTTTTTTGGAATCGACAGTTAAAACAAAAAGCCTAGATTAGATTATTAAAATTTGCTATACTGCCTTAGTTGCATCAAGTAAATAACAGATAAAATTCAAAAACAAAAAGTATAAAATAAATATGGGGAGGCTCTTGCCAACAGTTCATATGACAGTCAGGAGTTTCTCCTATTAACTAATTTCAAGTCCTAACTGGGCATAGTGGCAATATTTCTAGAGGGCAGCTTCGCTGTCAATGTGGATTCCTACCTAGGAAGCATTAAAAAAAAATAGCAAAACAGTGTAATTTATTTAATTGCAGGTTTTTTTTCTCTAGGATCAGAGTAATTTAGCCATCGCTTGCTAATGTACTTGTGAAGGTTCTACCATAGAGTATTGAACCTTGGCAGTTCATTCACTTATTCAGTATTATTTTATTTTTTTCCTTTGTACACATTTCAACCTGTGTTTTGCTCCTTTTGTAGAACATACACTGCCTTCTCTCCTCTTATGCTAACCGATTTTTTTTCATATTGAAATTGTTTTCGTACTGGCCATGGAGATGTCCTGGAAACCCTTGAAACTGTGGATTTTTTTAGAAAAATTAAGCTACGTAAAATAACCAAATATAAGTGTGAGTAATTAAAGCGCTGTGATCATTTTTTATTGGAAGCAGCAGTATATCAAATGCTAAATAAACTGTAAACTATAATTCAGAACAGCACTGCTGATTCGCCTTCCTCACCGTCTCATATTCTGCTGCTTCATCTTGGTAAGAAAAATGTTGACATTGGCCAAAAGATGAAAATGACCTGTGAGGGAGTGAGCGGTATAGCGGCAGGTGGCCCTAGGAACGCTCCCTCACTGAAGCTGCAAGTTAGCCACCTTACATCAGGTGGTGCTAAGAGGACGCAGTTTAGCTGCCTGAAAGCAGGTGGCGCTAAACTGCCAATGCATGTCCTGAGCCAGAAGGGCAAAGCTCAGAGGGAAGGAAGGTTAAATGCCCTGAAAGAGTGTAGAACCAGTAAGGCCCCGAGTAGAGGCTTCCAAGGAAGGAGGTCCTGAGGGAAGAGGATTCCCAGTTAAGCTAAGCTAGAGTACCTGGGGATCAGGGAATCTTTGTGACTCAAGTTTAACTCTTCAGAGTTGATGTGTGAAGATTATCAAGGTAGGAGATAACCTTGAATTGTATACAGAAAGTATGTCCAGAGGGAACACAGGAGGGTGTTAATAGACACTGTATTGGCTAGGCTGGAGGCCAGCCCTAAAGAGAGCGTACTGACTGCGATATGCGAAGACCCAGAGAGAAATAAAGGGACTGTACTTGTGCTGGACTAAAGCCTGTGAGATAACGGGCACGTGTTGAGTCAATCAATAGTCTTTTCCTTTTTTGCTTGCAACCCTGTGTGTCTGACTGAGTTCTTGCCCTATTCAATCCACACCCTGAATCACACTACCACAAGGCCACACAACCTAGCATGATGGACACAATTGGAATATTTTGGCTGGTGAGGGAAATAATAAATTCTCGTCATTCTAAAGCTGTATACCACTTTCAGTCCTATTAGAAATAATTCCCTGATCTTATCAGCTGTAACTTTTGGTCTTTGGTACATTTACAACACCCTGAATGATTGAGAGAATATTTTGAGTTTTGATAACCTCAAATGTCATTTAAATAAAACACTGAGTTCTAAAATATTCTTCGTACGAGTCTCCTATTACTATCGATAGGTATTAGTCCCACAGCCAGCTTTCAGACTTTTCTTTTATAATCCTGGACATTTTAAGTGACCATCTGCTCTTGGTGCCCAAAGAATAATCTCGTTTCAGTGAAGCTTTGTGTAAAAAATGTCTTAGCCTTTTCAAAGCCTCAACAAATTGCTTAATATCTGCTTTAAATGTAAAGGTGCATGTCATTGAGTTTTGTCGCCTCCTGTCAGGTAACGTGTATTTGTTTTAAAGGTTAGCATTGCAGAGGTAAGTTTTATCTAACTAATAGTTCTGTTATTTTTCAGCTTTCTCTGTACACTAACCCAGTCCCAGATGTGAAATATGTGGAAAAACAGCAAACCCAACTAGAAGAGAGAGTTTCCTGGCTGCGACATGCTGTAGGACCGTATACAGCTTGGTGTCAGGTATCAAGCTTTAATATGATCGATCTATTTATTTAGATTTTGCTCACACCTTTTTCAGTTGTAGTTCAAGGTGAGTTACATTCAGGTACACTGGATATTTCTCTGTCCCAGGAGGGCTCACAATCTAAGTTTGTACCTGAGGCAATGGAGGGTTAGGTGACTTGCCCAAGATCACAAGGAGCAGCAGCAAGATTTGAACCGGCCACCTCTGGATTACAAGACCGGTGCTCTAACCACTAGGCCACTCCTCCACTCTATGCACAGTATGACATTGAAAGCAGGGCTACGCATAAGTACATAAGTAATGCCACACTGGGAAAAGACCAAGGGTCCATCGAGCCCAGCATCCTGTCCACAACAGCGGCCAATCCAGGCCAAGGGCACCTGGCAAGCTTCCCAAACGTACAAAACATTCTATACTTGTTATTCCTGGAATTGTGGATTTTTCTCAAGTCCATTTAGTAGTGGTTTATGGACTTGTCCTTTAGGAAACCGTCGAACCCCTTTTTAAACTCTGCCAAGCTAACCGCCTTCACCACAAAACAGACACGAAGGAAAACCCTTCCATAGGCAATCACCAGTCCAGCAAAAAGAGTGGAAGGCACCAGAACAAAGTCCAAGATATTCTTTTAAAAACACTAGGGCTGTTCAGGGTACACTCTTCACATGCACTATATAGGGTGCACTTGACAAGAATTTCCCAACACCGGCCGTGTTTTGCCATCATCAGGGGACCTGTAAACATTGCATCAACGCTAAAACTGCAAGCCACAAAGGTCTAATGAGTTCCAGCAGTCAGTGTACTAATCTGAAGCACAAAGACAAACAGGTAAACCGATGAGAAAATTGGTGGCGTCTTCTCCATGGCTTGCAGTGTTTAGTGTTTTAGTGACATTGCCGAAGAGTTAGAAGGTAAAGTTTGCCTATTTGCGGATGATACTAAGATTTGTAACACAGTGGACACCCCGGAGGGAGTGGAAAACATGAAAAAGGACCTACGGAAGCTAGAAGAATGGTCTAAGGTTTGGCAATTAAAATTCAATGCGAGGAAATGCAAAGTGATGCACTTAGGGAGTAGAAATCCACGGGAGACGTATGTGTTAGGTGGGGAGAGTCTGATAGGTACAGATGGGGAGAGGGATCTTGGGGTGATAGTATCTGAGGATCTGAAGGCGACGAAACAGTGTGACAAGGCGGTGGCCGTAGCTAGAAGGTTGTTAGGCTGTATAGAGAGAGGTGTGACCAGCAGAAGAAAGGGGGTGTTGATGCCCCTGTATAAGTCGTTGGTGAGGCCCCACCTGGAGTATTGTGTTCAGTTTTGGAGGCCGTATCTTGTTAAGGATGTAAAAAGAATTGAAGCGGTGCAAAGAAAAGCTACGAGAATGGTATGGGATTTGCGTTACAAGACATATGAGGAGAGACTTGCGGACCTGAACATGTACACTCTGGAGGAAAGGAGAAACAGGGGTGATATGATACAGACGTTCAAATATTTGAAAGGTATTAATCTGCAAACGAACCTTTTCCGGAGATGCAAAGGCAGTAGAACGAGAGGACATGAAATGAGATTGAAGGGGGGCAGACTCAAGAAAAATGTCAGGAAGTATTTTTTCACGGAGAGAGTAGTGGATGCTTGGAATGCCCTCCCGCGGGAGGTGGTGGAAACGAAAACGGTAATGGAATTCAAACAAGCGTGGGATAAACATAAAGGAATTCTGCTCAGAAGAAATGGATCCTAAGGAGCTTAGACAAGATTGGGTGGCAAAGCCGGTGGCGGGAGATGGAGATGGTGCTGGGCAGACTTATACGGTCTGTGCCAGAGCCGATGGTGGGAAGCGGGACTGGTGGTTGGGAGGCGGGGATAGTGCTGGGCAGACTTATACGGTCTGTGCCCTGAAGAGCACAGGTACAAATCAAAGTAGGGTATACACAAAAAGTAGCACATGTGAGTTTATCTTGTTGGGCAGACTGGATGGACCGCGCAGGTCTTTTTCTGCCGTGATCTACTATGTTACTATGTAAGGCAATGTTGACAGGTCCCCTGTTGAAGGTTTACGTACCGAAAATAGAACCTGTGTTTGGGGAACTCTTGTCAGGTGCGTCCTGTATACTGCATGTGAAGACTGTATTGTGAATGTCTCTAGTGTTTTTAAGGAATAAACTGAGTATCTTGAACTTTGTTCTGGTGCTTTCCACTCTTTTTGCATAACTATTAAAAGCAGGGCTCTCATTTGCTATGATGCCTTGGCAACTGCCACAGAATTGGTTTATTTGTGGAAACTTGGCTGCTGTTTCCCATTTAAATGTTTTGATTTAGCTTTTGCTCTTTGTCTGTAGTTAGGTTCAGGTTCACTAGGCATTTTTACTGTTCCCAGAAGGCTTACAATCTAATTTTGTGTCTGATATAATTGAAGATTATGTGACTTGCCTGATGGGATTTGAATCCTGGCCTTGCTGGTTCTCACATGGTTCTTACCTGCTCTAACCACTAGGTCAGTGATTCTCAAATCTTTCCTCGGGGACGATTAGCAAGTCAAGTTGTCAGGATATTCACAATGAATTTTCATACTTCCTACTTCCTTTATAGGCAGATCTCTCTCATGCATATTCATTACGGATATCCTGAAACCTGAAGGGTTGATGTCCTTCCCCCTCCCCCCCCCCCCCCCCCCCCCCCCCCGGGGCAGGTTTGTACCTGGCTATTCCTTTTGTGCCACCTTTTCTTCCTGCAATACATCTCCCTGGTTTGCACTCGATGCTGCCATTCTCCCTTACTCTCTCTTGGTCTCCAGGGAAGGAAGGAACAAAGCCAGGTGCATGGCCTGTGGGCACGGTTGCCAGATTGGCGGTTTTCCCGCCCAATTGGGCGGTTTTCCGCAACCCGCCGCAGGAAACTTTTGCCTGCGGCGGGTTGCGGTATTTTGGGCTCGTTTTGTTTTTTTTGTGGATTTTGGGGCGGTTTTTCGGCCGGCGGGGGGTGGGGCTAATGGCGACAAAGGCGGGGGTTGTGACGTTTTGGGTGGGGTTTGGTGACGTATTGGACAGGGCGATGGGGGCGGGGATGATGACGGAAGGGGTGGGGCTGATGACGGCGGTGGTGGGGTGATGACGGAAGGGGCGGGGTTGATGACGGTGGGGGTGGGGTGTGTGCGGTTTTTGGGCAGGTTTTGGGCTGTTTTGTGTGGGGAATTTTTTTTTTTTATTTGGCAACCCTGCCTGTGGGGTTCTTAGTGCTGCTGCTCTGCTCTGCTCATTCTTTTCATTTAGTCTGATGCAACTAGTTTGGAAGACACAAAAGTGTGATGATAAAGACCTAGGAGGAAAGACACAGTAAGAAAAGCAGGGAAGAGTGAGTTGAAGAAGAAGGAAAATCTGGAAGGAGCAAAGAAACATAACAATTAAATGGCAACATTTTTGTTTTTGGTGTTAATTTCTTGGTTGTGAAACAGCAATTTAAAAAAGAAACTTTTGATGTGCAGAGCCAGCTTGAGGGTATCAAACGCCCTAGATGAATCTTCAGCCATGCGTGACCCCCCAGGGGTGGCTCAAGGCTCCCTATCCTTAGGGTTACCATTTTTTGTCCCCCCAAAAGGAGGACACATGTCCCACCCCACCACACACCCGCCCTGCCCCCTTTCACACCCTCGCTCTGCCCCTGTCACATTTTCCCCTCCCCCCTGTCACATACCGCGTGCCCCCCCCCCCCTGTCTCACGAGGTCACTTCAACTCTCGGCATCCATTTTGAATTGGCGCCGAGGATCACCAACAGGAAGGATGCATGTAGGGCAGCGCTCCAGGCAGGAAAGAGGGGGCTCTTTCCTGCCCTGAAGGCGGACGAGGTCACTAGACCACCAGGGCACTAGTAAGTAAGGGGAGGGGAGGCTAGCAATCTGCCCATTTGTTCGGATTTCTGGTGGTCCTGTAGGACGGTCGCCCACCAGCCTGCCCGTTTGTCCAGAAATCCGGACAAACGGGCAGATTGGCAAAACCCGCCTGGTTGCCCGGACATGCCCTCAAAAAGAGGACATGTCTGGGTAAATCCGGACATATGGTAACCCTTCCTACCCTATGTCCTGCATCCCTCCTTCCCTCCCCTTGAGAACCTGCCATGGGCCCCCCCTACATCCTCTTTTATGCTGCTGCCAAAGCTTGAAGAATCTGAAGCACTGCCATGTCCCACCCCCCACCCCCAACCGGAAGCCTGCCTGAGACAGAGGCAGAACTAGGCAGCCTTTGAGTCCATTCAGCACTCAGTTTTCTTTAAGCTGTGGTGCAGGAGGCTGTAGGGGGGCAGTGTTGGCAAGAGGAAGGCTCTCGCATATGCCAAAGCCACGCCTCGCTCCCCATCCCCCAGTTCTGCTGCTCTAGGTGGCCTAGTAGCAGGGCTGGCCCTGTTATGTTACTCAAAAGTAGAAAAAAGGTAAATATGCCACAACAAACCAATTTTTGCTCAAAATCATTGTGAAGAAAGGGATCCTCGGATTTGGAACCATGGTTCCTAATTCAGCCTTTATAATCGCTGCTCATCAATGTCGGTCATAGGATCACTTGAAATACAAAAAATGTCTAGCCTTCATGCACAGGGTCCAGAAAGAATGTCTCCACCATCTATAAACAGAATAACTGAGCAGCTCTTCCTTCTTCTATCCAAAATATATGAAACTTCCTCTTCTCACATGTGAACTGTTGCAGCCCAGTGACAATTAAAATTCAATGCGAAGAAATGCAAAGTGATGCACTTAGGGAGTAGAGATCCACGGGAGACGTATGTGTTAGGCGGTGAGAGTCTGATTTGTACGGACGGGGAGAGGGATCTTGGGGTGATAGTAGCTGAGGATCTGAAGGCGACGAAACAGTGTGACAAGGCGGTGGCCGTAGCTAGAAGGTTGCTAGGCTGTATAGAGAGAGGTGTGACCAGCAGAAGAAAAGAGGTGTTGATGCCCCTATACAAGTCGTTAGTGAGGCCCCACCTGGAGTATTGTGTTCAGTTTTGGAGGCCGTATCATGCTAGGGATGTAAAAAGAATTGAAGCGGTGCAAAGAAAAGCTACAAAAATGGTACAAGATTTGCGTATGAGGAGAGACTTGTGCACCTGAACATGTATACCCTGGAGGAGAGGAGAAACGGGTGATATGATACAGACATTCAAATATTTGAAAGGTATTAATCCGCAAACGAACCTTTTCCGGAGATGGGAAGGCGGTAGAACTAGAGGACATGAAATGAGATTGAAGGGGGGCAGACTCAAGAAAAATGTCAGGAAGTATTTTTTCACAGAAAGAGTGGAGGATACTTGGAATGTGGTGGAGATGGAAACGGTAACAGAATTCAAAAATGCGTGGGATAAACATAAAGGAATCCTGTTCAGAAGGAATGGATCCTCAGAAGCTTTGCTGAGATTGGGTGGCAGAGCCGGTGGGGGGAGGCGGGGCTAGTGGTTGGGAGGTGGGCCTTGTGCTGGGCAGACTTCTACGGTCTGTGCCCTGAAAATGGCAGAAACGAATCAAGGTCAGGTATACACATAAAGTAGCACATATGAGTTTAAATTGTTGGGCAGACTAGATGGACCGTGCAGGTCTTTTCTGCCATCATCTACTATGTTATGTAATTCAGGTGAAGCTGGTTTAAATCAGCACTCGCTCATAACTATCCTATATAATAATTCTCACCTCTCTCACCTGCTGAAGCTCACTCTCTGCTGAAGCTCACTCTGTGGGAGGGGAACACAACACTCACTCTCACTCATGCACCACTCACTGTCACTCAGGACCCGCCCTCAGCCACGCCCCTTCCGGACATAATTCGCAACCCCAACGTTCTAAATGAAGCTTCAAAACCGGAACTGTGAGGCGCCAGAGATATCCTGTTTGCCCATGCCTGGAAACCGGAAGTCAGAACTGTGAAGCGTTGTGAGCCCCGCCCTCGCGTCACAACGTCATGACGACGAGGGCTGACAACACTGCAGGAAACAAATGCGCAATCTCCCGGCTGGGTGCCGAGGCTGCAAAAACGCGATCTACCCACGGAAACAGCATCACCTGTGAAGCGTCGTGTGCCCCGCCCTCGCGTCACAACGTCATGACGACGAGGGCGGACCAGACTGCAGGAAACAAACGCGATCTCCGCCGGACCACACTGCAGGAAACAAACGCGCGATCTCCATGGAAACAGCATCACGGAGTACGCAGGTGCCTCGAGGGGGGTTGGGGGACAGCTGCCTCGCTGATGGTGGGTGGCGAGGCTGCAAACGCTATCTCCCCCTGCCTGCAGGGGGCTTTGGGGACACCTGGGTCGCTGACCATGGCTCTAGAGGCTGCAAACCCCATCTTCCCCTGCCCCAAAACCTTGCTAGCACCCGTTTCATCTCTCCCAGAAACGGGCCTTTTTTGCTAGTTGCATAATAATGTGATATCTGCTGTTGCAGCAATAACAGCTGTGCAAACTACGAAACAAGCGCATAGGTCAGCAATGTGTCACCGTAGAAAAAAATGTGCACTTTATATTGTTGGAGCTACACATTCAGGTATCAAAGCCATCTGTGCGCTGCTGTAGAGAAAACGAACTACACTGTGCAGCACTGTTAGGAACTGCTTTATAAATCCGATACAGCGTTAGGTTTCGTTGCTTATCAGGGATCTGCGCTCCCCTGCAGCTGCTAGATCATAATGACTGTTGCAATCATAGCACTCTTAATGGCATCCACTCGGTGCCTCGTTGGATTTGTGAGCGGTTCATAAGTACATAAGTAGTGCCATACTGGGAAAGACCAAAGGTCCATCTAGCCCAGCATCCTGTCACCGACAGTGGCCAATCCAGGTCAAGGGCACCTGGCACGCTCCCCAAACGTAAAAACATTCCAGACAAGTTATACCTAAAAATGCAGAATTTTTCCAAGTCCATTTAATAGCGGTCTATGGACTTGTCCTTTAGGAATCTATCTAACCCCTTTTTAAACTCCGTCAAGCTAACCGCCCGTACCACGTTCTCCGGCAACGAATTCCAGAGTCTAATTACACGTTGGGTGAAGAAAAATTTTCTCCGATTCGTTTTAAATTTACCACAGTGTAGCTTCAACTCATGCCCTCTAGTCCTAGTATTTTTGGATAGCGTGAACAGTCGCTTCACATCCACCCGATCCATTCCACTCATTATTTTATACACTTCTATCATATCTCCCCTCAGCCGTCTCTTCTCCAAGCTAAAAAGCCCTAGCCTTCTCAGCCTCTCTTCATAGGAAAGTCGTCCCATCCCCACTATCATTTTCGTCGCCCTTCGCTGTACCTTTTCCAATTCTACTATATTTTTTTTGAGATACGGAGACCAGTACTGAACACAATACTCCAGGTGCGGTCGCACCATGGAGCGATACAACGGCATTATAACATCCGCACACCTGGACTCCATACCCTTCCTAATAACACAGTGTGTTTTTCTACAGCAGCACTCAGAAATTGTTGAAGCTTTACTGATACACATCATAAAGTGTAAATGTTTTTTCTACTGTGACGTATTGCTGACCTTTGCATTTGTTTTCACAGTTTGCAAAGCTGTACTGGAGTGGAGGAGTAGCCTAGCGGTTAGTGCACCGGACTTTAATTAGATTGTAAGCTCTGTGGAGCAGGGACTGTCTCTTCATGTTCAAGTGTACAGCGCTGCGTACGTCTAGTAGTGCTATAGAAATGATAAATAGTAGTAGTATCCTGGGGAACTGGGTTCGATTCCCACTGCATCTCCTTGTGACTCTGGGCAAGTCACTTAACCCTTCATTGCCCAAGGTACAAATAAGTACCTGTATATACGATGTAAACTGCTTTGAATATAGTTGCAAAAACCACAGAAAGGCAGCATATCAAGTCCCATTTCCCTTTTCCTATTTCAGATTCTGTTGCTACTATTTGAGATTCTACATGGAATGTTGCTATTATTTGAAATTCTACAAGGAATGTCGCTATTATTTCAGATTCTACAAGGAATGTCGCTATTATTTCAGATTCTACATGGAATGTTGCTACTATTTGAGATTCTAGATGGAATGTTGCTAGTGGAGGAGTAGCCTAGTGGTTAGTACAGCAGACTTTGATCCTGGGGAACTGGGTTCAATTCTCACTACAGCTCCTTGTGACTCTGGGCAAGTCATTTAACCCTCCATTGCCTCAGGTACCAAAACTTAGATTGTGAGCCCTCTAGGGACAGAGAAAGTACCTGCGTAGAATGTGTACAGCGCTGCGTATGTCTAGTAGCGCTATAGAAATGATTAGTAGTAGTACTGTACTACTGCAAGCTGGTACAGCAGATATTAAATTATTACACAACGGATTTGAGCAAGTGTTGATTTAAACCAGCTTTATGTGAATATTTGCTATGCTGCAACAATTTGCATGTTTTTCCCTGAACAGCTATGAGAAGAAGGGGAGTTTCACAAATTATTTTTGGATAAAAGAATGAAGAATTGCTCAGTTAAAAAAAAAAAAAGGCTAGACATTTGTGTATTTCAAGTGATCCTATGATTGACAATGAGGAGCAGCCATTATATAAGGGCTGAGTTAGCAGCTAAGTCCGAAGATCCCTTTCTTCCCTTTTTTTGAGTATAAATGAGAACATGCTTGGTCTCTGATTTGCATAAGTTGTGTATTCGTGTGGTTTTGAAGAACGAAGAAGTCCTTTTCTGTTTGCTGTTTTGCAACAATCAAAAAAGGGAGTCAACACTTTTTTTGAAAAAAGGGCTTTGATAAAGAGGATGGCTTGTTTTTGTGTGATTGGGAAACTGGGTGTCCAAATGGCAGATGACATTTAATGTGAGCAAGTGCAAAGTGACGCATTGGGAAAGAGGAACCCAAACTATAATATCTACATGATACAGGGTTCCACATTAGGAGTTGCCACTTAGGAAAAGGATCTGGCTGTCATCGTTGATGATACGTTCAAACCCTCTGCTCAGTGTGCAAATAGAATGTTAGGAATAATTAGGAAAGGACTGGAAAACAAAAATGAGAATGTTGTAATGCTTTTGTATCGCTGTATAGTGCGACCGCACCTTGAATACTGTGTGAAATTCTGGTCATCACATCTCAAAAAAGAAATAGCGGAATTAGAAAAGGTACAGAGAATGGCAACGAAAATGATAAAAGGGGTGGGACGACTTCTCTATGAGGAAAGGCTAAAGCGGCTAGGGATCTTCAGCTTGGAGAAGAGACAGCTGAGAGGACATATAATAGAGGTCTATAAAATACTGGCAGGCGTGGAATAGGTAGACATGAATTGCTTGTTTACGCTTTCTAAAAATACTAGGACTAGGGGTAATGCAATGAAGCTACTAAGTAGTAAATTTAAAACAAGTTGGAGAAAATATTTCTTCATTTAGTGTATAATTAAACTCTGGAATTCATGCCAGAAAATGTGGTAAAAGCAGTTAGCTTAGCAGGGTTTAAAAAAGGATTGGATACTTTCCTAAAGGAATAGTCCATTATTAAGTTGCGATAGAACGTGGCCTTAGCGCATCCTTACATGTGTTTTTGCTGCCATTTTTATTACAGACGGAAAATGACCGAATTTTCCATTTTCCTTATTAATAGGCATGTGCTAATGTTGCCATTAGCGCTTGGCAGTTAAAACAGAATTAACACGTGAGCACTTAACCGACGCTTATTGTGTAGGTAGTAAGAGCTCACGCACTGATCCTGCACCAATCAGCGAGCGGTAATGTAGCTGTGCTAACTGATTAGCAGAGAAACACTCGCTCTCTGCCCCAGACATGCCCTATTTTACAGAAAAATTAAAAATATTTTTTAAGCGCGCAGTTTGCATGCGATTAGGAGCTTACTGCAGAACACCTGGGCATGTCCTATTGTAAGCCCTTTTAAACTGCTGCTTAGTAAAAGATCCCTAAATGACTTCTATCTTATTTCCTTCATTTTGTCTTTCTACTAGGCAATTTCTTTGTGGAAAATTATTTGTGTTAGTTGTGGGGAGATTGGTGTGTGCTTACGTCATTTCCCAGGAAATTCTGCAGACTTGCTAAGAAGAAAGATTAATTTGTTCTTGTACTTTCGCTAAAGGCTGCAGAAGTGCTGGCATCCCTGGGTTTGCCGCACAAATTTCCATGCAATTTCAGTGATTGTGATGATGTTAGCTTTACAGTATTCTGCTCCATTTAAAGGAGAAGTCTCTCAAATTTCAAAGCCTTCAAAAAAAAGTCCTTTTTAGGAGGCTTGGATGATCATTATATGATGTCCTTTTTTTCAAGCAAATATTTCAAATGTTATGATTAGTCTCAGGAGTGCTATCGTGTCCTTTTCCATGAGACTCAATCACATAAGTAAAATAGAGATCAATTTCAATAAAGCAGAGGTGAGCAACCATGGTCCTCGAGGGCCACAACCCAGTCAGATTTTCAATGAATATGCATGAGATTGATTTGCATGTACTACTTCCTTTGTATGCAAATAGAACTCGTGCATATTCATTGTGGGAATCTTGAAAACCCAACTGGGTTGCGGCCCTCGAGGACCATGGTTGTGTGCACCCCTGGAATAAAACATGATATAATTCAAAATGGGGGGGGGGGGGGGGGAAATCCAGTTTTTGTGAGGCTTTTCCTTTTCAAGACACCTCACAAACTATAAACCATGAAAAATAAAACCTGCGACCTTTTTAGATTTATCCTAAAATGGTGCTATTAGACAAAATTGATTTACTTTACAAAAACAAATTAGATAAATCCGAAAAGGAGAGAGACTAAACCACAAAAAGCTCTAGAATGCTGTGTTTTCGAAAGGCGGTTTCTGGAATGTCTTGAGACGCTCCCCATTATGGTTGTTCATAAGGCTAAATTTGACCAAATTCAGGTTTGCTGTGAAGAGAACAGTCCTTTTTTTTTTTTTTTTCTATTATGGGAGCTGAACTATAACAACTGTGGTTTTCTAAAACTCTCCAGTTACCAGAAAGGAAAAAAAATTGGTGCAGGTTAGTTTGTGAACCAGAACAATGACCAGTAGCAGCTCTCATTAGCCTCCTTCCCCTTCTAGTTGTCAGCAGGGGCGTAGCCAGACTTTGGCGGGAGGGGGGTCCAGAGCCCGAGGTGAGGGGGCACATTTTAGCCCCCCCTGACGCCACTGCCCCCCCTGGCGCCACCAACAACAAATTTGACCACCCCTGCCAACGACCCTCTCGACCCCCCCCCCCCCCCCGCCGCCACCGTCGTCGCCTACCTTTGCTGGCGGGGGAAGAAGAGGACCTCGGCTGGCAGGGGCTGAGGTCCCCTGCCAGCAAAGGTAGCCCATGGCGGGGGAGGAGGGTCGAGAGGGTCATTGGCAGGGGGGTCCAGGGCCAAATCTACGGGGGCCCAGGTCCCCGTGACCCCACATAGCTACGCCACTGGTTGTCAGTTTCCGGCCCATGATTCTAATGTTATAGACATACTAGGGAATGTATCACTAATGAAAAATATGAAAAAATAAGACCTGGAAGTGCTGTGGTTCTTCCCCCCCCCCCCCCCCCCCAGTCTTGATGACCAGAGGATGCCTTGTGTGTGCATTGACCTTGGGTAAGAGTAGTTTTATTGCAATGAGGACCACACTTTTCCAGGATGACATTACCCATCGTTGCTTGTGATTTCTGAGAAGATGGCAATACTTATTTCAGGTCTCAAAATGAAGATGTGTGTGAGAAAAAGAAACTGAATACACTAGGTTCTGTCTGTTCTGTCTGTGTACTGTCTTATCTAGATTGTAAGCTCTTTGAGCAGGGACTGTCTTTGTGTATGGTGTACAGCGCTGCGTATGCCTTGTAGCGCTATAGAAATGATTAGTAGTAGTAGGTGGAACAAGCAAGTTGCTGATGCCTTCCAAAGTTTTTCCCTGTTGAACCAAACAATGATGTGGGTGGTGGTGGTGGTTGTTTTAATCTGGAGCACCAGGCTCTGAACCAGAAAGACAAGGGTTCAATTCTCACTGATAATTTCTGTGGTTTTGGTCAGGTCACTCAACCTCCATGGCCTCAGGTGCAAACAGAGGGCCCGTTTTACAAAGCGGCGGTACTGCTCGCTAAACATGAAGTACCACCGGCCTACCACAGCAGCCTGGCGGTAGTTACCACCCCCCAGTGTGTGTCATATCCTGTGCTACAAAAATATTTTTATTTTTGTATTGCTAGTGTGTACCCGGTGGTAATCGGGCAGTGCTGCATGCTATCCAGTTACTGCTGGGTTAGTGTGGGAGCCCTTACCACCACCTCAATGGGTGGCGGTAAGGGCTCCCCCTGAAATCGCCATGTGGCAAGTACTTCACTTGCTGCTGTGATAGAGCCACATCCAGGATAGTTGGGTTAAGGCAGTTTCAGTCTGAAATACAAGTCACAGAAGGCATTGCAGGCAAGGAGCCAGGGTGTGAGATGAACCCGGACTGGACTCCTAGCTGCAATGGGGGAAGACATGGGTGTAAGCTGGCAGGACGTGTAGATGGGCTGCCACTAGGGGGAAAGAGAGTTAGGAAACACTGTGTGCAGGAGCTCATCATTAGTCTAATGCTCAACTCAGCTGATATGTGTGTGGGGGAAGCTAATGGAAGGAGAATGATTGGTTGTGAGAGCAGAAGCCAGGGATTGATTAGGCAGGTGGGAAGGAGTCCCAGGGGAGGAGAGAAGCAGTTGCAGGCTGAAATCCCTTGGTTGTGAGGAAGTCCCTAAAGTACTGAAGCAGGGTGAAATCCCTTGGTTGTGAGGAAGTCCCAAAAGTATTTGCAGGGTGAAATCCCTTGGGTATGAAAGGTCCCTAAAGTATTGAATTTACCAGTGAAGCTGATGCAGCGTGAAATCCCTTGAGTATGAGGAGTCCCTAAAGTATTGAATTTACCAGTGAAGCTGATGCAGCGTGAAATCCCTTGAGTATGAGGAGTCCCTAAAGTATTGAACTGTCCTGCTGCTTTGTGATTTAACTGTGATGATGAACTGAAAGAACTGCTTCTATTTGGAATTGAACTACTGTTTATTGTGCACTGGATAAAGAGCCCAGACTGGAGCTGACTGTGAGCCTGTATTGAATCCTGATATGTGCTGATAGCCTACTGCTTAAAGGGGACTATGAGGCATATTTTCAAAGCACTTAGCCTTCCAAAGTTCCATAGGCTTCTATGTAACTTTGGAAGGCTAAGTGCTTTGAAACATGCCTCATTGTTCCACACACTTTCAGGTGGCTTATATGTGCTTAAGATTGAAGGTGAATGCTGCTGTTGGAACTGTGTATCAGGTCTACTAGAAACCTGCATGGAATAAAGTCCTTAAGATTGAAGTTGCTGGTGGACATTTATTTCTTGACTGTACCAGGAGCCCATGGCTGGAGGAAATTGTTCTATCCTTGGCTGCACCTAGAGGTACCTGGTTACACTGCATGGCAATTTCCTGAAAAAAAGAAAGACCTATTTTTTCCACGCTGTGGTAAAAGGGGGCCTCGGCTCGCGTCAAAAACGCACCAATGCCAGCACAGGTCTCCTTTTGCCGCAGCATGATAAAAGGGGCCCTTAAATTGTAAGCCCTGGGGGGGGGGGGGGGGAGGGAACTACTTACATATACAGTGGACTACCACTGGAAAGGCATTCAGCGAAATAAATAAATAAAAAGGAGCCCCAGGGCTGAAGTGCCCAGGGAAGTGAAAAGTAACCTGGTGCCGTTGCCCCTCCCTGGGAGTGGGGGGGGGGAGGGAACATATCCCCCTTTCTATCGCTCTCTGTTATCCAAGGGAAAGGATGGCTCTCTTGACAATTGGGCTAGGAGAGAACAAGGGCAGAACAGACCAGCTAGGCCTAGGAGGTGGACAGCAGGTAGGAGTTAAAAGGGTGCGAATCAGGTGGCCCGGTCTTTTTTCTGTTCCTGCTTCCACCTTTGACCAGGTTGGGGAGAGCTCCTGAGCCATTAAGATGCATTCCTGAGGTGTCACACTGCAGAGGTGTGGAGTGATCAAGGGATGGGTGGTCAGCGCTGGGTGGAGCCACCACCTAAGGCATGTGAGCAGGGGGCCGACTCAGCCCGCCTACAGGATGGCAGGTTGAGGGCTGGAGGATAGCAGACAGACCTGACACAATGTTCCTGGCTCATGGATGGATATCGGTTTGTACACCTAAAAAAATGCAACCTTGTACGCCAAAAGTGAAGTGTATGTGGTTTTATAATGTAGTTTGGGTGGGGAGGGAGTACACGGCTGCCGAGGTTATAAAACTAGCTTTGGCTGTCAAGTTTGTTGCAAATATTACTGATGATGTCTTAACATAGAACAAGCGGGCAAAGGGATTATACCATATATAGGCATATTTTCAAAGCACTTAGACTTATAAAGTTACATAGCCACCTATGGAATTTTGGAAGTCTAAGTGCTTTGAAATTGAGCCCCGTAGTCATGTTAGAGTTCGGATACATTATGAACTTGTGCTTATGATTCATAAAATCTTTTCTTTGAGAGGGTATAATCAGAAATAATGAATTTTGCTTATTTTACCTTTTTCCCCTTTGTTTAGGATGCTTATACTAAAGCCAAACCAAGAGTGACAACTGCTGTTGAACACTGTAAAGGTAAATGGGCTTCATACTGGTTATTTTTAATCCATTCAGGTATTTAACATAAGAATAGGGGGGGCAGAGTCAAGAAAAATGTCAGGAAGTATTTTTTCACGGAGAGAGTAGTGGATGCTTGGAATGCCCTCCCGCAGGAGGTGGTGGAAATGAAAACGGTAACGGAATTCAAACATGTGTGGGATAAGCATAAAGTAATCCTGTGCCGAAGGAATGGATCTTCAGGAGCTTAGTCAAGATCGGGAGGCGGGGCTGGTGGTTGGGAGGCGGGGATAGTGCTGGGCGGACTTATACGGTCTGTGCCAGAGCCGGTGGTGGGCAACGGGACTGGTGGTTGGGAGGCGGGGATAGTGCTGGACAGACTTGTACGGTCTGTGCCAGAGCCGGTGGTTGAGAGGCAGGGCTGGTGGTTGGGAGGTGAGGATAGTGCTGGGCAGACTTATACGGTCTGTGCCAGAGCCGGTGGTTGGGAGGCAGGGATAGTGCTGGGCAGACTTATACGGTCTGTGCCCTGAAGAGCACAGGTACAAATCAAAGTAGGGTATACACAAAAAGCAGCAAATATGAGTTATCTTGTTGGGCAGACTGGATGGACCGTGCAGGTCTTTTTCTGCCGTCATCTACTATGTTACTATGTTAATAGCCATACTGGGTCAGACCAATGGTCTTTCTAGCCCAGTATCCTGTTTCCAGCAGTGGCCAATCCAGATCGCAAGTACCTGGCAGAATCCCAAATAGTAGCAACATTCCATGCTACCTATCCCAGGGTTAAGCAGTGACTTCTCCATGTCTGTCTCAATAGCAGACTGTGGACTTTTCCTCCAGTTAAATCATTTCCATAGAGATCTTATGTACTTGTCCCAAGCTTTCTTGAATTCAGATAAGTGTTGGAGTTGTAGATGTGCTAAATAAATGGTATTAGGAATTGCCCACTCTTTTGAACTTGTACAATTGATGGAAATTGCCCTCCTCCCTCTTGTAGTGCCACCTCGGGCTTCCCGTAAATAAAATATTGTTCTGCCCATTCCTGGCATGAACTCGGGGTTTCACAGTACGGTGAGGAATGAGGATTCATGGGCCAATTTGTCCTCCCTTGCTCTCCACCACTTCCATGCCCTTCTCAGAGGTCACAACAGGAGAGGTACCTGGACTTTTGCAAACTTCCAGGCCATTCCCTTCCCGGGCACACCCTTGCCAGTTTTTACTTTTTTTGCAACAACTGTCCAAGAGACCCTATGGAGAGTATCTCCATGGACCTGTAAAAGCTTCATGCACCCACTGTAAAGAGCGGCAATATTTATAAAGGCATAGATCAGGCAAATTTAGCCCCCCCCCCCCCCCCACACCCAAGAATCTTGTGCGTAGTCAGTTTTTGGTGACTTACACTGGCTGATTTCGAATTCCAAGTTAAGCTACTTTTCATGGAACAAAATTGTAATTCATCTCACTTGGTTAGCCAAATTGTCATCACTTACAAGGGTAATAGAAGCCTCTGGAAGAGGACCATCTTCACTAAGGCTATATGACCTAGAAGGGATGGGGGCCATTTGGTACATAAGGTTGTAATTTTCTGTATAGCAATGACAATATTTTGCTAGTACAGAGTGTGAGCATCTAAGCTAAATATTTGAGCTTGCCCCTTGGCTATTCCCATGCCAAAGTTCTGGTTTACTCAAGCCAAGGAACAGGGCTTCTGTTTTCTCTTCGTTTTATTTTTAGGCCTGTGAAGCTGCCAAAGGTATCAATAATGGACATAATTCTATGAATGGCGCCTTAAGTTGTGCATGCTAATTTGGCCTCATGGCCACATTGCACGCACAACTTAATTGATTATAAAGCCAATCAGCACTGATAATTGGTACTTAACCAATTTACGGCATAAATTGGGTTAAATTAGAATTTATGTGCACAACTTTCTAGGCATATTCTATAATGTGATGCGTGTAATTTCTAATGAAGTTCTTTTTCTGTCTTTTTTATTGGTTTTATTATTTTAATTGATTTCTAAACTGCTTAGATATACATTGTATGGCAGACAGTATATAAAGTTCCAAATAAACCATATAAACTAATATGGCTATGGAGGACCACTTTCACTGCCTCCCAAAAGGTGTCGGGGCCTACCTCACCAGTTTTGTTGAAGTTCTCATATTCTTTTAGATATTTATGGAAATCCTCACCTTGATATGTTAGGTGGCATTCTCCAAATCTGTTCAACTATTTGAGGCTATAAATTGCAAATGATCAGAGAGCACCAGAACCATAATGTCCAATTTGCTTAGTTTGTGCAACACAGCCTGGCGCTTCCTCCAGAGTATGGCATACAAAAGTAGTGCCTTCATGATGTACTTGCAATATGGCCGGATAGAGCAGCGCGAAGCGGACTTGCCGAGCAAACAGTTTGGTACAAATGGGGGCAAAAGCCTTACGCCGCGCTGCCACCCCTGGGGAGTAATCTTGAAAACATAATATTTGCTAATTTTCGTAGCTCAGTTTATTCTCAGCACGTACCGCTTGCATAGTGGCAGATTTGTGGGTGAAATTGAGGACTTTCAATATAACTACGCTTGGTCTAGTAGCTGTAGTTTGTTTGGGGCCCAGCCTGTGTGCCCGTTCTACTCGAAGGGGTCCTTAACCTGTTGGTAATTTAAATTCAGGCGTCAACCACAGTTCCAAAAAACCCACCAGCTCTTTGTCCGGTATGGATTCTGGCAGGCCCACCAAACAAAGATTATTCCTCCAGCTTCTGTTCTCTAGATCATCTACTTTGCTTTCCAGTACCGCAACTCACTTTACCAGTTGTGCGTGAGAGTCCTCCATGGACTCTTCCACCACCCCACTCATTCTCGTCTGCCATTCAACCTGATCATTAGTGAGCGAGCTCCCCAAGTTGTACTTGCAATTTTTCCAATTTAGCATCAATCGGGGAAAGTTGCCTCTCCAACATGACTTCCAGAGCGGAAGTCATTTCTAATGTAATTTCTGCTATCCACGCTGAGGATACCGATTGTTCCGGTGGCTTCAGGGATGGTGCCATTTTGTTTTCTCCTACTCGGCTTTGAGCTTTTTCTTTTGTGTGCGATCTGGCTGTCATAGGAAGCTGAGAGTCCATACAGGTAACTCAAAAGAGGTTTACCAAGCGCTGCCAACCTGAAAATGCCAGCTTGGGCCGATATTTGGGGTTTTTAACCGGGGAAGCTGGAGGAGCTCTTTCTAGCAGCCACTTCTGGTCATGCCATCAATCTGCACCATTTTTGTACAGTGCTGTGGTTTGTTTTTATGTGTTTTTTTATTTCTTTAGTAGAATTTGGTCTAAGCTGATCTTAAACATGTCTAAACTTTAAAACAGATCAGCCTTGGGTTCTCTAACATGGAAAGTAACATAGTAGATGACGACAGAGAAAGACCTGAACGGTCCATCCAGTCTGCCCAACAAGATAAACTCATGTGTACTACTTTATGTGTATATCTGACCTTGATTTGTATCTGCCATTTTCAGGGCACAGACCGTAGAAGTCTGCCCAGCATTAGCCCCGCCTCCCAACCAATGGCCCCGCCTCCCACCACCGGTGCTGCCACCCAATCTCCGCTAAACTTCTCAGGATCCATTCCTTCTGAACAGGATTCCCTTATGTTTATCCCATGCATTTTTGAATTCCGTTACCGTTTTCATCTCCACCACTTCCCTCGGGAGGGCATTCCAAGTATCCACCACTCTCTCCGTGAAAAAATACTTCCTGACATTTTTCTTGAGTCTGCCCCCCCTTCAATCTCATTTCATGTCCTCTAGTTCTACCACCTTCCCATCTCTGGAAAAGGTTTGTTTACGGATTAATGCCTTTCAAATATTTGAACGTCTGTATCATGTCACCCCTGTTTCTCCTTTCCTCCAGGGTATACATGTTCAGGTCATCAAGTCTCTCATACGTCTTCTAACGCAAATCCCATACCATTTTTGTAGCTTTTCTTTGCACTGCTTCAATTCTTTTTACATCCTTAGCAAGATGCGGCCTCCAAAACTGAACACAATACTCCAGGTGGGGCCTCACCAACGACTTATACAGGGGCATCAACACCCCCTTTCTTCTGCTGGTCACACCTCTCTCAACAGTCTAGCAGTCTTCTGGCCACGGCCACCGCCTTGTCACACTGTTTCGTCACCTTCAGATCCTCGGATACTATCACCCCAAGATCCCTCTCCCCGTCTGTACATATCAGACTCTCACCGCCTAACACATACGTCTCCCGTGGATTTCTACTCCCTAAGTGCATCATTTTGCATTTCTTTGCATTGAATTTTAATTGCCAAACTTTAGACCATTCTTCTAGCTTCTGCAGATCCTTTTTCATGTTTTCCACTCCCTCCGGGGTGTCCACTCTGTTACAAATCTTGGTATCATCCGCAAAAAGGCAAACATTACCTTCTAACCGTTCGGCAATGTCGCTCAGAAATATATTGAACAGAATTGGCCCCAGCACTGATCCCTGAGGCACTCCACTGCTGACCTTTCCGTCATCCGAGCGAATTCCATTAACCACCGCCGTCTGGCAGGGGCGTAGCCAGACAGCAGATTTTGGGTGGGCCTAGGCAAGAAGTGGGTGGGCACCAAGTGTTCTCCCCCTCCCCCCCAAAAAATATCTAAGCTGGTGGAAAAATGTTTCTCTCCACCTTGGCAGTCTGCAGCAGGCATGCGCTGAAAACTGAGAATCCACAGGTGCCAGTAACGTGGAGCACACCATTTTCATTACCATCAAGGGGAAGTCTTCAGCTGGTAGAGCTTGGAATCCCCATCAGCTACTGCTAAACATGTGCTACTGTTGGGTGGGCCTGAGCCCTAAGTGGATGGGCCCTGGCCCACCCAGGCCCACCTGTGGCTACGCCACTGCCGTCTGGCATCTGTCCGTCAACCAGTTCCTAATCCAGTTCACCAAGTTGGGTCCTATCTTCAGCCTGTCTTTTTGTCAAGGCTCGTTCATTAAAGAACTGTGTTCCATTTTTAAAGGCCCGTGTTGCTGTTTGTTTGGCTTTTAACTCCTAACCATTACCCACTTGTTCAGAACCCTTATTTTATCATCCTCACTTTAATATTCCCATATCTCTTGTTTGTCCGTCCTAATTAGATTGTAAGCTCTGTCGAGCAGGGACTGTCTCTTCGTGTTCAAGTGTACAGCGCTGCGTACATCTAGTAGCGCTATAGAAATGATAAGTAGTAGTAGTCTTTGGGATTCCGGAATCTTGCTACTCTTTGGGATTCCGGAATCTTGCTATTCTTTGTCCTTATCCCTTATTTGTCCTGTTTGTCTGTCCTGATTAGATTGTAAGCTCTGTCGAGCAAGGACTGTCTCTTCATGTTCAAGTGTACAGCGCTGCATACGTCTAGTAGCGCTATAGAAATGATAAGTAGTAGTAGGTATGTGTGAAAACAAAAGACACAGATGATTTCCTGTGGGGACGCAACACACATACCTTAGGGGCCCTTTTACGAAGCTGCGGTAGGGTTACCGCGTGGGTAGCCTGTGCTAAATCAACCCTACTGCTGGGGTAGTGCGGGCACCCGGTGGTAGTTCTGAAGTTGGCGCATGCCATTTCCCGCAATAGAAAATAATTTTCTATTATCTACCGCAGGGCTGTTCCTGGCAGTAATCGGCAGCGCTGCCACATTGCTGCGTGTTTCCTGATTACCGCACAAGTAGCATGTGAGCCCTTACCGCCAAGTAAATAGGTAGCGGCAGGCCCGTGCCAAGGGTCTGTGCCCCCCCCCCCCCCCGCAGACGAACAGTTGGCGCCCCCCCCCCCCCCCGCAGATGAACAGTTGGCGCGCGCGCCCCCTCCCCCCCCCCCGTGAAGATGATTGCGGCGCGCCCTGGGGGCCTTTAAATCTTTTACTTGCAGTCGCAGCAGCGTTTGTGAAAGCGGAGCGCTGCCGACGTCTCCCTTCCCTTCGCGCTGTTGGTTCCCTCAGTGTCCCGCCTTCTTCTGACGTCAGAAGAAGGCGGGACACTGAGGGAACCAACAGCGCGAAGGGAAGAGACGTCGGCAGCGCTCCGCTTTCACAGACGCTGCTGCGACTGCAAGTAAAAGATTTAAAGGCCTCGGCGGCGCGGGGCGAGGGTAAGCACCGCGGCGGCGCCCTCCAGAGGTGCTTACCCCGCTTACCGCATCGGCACGGCCCTGGGTAGCGGTAAGGGCTCAGGCAGTAAATGGTGCTACTTTTAATATTAGCGTACGGCCATTTACTGCCCCATTAAAAAAAAAAAAAAGGTCTTTTTACCCGCTGTGGTAAAAAATGGCCCACTGCACAGCTTTTTCACGTGTCCAGACTAGCACAGGCCACTTTTTACCATGGCTTAGTAAAAGGGTCCCTTAATGACTATGATGCTAAAGCAGTGCGACAACTGGAAGCTGTTAATGCAGGATTTTTTTCCCCATGTTTTATAGGAAGTTATGAATACCTGCGAGATGCACCTCCTGGATTTTACCCGAGACTTGGTTTGATTGGTTTTGCTGGGATTATTGGATTGTTTCTCGCTAGAGGTAGGTGATATTTCCACATCCCAAGAGATCTGTATGTTTGATTTCCAGTATGCTCAGCCCAATTCACAGTACATCAAACACTATAATTTCAAAATAAACAGTTATAATAAAAGCAGAGATGTAAGGCGAAGTCTGCCTGATCTATGCCTTGAAACAGCCAGGTCTTCACGTGTTTTTTTAGAAGAAAGATAGCTTTAGAGTCCTTATGCAGTGCTGTGCTTTAATAATTAGAACACAGAACTGTAAGACTGGAGAACCTCTAGAACAGTTGTTCCCAAACCTGGTCCTGGAGGCACCCCTGCCAGTAAGGTTTTCAAGATATCCACAATGAATATTCATGAGATAGATTTACATGCCATGGAGGCAGTGCATGCAAATGCCTCTCATGAATATTCATTGTGGATATTCTGAAAATCTGACTGACTGGGGTGCCTCCAGGACCAGGTTTGAGAATCACTGCTCTAGAACATGAATTCAGATTCACTCTAGCACCTGATTCCAAGCTAAAACTTGTCACTTGATGTCTCCCTGTCTGTGTCCTAAACCTAAATAGGAAATAATCAGTCCCAATAAGGTTCATTCCTGACTCTGGTGCCTTGTCCAGAAGTATGCTATTGGTTCATCTGCTCCATGTGGGACTACAGTTACGTGTCCAAAGCATTCAGTTATAAAATTAAGATCTGCTTTGTGTGAATAAGTGCACTAAAAAATATTATTACTGCAGACCGACATTTGAGTGCTTGTGATTTTGTGATGTAATACAATCCGGAGTGAGTGGGTCATTAAAGTGAGTTAGTTCTCAAAGGGGAGTTGTTGGTTTCATTATATCGATGATATTTTCATGGCATGGAGAGGTACGGTAGATCATGTCACAATACGATAAAGTTTGAAGCTAAACACGGTTCTTCAGGAATTGCATTTCTTGACATATGGGTCAGTGGACATCAAGATCATGTAGAAACTTCTGTGTATACCAAACCTACAGGTAGAAATACTACTTTGCAATATAGTAGTATGTATCCACACCATTGTAGAACGAATATTCCCTTTGCACAATTTCTCAGATATAGGAGGATTTGTTCTTCTAATGCTGGATACCAACAATATGCTAATCAGCTGGAATTGAAACTGATCGATAGAGGTTATCCTAAAAAATTAGTTTCAACAGCCAAAAAGAGAGCTCGAAACAATCACAGAGAATGGCTGTTACATCCAAGACCGATGCCTCAGAATTCAGAAGAAGTGTTGACATTTGTCACACGATTTAATGCCCATTCGAATAAGATGACTAATATCATTAGAAAACGTTTACCTTTATTGCAAGTTCACCCTTGCTTTCAGAATCTGAGTGATTTTTGCTTTTCAACGGAACAATAACCTTAATGATGTATTACGCCCTGCAGACATTTGGAATTGTGAACGTATCAGGAGACCAAATGAAGGGTTACATAGAGCCTGTGGTCATTGTTCTGAGTGCAGCATCATGGTAGAATCGAATGTGTTTTTGGATACACGTTCAGAGAAAGTTTATCCCTTGTGTTTTTTAACTAATTGTGCTTCTGACAATGTAATATACATCATAAGCTGTCCGTGTTAACTGCTTTATGTAGGACAGACATCTCGTCCTTTGAGAACACGATTAATAGAACACAGACACTGTATCCAGGCTGGAAAAACTTATGAACCTATGGTATCTCACTGCTTAAAGAAACATCATCAATTTTCAGATTTGAAATGCATTATGGTGGAACAATTGAAAGTAACAGAACAGAGGGGAGATATTAGGCGATTATTACAACAAAGAGAGAAACGGTGGATATTTGTGTTACAGACTGTCATTCCCAAAGGTTAAACGTATCCATCGAATGGAAAGCATTTCTATAATTGTATTGCTTATTGGATTGGAGGAGACGTCTTTGACGTCAGACGCTGAGTATTTAAGCAAATACGTTTGAAAAAGAAGCCGTCCGCCATTTTTTGTACCAGGGTGACACGGAGACTATGGGACATGTCAACTACTTGGATATGTTTATAATAAGAGATTTCCCCTGAAGCAGCTATATTTTAGCGAGGCAGGGTTCCCCTGTCAGGACTTTATGGAATTTGAGAGAACAACTGTTGTAAGGCTGGGCATTATACAAATTCATGGAGACATTGAGGCATATTTTCAAAGCACTTAGCCTTCCAAAGTTCCATAGGTTTCTATGGAACTTTGGAAGGCTAAGTGCTTGGAAAGAGTACTTACCTTAGATGACAATGAGGCATATTTTCAAAGTTATTGTTTGATGAAAACTGAGTCTCCATTACAAGTGTTTGTAAGGGTACAATGGCAGTGTTTTTGTGAAGTTGATATAGTGGAGGTTTTTTTGAAGACGCATGATTGAAGTGATTCCCTCATTATACAAAAGGCGTGTCCTTTAAGAACAAGGAGGTTCCGATTTTTCTGAAGTCTTTTTTTTTTCTCCACTTTTTTCATCATTGCCTGCCATAGTTGCCCACAAACGCGTTGTGTATATGGTAGAATTGTGGGATAGTTTTTGATTTCAATTACCCCAATTTTGACTGGATAAATGTTACATCAGGGAGTGCCAGGGAGATAAAATTTCTAGATGTAATAAACGACTGCTTCTTGGAGCAACTGGTCCAGGAACTGACAAGAGGGGGAGCCATTTTGGATCTGGCCCATGGTGGCTTGTAGGGCATAGTGCAAGAGGTGGTGGTGTTGGGTCCCTTGGGAAAAGTGATCATAACATGATCAAGTTTGTGCTGCTATCTGGGATAAACCTGCAAAGGAAATCTATTGTAGCTGCATTTATTTTTCGAAAGGGCGACTATAATACAATGAGGAAAATGGTTAAAAAGAAACTAAAAGGATCGACTGCAAAGGTTAGGACACTAAATTAGGCGTGGACATTATTAAAAAATACCATCTTGGAAGCCCAGTCCAGATGCATTCCACGTATTTACAAAGGTGGAATGGAGAGAAAACAGCCAGCATGGTTAAAAGGTGAAGTAGAAGAGGCCATTACAGCCAAAAGATTGTCCTTCAAAGAATGGAAAAAGGACCCAAAATAAGAAGCAACATAAGCACTGGCAAGTCAGATGCAAAGCATTAATAAAGAAGGCTAAAAGAGACTATGAAGAGAAACTTGCTGCAGAGGCTAAAACTCACAGTAACAACTTTTTCAGGTACATTAGAAGCAGAAAGCCTGCGAGGGAATCCATGTGACCGTTAGATCACAAAGGCCATAGTGGAGAAACTGAATGAATTTTTTGCTTCTGTCTTTATGGAAGAAGATGTAAGAGATCTACCTGTACCGGAAATTGTTTTCAATGGTGATGGTGCGGAGGAACTGAAAGAAATCTCGGTGAACCGGGAAGATGTACTGAGCCAAATCGACAAATTAAAAAGTAGTAAATCACCTGGACTGGATGGCATATATCCAAGGGTGCTCAAAGAACTCAAGCATGAAATTGCTGATGTGCTGTTAGTAATATGTAAGCTGTCATTAAAATCGTCCATAGTACCTGAAGATTGGAAAGTGGTCAATGTGACGCCGATTTTTAAAAAGAGTTCTAGGGGTTGACGGGGGGAAAAAACAAGATGGCTGCCGCACTGGTTGTTTGTTAAAGCGTTCGGCGAATTTGAGCTGTAATTTTTCTTCTTTTTTTTTCCTATTTGGAAAATGCCTCATACTAAACGCAAGGGATTGCTGAGAGTAGTGCCTCCACCTACCTCAGCCTCTTCTCCTGCTCAACCGTCGTTAGAGCGCTTTTTCCCCAGTGCTTCCAAGTTTCAACGGGGAGAGGATTCCATAGCGGGAGTTTTCGGAGAAGCGAACTTCCCGCTGGGAGAGGAAGTCTCCCTGTCTCCACCATCAGTAGTGCAGATACCTCCGTGTCCGGCGTCGAGAGCGGCCCTGGTGGGAAACCCCGACGACTCTGACGATGTGTCGGTTGGGGCACCCGGTGAGGACCCAGGCAAGCAAACGGCGATACGTGGAGCTGTGGAAGGTTTGTCTTCCACAACAGTGAACTCGGAGGTGACTCTACAAACGTTGAAGGTGATGTTGGACCAGATTACTACTACTTTACAGAAGACGTCAGGTGATGTGCTCAATCTAAATGTTAAATTTGAAGAGCTGACAAAAACTGTAGACTCTGTTAAAGGTGAATTAACTACACAAGTACAATCTTTGCAAAAGGAAGTGGAAACACTAAACGCCTTTAAAAACTTGGCTAGCAAAGATTCTATGGACATAAGAAGGAAAATAGAACAAATAGAGAATTTCAACAGGCGCCTAAATCTCCGTCTTTTGAATTTTCCTATTATCGCTGGGGTAACTCTAATAGATACCTTTCATAGATACCTGTTAGAAATTTTGAATATTCCTCAAGAGGCAACCCCACCGGTAAATAAGATATATTTCATTCCTAAATCTAGAGGAGAAGTACAAGGACCTGAAAAGGATATTGCTGACTTACAAAATATCTCAGATATATTGGAACAATCTTCAGATGTTATAATGAATAGAGCTACTGTGATTGTTTCTATGGTGTTTGAGCAAGACTATAATACTATTTTAAGACTATACTTCCGGAATTCTAAAGCTCAATTTTGTGGCTCTAAAGTATGGATATACCCTGACGTCACTAAATCAACTCAACAAAAAAGGAAGATGTTTCTTGCTTTAAAACAAAAAACTATAGATTTAGGTGCTTCCTTTTTTCTCGCTTATCCCTGTAAATGTGTAGTTAATTTAGGTCAAACTAAATACATTTTCTTTTCACCGGAACAACTTAAAACGTTTGTGGAATCGAAACAGCTAAATAATGTATAACTTGGAATAAGTGCAGCCTATACCTTTAATCTATGTTTATTAATACACACTTCTCTGATTCTTTTTTCCCCCCCATTTACATTTATAATTGAGGTCTAAGAAAGGTTATATAATATAATATGAATATAATTATACTCTAAATTTAGAGATTTATCTCTTATGTTTATTGCATAGTTACTTAATTGTATGATAATGTATGTTTGGAGTTATGTATATTATTCCCACCTGTATTTCTGAACAAGGGGATCCTTGATTATTGTAATTAAATTATAAATAAAAATTTAAAAAAAAAAAAAAAAAGAGTTCTAGGGGTGATCTGGGAAATTATAGACCAGTAAGCCTGACGTCAGTGCCAGGCAAAATAGTGGAAACTAATATAAAGAATAAAATTACAGAACACTTAGACAAACATGATTTAATGGGACAGAGTCAGCAGAGGTTCAGCCAAGGGAAGTCTTGTCTCACCAGATTGCTTTATTTCTTTGAAGGTGTGAATAAACACATGGATAAAGGTGAGCAGGTTGATGTAGTGTATCTAGATTTTCAGAAAGCTTTTGATAGTTCCTCATAAGAGACTCCCGTGAAAATTAGAGTCATGGGATAGGAGGCAAGGTTCTGGTGTAGATTAGGAATTGCTATTTGGACAGAAATCAGAGGGTAGGGTTAAATGGTCATTTCTCTCAGTGGAGGAGGGTGAACAGTGGAGTGCCGCGGGGATCTGTACTAGGACTGGTACTATTTAACATATTTATAAATGATATGGAAATCGGATCGACGAGCGAGGTGATCAAATTTGCAGATGATGCAAAACTATTCAGGGTTGTTAAAACATGTGCGGACTGTGAAATATTGCAGGAAGACATTAGGAAACTGGAAGACAGGACATCCAAATGGCAGATGAAATTTAATGTGGACAAATGCAAGATGTTGCACATTGGAAAGAATAATCCGAATCATAGTTACCTGATGCTAGGGTCCACCTTGGGGGGTCATCGCTCAAGAAAAAGATCTGGGTGGTGTTGTAGATAATACGCTGAAATCTTCTGCTCAATGTGCGGCGGTGGCCAAAAAACAAACAGAATGCTAAGAATTATTAGTAAAGGGATAGTGAATAAGACTGAAAATACTATAATGCCTTTGTATCACTCCATGGCGTGTCCTCACCTTCAGTATTGCGTTCAGTTCTGGTCACCGTATCTCCAAAAAAGATATAGCAGAATTAGAAAAGGTTCAAAGAAGAGCGACCAAAATGATAAAGTGGATGGAACTCCTTGTATGAGGCAAGGCTAAAGAGGTTAGGGCTCTTCAGCTTGGAAAAGAGTCAGATGAAGGTAGATATGATTGAGGTCTACAAAATCCTGAGTGGTGTAGAACGAGTAGAGGTAAATCGATTTTTTTTTTTACTCGTTCCAAAAGTAAAAAGACCAGGGGACACTCGAAGAAATTACGTGGAAATACTTTTAAAACAAATAGGAGGCAATATTTTTTCACTCAACGAATAGTTAAGCTCTGGAACTCTTTGCCGGAGGATGTGGTAACAGCAGTTAACGTATCTGGGTTTTTAAAAAGTTTGGACAAATTCTTGGAGGAAAAGTTCATAGTCTGCTATTGAGACAGTCATGGGAAGCAACTACTTGCCCTGGAATTTGTAGTATGGAGTGTTGCCATGATTTGGGTTTTTGACAGGTACTTATGACATGGCTTGGCCACTGTTTGGAAAACAGGATACTGGGCTAAATGGACCACTGGTCTGACCCAGTATTTATTTATTTATTTATTCAGGAACATTTATATCCCGCTTTATACCACTGAAAGCAGCCTCAAAGCGGCTTACAAAGAACTGAAGAAACAATTACAATGTCAATAGAGAAAAAGGCACAGAGGAAGAAGGGAGAGGAACAAATAGAAAAAATACAGATAAAGATGGTCCGCAAATATGATGACTGCAGGCGTTATGATAAAGCTCAGGAATAGGCTGAATCTCTGAGTCTGCCTGTACAAACTCCGACGATGAGAAGGCCATGACTCTTCGAGGGACTGACTAGAGCTGCCGAGTCAAAACCGCAGGCAGCAGAAGGAGAAGACGAAAGTTGCCCATCAACCAACCACATCAGCTCCCCAGACGTCGGGCACAGCAACCAGGAGACGCAGGTCCAAAAGGCCCAATGGCCCAGCCGCAGAGATCAACAGATTGCACTCAAAGAAGGCGGGGCCCAGGATTCCAACAGGCCCAGCAGCAACACCGCCCATGTTGCCCTGATCAGAGGCTGCCGTCTCCCCACAGCAACCGGAACCAGCAAGGCAAGCCGGTTCAGCCCCCGTTGAGCAGCTGGTGTGAGGGATGCTGGCAATCCCCGGCCAAGACGATGCAGAGAAGGTGGAGCTTCACAACAGTAACTGAGCAGGCACACGCCACACGCTCCTCCTCTCCAAGCACCCTCATCAGTGCCCCGACTCACAGGAAGAAGGAGGAGAGAAGAGCCGCTCAGCTAAGGAACAGGAACGGTTCAGATGCACGCAGGCTCCCCGCAGCGAAGAGAACACCGCAGGCCGCGGAGGACCGGCGGTTGAGCCGCAAACGCGACGGTAACAAGCGGTCCGGACGTGGATGAGCAAATGATCGGGGTTTCGTGGTGTTCAAGAAGAGGCTCAGGGCCAGCAAAAATGAGCCCAACCGCCGCGCTTACAAAATTAACCCCGCGGATGCTTGGAGCCGTCGGTGTCCCATCTGTTACTGGCGGTCATTTTTGGTTGGAGTATGACTACTCTTATGTTTTTATGTTCTTATGTGTGTGGGTACAGTGGGTTTCTGGTGAGTTTTGGAGGGCTCACAGATTCCACCTAAAATGTAAAAGGTAGGGGGAGGTATGGGCTTGGGTTCACCTGTATACAGTGCACTGCACTCACCACTACACTAGTCCAGGGACCTGCATGCTACTCTAATGGACTAGGTTATAACATCTGAGACTGTCATAGAGGCTGGTGAGTACTATTTTTAATTCATATTTTTGTGGGGGTGGGAAGGGGTCAGTGACTATTAGGAAAGTAAAAGTGTTCATCCCTGAATCCCTCCAGTGGTCATCTGGTCATTTAGGGCACCTTTTTGTATCTTATTCATTGGAAAAACAGGTTTATAGTTTATTATAGTTTTATTAGAATTTACTATACCGCTCAACCTAACTTGCAGATCTGAGCGGTTTACAAAACTAAGGGTGCATAAATAGGGAGAAAGGAACTACAATATAGATAGGAGAGGCATTAATCATACACACATAAGAAGGAGGCATAAGCTATAGAGCAGTGAGTAGGAAGGGTCAAAGAAGGGAAAAGGAGAAGGAGGATTGAGAAGGGAGGAAGAAAAGCCACGAGTCTGAATTCGATTCCTTCTATAGTGAATCAGGGAACATTAAAGGCTTGATTAAAGAGCCAGGTTTTTATAGCAGTCTTGAAATTTTTGAAGTGCAATTTTGGCACGAATGGTTAGTGGAAGAGAATTCCAATAAAAAGGAGCAGCAAAGAAAAAAGCATGATGTCTAGTAAATTCTAGGCATCTGGGCAGCTTTTGGGCTTGGGAGAACAAGCCGATGATCATTAATCGACTGCAGAAGACAAGCCAGGGAATATGGAATGGTCAGTGATGCTAGGTGATCTGGAAGACCTAATCTGTGGGCTTTAAATGCTAATGTGAGTAGCTTGAAGATGATCCATTTCTCAAAACGTTAAATGGCTGTAAAATGTCCAAGTGTTAGGCACGCCCTAAGCCTGCCCTAATCCTGCCTTCAAAACACCCTCGGCACCCCCCCCCCCCCCTTGTGATTTGGACGCATTGCAGACCAAATGCATGGATAGACGTCTGCAAAACAGATTTTGAAAATACTGATTTGGACGTTTTGAGAAGAAATGCGTCCAAATGGGCACTTTATGAAATTTTTGGGACCTTTTTCTCTTTCGAAAATGTGCCCTTAAGTGTCCTAACACATTATGTAGAGCAGGATATGGAGAGATTAGATTGAATATTCTTTAACTTTAAAAAAAAATTGCATAAGGGAAGAAATGAGACTTAAAAGTCAACTTATTGTCGATAACACCTCAGATCCTTAAGGAGTCATCTGTTTTTTGAATGTTTGTACTGACAGTAGAAAGAGGATTAGGCGATGAGGTATTGCCTATACATATGAAAATGAGATAATCCAGCTTATTTTCGAAAGTGATAGCCAGCCATCTTCCGACACAAATCGGGAGATGGCCGGCCATCTCCTAAAACCGGCCAAATTGGTATAATCGAAAGCCGATTTTTGGACACACTCGCCGGCATTCCGTCGCGAAGGCGGCTAAACTTCAAGGGGGCGTGTCGGCAGGGTAGTGAAGGCGGGATGTGGGCGTGCTTACGAGATGGCCAGCTTCAGCTGATAATGGAAAAAAGAAAACCGGCGATGACAAGCATTTGGCCGGTTTTACTTGGTCTATTTATTTTCATGACCAAGTCTCAAAAAGATGCCCAAACTGACCAGATGACCACCGGAAGGAATCGGGGATGACCTCCCCATTCTCCTCCAGTGGTCACCAACCCCCTCCCACCCAAAAAAAACTTTAAAACATTTCCTTCTTAGGTGGGGAAGCCAGTCGGCCAGCTCGTAAAAAAAAAAAAAAGGGTCTTGCTGATCAGTTATGTTATGACTTACTTGTTCTGGAGTGCTGTATTTTGTGACACTGTTTTGAGAAATATTCAAGAAAGACTTCATACAAATTTAAAAAAATCCCTGCTGTTCATTTTCCCTTGATGGCCGTTCCCTGACGTGCACTCCCCTTAATAGCCGTCTTTCTTTTGATGGCCGTCTTTCTCTCCGAAAGTGCACTTCTCTTAATGGCCGGCTTTCTCCCCAAACAGGGAAATCAAAACAGTTTTTGCTCACAGTTTTTTTTAGTAGTAACAGTGAGATTTGAACCAACCACCTCTGCATTACAAGAGCCATGATGTAACCACTTTGCCACAGCTCCACTTACTTGGCTGACCCTCCCTTTTGATTATACCCCTTCAGGTCTCTCTCAACCAATCACAGTGCGTTAAGCTGTCTGTGAGTGGCTGAGAGAGACCTGGAGGGGTATAATCAAAAAGGAGAGACACCCAAGTAAGTGGAGCTGTGGCCAAGTGGTACCATCACTGGTCTTGTAATGCAGAGGTGGCTGGTTCAAATCCCACTGTTACTACAAAAAAGCAGTGTGCAAAAACTTTTGATTTCCCTGTTCAGGGAGAAAGATGGCCATTAAGAGAAGTGCACTTTCGGAGAGAAAGACAGCTATTTAAGGGAAGTGCACGTCAGGGACTTTTTTCATTTGTATGAAGTCTTTCTTGAACATTTCTCAAAACAGTATCACAAAATACAGCACTCCTGAACAAGTAAGTCATAACATAACTGATCAGCAAGATCTAAACATCCAGAAGTACCAGTGCACTACGAATGCTGGCCCCTCCCACGGCCAAATGCCTTGGATTTGGCCGGGTTTGAGATGGCCGGTTCTAGTTTCCATTATCGCTGAAAAACAAAGTCGGCCATCTCAAACCCGGCGATCTGTGGCATTTGGCCGGCCCCAACTGTATTATCGAAACAAAAGTTGGCCGGCCATCTTTTTCGATAATACGGTTCCGGCCAGCTGTTGCGGCGCCGCCAAAATAGATCGCCGGCGATCAATTTCGCCGGCGCCATTCGATAATGCCCCTCTATATAAATTAAAATACAGGGTAGTTTCAATTTATGGTGATGCAACTAGTCTATAAGTGTAGTAAATTTCTCATTTATTGAGGTAATGGCTTGTTGTTGACTGCAGTTGGTAGTGGTCAATAGCTGTACGTCATTGGTATAGATGAAAAAGATTAGGCTAGTGACTGTATATTTCTTTGATATGGTGATCTATTATGGTTTTGTCATAGGAACTTGCTGAAGAGTCAACAGCAGTTCTGTTTCAGTTTCAACTAGGAAGTGGTGGGGTGTATAGACCATCTATTATGTGTTACTGAAGTTGGTGTTGAGTTATCAGGTTTGTTGATCTGTTTTGCAGTTGGTTTGCTGTGCAGTCATGTGTTCTATGGTCTAATAAAGATGCTAGCACAGCTTTGTAAAAGGGGGTGGTTAGTTTGTTACATCTGCTGTCCTTTTCTTTTTTTGTTAAATATCTGTCATCTTTGGGAGTGTATATGCTAGTTTCCAGTTTTGGGGGGGTCAGTGTCTGATTCTACTGATGTTCAGAACATACTGTGAAGATATGAAAGAAATAAAAAGTCTAATTTCTTTTGTGAGGGCAGTAGGTCATGTGATACTGTGGTAATACTAATTTTCTTAAGGGTTTTTGGTTGTAGGGATATTGAATGAGGTGAGCATACCACATGGGAGCCAGAGAGCAGGGGGTCTGAATGTGGGTTGGGTGACTGAGGCATATTTTCAAAGCACTTAGACTTACAAAGTTCCATCATAACCTATAGAACTTTGTAAGTCTATGTGCTTTGAAAATGAGCCTCTCTGTGAGAGTTTGCTGACTTGCAAAAATGATTCCAGCTGCTGCCAGTGGTGTCAAAAGCAGCTGTAGCGAAACAGTGGGTTGCCAAGCCTGTGAACTGTATTATTTCGTGAAGTACATTTCCCTTGTTTGGCCAGCAGATGGTGACTGTCTTTTTTTTCTTGTAAAGCTGTTACAAAAGTGACAGGTTTTTTCCTGCCTAAGCTGTGAGGTAATTTTTAGTCTCAGATCGGAAAGTAGAGAGAGAGATCTCTTCACTGAGGCCCTGTGAGTAGTTATATTTTATAACCCGTGAGCAGCTGTATTTCCTGAACTCCCCAGGTACTGCTTAGGTAGTAAACAAATGTTTAGTTAGTTTTAATATTGATACCTGTTTGATTTACCTGTAATGTTGTTGTATTTTCACCATTCTTTCGTCCTACCGTTCACTGTTCAGTTTCTTGATCATAAACCTTATTAATTGATTGACTCTGCTGTCCTGGACTGACTAAGAATCCTGGTGGTTTGTGTTTTGGTCCATGGGTGTTTTCTGGGAATTGTGAGACCCCTAGAATTGTGGCCCCAGTGTTCTTAGAAACCACCGGGGAAATAACTTGCAGGTGGGAGACTTGCCAGAAGCAAGTGGGACCCAGCAGGATGGTGGAAGGGTATGTCAGTGTAGAGCACATGTGTAGGTGGTAGCGGACCTGAGCAGTGCTGGGACAGACCCTTTAGATGTCTACAGGGTTAACCCCCAGGTGGGCTCTAGGCATTTCGTGACTTTAACTGTCTTTGAAAAAGAACAGCACCCCTGCTGTTCGATATAATGAAACCAACAACTCCCCTTTGAGAACTAACTCACTTTAATGACCCACTCACTCCGGATCGTATTACATCACAAAATCACAAGCACTCAAAAGTCGGTCTGCAGTAATAATATTTTTTAGTGCACTTATTCACACAAAGCAGATCTTAATTTTATAACTGAATGCTTTGGACACATAACTGTAGTCCCACATGGAGCACATGAACCAATAGCATACTTCTGGAAGAGGCACCAGAGTCAGGAATGAACCTTATTGGGACTGATTATTTCCTATTTAGGTTTTGGACACAGACAGGGAGACATCAAGTGACAAGTTTTAGCTTGGAATCAGGTGCTAGAGTGAATCTGAATTCATGTTCTAGAGCAGTGATTCTCAAACCTGGTCCTGGAGGCACCCCAGTCAGTCAGATTTTCAGAATATCCACATTGAATATTCATGAGGCATTTGCATGCACTGCCTCCATGGCATGCAAATCTATCTCATGAATATTCATTGTGGATATCTTGAAACCTTACTGGCAGGGGTGCCTCCAGGAACAGGTTTGGGAACAACTGTTCTAGAGGTTCTCTACACACTGAGACGTTTATGGGAAAAGACAGGACCTCATTTTTTTTTTTGGCTTTTATATCTGTAAACATGGTTCTTTTTCAAATAATAGACCATAAAATAGGACGGTGGAGTTTAGGAAGTAGTTGGACTACTTGATTCTTGTTTCTTTAGGAGACTCTTGAACTCAGAGGAGAAGAGAAATAGGTGACTTGTTATTTATTTATTTATTGCATTTGTACCCCACATTTTCCCACCTTTTTGCGGGTTCAGTGTGGCTTACAGTAAGTTATGAAGACTGGAAGTACATTTTGTTACAGCTCAGTTATGGATTACATTATGAAGTGTTATGAGACAAGTTTTGTAACAAGGAATAGTACCAGCTTCTAGATGTAAAATCTTGGTAAGCTGGCTATGATTACATATAAATGCAGAGGGAGGATAGTTACTTATCTAGAACTTTAATCTGCAGATGTACACACATTTATATGTCCGTACTTTGGTCCCTAATAAAAGCACTACAGACCAGCCTTTCCCTTGTGCAGAATTTTATCTGTACCTAGTGTGATTTCTAAACACAACATAGCCGTTGCACCCCCCCCCCCCCCAATCTGGCTTGTTTGCACTCATTCCGTATCGTCCTGGCCAGACTGGGTCCAGAGTCCAGCTTTGCTGTTTTATTTGAATATATGCTTGTGAGACTCTGGCAAAAAGAAGATAGAGCGACATTTAATGTTTAGCCAGATGTGAGAGAGCATTGTTCTGTAAGTTGAAATGTGAAAATCACTGATTGGAGGGCTAGCACATTTCATGTCAAAATCTCTGCAACAGCTGAGAGAGCTTCCCTCTGTCTCTTCCTTCCGCCCCCACACAATCTTTCTCTCCTCCTTTGTTGCTGGCATTTTCTGATTATTCTTTGAACAGTCCCTGTTAGCGTTCTTTAGGCTAGCTAAAGAACAGCTTAGCCATTCCTTGTTCATCCAGCCTCTCGAAGGCCGGAAATTTTGTCGTCATTCTGGTTCTGATACAGGAGGAGTAGCCTAAGGGCTAGCGCAGTGGGCTGAGAACCTGGAGAACTGGGTTCGATTCCCACTGCAGCTCTTCGCAAGTCTGGACAAGTCACCTAGGGGTCTGTTGACGAAGCAGCGCTAGCGGCTGTCCATGCTCTAGTGCCGACACGGCATTAGCGCACGGACAGCCTTTTGCGCTGCTTAGTAATTCGGAGCGCTAATCCTCCATTGCCCCAGGTACAAAACAAGATTGTGAGCCCACTAGGGACAGAAGAAAGTACCTGCGTATAATAAATGTAAACCAGTTTGGTTGTACCACAGAAAGGCGGTATATCAAGTTCATGACCCTTTATCCCCCCCTCCCCTCTTTTACCTTTTTCTTGTTACAAGCTCTGCTCGCTTACCCTGTTCCTCCCAATCACTTAGGCCCCAATGCTTAAAACGCTGGAGCTGTTCTGAATAGCGCCGTAAAAATATCATCGGAACAGTGCAGAAAAACAACTCCCTAATGCTAATGAAGTGCAAATATAGGAGTGCTTATAGCGTTGAGCGTTAGGGAATTCGGCAGCAGGATTGTGCTTGGCGCATGTGCAGAAGAGTTCGGCAGTAAGCTCGGATCCTGAGCACATGCGCCTGGTAAAACCCGAATGGAAAGCACACGTTGGAAATAGAAGGAAGCCTGTGCAAGTCCTTAAGCGCTGGTTGTGGGGAAACAGCAGACCCAAGCGAAAGCACACATTGGTGTCTGTTTTCTGAAGCTTAAACATAAATGTTTTTGATTTTTTTTTTTTTTTTTTTTTTAGCTGGGACACTTTTATATTTAGATGCAGGAAACAGGCGCCAATGTGTGTGTTTGCTTTGGGCGTTTAAAATTTTTTTTTTTTGGCAGAGTAAGGCATTGGAAACCTATAGAACAAAGAATCATTTACAGGTTATTGTTACTTTTAAGGCATTTAAGGTGGGCGTCCCAGATTATTTGGCCACTGTTACAATCTCATATACTCCAGCAAAGAGTTTTACGTTCGATAAATGATTATCAATTGGTCCTTCCCGGATTGAACAGGCACATCTCGAATCAACAAGACATAGTGCCTTCTATTTTATGACCCCCACTACATGGAATAATTTAGCACTTAATATTCACAGTATTATTTCAATTAAAGAGTTTAAGAAAGTTATAAAAACATGGCTATTTAAGCATGCTTTTTGACTCAGGTTTTTCTGTAAGAGAATGTCATTCTCTTCTTTCTGTTGGTTGTTTATCCCTTGAAGCATTCTTGAATTGATGTTTTTAATTTGTCTCCTCTTACCTGCTGGTTGTCGACTGGTATTTATCTTTTCTTGTGTGAATTGTTTTTCTATCCTGTGATTATTGTAGTTCCTTTCTTGTTGCTTTAAAATCTTAATTATTGATTGTACACCACCTTGTTCTGCAAGGGCGGTATAGAAAGTCTGAATAAACTGTAAACTGTAGCGTGGGCGCTTTAAATTTAGATGTAGGAAACAGACACCAATGTGTGCTTTCGCTTGGGTCTGCTGTTTCCCACAACCAGCGCTTAAGGGCTTGCACAGGCTTCATTCTGTTTCCAAAAGCAATCAAAACCGGTAGATTGTGCAGAAAGAATCGTGAGAGAAGCATGAGAATCGTGAGAAATCCTCTCTTCAAACACCCTAAGACCTGCTCTGACCTGGTGTTTATTTTTTGCAGCAGTAAGGCAGTTTCAGGCGCTGTTTCCTGAGCATTAGGGAGGAATACAAAATGACCTCTTTAACATGACCTTAACCACATTAGCATGCTACTTGCGCTGTTCGTCTGTTCGCTTATTTGTTCCCACACTCCGGGCCTGTGAACATTCTGCGCAGGTAAACGCGGGTGCTAGTACGCAGCTAATGGCATCTAGCGCCTGTGTTTACTTTTGAACAGTGGGGGCCTTAGAGCATTGAATCTTTTCATGAACAGCAGTGCCTGTCCTGTGTTCTTTCCTTTTAAGTTCACACCCTTGCATAAGAATAGCCATACTGGGTCAGACCAATGATCCATTTAGCCCAGTATCCTGTTTGCAGCAGTAGCCAATCCAGGTCACAAGCACCTGACAGAATCCCAAATAGTAGCAACATTCTGTGCAGTGGCTTCCCCATGTTTTGCCAAAATACTTAAAACTACAAATGGATCACCAACTGTTCAAGAAGCTTCTGAAAACTCACCTATTTGGATTGGCCTACTCCCCCTATACTCCTACCGATTAATAGTCCCACTTACTTTTCCCTGATATTGATATGCCCCTTTCCTTGCCTAATGTCTCTTACCATATCTCTTACTGTATTGTTATTTTTACTTAGCCAGTGGTTGGGAGGCGGGGCTGTTGGTTGGGAGGGGGGGATAGTGCTGGGCAGACTTATACGGTCTGTGCCAGAGCCGGTGGTTGGGAGGTGGGGCTGTTGGTTGGGAGGCGGGGATAGTGCTGGGCAGACTTATACGGTCTATGCCCTGAAGAGCACAGGTACAAATCAAAGTAGGGTATACACAAAAAGCAGCAAATATGAGTTATCTTGTTGGGCAGACTGGATGGACCGTGCAGGTCTTTTTCTGCCGTCATCTACTATGTTACTATGTAAGCCACATTGTGCCTGCATGTGTGGTAAAATGTGGGGTAGAAATGTACTATAAATAAATAAATAGCAGACTATGGACTTTTCCTCCAGGAACTTGTCCAAACCTTTTTTTTAAGGCCAGATACGCTAACCGCTGTTACCACATCCTCCTGCAATGAGTTCCAGTGCTTAACTATTCACTGAGTGAAAAAAATATTTCACCCTATTTGTTTTAAAAGTATTTCCATGTAACTTCACTGAGTGTCCTCTAATCTTTGTATTTTTTTGAAAGAATAAAAAATTGATTCACTTCTACTCGTTCTACACCTCAATCATATATCCTCTCAGCCGTCTCTTTTCCAAGCTGGAGCCCTAACCTCTATAGCAGTTTAATTTTTTTGCAACTTCATCAGTCTTTCTGCTCTCTAGCTGTCAGTACGCTCATAGGCGGTCGGTGGCCCAACTGTTTGGGGAGGCTAAAGGGGGCGGGGTTAGGGGTGGGGCCAGGGGTGGAGCTTAAATCCATAATTGTCTGATCACACACAGAAAAAAATAAATAAATAAATGTCACAATTAATACCTTTTATTAAATTTAGATATTAGATATGTATCATATGTCAAAGAATAAAGTGGTTGCTCAAAGCATATACTAACCACAATCTCTCAACTGCAAAACACTATGCACAACTTTGTGCAAAAACACACTCAGAACCTTACTGTACCATAAATATTACACTGGGCAGAACCTAATACACCAATATACCACCCATACGGAAAATGCAGACCGTCAACAATATTGAAACAAGGGATCATAATATCACAATTCTCATGTAGAGCCACAAAACATCCTAATTCATGTTTAATGTGGGATAAAATGTCATAAATAAGTAAATAAACTTTTAATGTTGAACACCTAATTCTCAAAGTGGACATATTCCAAACACTATAATGAAAATAAAATGATCTTTTTTACCTTTGTTGTCTGGTGACTTTGTTTTTCTGATCATGCTGGCCCAGTATCCGATTCTGCTGCTATCTGTCCTCTTAACTCCGTTTCCAGGGCTTCCTTTCCATTTATTTCTTTACTTTCCGCCTTTCTTCTTCATTTCTTGTCCTACATCCGTAAGTAAAAGCTGGGTCCTCCGCAAACTTGACTGTCCAGTGGATCCAGCTTTTGCCTATTTTCTTCATCCATGTGCAGTTTTTCTACTCTCTTCCTTTTCTGTTATCTCATCTCCTTCCTCACTCCTCCCTCCCCCTCCATGTCCAGCAACCCTCCTTTCCCCTTCCCTCCATCCAGCAACCCTCCTCTCCCCTTCTTCCACCATGTCCAGCAACCCTCCTCTCCTCTCCCCTCCATCCAGCAACCCTCCTCTCCCCTTCTTCCACCATGTCCAGCAACCCTCCTCTCCTCTCCCGTCTGCCCTGTTTCCTTCCTGCCCCCCCCCCCCCCCGCCGTACCTTTAAATATTATAGTTTTGCTGGAGTCGCGGGCAGCCGGCATTGAAGACATCGGCAGGCTTACGCCGGTTCCAGCAGCCTTCCCTTCCCTCGTTGCAAGTCGGATGATGGCTCCGCCCTCTTCTGACGTATTTCCTGTTTCTACGAGGGCGGAGCCATCATCCGACTTGCAACGAGGGAAGGGAAGGCTGCTGGAACCGGCGTAAGCCTGCCGATGTCTTCAATGCCGGCTGCCCGCAACTCCAGCAAACTATAATATTTAAAGGTACGGCGGGGGGCGGGGCAGTGGCGGGCTGGGGAGGCTTAGCCTCCCCAAGCCTCTTATACGGGGCGCCTATGAGTACGCTACTCTCTCAGTTGAACCTTGGGCTATCGTGTTCGAACGGTTATTTGTCCCCTAATTCTGTAATGTGAGTATCTAAATGTATGTACTATTTGTGTGCTCGGATTATGAAATGCTAACACTTTTGCACGTGGATGTTACAGATTTACACGTAAGTGTTAATTGGGAGCTAAGCTGCATTCTGCAATCTTAGAATGCAACTTCTATAGTGTGCAAATGGAAGGGGGGTGGGGCATGGGTGTCTCCCATAATTACACACATGTGTTACAGAATAGCATCATTTACATGCTATAGTGCCATATTAAATCATACATATATTGTTGTTCTTCTTTACAACGCTCTTTTTTATTTATTTATTTATTTATTTAATTCTTCATTTCAATAATTTAAAATTTTTAAATTTAAAATTTTTAAATTAAATTTTAAATAATTGATCAGGTACACCAACTGATGGCATGAGAAGCACGAGAGGCAAAAGGCTCATGCAGACGTAAAAAGCGCTTTCTAAAAATTGGGGGAAATTTCCTGGGCACATTAACACAGAGAGGAAGAAGCCATATCCTTAATACGCTATGAATGAGATATTAGAGGCCCACATCGTAAAGAAGGTTGCATATATGTTTGCATGCACACTTATTTATACCCACATATATGCTTTCTCATGAAGGGGGGAAGTGGAAGGGTGGTGGAGAAGTAGGGGGCAGGGAGGGGGGGGAAGTATTCAAAGTTTAAAGTCAGATGGATCCACTGGAATTTATTGAGTCCGTAGTATGTATGTTTTTCAGTTAGTGTGGCTTGATAATCAATGGAAAAGCAAGGAAGGGTTTATCGGTAATAAATACAAAACGTATTTTTCGGAAAAGGGAGGGGGGGTTAAAAATTGTTAAAAGTTTGATGATGATGTGAAATGTATGCGCTTCACTAGACATGATATGTGTTTGATTTTTGTGTATTTAATGGTGAATGTGCTAAATTTGCATTGCTTTCAATAAAATTGTTGGAAAATAAATTTTAAATAATTGAAATTAAGAATAAAAAAGAAATTAAAAAAAGAATGTTGTAAAGAAGAACAAGCATTGACCAATGACGATTAAAGCGAATCATGGGGCAAAGTGCCTCATGTGAAAAGAGTCGCTTCTGAGGTCAGAGTATAAGTTATTATAGTGTTTGTGCTATAGCGCATGCTTTACAATTTTGGAGCATTGGGATATAAGTACCGTGTTTCCCCGAAAATAAGACACTGTCTTACATTATTTTTTGCTCCCCAAGACCCGCTAGGTCTTATTTTCAGGAGAGGTCTTATATTTCGGGGAAACATCGGTCGCCCCCCCACCCGAGGTCGCCAGGCCCCCCTCCACCCGCCCTCCGTCGCTCCAGAAACTAACCTCCTTTCACTTTCGCAAGTTCGCAGCAAGCACAAGCAGCAGCAGTAGCAGGGCAGACCTCTCCTTCCTTCTGTGTCCCGCCCTCGCCTGACGTAACGTGAAAGTGAAAGGAGGTTAGTTTCTGGATCGACGGAGGGCGGGTGGAGGGGGGCCTGGCGACCTCGGGTGGGGGGGCGACGACGGAGGGCGGGTAGAGGGGGGCCCGGTGACCTCGGGTGGGGGGGGGGCGTGGGTGCGGCCTTGTTCGGCTCTCGGTGGCCCTGCTAGGTCTTATTTTTGGGGGAGGCCTTATATTGGCTAATTGCAGTAAAACCTCTACTAGGTCTTACTTTCGGCAGATGTCCTATTTTCGGGGAAACACGGTATGATTTGTTGATAATCCCCGCCTTTATATGAAGTTGGAATGGCCCATATAATTTATTTGAAAGAGCCACATTAAGGCTCATGTATACCTTGGAGGAAAGGAGAAACAGGGGTGACATGATACATACGTTCAAATATTTGAAAGGTATTAATCCGCAAACGAACCTTTTCCAGAGACGGGAAGGCGGTAGAACTAGAGGACATGAATTGAGGTTGAAGGGGGGCAGACTCAGGACTAATGTCAGGAAGTATTTTTTTCATGGAGAGGGTGGTGGATACGTGGAATGCCCTTCTGCGGGAGGTGGTGGAGATGAAAACGGTAGTGGAATTCAAACATGCATGGGATAAACACAAAGGAATCCTGTTTAGAAGGAATGGTTCTGTGAAATGTTAGTGGAGATTGTGTGGTGACACCGGTAATTGGGAAACAAAACGGGAGCTGTGCAGACTTCTACGGTCTACGCCCTGATCATGACTGAATAGATAGGGGTGGGTTGGAGCGTAAATTTTAAGGGGCTTTGATGTTAGCTTCAGAACTTAGTACAAGAAGAGTGCTGGGCAGACTTCTACGGTCTGTGCCCTGAGAAAGGCAAGGACAAATCAAACTCGGGTATACATATAAAGTATCTTGTTGGGCAGACTGGATGGACCATACAGGTCTTTATCTGCCGTCGTTTACTATGTTACTCTTTGGGGTTCTATATGGAATGTTGCTACTAACTGGGATTCCGGAATCTTGTAACTCTTTAGGATTCCAGAATCTTCAGAACTTTTAGTACAAGGAGAGTGCTGGGCAGACTTCTTCGGTCTGTGCCCTGAGAATGGCAAGTACACATTACTCTTTGGGGTTCTACATGGAATGTTGCTACTAATTGGGATTCCGGAATCTTGTAACTCTTTAGGATTCCAGAATCTTCAGAACTTTTAGTACAAGAAGAGTGCTGGGCAGACTTCTTCGGTCTGTGCCCTGAGAATGGCAAGTACACGTTACTCTTTGGGGTTCTACATGGAATGTTGCTACTAACTGAGCTACTACTGAAAGGTGTGAGCAAAATCTAAAATAAATAACTGGGATTCCGGAATCTTGTAACTCTTTAAGATTCCAGAATCTTCAGAACTTTTAGTACAAGAAGAGTGCTAGGCAGACTTCTACGGTCTGTGCCCAGAGAAAGGCAGGGACAAATCAAACTCGGGAATACACATAAAGTATCTTGTTGGGCAGACTGGATGGGCCATACAGGTCTTTATCTGCCGTCATTTTACTATGTTACTATGTATGTATTCTATAATGGAATCTGGGTGCTCAAATCCCATTATAGAATTTGCAGTTAGCAACCAGCATTTTGGCGCAGTTTATAGATTTGCCCCTTAGTGGTACCCAGTGCAATTCCTAGGTGAGTGGAGTGGGGAGATGGGATTGCAGCACGTCAGTATATTTTATTAGATGTGGTTAGTTGCGTTTCAAACACGTTACACAAAAATGATGAATCTAAAGCAGGGGTTTTCAACCCAGTCTTCGTGACACACCTAGTCAGTACTCACAATGAATACGCCTGAGCTGTGCGTAGATTTGAGGTAGTTATGCAAATTTATCTCATGCATACTTACTCTGGATATCCTGAAAACTTAAAAAAAAAAAAAAAAAGGCACACAACTGCTTACAAAACAGTAGATAAAAAAACAACAAAGCAGTGGAATCAAATGCATTTATTGGAACAATACCCGACGTGGCCACGTTTTGCCCTCAGGCTGCATCAGGGGTACAAACTATCAAAAGTGTATGTAAATATATCATACACACTAGTAGTTCCAAAAACTGATATGCTAATGCATATCAGTTCAGTTGGAAGTAGCAGATAAATGGAACTAGATTTTTGGAACTACTAGTGTGTATGATATATTTACATACACTTTTGATAGTTTGTACCCCTGACGCAGCCTGAGGGCGAAACGTGGCCACGTCGGGTATTGTTCCAATAAATGCATTTGATTCCACTGCTTTGTTGTTTTTTTATCCTGAAAACTTGACTGGCTAGGTGAGTCCAGAGGACTGGGTTGAGAACCCCTGGTCTCAAGCAGCGACTGACATTTATGCAATTCCGGGTATTCTGGGATCCTCGGCACTCATTTATGCAAATAATACGGTTCCGTGGATTATACTTGGATACAGTCTACCAGGCTATATTTATTTATTTATTTGTTACATTTGTATCCCACATTTTCCCACCTATTTGCAGGCTCAATGTGGCTTACATAGTACCGTAAAGGCGTTCACCAAGTCTGGTAGAGAAACAAATACATGGTGATGTTGCGGTGATGTATCCTTACTGATGGGTCAAGATTCATTTGCATTAGTTTTCATTATGAGAAAGGAAAGAGGGGACAGACAAAGGTATCTACTTGGTTTTACTAATTGCATTTTATTTGTAAATAAAATGGAGAAAATGCCCCAAATGTTTTTGCAGCCAGTTCACAAATTGTTACTTTAGGAATTTATTGTGAAACGGTTTTCGTTTTTCTCCAGAGAAGTAAAGCAATGGAACTATGAGATAATATTTGGGACTTGTGCATTGCAGTAATTGTTAGTGTCCTTTCCGTCATCTAACAGGTTCCAAATTAAAGAGAGTGATTTATCCCCTGGGCTTCATGGGGCTTGGAGCTTCCATGTATTATCCAGAACAAGCAGTTACAGTTGTCAAGGTCAGTATCATTATTTCTACAGGTGGAAAGCTCTTTATGATAGGGGTGGGGCAGAGGGTAAAGGATCTGTTCATGAAAAGTCAAAGATTTGGCTGGGTGGAGGGAGAAAAGTGTTTTATTGTCTTATAGTTTAATTTGTTGGAACTTACTAGACCGCCCTAGCTTCCGAGACAGAACAGAGAGGTGTACAGGCTAATACAGAAAACATAAAATAGGAAATGAAAAGGAATTTCAATTAATGATTGGAAAGAGCGACATTCATTCCAGGAGAAGAAAAAGCATAAAGAGTGATGAGAAGGGAGAATATAACAGTATAGGGAAAACAGGGTAGAAAACACAACTGTACAAACACTCTGGAAACTCAGGCTGGCACTTCTTGTCAATCTTTCTCTCCAAAGGCGTGTTTAAAGAGCCAGGTCTTCAGGTTTGATTTGACATTTTTAAGAAAGAGTTCACCGCAGAGGGAGAGATGAAGATTATTCCACACATATGGGGAAGGGAAACAGAAAGTGCAGTGTCTGGTGGATTCTAGGTGAGCGAGTCTGGGACCTGGAAGGATTAGACAGTGAGTGGTGAACTGTAGAAGGTGTGTAGGGAATGGTGAGCCTAAAGAGATAGTCAGAAAACCTATTCTGAAAGCCTTAAAGGTGAGTACTGCTATTTTATATATGATCTGATGCTGTACAGGTAACCAGTGGTGACATTTAAGAACTGAGGAACTGAGTTCGATTCCCACTTCAGGCACAGGCAGCTCCTTGTGACTCTGGGCAAGTCACTTAACCCTCCATTGCCCCATGTAAGCCGCATTGAGCCTGCCATGAGTGGGAAAGCGCAGGGTACAAATGTAACAAAAATAAAATAGATACTATTGGAGATTCTACATGGAATGTTGCTACTATTGGAGATTCTATATGGAATGTTGCTACTATTGGAGATTCTACATGGAATGTTTCTATTCCACTAGCAACATTCCATGTAGAAGGCTGCGCAGGCTTCTGTTTCTGTGAGTCTGACGTCCTGCACATACGTGCAGGACGTCAGACTCACAGAAGCAGAAGCCTGCGCGGCCACAATGGTGATCTGCAAGGGCCGACTTCTACATGGAATGTTGCTAGTGGAATAGCAACATTCCATGTAGAATCTCAAATAGTAGCAACAGTGGAGGAGTGGCCTAGTGGTTAGGGTGGTGGACTTTGGTCCTGAAGAACTGAGTTCAGTTCACACTTCAAGCATAGGCAGCTCCTTGTGACTTTGGGCAAGTCACTTAACCCTCCATTGCCCCATGTAAGCCGCATTGAGCCTGCCATGAGTGGGAAAGCGCAGGGTACAAATGTAACAAAAATAAAATAGATACTATTGGAGATTCTACATGGAATGTTGCTACTATTGGAGATTCTATATGGAATGTTGCTACTATTGGAGATTCTACATGGAATGTTTCTATTCCACTAGCAACATTCCATGTAGAAGGCTGCGCAGGCTTCTGTTTCTGTGAGTCTGACGTCCTGCACATACGTGCAGGACGTCAGACTCACAGAAGCAGAAGCGTGCGCGGCCACAATGGTGATCTGCAAGGGCCGACTTCTACATGGAATGTTGCTAGTGGAATAGCAACATTCCATGTAGAATCTCAAATAGTAGCAACAGTGGAGGAGTGGCCTAGTGGTTAGGGTGGTGGACTTTGGTCCTGAAGAACTGAGTTCAGTTCCCACTTCAAGCACAGGCAGCTCCTTGTGACTCTGGGCAAGTCACTTAACCCTCCATTGCCCCATGTAAGCCGCATTGAGCCTGCCATGAGTGGGAAAGCGCAGGGTACAAATGTAACAAAAATAAAATAGATACTATTGGAGATTCTACATGGAATGTTGCTACTATTGGAGATTCTACATGGAATGTTTCTATTCCACTAGCAACATTCCATGTAGAAGGCTGCGCAGGCTTCTGTTTCTGTGAGTCTGACGTCCTGCACATACGTGCAGGACGTCAGACTCACAGAAGCAGAAGCCTGCGCGGCCACAATGGTGATCTGCAAGGGCCGACTTCTACATGGAATGTTGCTATTGGAATAGCAACATTCCATGTAGAATCTCAAATAGTAGCAACAGTGGAGGAGTGGCCTAGTGGTTAGGGTGGTGGACTTTGGTCCTGAGGAACTGAGTTCGATTCCCACTTCAGGCACAGGCAGCTCCTTGTGACTCTGGGCAAGTCACTTAACCCTCCATTGCCCTGTGTAAGCCGCATTGAGCCTGCCATGAGTGGGAAAGCGCAGGGTACAAATGTAACAAAAATAAAATAGATACTATTGGAGATTCTACATGGAATGTTGCTACTATTGGAGATTCTACATGGAATGTTTCTATTCCACTAGCAACATTCCATGTAGAAGGCTGCGCAGGCTTCTGTTTCTGTGAGTCTGACGTCCTGCACATACGTGCAGGACGTCAGACTCACAGAAGCAGAAGCCTGCGCGGCCACAATGGTGATCTGCAAGGGCCGACTTCTACATGGAATGTTGCTAGTGGAATAGCAACATTCCATGTAGAATCTCAAATAGTAGCAACAGTGGAGGAGTGGCCTAGTGGTTAGGGTGGTGGACTTTGGTCCTGAAGAACTGAGTTCAGTTCACACTTCAAGCATAGGCAGCTCCTTGTGACTTTGGGCAAGTCACTTAACCCTCCATTGCCCCATGTAAGCCGCATTGAGCCTGCCATGAGTGGGAAAGCGCAGGGTACAAATGTAACAAAAATAAAATAGATACTATTGGAGATTCTACATGGAATGTTGCTACTATTGGAGATTCTACATGGAATGTTTCTATTCCACTAGCAACATTCCATGTAGAAGGCTGCGCAGGCTTCTGTTTCTGTGAGTCTGACGTCCTGCACATACGTGCAGGACGTCAGACTCACAGAAGCAGAAGCGTGCGCGGCCACAATGGTGATCTGCAAGGGCCGACTTCTACATGGAATGTTGCTAGTGGAATAGCAACATTCCATGTAGAATCTCAAATAGTAGCAACAGTGGAGGAGTGGCCTAGTGGTTAGGGTGGTGGACTTTGGTCCTGAAGAACTGAGTTCAGTTCCCACTTCAAGCACAGGCAGCTCCTTGTGACTCTGGGCAAGTCACTTAACCCTCCATTGCCCCATGTAAGCCGCATTGAGCCTGCCATGAGTGGGAAAGCGCAGGGTACAAATGTAACAAAAATAAAATAGATACTATTGGAGATTCTACATGGAATGTTGCTACTATTGGAGATTCTACATGGAATGTTTCTATTCCACTAGCAACATTCCATGTAGAAGGCTGCGCAGGCTTCTGTTTCTGTGAGTCTGACGTCCTGCACATACGTGCAGGACGTCAGACTCACAGAAGCAGAAGCCTGCGCGGCCACAATGGTGATCTGCAAGGGCCGACTTCTACATGGAATGTTGCTATTGGAATAGCAACATTCCATGTAGAATCTCAAATAGTAGCAACAGTGGAGGAGTGGCCTAGTGGTTAGGGTGGTGGACTTTGGTCCTGAGGAACTGAGTTCGATTCCCACTTCAGGCACAGGCAGCTCCTTGTGACTCTGGGCAAGTCACTTAACCCTCCATTGCCCTGTGTAAGCCGCATTGAGCCTGCCATGAGTGGGAAAGCGCAGGGTACAAATGTAACAAAAATAAAATAGATACTATTGGAGATTCTACATGGAATGTTGCTACTATTGGAGATTCTACATGGAATGTTTCTATTCCACTAGCAACATTCCATGTAGAAGGCTGCGCAGGCTTCTGTTTCTGTGAGTCTGACATCCTGCACATACGTGCAGGACGTCAGACTCACAGAAGCAGAAGCCTGCGCGGCCACAATGGTGATCTGCAAGGGCCGACTTCTACATGGAATGTTGCTAGTGGAATAGCAACATTCCATGTAGAATCTCAAATAGTAGCAACAGTGGAGGAGTGGCCTAGTGGTTAGGGTGGTGGACTTTGGTCCTGAAGAACTGAGTTCAGTTCACACTTCAAGCATAGGCAGCTCCTTGTGACTTTGGGCAAGTCACTTAACCCTCCATTGCCCCATGTAAGCCGCATTGAGCCTGCCATGAGTGGGAAAGCGCAGGGTACAAATGTAACAAAAATAAAATAGATACTATTGGAGATTCTACATGGAATGTTGCTACTATTGGAGATTCTATATGGAATGTTGCTACTATTGGAGATTCTACATGGAATGTTTCTATTCCACTAGCAACATTCCATGTAGAAGGCTGCGCAGGCTTCTGTTTCTGTGAGTCTGACGTCCTGCACATACGTGCAGGACGTCAGACTCACAGAAGCAGAAGCCTGCGCGGCCACAATGGTGATCTGCAAGGGCCGACTTCTACATGGAATGTTGCTAGTGGAATAGCAACATTCCATGTAGAATCTCAAATAGTAGCAACAGTGGAGGAGTGGCCTAGTGGTTAGGGTGGTGGACTTTGGTCCTGAAGAACTGAGTTCAGTTCCCACTTCAAGCACAGGCAGCTCCTTGTGACTCTGGGCAAGTCACTTAACCCTCCATTGCCCCATGTAAGCCGCATTGAGCCTGCCATGAGTGGGAAAGCGCAGGGTACAAATGTAACAAAAATAAAATAGATACTATTGGAGATTCTACATGGAATGTTGCTACTATTGGAGATTCTACATGGAATGTTTCTATTCCACTAGCAACATTCCATGTAGAAGGCTGCGCAGGCTTCTGTTTCTGTGAGTCTGACGTCCTGCACATGCGTGCAGGACGTCAGACTCACAGAAGCAGAAGCCTGCGCGGCCACATTGGTGATCTGCAAGGGCCGACTTCTACATGGAATGTTGCTAGTGGAATAGCAACATTCCATGTAGAATCTCCAATAGTAGCAACATTCCATGTAGAATCTCAAATAGTAGCAACATTGGAGGAGTGGCCTAGTGGTTAGGGTGGTGGACTTTGGTCCTGAAGAACTGAGTTCAGTTCCCACTTCAAGCATAGGCAGCTCCTTGTGACTTTGGGCAAGTCACTTAACCCTCCATTGCCCCATGTAAGCCGCATTGAGCCTGCCATGAGTGGGAAAGTGCGGGGTACAAATGTAACAAAAAAATAAAAAATAACAGAGTTGTGTGATCTAGACAACAAGCATGTCATTCTTAGCAGCAGGAGCAGAACATCTTACAGAAGAACATTAAATAGGTGGTTGAATCTTCTTGTAGTGAAGCAACGATACTGACAAGGGGGGCTGATGCAGAAAGACATGCGGAGGAGCCAGCTTATTGTGCCAGTTCTACCGCAAAATTAAGGTCGCAAAATTTATACTGCCATGCTGTATGTAATGAGCATGCAAATCTGCAGCTTGTTGCAAAATGTCAGGCACTGACAGAAAAGGTGTAATTTTTTATAAAAATCACAATAGTCTGCATCAGCCCTGCTCCCCCCATGCCTGGACAAATTACACCCCGACTTAAAATGCTAGCTGTAAAAATAAAAATCTTTCCCCGGGGTCTAGTTCACACCTACCCACCAACCTGTTCCCCCAGTTCCTAACTTAATGGAATCAGGGGTGATGCCCACCTGCTTCTGCCTCCAGCGCCGCCGTCTTGTAAAATGGCAGTACACAGCCCCTCGCAATGTATCCTGGGATGCACCAAATGAGGAATCAGTCTGCCATATAAGGGAACTTTTCCCTTATTTGGTAGTTGGGCAGAGACTACCAAATAAGGAAAAAATTCCCTTACAGCAGACTGACCCCACTGAGTGCATCCCAGGATATGATGCAAGGGGCTGGGTGCTGCATTTTTCAAGATGGCAACGCTGGAGGTAGGAGTGAGCATTGTGACTGACTCTCTTAAGGTATGATCAGAGGGGGAACTGGGAACGGGGTTAGCAGGGATTCCCTCCAGGTCCATGGGACTCTCATGGGGATGGATACAGTTGCTGCAGGGTTCCCATGGAAATGAAGTGCCAGGCCAATCTACCTATCCTTTCCTTGTGTTTCTAAGCTAGTTTAGCAATTATAAGAACACGAAAAAAAAAATAATGGATAAGGTTAATAGCATTGAAATCCCTGTAAGCACTGAGAAGGGAAGTTATAAACATGAGCTACTGTTAAGCTGGGTTATTTTAGCATAAGTCAGGTTATTTTAGTACTAGCTGTTGAGCCCGTAAAAACGGGCTGGTATTGGGGTTTTCCTTCCCCCTCCCTCCCCGCGAGGTTGCCGCCATCCCTCCACCTGGCCTGGGCCTTCTCTCCGCTACTAAACTTACACATTCATTCGCCGGAACGCAGCACGCACATCAGCTGAGCTGCTGTCGGCCCTTCCTTCTCTGCCTGTGTCCCGCCCTCCTGTGACGTAACGTCAGCGAGGGCGGGACACAGGCAGGGAAGGAAGGCCGACGGCAGCTCAGCTGATGTGCATGCTGCGTTCCGGCGAATGGATGTGTTAGTAGCGGAGAGAGGGCCCGGGCCGGGTGGGGGGGAGGAACGGTAGCGGCGATCTCAGGCGGACGGGCGGGGGGAGCGGTATCAACCTCGGCGGCGCAGTTTTCCTCTCTGTCCTGCCCTCGTCATCACGTATTGACGCGGGGGCGGGACAGAGAGGGAAGTCTCTACTGCGCATTTGCGAGTGAGTCGGTCACTCGCCGTTTATATGTTTGATAGGCGACGGCCGGGATGGCGGAGATTCCAGTGGGGACGGGCAAGGACTGGTGAAATTTCTGTCCAGTGCAACTCTCTAAACTAGTGTGGCCTGTGGGACAAGTTGGAGGGGGCGGATGCAATAGGCTTCAGAAAAAGGTGGGGTTTTTTTTTAAGTGTTTGGGGTGGGTGGGAAGGACAGGGTGAGTGGTGCACTAGACACTAGGGATGCATTTGTCGGGGCAGGGGTTGGGGAAATAGCTGAGGCAGACTGCCCTCCAGGAAAGCTATCAGGACAGGAGGGGTTCAGGTCAGTTGTGCTGCCCTCGACCTAGCAAAACAATTTCTTGCAGTAACTTCACGTTAAGACCTCCCTTTTTTTTTGTGCATTGCAATGGAATGCTTAATAGCCTCATTAGCATCCATTTCAATGCTCTTTGTGAAACTGTCTTCCACGTGAATTATTACCTATGCTCAACCTTCTCTGCATTCCCGGCCAATAATGTCAGATGTTAACTGCGTGGTTAGGCAAACTATAGCTTTCAAAAAACAGAAAGGCAATTGATCCGCAAGCTTCAAGATGGAAATGATAAAAGCAGATCAGTAATAGATATACATGGACTTTTATTCGTGCAAATAGCAATCTCCTTGCATCGCCCGACACTGGCCGTGTTTCGCCCAAAACGGTCTGCCTCAGGGGCTATCCTGTGGATTTTACTGGCAAATAAGTATTTTGCACTAGCAGCCATTTATTGGCTGTAATTTGGGGGTAACTGCTCTTCATCGGTATTCTACAAATTGAGCGTGCAAAATCCATAACTCACAACTGCAAGGGGGCGTGGACCTGGGAGGGGCATGGTGGGTCAGAAACACAGACCAGAACCTAATAATAACAGAAAATAAATGGACAGAAACACCATGGACCAACCACTACAAACTAAACCTATCCCTAAAATGGTGGAAAAAGGGATCACACCGTATACAAGAACACACAACCTACAGCACAAGAGGCCAAATAGACTCGGAAACATTCTGGCAACAGATATACAAAAACGAATGGACAGCACAAACGGACTCTATATACTACCTCTCAGAATGGGATAAAAGATGTAGAAGCATACTGGACGAAATAGCACCCATACAAACAAGAACCTCATGTAGGCATAACTCGATACCGTGGTTCAACGAAGAACTGAAAAAAATAAAAACAAATCCAGGAAACTCGAACGAGCTTGAAAAAAAAAAAAAAAGACGAACACACACTCAACGCAAGGAAACAAATACAAAGAAAATACAAATACGTAATAAGACAGACCAAAAGGTCATAGTATAAAACTAAAATAGGGCCAGATTACAAAGACACAAAGAAATTATACCAACTCGTGAACAAACTACTAGACATCACCTTGGTCACCACAACCAATACAGACATCCCATCTGCAGACAACCTTGCTAAATACTTCAATGAAAAAATTGCAAACCTACGTAACACGCTACCTCAGGACAACACTGATATCGAAAATTTCATCACTGGCTTGGACCCAACCCCTGGTGAATACCCAGCGGACCGACCCTGGTCAAGCTTTGCTCTCCTCACCGCGGAAACAGTCACCCAGGCGATTAATAGGTTCTCCAACTCTCACTGTAAATTGGATACCTGCCCCCGGTACCTAATAAAATCCGCCCCCCACCGCTTCATAGCAGACCTTACATCCCACTTAAACTACATGCTTCAACAAGCAAATACCAAAAGATCCCAAGAAAAAATCAAACGAAATCAGTAACTACCGCCCAGTAGCATCAATCCCACTGGTGGTCAAACTGATGGAAAGCATGTTAGCCAAACAACTTACTGATTATATAAACAAATTCACAATATTACATGAATCACAATCAGGATTTCGACTCCTCCATAGCACTGGAACAGTACTAATTACCCTCCTAGCCAAATTCAAGCAGGAAATAACAGGCAAAAGCATACTTCTCCTCCAATTCGACATGTCCAGTGCGTTCGACATGGTAAACCATAAAATACTACTAAGACTCCTAGATTACTTTGGGATTGGCGGACACATACTTAGTTGGATCAAGGGTTTCCTAACCACTAGAACATATCAAGTAAAATAAAGCTCAAACATATCACCACCGTGGAAAGCAGAATGCGGAGTACCTCAAGGATCACCACTATCACCGATCTTTTTCAACCTAATGATGGCCCCACTAGCCAAATCCTTATCCAACCAAGGCCTTAACCCTTTCATCTATGCAGACGATGTCACAATATACATTCCTTACAAACGTGATCTGACAGAAATCACCAACGAAATCAAGCTCAGCTTGAATATCATGGACTCATGGGCAAACGCATTTCAACTAAAACTCAACACAGAAAAAACACACTGTCTCATCCTCTCATCCCAATACAATACGAACAAACCCACAAACATAAACACCCCAGAATATACCCTCCCTATCTCAGATAGCCTGAAAATTCTCAGTGCTACAATCGACCGTAACCTCACACTAGAGAACCAAATGAAATCTACAACAAAGAAAATGTTCCACTCAATGTGGAAACTCAAACGCGTGAAACCATTCTTCCTGGGGGAAACATTTCGCAACTTGATACAATCAATGGTACTAAGCCATGTAGACTACTGCAATGGAATTTATTCGGGATGCAAAGAACAAATTATAAAGAAACTTCAGACCGCTCAAAACATGGCAGCCAGGCTTGTATTTGGAAAAATGCGATTCAAAAGCGCCAAACCCCTCCGAGAAAAACTGCACTGGCTCCCAATCAAAGAACGTATTGCTTTCAAAATCTGCACCCTGGTTCATAAAATTCTCTACGGCGAAGCCCCGGGATACATGACAGACCTCCTAGACCTACCAACCAGAAACACAACAGGATCAACACGAACATACCTAAATCTCCATTACCCGACCTGCAAAGGACTCAAATACAAATCAACCTATGCATCCAGCTTTTCCTACATAAGCACACAACTATGGAACGCATTACCAAAAGCCATGAAAACAATTTATGATCACCTAAACTTCCGGAAATCATTAAAAACTAACCTGTTCAAAAAGGCATACCCTTCCAACCCAACTTAAATGCCTGTACCCTGCAACACAACGAAACCAAAGCTCGTAACGGACATATAATAACTCTTCCTCTCTACGATTCTCTTCCTCTCTACGATTCCCTAATGTGTCTGTACACACAAACCTTATTCTACTACAACATTACTGTATTTGTTCATACCGGAATTGGCGAATGCCTTTACGGTACTATGTAAGCCACATTGAGCCTGCAAATAGGTGGGAAAATGTGGGATACAAATGTAACAAATAAATAAATAAAAAGGAGAGGGAATCTGAAGTACAAAAAAACAAACAGGAGAGCACCAAGGGCCTCTGGAGCTGGACTAGCAAATAATTCTTTATTGGAAGACTTGACATGGGTCGTGTTTCAGCATAAATGCTTGCATCAAGGGTCTGATAGGAATGGCTATCCAAGTTAGAGAACCATATGGTCCAGCCATAGCTTAATCAAAACCATGCCCAGAAGTGCTTACTCCAACTATTTTGGGGACGTTCCAGGGATAGAGTTGGCACTTGGCTGATTAAGTGCTGCTTTTCAATACTTAACCGGCCAAGGTGACCACATAAAAGTCAGTCCTATCTTTATGTGGCTCGCCATAACTTAAGTGTCGAATATCAGCATTTAATCAGCCAACTGCCGACTCTGCCCCTTCAATGTCCCCAAAATAGCCAGTTTTGCATTGGATGCTATGTTTTCGCCAGCTCTTTGTGCCCAGAAATTCAATGTCAGAGTCCGGACGTTGCCCAGCATTGAATTTCCAGGGATAATGCAAGTGGTGGTCAGGAAAACTTTGAATATCCGACCCTTAGATTTTAATCTTGCCCCAACGATTCCCCTTGAAATTCTGCTTGTTGTGGATGTCCATGTGTAAATAGCAGCTTTCTGGAATCAGTATTTATATGTATATCCGATGTAGGTGCAAATGCAGCTGTTTACTTGTGGATATGTTTCCAACATAATGTGCTAGGGTGGCTTTATTCTACATAAAAACATTTTTGGTGGGAAAATACTTTAGGCATTCTGTTTGAGAAGTAGAGATGAATGAAAAAAATAAGTAGTTATTTGGTTAGAAAAGTTAGCAGTGTATGTGCTTTGTTGTTATTTTGTAAAACCAATTAGTTATACTAAGTACTGAAGTTCATTTGGAGGCCTATCTGGTTCAAGAATGACTCGGGTGTTCAAAACCTTCAAAAGAAAGCTCTTTGTTTTTAAAGAAAATCTAATTATTTGAAAAACAGGAGTCAAGATGTAGTGTACAAAGGAAAACCACTTCTGTGTTTGAGGGTTACAGCTGTAATTGGAGTGGGGTTGGAGGGGGGGGAGAGAGAATTTCTGTGGCTAGGTGATGTCACCCCTAGCAAAGCTCAAATGTCGGTGGTATCATTTGTCTCTCAAAGAAAACATCTTCAGCTTTTGGGCTCGCTTTTCAGTTGCATAGTCTGTCTACAAAGAACAGTTTTCTTAAGTTATGGTCCTGACATTAGTAACAAACCAGTAATAAAAGGAAACTATAAGCAATTTTTATGTCTACACCTAAACAATTTGTAGGGGAAAAATATTTGTGTGATGTATCCGGAGAGAGCATTGCTGTTTGCCGATGGCTGTTCTTCTCCTGCACACTGTTATCACAGCTGTTCTCTCATCAGCTTTGGATCCCCATGTCTGTTTTTCATTTGGGTCCCCACTTTCTCAGGGCTGATAGTTGCTTGTATTTCCTTTCACTAAAGAACTAACTGGAAGATTAGCTATCATGAACAGGTAATTGATCTAAAGCAACAACTTAGGGCCCTGACAGGCAGATTCTCAGAAGCAAATATGAGTGCTAGAGGGCATTAGCGCCGGACTAACACCCACATTTTCTCTCTCGGGATGTTCAGATCCAGCAAGTGCGTGAATCGAGCTCGCTGGCTCTGATCGCTAACTGAATGCAAATGCATTCAAAAGAGGGTCTTCCACATTCCTCCCTAATGCTCAGCAGGCAACACGCCAAACAAGGGTGCTACTCTCACAGCAAACCCTATGCCAGCTCAGAGCTGGCGTTAGAGTTTGACAAGCAGAGGAGGAATTGGGGAGACTGGCTGATACAGCCCTAGTGGTCCAGTGGACCCCCAGACCCCTCACCCCCCTCCAAACACATAACCCCCCCATCCACCAAAAAGGGAAATGGGACTTGATATACCTCCTTTCTGTGGTATTTTGCAACTACATTCAAAGCGGTTTACATATATACAGGTCCAGCAGGATCCTCGACATTCCCCCCAACCCCCTCCCCTCATACCTTAAGGTAGGAAGAGGAGGGACTAGCACCCCCTCCCTCCTCTCTGGGTGCCACCTCAAAATGGCGACACCCTGCCCTTCTCGGTGCATCCTGGGATGTGCTGGGCAGGACTTAACTTCCATATGAAAGCTAAGCCCCACCATCACATCCCAGGATGCACCAAGGAGGACAGGGTGCCGCCATTTTGAGGTGGCGCCTAGAGAAGAGGAAGGGAGTGCAAGTCCCTCCTCCTCCTACTATCTTAAGGTATGAGGGGAGGGGTGCACGTCGAGTTCCACCACCAGGGTATTTTCGGTGAGTGAAGGGGGGCTTATATACTTGGGAGTAGGGTCTGGGGGTCCACTGGACCTACAGGCTCTTGTGTTTGTCAGGGCAGGGGGTCTGGAGGCCAACTGAACCACCAGGGTTTTAGGTTTGACAGGTCCAGTAGAAAAGTCCGGACCTGTCAAATCTCTTTTTGTCTAGGCATGCGCTCAAGAGCTGTGCTTGACACACAGCTCTTGATCGCATGCCTAGGCAAAATGCTAGCACAGAGCTCAAAACAGCTTCCTTATGCACAGGGTGACATCGTATCTAAATTTGCATGGCAGCGTTGAGCATTAGGGAGCTGTGTTGCATTGTACTGGCAGTATTTTTCCGGCACTGGAGTTTTGAGCATCTGCACCTGACTCCTTTCTTCCTCTCCATTCCTGTCATCCTGGTGGAGGAAAGGGTGGAGTATTTCTGCATGGGGTCCCAGTGGGCTAGAACTGCCTCTAGTTACTATGTATATATATCCATGAATTTCCTTGGTGTGAGTCTCTATGGATTCTGGTTCAGATGTGCCCAGCTGCATTTTCCTCAAATTCTGTGTAGGTCATCCAAAGTTAGGTGCTACTACTACTACTACTATTTAGCATTTCTATAGCGCTACAAGGCATACGCAGCGCTGCACAAACATAGAAGAAAGACAGTCCCTGCTCAAAGAGCTATGTAATAAAAGTGAGCCAAGTATAGGACAATCAAGCCATTGTGACATCACTGATGAGGTTGGCTCTTATTGGTGGACTGAGGCATTATGACATCACAATATTAGCTCTAGTTACAAGAGACTACTACTACTACTTATCACTTCTATAGCGCTACAAGGCATACGCAGCACTGCACAAACATAGAAGAAAGACAGTCCCTGCTCAAAGAGCTATGTAATAAAAGTGAGCCAAGTATAGGACAATCAAGCCATTGTGACATCACTGATGAGGTTGGCTCTTATTGGTGGACTGAGGCATTATGACATCACAATATTAGCTCTGGTTACAAGAGACTACTACTACTACTTATCACTTCTATAGCGCTACAAGGCATATGCAGCGCTGCACAAACATAGAAGAAAGACAGTCCCTGCTCAAAGAGCTTACAATCTAATAGACAAAAAATAAATAAAGTAAGCAAATCAAATCAATTAATGTGAACGGGAAGGAAGAGAGAAGGGTAGGTGGAGGCGAGTGGTTACGAGTCAAAAGCAATGTTAAAGAGGTGGGCTTTCAGTCTAGATTTAAAGGTGGCCAAGGATGGGGCAAGACGTAGGGGCTCAGGAAGTTTATTCCAGGCGTAGGGTGCAGCGAGACAGAAGGCGCGAAGTCTGGAGTTGGCAGTAGTGGAGAAGGGAACAGATAAGAAGGATTTATCCATGGAGCGGAGTGCACGGGAAGGGGTGTAGGGAAGGACGAGTGTGGAGAGATTTGTTGCAGATGGCAAATATGCGTGTGAAGTAATTAGCTAAATTGGTGATGATAATTGGCCTTAAGTGCTAATTAGCACAGATTACTGGTTACATGCATATCTGTTTTGCACCCCATTCTATAACCTGTGCACATAATTCATCTCATATAAATTCTAAAGGGAGTGTGACCAAGGGCGGGGTATAGGCATTCTCTGAGGACAAACAGGCTTCTTCTATATTCTCTCGTGGGTGACGTCGATCTTCATCGCCCAGTCTGGCATTTACCAAAGCTAAATGAGAGCTTTGTGGAGAACAAATGCCTTCCCACCCGTTGCGCGAACACGGTCTCCTCAGTTCTTCTTTTTCTGCGTGAAGAGAAGGTGCTTTTTCTTACCATCTCCTCATTCGCTCTGTCTTAGAGAGCTATTGTGCCTTCCGGCTATTTTTTCATTTTCATTATTGTGTTCCTGTTGTTGGAACTTCCATTTTCCTTCCCTTTAATTTCATTAGAGTGTTTTTTGCCCGGTTTTAAGTTTTGTTTGTTTTTCCGTCGTCATCAAGCCATTTTTGGCCCTGACTTCAGCTGGGATTTTCCCTTACCTTTTCCGTGCCCTGCCCCTTTTCAGGCACCATCGCACCATTTAATTTAGCCGACAAAGTTTTTCCGTCCATGTCCGTGAAGATTCCCAGTGGCTTCAAGCGCTGTACCCGGTGCAATCAAACAGTCTCTGGGAAGGGCACCCATTCTTTGTGTCTGCAGTGTCCTGGGCCCAACCGTAGCCCTGCTGTGTTCTCTGTCTTCGTATGAAGAAGACCTAGCTTTCCAGAGAGGCTCAACAAGAGAGGAGTTTTGGAACCAAGTCCGGTTTCTTGACGTTGGCATTGACATTGAGGTTGGAGGTGTTGGCATCGACGTTGAGTATAGCACCGGCATCGGATGCGTCAGTAAGCATGACTACTAGACCCGTAAACACTGGGAGCAGTGAAGCATCGAGTGGGTCTCCACCTGCCTTGAGGCCTCCTGCTGTGCGGGGCCCCCAGGACTGTCCATCGTCAGACCCAAGGCGACGTGAGGATTCAGTGTTCTCCTCGGCACTGAGGAGCCTTGGTGACACGCTTCAGACGAAAGCCAAGAAACATCATTGTTCACCTTCGACACATGGTGCTGGGAACTCCAGGGCCTTGAAGGATTCGGCACTCAAGAAGCGTCCGCGCCGGGAGGACCGCTCCCTCTCCATACAGGAGGTACTGATGCACCTGTCTCCTAGCAGCCGAGATCCAGCTCCTGCGTCGACCCCAGCAATTCTGCAACCTGCGCCTCAGTCGGCACCCCAGCTTTTCCCAGTGTTGGCCCTCGAGCGCATCTGGCCTTGCTTCCTGAGCTACTGGATGGCCTTATGCATTGGCTAGCTCTGTTTATTTATTTATTTAGTTGTTACATTTTTATCCCACATTTTCCCACCTATTAGCAGGCTCAATGTGGCTTACATAGTACCGTAAGGCGTTCGCCAAGTCGGTAAGAACAAATACAAAATGGTGTTATGGTAGAATAAGGTTCATGTGTTACAGACGCATTTAGGAATCATAGAGAGGAAGAGTTGCGTTATGTCCTTTACTAGCGTGAGTTCCTTGTGTAGAAGGGTTCAGGCATTTAAGTTGGATCATTAGAGTATGCCTTTTTGAATAGGTTAGTTTTTAGTGATTTTCTGAAGTTTAGGTGGTCATATGTTGTTTTCACGGCTTTTGGTTGTGCGTTCCACAGTTGTGTGCTTATGTAGGAAAAGCTGGTTTCATAAGTTGTTTTGTATTTGAGTCCTTTGCAGCTTGGGTAGTGGAGATTTAGGTGTGTTCTTGTTGATCGGATTGTGTTTCTGATTGGTAGGTCTATGAGATCTGTCATGTATCCCGGGGCTTCGCCGTAGATAATTTTGTGGACCATGGTGCAGATTTTGAAGGCAGTGCGTTCTTTGATTGGGAGCCAGTGCAGTTTTTCTCGGAGGGATTTGGCGCTTTCGAAGCGCGTTTTTCCAAATATAAGCCTGGCTGCCATGTTTTGTGCGGTCTGTAGTTTCTTTATGAGTTGTTCTTTGCATCCTGCATAGATACCATTACAGTAGTCTACATGGTTTAATACCATTGATTGTATCAGGTTGCAATATGTTTCTTGCATGAAGAATGCTTTCACGCGTTTGAGATCAAAGAGTATTGCATGCTTAATGTGGGCTACCCGGATGTGAGATCAAACATACAAAAACTGATAGCCAGCCTTATACTAGCCCTGGTAGCCACTTGGAAGCAAACAGAAATACCTCATATGCAAAATTGACTATATCTATTGGATGTTTAAACTGGCATCTAGGCGCAGAACCAGGTTAATGGTGTTCCTAAATGTGAGACGTATGGGACGTGGAAAGATATTAAGATGGGAGATGGAAATTCCTAACATTGGAACATTAGATAGGTGATAAATATCACCTAATCGTCAAGAGCAACCTTGGGGAGGGAAGGAGAAGGCAGCTGTCAGGCTTATTTTCGAAAGAGAAGGGCGCCCATCTTTTGACACAAATCGGAAGATGGGTGTCCTTCTCCCAGGGTCGCCCAAATCGGCATAATCGAAAGCCGATTTTGGGCGTCCTCAACTGCTTTCCGTCGCGGGGATGACCAAAGTTCATGAGGGCGTGTTGGAAGCATAGCAAAGGCAGGACTGGGGCGTGCTTAACACATGGGTGTCCTCGGCCGATAATGGAAAAAAGAAGGGCATCCCTGAGGAACACTTGGCCGACTTTACGTGGTCCTTTTTTTTTTTTTTTACGACCAAGCCACAAAATGTTTCCCTAACTGACCAGATGACCACAGGAGGGACTCGGGGATGACCTCTCCTTACTCCCCCAGTGGTCACTAACCCTGAAAAAAATAAATATTTAAATATTTTTTCCAGCCTCTATGCCAGCCTCATATATCATACCCAGCTCCATGACAGCAGTATGCAGGTCCCTGGAGTAGTTTTAGTGGGTACTGCAGTGCACTTCAGGCAGGCGGACCCAGGCCCATCCCTCCTACCTGTTATACTTGTGGTGGTAAATGTGAGCCCTCCAAAACCCACCTCAAACCCACTGAACCCACATCTAGGTGCCCCCCTTCATCCCTAAGGGCTATTGTAGTGCTGTACAGTTGTGGGGAGGGGGTTTGGGGAGCTCAGCTCACAAGGTAAGGGAGCTATGCACCTGGGAGCTTTTTCTGAAGTCCACTGCAGTGCCCCCTAGGGTGCCCGGTTGGTGTCCTGGCATGTGAGGGGGACCAGTGCACTACGAATGCTGGCTCCTCCCACGACCAAATGGCTTGGATTTGGTCGTTTCTGAGATGGGCGTCCTCGGTTTCCATTATCGCCGAAAATTGGGGATGACCATCTCTAAGGTTGACCTAAATGTTGAGATTTGGGCGTCCCCGACTGTATTATCGAAACAAAAGATGGCCGCCCATCTTGTTTCGATAATACGGGTTTCCCCGCCCCTTCGCGGGGACGTCCTGCGAGGACATCCTCAGGAAAACTTGGGCGCCCTGTTCGATTATGCCCCTCTAAGCGATGCTGCTGTTAAAAATTGTTTTGATAACTCTGTTGAAATAATAGAATGGTGAATACCAGTGTACAAAATGACTCAGGATTTGTGCACTATTTTGTATTTTGAAAAAAATAAAAAATTACTATTTCACAGAGGTGCTACTACTTGGCCATTCCCCAAGGCTCTGCTGACCTACACTCAATCTACATTACTAAATGCTCTCCCATCTCATCTTTAGATAAAATGTACTGATGTCGGCAGCCTGAATACGGAAAGGCACAATAAGGTAGCACACCTTGTTCACTGAAGGCTGTGTAAATATTATGGGGGCAGTTGGTACATCCAGTTAGGTGCACCAGTGCCATGTAGTGGAGGAGTGGCCTAGTGGTTAGGGTGGTGGACTTTGGTCCTGAGGAACTGAGTTCGATTCCCGGCACAGGCAGCTCCTTGTGATTCTGGGCAAGTCACTTAACCCTCCATTGCCTGCCGCATTGAGCCTGCCATGAGTGGGAAAGCGCGGGGTACAAATGTAATAAAAATAAAAATGTACTGAGTGCCAATTCTCTATTGGCATCTGTGTGCCAAGACACCATTATAAAATACTAGTGTAAACCCAACTTGGCATGCCTACATTTAGGCGCAAACATTTACGCCAGGTATAAATGGGTAAGCTGGAGGTGCCCATGCCCCTCCCGTGCTCTGCCCTCATGTACCGCCCCTTGCAGTTATGTGCTAAAGGGTCCTTTTACCAAGCTGCAATAAAAAGGGCCCTGCGCTTGCTGCAGGACCGTTTTTGCCATGTGCTGCAGCCTTTTTTACTGCAGCGGGTAAAAAAGGCTGAAAATAGCCATGGCCATGCGGTAAGATTGCTCCTACTGTGTGGCCATGTAGGGGGGAGTACTTACCACCACCCACTGTAGTGTGCGGCGCTGCTCGATTACCACTGGGTTAGCGCCATGCTAAAAAATATGGACTGATTTTCCCTAGCGCAGGAAATGGCACACTGGGACTGGAACCAGGGGCGTAGCTACCATGCCCCCGTGGATTTGGCCCTGCCCCCCCCCCCCCCCCCCCGCTGCCAACCCTCCCCCGCTGCTGCCGTCGGGTACCTTTGCTGGCGGGGGTCCCCAACTCCCGCCAGCTGAAGTCTTCTTCTCCGGTGCGACCGCATTGCTGATCTGCAAGACTTGCAGATCAGCAACGAGGCTGCGCCGGAAAAGAGGTCTTCGGCTGGCGGGGGTTGGAGACCCCTGCCAGCAAAGTACCCGGCAGCGGGGAAGGGTTGGCAGCAGCGGGAAGGGGGGTTGAAAGGGTTGGCACCGGGGGGGGGGGGGTCGGTGGCACCGGGGGGATTGTATTTTGATTGATTTTAGAAAGATAGTACTTAACACTAACCTGATCTGAGCTTTCTTTGTGTCCTTTTTAATCCAAAGGGAACAAGCTCAACGTTGTATGACTGGGGCTTGCAAGGCTATGTGGCAGTAGAGTCTCTTTGGAAAGATGGCATGAAGAAAAAGAAATCAATTAAAAAGACCAGTGAAACGGTAAGAGTGAACCATTTTCTAAAATATGGTTTTAAAACACAATATCACAGTTCATGTTAAGGATTGAAGCCCTTGTCCACGTAAAATCTTAAATTTATAATGTTTGATACTATTTAAAGATCATCATTCTCACAATTGTGCTCACACAACCATAATTCTTAGCCTTTTTGATGAACATTTTAATATTCATTCTAACCCCTTTGCATGTATCTTGTGTCTGTATTTGTCTGTGTGTATGTATCTCTGAGTTTGTATGTCCTTATCCATTTTTTTCTGTGTTCGTGTTCGTATGTATGCACATGCATTTGTGTGTAAGTGCTTGTGTGTGTCTGCATGAGTAGGCATGTTACGTGTGTGTGCTTCTATCAGTGTTTGTTCTCTGTGTCGCCGTGATAGAGGACGTGAGAGTTGAGAACTGTTTGAAAGGTGTGAGGAGAGAAATGAAGGTACACTTAAATGATAGGCTTTATATGTCAAGCAAAGTAGTTTGAAATAGATTTGAAATGGGAAAGTAAACCAGTGTAGCTGGGTGAACAAAGGAGTACTGTGGTCATACTTATTGGATCGCTTCCATATATACAAAACTCTTCTACAGAATCTCAAGAGATACTTCCAACAATGAACTGTAGATACTGTACCCTTATTTCTATGGGATGATATTAAAAATCGCAAAGAGGAGGAAAAGACCTCAAACTGCCCAGATGCTGAGGTGAACTTTCACCCAATATCTTCAAAGCACTCACCGGGCTATTGCTATCATTGGCCAAAATCCTCCTCAAAACCTTTTCTACTTTTTAAAACTTTTTTTTCTGCTTTTAATGCTTCAAGATCTTTTATTCAAGAGTCAACTTATAAACACATAAAAATGGTTAAAGTAACTTTGCTTCTTGGCTTCTTAAACTGGTCAGGCTGCTGAACACCCTGTACCAAAACTCCCGACAGGGACCTTTTTCGCCCACCGGCTTTCTCAAGGGAGGTGTTTGTCATATTCTTCCAGCCATCTTAACAGTTTCAGAAGCCAAGAAGCTAAATTACTTTAACCATTTTTATGTGTTTATAAGTTGACTCTTGAATAAAAGGCCTTGAAGCATTAAAAGCAGACAAAAAACAGCAAACAATTATAAAAGGTTTTGAGGAGGTTTTTGGCCAATGATAGCAATAGCCTGGTGAGTGCTTTGAAGATATTGGGTGAACGTTCGCCTCAGCACCCGGGCAGTTTGAGGTCTTTTCCTCCTCTTTGTGATTTTTAATATCATCCCATAACAATAAGGGTACAGTATCTACAGTTCATACTTATTGGATCCACAGAGAAGTCTAGCCACAGTGTTGTGTAAAGTTTGAAGACATTTGAGTAGGTACCTGGCTATGCCTGCGTAAATCACATTGCGGTAGTCAAGGTGGGACATCAGAAAAGTGTATATGAGCATTTCTTGCTATGGAGCCTCTAGAAAACTTTGTAAGTAACACTGTCTGTGCCAGAGGCGGTGGTGGGAGGCAGGGATAGTGCTGGGCAGACTTATACGGTCTGTGCCAGAGCCGGTGGTGGGAGGCAGGGATAGTGCTGGGCAGACTTATACGGTCTGTGCCAGAGCCGGTGGTGGGAGGTGGGGCTGGTGGTTGGGAGGCGGGGATAGTGCTGGGGCTGGTGGTTGGAAGGCGGGGATAGTGCTGGGCAGACTTATACAGTCTGTGCCGGGGCTGGTGGTTGGGAGGCGGGGATAGTGCTGGGCAGACTTATACGGTCTGTGCCCTAAAGAGCACAGGTACAAATCAAAGTAGGGTATACACAAAAAGTAGCACATATGAGTTGTCTTGTTGGGCAGACTGGATGGACCGTGCAGGTCTTTTTCTGCCGTCATCTACTATGTTACTATGATTTACATAAGATAGCAAAGCTGGTTTCCATTACAGCCAAAACTTGGTGTTGGAATGACAGAGATGAGTCGAGTATTAGACCTAAATAGCGAAAAGAGACAACAAGGGAGATTGAAATGTTGAATAGTAACATAGTAGATGATGGCAGGTAAGACCTGCATAGTCCATTCAGTCTGCTCGACAAGATGAACTCATACTTCATCCTGATTTGTCCCTGCCACTTCCAAGGCACAGACCTTAGAAGTCTGCCCAACACTATCCTTGTTCTCCAACCACCGAAGTTGTCATTGAAGCCCCACTCCAGCCCATCCAGATATGCCCAGTCATGATCAGGGCACAAACCGTAGAAGTCTGCCCAGCACTGGCCTTGCTTCTTAGTTACTGGTGTTGCCATCTAATCACTTCTAAGCTGCTTTGGTTCCATGCCTTCCATATAGGGTTCCTTTGTGTTTATCACATGCATTTTTAAATTCCGTTACAGTTTTCATCTCCATGCATTTGAGTGCATACAGATACAACCCTTTTTGGGGTGTTATTGGGGTACCTGACACTTTACTAACAGGAATAGGTCTCTGGTAATACCAGCCTTAGTGAGTGAAGTGTCAGAAGCAAATGTGTTTCCTCTTATCTTTAGATCCAAGCTCACTATGCCCTAAATAATAGAAATAACTAACTCCATAACCAAGGATTATAAAATGAAGTGTTTATTTATAATAGCAGCAAAGATAGTGTGCAAAGAAGTCAAAAATAGAGAGACAGGAATTTGGTGGCAGCGTATTCCTCAGATGTTCAATCAGCTTCAGCGCAGTCTGCTTCTTGGATGGAATGTCAACACAGCAGCCTCTTGCCTCAGATAAGAGCCCCATTTTATACAGAAATCATGGGCTGCAGCTGTGCTAATGATGTGCATTCTGGCCTTGGGAGCGATACACACATAACTTTGTTTACTCCAAATATTGTGGCTTCAAGGGCCAACTGATTGTCTCACTGGCACCACATTGAAGGAGTCACCTTGGCAAGAAGCTGGGGTTTCATAAACAATGTGCAATTTGCCAGCCACAGCGTCTCTCCATCTACGAGGGTAATTCCAAGAGTCCTTGGCTGTTCTGGCTATGACGTTGATACTGATAACAACCTTGTTATTCTAGCACATCGGTACCCTTGTCAGCAGTCTTTGTCTATATAGAAGGTTGCAGCTTCAGCAAATAATAGGCTTTGCATTGAAAGACGGAATAAGCTTGAGTCTGCATTTTTGAGGTCAGGTTATTAATGTTGGATAGCGCTATGTAGGAACACATATAGTGCTTCATAGTGCTCGTTTTGCTCCTACCCTCTCTGTGAAAAAGTACTTCCTGACATTATTCCTGAGTTGGCTCCCCTGCAACCTCAGTTCATGTCCTCTAGTTCTACCACCTTCTCATCTCGTGAAAAGGTTTATTTGTAGATTAATACCTTTCAAATATTTGAATGTCTGTATCATATCACCCCTGTCTCTCCTTTTCTTCAGGGTATACATCTTCAGGTCCTCATGTCTCTCCTCATATGCCTTGTGGCACAAACCCTGTACCATTTTTGTTGTTTTTCTCTGAACCGCTTCAAGGCTTTTTACATCCTTAGCAAGATACGACCTCCAAAACTGAACACAATACTCCCAAGTGGGGCCTCACCAGCGACTTGTACAGGGGCATCATTACTTCTTTTCTTCTGCACCCCAGCATCCCTCTGGCCATATAATAATACTGGTAAAGTAGTGGGTTGAGGTAGAGAACTTGTAATTCAACAAGCGATAGTTTTCTGAGGATTTATCACTAGCTTGTATTGAGAGAACCAGTTGACCAAAGCAGTTAACAGATTTGAAAAGGCATAGGAGTGGCCTAGTGGTTAGGGTGGTGGACTTTGGTCCTGGGGAACTGAGGAACTGAGTTCAATTCCCACTTCAGGCACAGGCAGCTCCTTGTGACTCTGGGCAAGTCACTTAACCCTCCATTGCCCCAGGTACAAATAAGTACCTGTATACAATATGTAAGCCGCATTGAGCCTGCCATGAGTGGGAAAGCGCGGAGTATAAATGTAACAAAAATAAATAAATAAATAAAATAGGTCAATATTTAACTGCGAAGTAGGGTAAATGAGCAGAATATCATCTGCATAAATATGGAAACTAATATTGTATGATTGAAAAAGAGTGGCTAGAGGAATTATGAAAATGTTGAAAAGTAGCAGTGACAAATTAGAGACTTGGGATACTCCTGATGATAGGGAGTACCGTATTTTTCGGACTATAAGACACACTTTTTTCCCCCCAAATTTGGGAGGATAATGGGGGGTGCGTCTTATAGTCCGAAGGTAGATTTGGCTGGCTGGCTGGCCGCCCGCCCTCCGAGTTCCGGATCGCCGTCAGGATTACCTCCTCCCCCCCCCCCCCCCCGGCCCTGTCACCACTTCTCCCTACTCACGCGATCTTCCCTGGTGGTCTTGTGACGTCGGGGCAGGAAAGAGCCCCCTCTTTTCTGCCCAGCGCGCTGCTCTCCATCCTCCTGTATGCAGCCTGACGGTCTCGGCGAGATTCAAAATGGCCGCCGAGACTTCAATTCTCGGCGGCCATTTTGAATCTCGCCGAGACCGTCAGGCAGCAATGCATACAGGAGGATGGAGAGTAGCGCGCTGGGCAGGAAAGAGGGGGGCTCTTTCCTGCCCCGACGTCACTAGACCACCAGGGAAGATCGCGTGAGTAGGGAGAAGTGGTGACAGGGCCGGGGGGAGGGTGATCCCGAACTCGGAGGGAGGGATTCGGACAAGACGCACCGGAGCACCTAGGTTTTAGAGGAGGGAAAAAGGAAAAAAAAAATTTTCCTATTTCTCTCCTCTAAAACCTAGGTGCGTCTTATGGTCCGGTGCGTCTTATAGTCCGAAAAATACGGTAGGTAGAAGATGATGTCCTGGAAAAGTTAACTGATAAAGTTCCTCTTTGTGGGGAAAGAAGTGAACCAGTCATATACTGTTCCCATAAATCCAATGTCTGCCAATCATTTTAGAAGTAGATTGAAAGCTCCTGAAAGGTTTAACGAAGCAATAAGCGCAGTATTACCTTGATCAAGAATCAAAACCCAGAACATATTGGCAACAACTGAAATACCACCAACTGCAGATGAGCTTGCACAATACTTCAAAAACAAAATAACAAATACAAGATCAAACCTTGTAAAAGCACAAATAAACATCACAGACTACTTACAGGACTTCGAACACACGACAACTACACCACAGCAGACAGAATATGGACCAAGTTCAAACCACCCCAGCTAGACACACTAAAGACACTATTGACAAAATACACGCATACATACTGCCTACTTGACAAATGCCCCAACTACATGATGAAAAATCCACCAGACTGGTTCATCAAGTTCCTCACCAAATACATCACATACATGTTTGAAAGAGGTCAATTTTCAACAAACACAAGTGACATAGTATACCTATCCCCAAAAACACTACCAGCAAGATAGTGAGATCGCAAATTATAGACCAGTTGCCTCAATACCAAAACGATGGAAGGTCTAGTAACACAGCAATTAATGGAATACTTGACAAAATTCTCAATTCTTCATAAATCCCAATCAGGTTTCAGACCACAACACAGCACTGAGATGGACATAACCACCCTGATAATGAAATTCAGAAGCATAATATGCCAAGGACAAAACGTATTACTACTGCAATTTGACTTGTCTTCGACCTAGTAGACCACACCACACTAATGACACTGCTCGACAACATAGGAATCAGCGGTGTAGTGGCAACATGGTTCAGTGGCTTCCTAAAGACTAGGTCCTACATTGTAAAGATGTCCAACCAAACAGCCTCATGGATCTCTGAGTGCGGGGTACCACAGGGATCACCAATATGACCAATACTGTTCAATGTAATGATGGCGCCACTCGGGAGAAAAACTGGAATTAATGGGTTTCAACCCATTTATAGATGCAGACAATGTCACCATCTTCATACCTTTCCAAAACAATATCACAAACATACAGGTTGTAGACAGATTTGAGTGTTTAAGCTGTTGAAGCATTCCAATAGGACGGGTGGTTATCATGCATCGGTAAACAATCAGTAGAATCTTCTGCTTCTTTTTGGCCAGGGACAATGTGTTAATATTCCATCCGTTTCCTATCCTGAAGCATCCACAATAATGTGAGATATTGCAGTGTGAAGCAAATGTGTTTGGAAAACAGCACACTACAGTTGTTTATGTTCACCCCTGATGCAGCCTTATTGGCGAAACATGGCCACTTGTTTGAATAAAGACTTGTTTTGAACTTCACAGTGTCTGCTTGGGTGGTGTTCTGTTTGGTTGCTGCAAGATACTTAGTGCTGCTTTTTGGTTCACTCGATATGAAAAACCATAAGAAGCATTACAAATCTCCAATTCAGAAAAGAAATGAAAACCTACCTCTTCAAAAAAAAAAATTCTACAGCTAATCGCAAAGATATTGTCACCTTCCTTTCAAATCTACCCTTCAAAACCTATATGAATAAACATCACCAAAACTCTACAACTAAACACAAAAGCTACCGCTACCTTCTCCTCTTCAAATCTATCTCTTCAAAAACTCTATGAATAACCACACGATCTATAGATGCCCTCTCCACATTGCACAACACTATTGTAACTCCAACAAAATGTAAATTGTAAGCCACTTTGAACCAAAATTTGTTTTTGGATAATAGTGGGATACAAGAATGCATAAAATAAACAAATGAAGTTCACTAAGAAGAGAAGTGATTACAATTTCTGTGCTGTGGTACTGTTGGAACCCTAGTTGACGAGGGTGAAGTATGAGACTGTTCTGTATGAGAAAGGAGCTGATGAAAAACTACTTTTCCAGTCTGCATATTGTTACGTCACTTGTCTGTAAATTTCAGACCATTGTACATAAGAACTCTAGAAGATCATGTGCGTTTTCTGTACACAGTCCACAGATTTGGAATAGTCTGCCTTTGGAGCTGGAGTGAAAAAATTTTGACTTTGTGAAAGTAAGTAAAGGCTTGTTGGTTTTGCTCTGCTTATGGTACTGATTTTATTTATTGTGTTTTATTGTATTATGTCACTGTTTTTTGATTTATGTGAATTGTTATATATATATATCTTTGTAAACTGCCTAGAAGTAGGACGATAGGCAGAAATTCCATAAATGGAGGTGACATGACATTTGTTTTTTCCATTTTGGCGGGCTGAGAAGCTACCAGTTGGATCTGTATTTACCTGCCTTCAGGTGGTTTACCTATTGGTTTTCAAGTAATCTTGTACTGAAAACATCCAAAATAAATATAATGGTGATCACTCATGATGCCTCTTTGGTGGCTCCATCTAGACTTGTAGTTCAAGATGTGAATATGCCACAGTGCATGAGTTGACTTGTCTGGGAGCTATAAGATGATGAAGTCCCAGATGTGAAACATGGTGAAGTCATTCTTTTTCTTTTAGCAAAATCATGTACTTTGCAGTCTGAAACTTTACTTAGGTGAGGGAGATTTTAATGCAGTATTGCAGGCTTTAGTTCTCCACTTGATGGTCTAGGTAACCCATGATTTATTTATCGACCTCCACAAAAGTCCTCCAAGTCGCACAAAATACAGTTGCTCTTTGATATCTGGCACCATGAACATGTGAATCTGATTCTTTTCCAACTGCACTGTCTGCCAATTACGACAATAGTGTGTGTTTTTAAAATGGCAGGTTTGGTGCTCAAGGCTTTGCTCCAATGCAGCTTATTGTTCTTCTGTGGTTACCAAATACTGCCAAGATACAGCTTCAATCTGCAAATACAAGGTGATTAGGTGTTCCCAATGCCAGTTTAGCCACGTTAACTAAGCCAGTGCTTCTCGACCCTCTCCTGGAGGCACACCTAGCTAGTCAGGTTTTCAGAATTAACACAACGAGTATGCATGATATAAATTTACATATATTAGAGGCATGAACATGCCATGTATATTCATTGTGGTAATCCTGAAAACTGGCTAGGTGTGCCTCTAGGAGAGGGTTGAGAAGCACTGAGCTGAGCAAGTCTTCCGTTGCTGAAGCTATAACCCAGAACACGGGGACTGAGAGATGAACTTCGATTTGAGAATGACTTTTTGACATTTAGACATAATTTGAAAACACTTTTATTTATTCAGGCCTCTTCCACTATCGTCTGATCTGTGTAAACTGTGCTCTGTTAATGTTGCCAGGAAAAACAAAGAAACATGTTATTTTTAAGCTGTTAGCTGGATTAATGAGTGATATGTTAACACAGTGCTGCTATTAGTATTGTAGGTATTTTGTGCTTCATGTCATATGTTGTAAGTTTTGTGGCGGTATGTTATAAATGGTGTGAGATTTTAGTTATTTCATTGTACACCACGTAGGGGTCCTTTTACTAAGGTGTGCTAATGGATTTAGTGCATACTAAATGCCGCATAGCCCATTGTATACTTATGAGTTACACGGCACTTAACGCACAGTAATTCATTAGCATTCGTTAAAACCCTTAGCATAGCTTAGTAAAAAGACCCCTTAATTCTGAATAAGCACCTCAAAAAAGACATAGTGGAATTGGAAAAGGTGCAGAGAAGGGCGACAAAGATGATACAGGGGATGGGACGGCTTCCCTATCAGGATAGGCTGAAGAGGCTGGGGCTCTTCAGCTTGGAGAAAAGGCGGCTGAGGGAAGATATGATAGAGGTCTATAAGATAATGAGTGGAATGGAACGGGTCGATGTGGAGCGTCTGTTTACGCTTTCCAAAAATACTAGGACAAGGGGGCATGCGATGAAGCTGCAGTGTGGTAAATTTGAAATGAATCGGAGGAAATGTTTCTTCACTCAACGCGTAGTTAAATTCTGGAATTCGCTGCCGGAAAAGGTGGTTAAGGCGGTTAACTTAGCGGACTTCAAAAAAGGGTTGGATGGCTTCCTGGAGGAAAAAGCCATAGAATGTTATTGAATGGACGAGGGAATAATACAGTATTTCTAGGATGGGCGGGACAAATTGCTTGTTCTTTTGGCCGCTGTCGGTGACAGGGTGCTGGGCTCGATGGACCCTTGGTCTGTCCCAGCATGGCATTGCTTATGTACTTTCCTGCAATACTCATGTCTTTGGATTTGGGTTAATTAACCTAGTCGGTCCAGGCATTAGACCTTTTGTATTCAAGCTCTTCAAACTAAGGAGTCCTTTTATCAAGTCATCCTAGAAAGTGGCTGGCGCCGCGATTAGCGCACGGGTTTGCTGCACGCTCAGGCCACTTTCTAGCACGACGGAAAAATGCTGGAATTCTTATTTGTTTCAATAATGGCCATGCGCTAATTTTACAGTTGGTGTGCGGTCATACCTGCCTGAGCCCTTACTGCCAGCTGTTCAGTTGGCGGTAAGAGCTCATATGCTAATCCTGCCTTAATCGGGCAGCGTGCAGCAATGGCCGTGCGCTGCCTGATTACCACAAGGTATGCCTACTCCTCGCTCTGTTTTCTAGCCTGGGGATCAGCGCACACAATACTGACGCCTCATTGCGTCCCGTGGTGGTGCTGTTTTGCCACGTGCTACCCACACGGTACGGTAGCTGTACTGCCCTTTAGTAAAAGGGCCCCTTAATTTTTCTAAAGATAACCTAATGTCACTTATTTTATCTGGTTCCTAAGTTGGATGTACACAAAATAGTCCAGTTATTGAAAAGTCAAAGGATCCTTTTTTGACTTAAAACAAGCGTGTGCACACAGAACACAAAAAAAAAATAAATGTAAAAATAAACAGGCCTTTATATAGCCCCTCTGCTTGGTCAGTATGGAAACTGGCTGTTATATGGAGAATGAAATACCAGAGAGCGATTGACTCTGGAGGAGCCTAATAAACATGCTTCCTCCCTCATTTCCCTCTCCACCTTTTTCTTCCCCTTTGTTTTGTTAGTATGAAAATCAGAGGTTAGGGTGGTGGACTTTGGTCCTGGGGAACTGAGGAACTGAGTTCGATTCCCGGCACAGGCAGCTCCTTGTGACTCTGGGCAAGTCACTTAAGCCTCCATTGCCCCATGTAAGCCGCATTGAGCCTGCCATGAGTGGGAAAGCGCGGGGTACAAATGTAACAAAAATAAAATAGATACTACATGTAGAAGGCTGCGCAGGCTTCTGTTTCTGTGAGTCTGACGTCCTGTACGTACGTGCAGGTGCAGGACGTCAGACTCACAGAAGCAGAAGCCTGCGCGGCCACATTGGTGATCTGCAAGGGCCGACTTCTACATGGAATGTTGCTAGTGGAATAGCAACATTCCATGTAGAATCTCGAATAGTAGCAACAGTGGAGGAGTGGCCTAGTGGTTAGGGTGGTGGACTCTGGTCCTGAGGAACTGAGTTCAATTCCCACTTCAGGCACAGCTCTTTGTGACTCTGGGCAAGTCACTTAACCCTCCATTGCCTGCCGCATTGAGCCTGCAATGAGTGGGAAAGTGCGGGGTACAAATGTAATAAAAATAATTTAAAAAAATAATAAAATATAGAATTTTTTTATAAAGTCCAGTTTAGTGTTTTAATTGTTTATTATTTGTTTTGGGTTTTTTTTATTTTGTTTGCACTCTTGTGCTTTGTGCTTCTTTTTTGTGTGGTGCTCATGCCTCTTCTTTTTCTGACTTTTCAGAACTTACCTTCTTGTGAAAACGTCATGTCTGTGTCTTTGTTTTGCAGCAGAAAATCCTTAGGTCCGTTCAGGTAATTCACTCCCATCAATCTCTTGTCTTCCTGATCCTCACTTAGGGATTCAACCAAGAGCCAATCTAGTGGCATAGTCTGTCCGGACATTTCCTATCTAAGAGGTAGATGCACTAAACGTTTTTCATCGTTAAATGAGCCCTCAGGGAAGAATTTCCGATCCTTTCCATGCACTAAAGCCTATTTTTCGACGGTAGTAGCAGCTAACGAAAACGGAATGGAGATGAGCAATTAGTGTGAAAACCCCATTGAAACGACATGCACTAACCTTTTCCGATTGCCTTTACGCAGGAAACAGGCAGGAAAACTAACGAGAGGTCTGGACCTCTCGTTAGGACAGCTCTGTGCCAGGAAAAAGTGTTAAGTGAAAAAATAAACAAACTTTGAGCCAATCCCAGCGCATTAGCAGAGCTAAAAGCGCTGTGATTGGTCCAAGGGATGTCAGAAAACACATAAAAAAATAAAAATAAAAAAAGGATCGGGAGGGGGCAAGGGCGCTCATCAGGAGCGTCCTGTACGGACGGCCTTGCCCCCCCCCCCCCCCGCTGCTCCCCACTTTCCGCCCCTGCCCCCCTCCCTTCCTCACTACTCTCAGCTCCGCCTCCCGACATCCTCCGTTGCAGCGAGACGCGCTGTGATTGGACAAAAACACGTTGCACCTGTATTGTTTTGCTTTTAATGAAGCTTATAGAAAACGTGTCATAACCACGTTCATATAGCACGTGCATAACATACGCAGTTAATTTACGTGCAGCAGTTATGGCAGCCAGAGGAAGAAAGCCTAACTTTGCAGATATGGATGTCCTCTGGCTCGCTCAACTTTTCATAATAAATGAAAAGCGTCTTTTCCCCCGCACAGGGAGAAGGAGGAATTAACGGTGGAATTAACGGTGGAACAACGCAGAACACACCTTGAAAAGAAAAAAATATTGACGTTAAACAACAAATATCAGCAAATATCAGCAAATCGCAATCAATGCATATCATAAATTCATGTGTGCCTCTTACCTATAACGATTTTTGGGAAAACAAAAAGGATGAAACCACATGTGGCACACACCTTACAAAAGGGAAAAATATTTGATTAACGGCAAATGCTGTGAAATCACGGTTTACAACATCAGACGTCTTACCCACCTTTTTAAAAAAAAAAATACAACGTTGCACAAAGGGAGGAGAAAAGCGCGAAACACGAAGAAAAACGAAGCAGGGCAGTCGCCTAAGCTGCAGCGACGTGATTCCTACACGCTGTGGATGCACGCTCTGGACGCATGTTAATGACGTCAAGATGGGTCGCATATTATCCACGTCGATACCGTGTGCTTTACGAATGTGCAACAGCGCATGCGTTTTCTGCTCCGCTACGAAACTGTCATGCATCCGACTTTTGAATTACGAATCGGAGTTTGCAGGTGGGGTTTCTTGGTGCATTCTTCGTATTTTTGAAATCGGTAAGTACTTTAACGATTTAGATTTTTTTACGTTTGGTTGCTGCATCTGCCTCTAAGAGGTAGATGCACAAAACGTTTTTCATCGTTAAATGAGCCCTCAGGGAAGAATTTCCTAACCTTTCCATGCACTTAAGCCTATTTTCCGACGACAGTAGCAGCTAACGAAAACGGAATGGAGATGAGCAATTAGTGTGAAAACCCCATTGAAACGACATGCACTAACCTTTTCCGATTGCCTTTACGCAGGAAAAAGGCAGGAAAACTAACGAGAGGTCTGGACCTCTCGTTAGGACAGCTCTGTGCCAGGAAAAAGTGTTAAGTGAAAAAATAAACAAACTTTGAGCCAATCCCAGCGCATTAGCAGAGCTAAAAGCGCTGTGATTGGTCCAAAGGACCTCAGAAAACACATAAAAAAATAAAAATAAAAAAAGGATCGGGAGGGGGCAAGGGCGCTCATCAGGAGCGTCCTGTACGGACGGCCTTGCCCCCCCCCCCCCCGCTGCTCCCCACTTTCCGCCGCTCCCCCCACCCCGAAAAAGCAAAATTCAAGCAGCCCCTGCCCCCATCCCTTCCTCACTACTCTCACCTCAGCTCCGCCTCCCGACATCCTCCGTCCGTGCCCCGCCCCCTTTTGGGGTCGTCGCCGCCATTCCCCTCCTCCATCGGGCCCCCCTTCCTCTTACCGGGCCCGTGCAGCGCCTCTCTCCTCTGTCCGAAGGCACTGCACGGGCAAGAAGAAAGCTGAATCAGCTGATGCCTGCCTTCGCGATGGCGCGTCTTTCTCCTGCTGCGCCCGCCCCTGTCTGACGTCAGTAACCTACGTAGGTTACTGACGTCAGACAGGGGCGGGCCCAGGAGGAGAAAGACGCTCTATCGAAGCTAGGCGAAGGCAGGCATCAGCTGATTCAGCTTTCTTCTTGCCCGTGCAGCGCCTTCGGACAGAGGAGAGAGGCGCTGCACGGGCCCGGTAAGAGGAAGGGGGGCCCGATGGAGGAGGGGAATGGCGGCGACGACCCCAAAAGGGGGCGGTGCACAGGGCGGAGGATGTCGGGAGGCGGAGCTGAGGTGAGAGAGTAGTGAGGAAGGGAGGGGGGCAGGGGCTTCTAGAAGTTTGCTTTTTCGGGGTGGGGGGAGCGGCGGAAAGTGGGGAGCAGCGGGGGGGGGGGGGGCAAGGCCGTCTGTACAGGACGCTCCTGGTGAGCGCCCTTGCCCCCTCCCGACCCTTTTTTTTTATTTTTGTTTTTATTTGGGAGCCATGTGCTTGCGATTTGACTGTGTTTTGACTGTTTGTGGCATGCGCAGAGCAGCTAACATAACGCTTGGCTGCTCTGCGCATGATTTGGGGGCCGATTAACGATGTGTATTGTGATTCTTTGATACATTGTACGTTTCACTACCGATCTCAGCATGTGTGACTTTTTTTTTTGGTGCATTTTTCGTTATTTTAAAATCGTTAGGGACTTTAACGATTTAGATTTTTTTACGTTTGGTTGCTGCATCTGCCTCTAGGTTCCTGAGTTTATAACAACTCTTGTAATAGGTTAGGCTCACTTAGCACACAAGACTTCCCTTTAAATCTAATAACACACTTCCTAGGAAATTTCAAGAAATAATCGAGTCACAAAACCTCAGCTCTAGGTTGCAAAATTCTGGGTCCTGGAAGAAACATCAGAAAAACATAAACTTGACCATGAAACAATCCTGACCTCACCCCAAAGAAATGTCTCAAAACCTTTTCTTTATCTGAAAAGAAGATTACAAAAGTCACCAGGGAAGTGCCTGTATTGGTGGTCTTTTTGATAGATGCTTCCAATTTGGACTATGAAGTCAAAGAAATCCAAATCCACCCTCTTCTAAATGCCTCACTGAGCTCATAACACAAGCTTCGGAGACTAAGGAAAGGAAGGTCGGTTCTAAGTGCAAAATATTGAGCAAAGTTGCGGGTTCTCATATGCTCACAGTAAAGAAAAGAAGCAGGCATAAAATTCCTGCAAAAGAAGGAGTTAAAAAGTGGAGGAGTGGCCTAGTGGTTAGGGTGGTGGACTTTGGTCCTGGGGAACTGAGGAACTGAGTTTGATTCCCACTTCAGGCACAGGCAGCTCCTTGTGACTCTGGGCAAGTCACTTAACCCTCCATTGCCCCATGTAAGCCGCATTGAGCCTGCCATGAGTGGGGAAGCGCAGGGTACAAATGTAACAAAAATAAAATAGATACTATTGGAGATTCTACATGGAATGTTGCTACTATTGGAGATTCTACATGGAATGTTGCTACTATTGGAGATTCTACATGGAAGGTTGCTATTCCACTAGCAACATTCCATGTAGAAGGCTGCGCAGGCTTCTGTTTCTGTGAGTCTGACGTCCTGCACGTATGTGCAGGACGTCAGACTCACAGAAGCAGAAGCCTGCGCGGCCACATTGGTGATCTGCAAGGGCCGACTTCTACATGGAATGTTGCTAGTGGAATAGCAACATTCCATGTAGAATCTCAAATAGTAGCAACAGTGGAGGAGTGGCCTAGTGGTTAGGGTGGTGGACTGTGGTCCTGGGGAACTGAGTTCGATTCCCGGCACAGGCAGCTCCTTGTGACTCTGGGCAAGTCATTTAACCCTCTATTGCCTGCCGCATTGAGCCTGCCATGAGTGGGAAAGTGCGGGGTACATATGTAACAAAAAAAAAAAATTATGCCTCCTCAGACCTTGCATTAAAGTCCCGGCATTGCGCTCAACCGTTTGGTCTGCTGCTTACTTCTCTTCATCTGCGCTGAGTATAACAGCTTTATTTGCGTGGATTTAAGTGTGTAGGGTCTATGTAAAGCTAGCTTGTGTGCAGAGCCTGGTTTTGTTTGCCCCCCCACACACACACAAAATTGTGCACTAAGGGGGGAAATGTACATAAGGTGACTAAAGCTGCGAGTGTAAATTGGCAGTATGTCCAAATTGTGTGCGCATTTTGATTAAGAAGCCAATCGGTGCTCATAAATGGCCAATAATTATCGGCACTAATTGACACTAATATGCAACTTTTAAAGGGGGCATTGCCATGGGCGGGCCAAGGGCGTTCCTAAAAATGATGCTAGACATGGGTATTTACAGCACGTTTTAGAAATGCTGACCCGTCCTCAAGATTATATCTCACCCTGCACTACCCCAGCTGGAAAGGCTGTAAGCACGGATCTATTCAGGCTTTCCCTTTATCAGTGTGCAACTGTGGAATTCACTCCCTAGAGACATAACCAGACTGAGAGACTACCTTACCTTTCGCAAGGCATTAAAAACGCACCTGTTTACCAAAGCATTTTCTCTGGGAACAATGTAGAACTATAGCCTCTGCCAGCTGGCATACGTGGATCCTGATTAACCCTATTCTTATGTACTGTTATATGTAAAGTATCCTTTCTTTCTTGCCCTTCTACTCTACTGTTCTCATTTGTATCTGATATCACCCGGAGTCCTCTCTCTCACTCCGGTTTATGTAAGCCACATCGAGCCTGCATGTTTGTGAGGATAATGTGGGGTATAAATACATTAATAAATAAATGGCTGCACCTAAATTTTAGTCACAGGAGCAGCACTATGCGTATTCTATCAACAGAACGTGACTTTAGATTAGGTTTATAGAATAGCTCTAAGCGCAATTTTTTTTCAGCGCCATACATAAAATTCCCCATAATTCTGCAAAGCCTAGGCTACTTTTTTGCATCAGCCCCTTAAAGTGCAAGCGCCCCCTGGGGACAGGGAAATGCTTACTGTGACCTGAATTTAACTCACCTTGCGCCTTCATTGAAAAGGCGTGAGCTAAATCCCCCCAAAAAGATGTAAAGAGCCAGGGTTTTGAGAGAATTCAGGGGTCCAAGATGATGAAAATATGAAAACTAAATCATCATAGGACAACAATAAAAGATAAGCATTTCAGTGCTAGTTTTGTTTCCTCAGGTGCTGAGTCAGTGCATGGTAGTGGTAGCCTGAATACACATTTAAACAATAGTACCACCAGCTGTGAAAATACAAGAGAGAATGAAGCTGTCAGAATAAATTCAGACACAAAAGAAAGGCTTTTCTGAGCAAGGTGAAAGAAGGTCATATAAACAGAGCATATCCTCTGAAGAAAACTGTACATGGTAAAACCGTCCCTTAGTGCCAGGTTTCTGGAGATAAGGACTCACAGATTTCTTCTTTGAAAACATTACTCCTTGGTAATTCTCTCAGCAGTTAAAACAATAAAATGTATTAGTCTCCTTTTTCGCCCTTGGTTTTTGTGGAAAAATAGTTGCTGGGCAAACTGGGTGGGGATTTTTTTTTCCCCTGCTCTCTTGTGCAATGTTACTGTAAAATCTAGATGGTACTGCCATTTAAAGTGGCAAGATTATAGCTTTTTAACACACACCCACACACATTCACAACACTCACACTCACTCGTACCTTTTTCATTCCCTACCCCCCCCCCCCCCCCCACATACACACACACACACTCTCTCTCCCTCTCTCTCTCTCTCTCTCTCTCTCTCTCTCTCATGGCGCTATAGGTTTTCGTGGTGCAGGACATCAGACTCACAGAAACAGAAGCCTGCGCGGCCGCATTGCTGATCCGCAAGGGCAGGCTTCTATGTGGAATGTTGCTAGTGGAGGAGTAGGCTAGTGGTTAGTGCAGTGGACTTTGATCCTGGGGAACTGAGTTTGATTCCCACTGCAGCTCCTTGTGACTCTGGGCAAGTCACTTAACCCTCCATTGCCCCTGGTACAAAATAAGTACCTGAATATATGTAAACCGCTTTGAATGTAGTTGCAAAAACCTCAGAAAGGCGGTATATCAAGTCCCATTTCCCTTTCCCTATTTTGAGATTCTACATGAAATGTTGCTACTATTTGAGATTCTAGATGGAATGTTGCTACTATTGGAGATTCTACATGCATATGTGGGAGTCCCGCCCATTGCCCCCACATGCTCCGCCCAAGTCTATGACCTGTACACCTACCACCTATTTATCCCAACTGACTCTGTACTACCCATCTTGTCCCCACCTATATATCTGCATTTGACCCCTCAGCTACATGGAGTGGAGGAGTACTCTAGTGGCCAGTGCAGCAGACCTTGATCCTGGGGAACTGGGTTCGATTCCCACTGCAGCTCCTTGTGACTGTGGAAGTCACTTAACCCTCCATTGCCCCTGGTATAAAATAAGTACCAGAATGTATGTAAACCGCTTTGAATGTAGTTGCAAAAACCTCAGAAAGGCGGTATATCAAGTCCCATTTCCATTAAAGTATTATTAACTGATTTTATACTTTCCACCTCCCTATCCAGGGAATCAATTTTCCCTTTCTGTGTCTCTAATTGCTCAGTTACCTGAGTTTTACTTTGCAATTCTTTTTAGGTCAGTAGAGCATGCAGCAACAGAAGAATCAGTCTTGCCAACACATTCCAAAGTGATGACTGTTGGTCTCTGCGGGTTGGGGGGGAGTAGGAGAGTTCGCAGATGATATCTGGATAGAAGATGTCAACAGACTGCTTGGGCCCTACCAGTTAGGGGTCATGTTCCCTCTAAGGCCGACGCAACACTTCCAGAGTCGCTTTCTTGCTCTGTATGTGCAACCGGCCCTGCCCAACTTGCTCACTGACCTCCAGCACGGGCGTCTTTCCCTCTGCGCCAAGCAACTGCAGCACTACTTACGACTTGTGGCTGTAAGCAGAAGCTAAAAAGATTCTCGCCTCCCAAACAGCTCAAACTTCCCCCCGGAAGATTCCGTAGCAGGAGAAACTGGCTTCTCACTTCCTTGTTTGTTGTGTCGTTAAGACTTCCAGCATCTGCTGAGATGGAGAGGCAATTGAAGCTGTAGGGATTCAGAAAACAGCCTTCCCCTTCGTTTTCAGAGGGATCGGTAAAATATTTGGAAAGAATTCAGTAGATGCTGGAGCAGTCATGATCAAGATGCCGTCATCTTGACTCCGCCCTTCATAAATTCTTAAATTTTAAAGTGGCTTGCCTGAGATCACAAGGAGTGTCAGTGGGGAGATACAGAATTTGAACCCTGGTTCTCAGCTCATTGCTGTAACCACTAAGCACCGTACATAAGTATTGCCATACTGGAACAGACCAAAGGTCCATCAAGCCCAGCATCCTGTTTCCAACAGTGGCCAATCCAGGTTACAAGTATCTGGCAAGATCCCAAAACAGTACAGTACATTTTAAACTGCTTATCCTAGAAATAAGCAGTGGATTTTCCCCAAGTCCATCTTAATAATGGCTTATGGACTTTTCTGTTAGGAAGTTATCGAAACCTTTTTTAAACCCCGCTAAGCTAACTGCTTTTACTACATTCTCTGGCAACAAATTCCAGCTTTTAATTACATATTAAATGAAGAAATATTTTTGCCGATTTGTTTTAAATTGACTACTTTGTAACTTCATTGCATGCCCCCTAGTCCTAGTATTTTTGGAAAGAGTAAACAAGCGATTCATGTCTACCCGATCCACTCCATCTTAGCCAAATATTCTTATTTTATGAATACCTTCATCACTAATCTGGCAGAATAAACTCTATGTTTAGAAAGTACATTATAGCAAGATGACACAAATAAAATAAAAGTGTAACTGCATTTATTCATTTAAAATATTTGCTACACCACCAAACAAAACAGTTTACAATTACAGTCTAAACTAAAATTCACATAAACAAATGCAATAAACATAACAGCATAAAAAAATGCTACTATAGTACCAGTCACTTCTGTATATGCTTATGTTCACTCTCTGGATTTTTAAGCCTTTGATTCAAGTTGAAAAAAAAAATAGTTTTTAGGCCTGTTTAAAAAATGTCCTAATTGAGGCCCCAATGATCAAAGCTCCAGCACTGTACAGAACAGTATCAGAAAAACAACGCCCAAACAGCACTTCAAAGGAACTTTGCAAATTTAGATGCAGTCATAGCGTTGAGCATTAGGGGCTTCTGCGGGAGGATTGTGTGTGGTGCATGCGCTGAAGAGTTGTGCGTTAAGCCCAGCTCTTGAGCACATGCCCAGAATGCCAGAGGGAAGGAGGAGAAAGAGGTTCCTTTAACCCGAAGTCGCGTTCTGCTGTGGCCCCAGAAGTAGGGGGGAGGGGTGCAGGGATCAGAATACAACTGGAAAAGTGTAGAAAAGATTTGAGGAGGAGTCTGGGAAGCAGATGATGTTTTGGACATGTTGCTGTGGACCATTTGATAGGGTAAAAGAGAAATGTTTTTGTTTTTTTTTTGGGGGGGGGGGGGGGGCTGGGGTTCCAAGACAGCCCATACCAAAAAAGAATCTTGCAACACCAGTATCCCTATTCTTCCCCATGGCTCAGCACAACCCTAATGCCAGCTCCAAGCTGGCATAGGGTTTGCCGCAGGAGCAGCGCCCTTGTTTTATGCACTGTCCACTGACCATTTGTTTGCTCATTGTGCTCAGAGCCGGCAAACTTGTTTCACGCATTCGTCAGCTCTGAGCGTTCGGCGCTGGCAAATGTGGGCGCTAGTCCGGCGCTAACGGCCTCTAACACCCGCATTTGCTTCTCAGCATCTGGACCTGAGACTCTTAACTGGAGATTTAGCTTGTGTCATTCGTGGGTGCTGGTTTGTTTCCTTTCTGGTATTACAGCTCATTTTCTTTTCAACTAGAGTAATCATGATTCACATGATAAAGACAAGACCCTACAGGGTGGGGGTGGGAATTTGTCTGCACTAGTTTCTTCGTTTCAGTGTGCTTTGATCTGTAGTAACTGGCACGTCATGACCTGTAAAGAATTTTCCACTGAGGTTTAACACTGCAGTATTTTTCCACCTCAGTTAAAGATCTTTTACTTTTGGCTGCTTAGAAGGTATCTGTCGTGTTGGAAGGAAATTTTGAGAATAATGAGGAGTTGGGAGACATCTTGGAGAAAATATAAACAAACCTTTCCAGAGATGGGAAGGCAGTAGAACTAGAGGACATGAATTATTATTATTATTATTATTATTATTATTTATTGCATTTGTATCCCACATTATCCTACCTATTTGCAGGCTCAATGTGGCTTACATAGTTTTGTTATGACATTGTCATTCCAGAATATCAGATACAGTTAGTAGTGTGTAGGGATTAAATAGGGAAGAAAGAGGAAGTGATTGGGCGGGTGATAAGTAGAAGTGGATTTTCATAGATGGGACCCAAAGTGGTGAACTGGATTAGGAACTGGTTGACGGACCGGCGCCAGAGGGTGGTGGTGAATGGAGTTCGCTCGGAGGAGGGAAAGGTGAGTAGTGGAGTGCCTCAGGGATCGGTGCTGGGGCCGATTCTGTTCAATATATTTGTGAGTGACATTGCCGAAGGGTTAGAAGGTAAAGTTTGTCTATTTGCGGATGATACTAAGATTTGTAACACAGTGGACACCCCGGAGGGAGTGGAAAACATGAAAAAGGATCTGAAAAAGCTAGAAGAATGGTCTAAGGTTTGGCAATTAAAATTCAATGCGAAGAAATGCAAAGTGATGCACTTAGGGAGTAGAAATCCACGGGAGGCGTATGTGTTAGGTGGGGAGAGTCTGCTAGGTACGGACGGGGAGAGGGATCTTGGGGTGATAGTATCTGAGGATCTGAAGGCGACGAAACAGTGTAACAAGGCGGTGGCCGTAGCTAGAAGGTTGCTAGGCTGTATAGGGAGAGGCGTGACCAGCAGAAGAAAAGAGGTGTTGATGCCCCTGTACAAGTCGTTGGTGAGGCCCCACCTGGAGTATTGTGTTCAGTTTTGGAGGCCGTATCTTGCTAAGGATGTAAAAAGAATTGAAGCGGTGCAAAGAAAAGCTACGAGGATGGTATGGGATTTACGTTACAAGACGTATGAGGAGAGACTTGCTGACCTTGACATGTATACCCTGGAGGAAAGGAGAAACAGGGGTGATATGATACAGACGTTCAAATATTTGAAAGGTATTAATCCGCAAATGAACCTTTTCCGGAGATGGGAAGGCGGTAGAACGAGAGGGCATGAAATGAGATTGAAGGGGGGCAGACTTAAGAAAAATGTCAGGAAGTATTTTTTCACGGAGAGGGTGGTGGATGCTTGGAATGCCCTCCCGCGGGAGGTGGTGGAGAGGAAAACGGTAAAGGAATTCAAACATGCGTGGGATAAACATAAAGGAATCCTGTTCAGAAGGAAGGGATCCTCAGGAGCTTAGCCTTGAATGGGTGGCAGAGACGGTTGGGAGGCGGGGCTAGTGCTGGGCAGACTTATACGGTCTGTGCCAGGGCTGGTGGTTGGGAGGCGGGGATAGTGCTGGGTAGACTTATACGGTCTGTTCCAGAGCCAGTGGTGGGAGGCGGGGCTGGTGGTTGGGAGGCGGGGATAGTACTGGGCGGACTTATACGGTCTGTGCCCTGAAAAAGACAGGTACAAATCAAGGTAAGGTATACACAAAAAACTAGCACATATGAGTTTATCTTGTTGGGCAGACTGGATGGACCGTGCAGGTCTTTTTCTGCCGTCATCTACTATGTTACTATGTATAACTGGTTAGGTTGGGAAAGTGAATTAGTGAGGCTGTTGGTTCTCGTTGTAGGCCTTGTTGAAGAAGTATGTCTTCAGAGATTTGCGAAAGTTATTTGTATCGACAATTGATTTCAGGTCTGTGGGTAGAGCATTCCATATTTGCGTGCTCGTGTAGGAGAAGGAAGTGGCATGCATCAGCTTGTATTTTAGTCCTTTACAGCTGGGGAAGTTCAGGGGAAGGGGCTGACTTAGGAATAATGTCAGAAAGTACTTGATCAAGGAGAGGGTAATAGATATGTGGAATGTCCTCCCACGGGAGGAGGTGGAGATGAAACTGCTAACAGAATTCAGAAATGCTTGGGATAAACACAAAGGAATCCTGTATGGAAAGAGAATGGAACCAAACAAACTTACTGGTGCTTAGATGGCAACTCCAGTAATTGGGAAATAAGGAAGTGCCAGGCAGACCTCTATGGTCTGCGCCTTGATCGTGGCTGGACAGACCTGGATGGACTGGAGTGGGACTTCAATGGCAGCTCCAGTAGTTGGGGAACAAGGCCAGGGCCGTGCTAACCCGGTAAGCGAGGTAAGCATGGCAGGGGGGCGCTTCCCTCTGGGGGGCGCCGCCGCACCATACTCACCTCGCTCGCCCTCCCCCAACATCCCTTTTCTTTTTTTTTTCTTTTTAAATTTACCTCCGTGGTGGCGGTTCCGGCAGCGTCAGGGAAGGAGGCGGCGCTCCCGACGTCTCTAGCCTTCTCTTCGCTGTGTTCCGCCTTCTTCTGACGTCAATGATGACGTCAGAAGAAGGCGGAACACAGCGAAGGGAAGGCTAGACGTCGGGAGCGCCGCCTCCTTCCCTGACACTGCGCTGCCAGAACCGCCGCCACGGAGGTAAATTTAAAAAGAAAAAGAAAAGGGATCTTGGGGGGAGAGAAGAGGGTGGGCAGTTGAACAATGGGAGCGGGAGGGCAGGGGAGAAACGACAGCAAGGATGCGAAGGGGGGGGACATGGATGCGAAGGGGGGGGGGAGAAGAGGGCGGGCCAGGCTGGGACATGGGAGAGAGAGGAGCATGGATGCGAGGGGGGTCATGGAAGGGAGAGAGGGGAATTGCTGGAAAAGGATGAATGGAGGGGGCAGGGGACAGAGGAGCATGGATTGGGAGGGCAGGGCTCAGGGAGAGAGGGGAATTGCTGGAAAAGGATGAATGGAGGGGGCAGGGGACAGAGGAGCATGGATGGGCATGGATTGGGAGGGCAGGGCTCAGGGAGAGAGGGGAATTGCTGGAAAGGGATGAATGGAGGGGGCAGGGGACAGAGGAGCATGGATGGGCATGGATTGGGAGGGCAGGGAGAGGGGAATTGCTGGATAGGGATGAATGGAGGGGACAGATGGGCATGGATGGATATGGATTGCAGGGCAGGGCTCAGGGAGAGAGGGGAATTGCTGGATAGGGATGAATGGAGGGGGCAGGTGACAGAGGAGCATGGATGGGCATGGATTGGGAGGGCAGGGCTCAGGGAGAGAGGGGAATTGCTGGAAAGGGATGAATGGGGCAGGGGACAGAGGAGCATGGATGGGCATGGATTGGGAGGGCAGGGAGAGGGGAATTGCTGGATAGGGATGAATGGAGGGGACAGATGGGCATGGATGGATATGGATTGCAGGGCAGGGCTCAGGGAGAGAGGGGAATTGCTGGATAGGGATGAATGGAGGGGGCAGGTGACAGAGGAGCATGGATGGGCATGGATTGGGAGGGCAGGGCTCAGGGAGAGAGGGGAATTGCTGGAAAGGGATGAATGGAGGGGCAGGGGACAGAGGAGCATGGATGGGCATGGATTGGGAGGGCAGGGAGAGGGGAATTGCTGGATAGGGATGAATGGAGGGGACAGATGGGCATGGATGGATATGGATTGCAGGGCAGGGCTCAGGGAGAGAGGGGAATTGCTGGATAGGGATGAATGGAGGGGGCAGGTGACAGGAGCATGGATGGGCATGGATTGGGAGGGCAGGGCTCAGGGAGAGAGGGGAATTGCTGGAAAAGGATGACTGGAGGGGGCAGGTGACAGAGGAGCATGGATGGGCATGGATTGGGAGGGCAGGGCTCAGGGAGAGAGGGGAATTGCTGGAAAAGGATGACTGGAGGGGGCAGGTGACAGAGGAGCATGGATTGGGAGGGCAGGGCTCAGGGAGAGAGGGGAATTGCTGGAAAAGGATGAATGGAGGGGTCAGGGGACAGAGGAGCATGGATGGGCATGGATTGGGAGGGCAGGGCTCAGGGAGAGAGGAGAAATTGCTGGACATAGAGGGGAGGGAAGAGAGATGAAGGAGATGAAATGAGGGAAAAGGAAGAGAGGAGAAAAACTGCACATGGATGAAGAAAATAGGCAGAAGCTGAGGACCAGAAATGAAGAAGAAAGGAGGAAAGGAAAGAAATAAATGGAAAGGAAGCCCTGGAAACGGAGTTAGGAGGACAGATAGCAGCAGAATCAGATACTGGGCCAGCATGATCAGAAAAAGAAAGTCACCAGACAACAAAGGTAGAAAAAAATCATTTTATTTTCATTTTAGTGTTTGGAATATGTCCACTTTGAGAATTTACATCTGCTATCTTATTTTGCAATGTATAGCAATTTCTTTCTAAGAATATTGCTGACAATTCCTGTCAGTGTGGCAAGTGGTGAGCGATCATTTTCACGAGGGGGGGGGGGCGGTGCTGCCGCCAACTGATAGTCTGCAGGGGGGGCGCCAACTGATAGGCTGCAGGGGGCCGCCAGAGACCCTAGGCACGGCCCTGAACAAGGCTAGTGCCGGACAGACTTCTATAGTCTGTGCCCTGAAAATGGCAAGGGCGAATCAAGATCAAGTATTGCATATGTAATATCGTATCATACTATATTATATGAGTTTATTGTTGGGCAGACTGGAAGGTCAAAACTGACCTGCTGAGACTTCCAGCTCTGATACGAGGACCAAAGTGGATAGATTTAGGAGTGAGATTAGAAAATACATCACAAAAACGGCTGTCCAGTGAAGGCCATGGACGTAGGGTCAGAATGCAAGAAAGCATGAGATAGCACAAAGGGATCCTTAATTGCAAAGAAGTGAAGGAAAAAGCCAGCGATGAACTGGGATCTGTGGCAGTTGCAGATGGAAGAAAATTGGGTGGTGGTGGGGGGGGGGGGGGGGGGGTTATTTCCATTAATTACCCATTCAGAGTAAATAGAACAAAACATCTTGTTAATGACAAGTGATATTTTCTTCATTCCCTGCTGCTGAGTTATGAGTCATGCATTGGTGTGAGGTCTCCTGGTACAGACAACGAGCATATTCTGTTACACGTGATTTCCTTCCACATCATCTGCAACTTGCAGAAGTGCATTTGTTTTCTCATGAGATGAGTAACTTTTAGGTTGTCCGATAAAGTTCTGTGGATATGATGCGATTTGATTTTTTTTTTCCAAATTGTGATTTTTTTTTTTTTTTTTTTTTAATATATTTTTATTCATACAATGACAGGCTGTATTCACAAAGTATACGTAGTAAAGCTCAATATACAATCTACGAGTTCCAATTTGTAGTTATAATCTGCAACCATGTCAGTCCAAAGTGTCCAACACAACCCGCATTGCATTTTATTTATTAATCCCCTTCAGCCATACACCCTTACACACCCACAAACAAATCAATCCGCGTCTCAACTTTCACACCGTCCCCCCCTCCCCCTCTCTCATCCCTACACACTCCTTCTCCCAAACCCCTTCCTGTCTTCAGACAAGCACATGTAAACACTCCTCCCACAGCATGGCATATTTCCGGGTCTCTGGTTTACTAGCCTTGGAGTAAAGTCGCCTTTCATATGTGCCAACTTCCCTCATTTTAGCTTTCCATACCACTCCTAATGCACCCTCTTCAGCAACCCAAAACTGTAAGATCGTTTTCTTGACCAACAGAAGGACAACATACACCAGCCTTCTATATGGTTGTGTTAGACCCTGTTGAATTAGAAGGGATTGTTCTCCCAGCAGCAAAGTTGCGTAATCCCATTCCAGGGTCTTCTGCACAACACTATTAAGCACCTGTATGGCCTCGTTCCACAGCGCCAGAGCCGGGCATTCTAAAAAGGAGTGCAGCAGCGTCCCCCCCGCCCCACGGCATTTGATACAGCAATCATCCACCCAAACCAAATTGTGATTCTAATGTCTTATGGTGTGTTGTAGGCTTCTTCTTCTTCCATTTGACGTGTTTTGCTAGAGTACCCAGCATGTATGTATAAGATAGGAGTTCTTATCTCTCTACCTTTTCTGTCTGGAGATATTTCCATATTTGTCTGTTTTGTTGTACAAAGGAATCTGGCAGCAGCCACTCATACAGAGACGGCCTATACCCCGGAATAGACAGCCACTAAATTTGATTTATCCTTTTTGTACAGGCTAGGCATGGAGTTGTTTTGCATACAGATATAGTGTATTTGGCCTCGCTGTGCACATACAGCATTAGCTAGTTCCAGGGTAGAAATATTTATTTTGGCTCTGCTGTTAATCTCTTGCTTCATCGAGCTCCCCCTGTTTGTTCATATCCTGGGATATAGTGAACTCAGCAGTTTCGTCAGCTGTTGACTGGCAGACATTCAAGAAGTAGGTCAACATTTTGCTTCCCTAAAGGAAATCTTCCGCTAGATTGGTTTGGTTACTTGATCCTTCGGTGAAAGACAAAACAGCACAACTTTTCAAAAAGAAAGAACAGTCCTGAAGAAACTTGTAGCTTTTTATTGGAAACCTAGATATTGATAGCAGTTGAAAACCACCAGGTGCATCCTCTCTACGCATTGTCCTTTCCTCCTCCGTTACCACAGTACAGACGTTACAGGCTCTGTCTTTACATTTTCTTTTCCAGCTTAATCGATCTGCAATGCTTGTCCTATCTTTTCTTCAGTTGTGATTTCCTTTCCTTTTCTTTAACCTTTTACCACTGACAAATACTGAATTATTTTATAGGCCTTTAAATGTCAATTCTAGAAAAGGATAAACTGGAGGGGGGGGGGGGGCATGGGGTTAAAAAGCTGTGTATCATGACCACTGAAACTAGCCAGAGTTTTATAGTTTTTCCTGCTACTAATAAATCTCCAGTCTGATTAGAAGTTTGTTTGTTTTTTCTCCCTTAAGTCTTACATTAGAATCTAAAGATACAGACAACAGGGTTCAGTGGCAGGAAATTTAATGACTTAATTGAAGGCAAGGTTAAAATAGTAGGATCTCGGCTTAGTTTTAAAATTTTGTCTCCACTGGAGAGCCTTGGATATCAGAAGGGAGTTTGTTCCAAAGATGTCCCTTTAATTTTTTTTTTTTTTGGTTACATTTGTACTACTACTACTATTTAGCATTTCTATAGCGCTACAAGGCGTACGCAGCGCTGCCCCGCACTTTCCCACTCAAGGCAGGCTCAATGCGGCTTACACGGGGCAATGGAGGGTTAAGTGACTTGCCCAGAGTCACAAGGAGCTGCCTGTGCCTGAAGTAGGAATCGAACTCAGTTCCTCAGTTCCCCAGGACCAAAGTCCAGCACCCTAACCACTAGGCCATCCTCCATTGTTGCTACTATTTGAGATTCTACATGGAATGTTGCTATTCCACTAGCAACATTCCATGTAGAAGTCGGTCCTTGTAGATCACCAATGTGGCCACGCAGGCTTCTGCTTCTGTGAGTCTGACGTCCTGCACGTACGTGCAGGACGTCAGACTCACAGAAACAGAAGCCTGCACAGCCTTCTACATGGAATGTTGCTAGTGGAATAGCAACATTCCATGTAGAATCTCCAATAGTAGCAACATTCCATGTAGAATCTCCAATAGTATCTATTTTATTTTTGTTACATTTGTACCCTGCGCTTTCCCACTCATGGCAGGCTCAATGCGGCTTACATGGGGCAATGGAGGGTTAAGTGGCTTGCCCAGAATCACAAGGAGCTGCCTGTGCCTGAAGTGGGAATCGAACTCAGTTACTCAGGACCAAAGTCCACCACCCTAACCACCAGGCCACTCCTCCACTGTTGCTACTATTTGAGATTCTACATGGAATGTTGCTATTCCACTAGCAACATTCCATGTAGAAGTCGGCCCTTGCAGATCACCAATGTGGCCGCGCAGGCTTCTGCTTCTGTGAGTCTGACGTCCTGAAGAAGCTTCTACATGGAGAATGTTGCTAGTGGAATAGCAACATTCCATGTAGAATGTCCAATAGTAGCAACATTCCATGTAGAATCACCAATAGTATCTATTTTATTTTTGTTACATTTGTACCCTGCGCTTTCCCACTCATGGCAGGCTCAATGCGGCTTACATGGGGCAATGGAGGGTTAAGTGACTTGCCCAGAATCACAAGGAGCTGCCTGTGCCTGAAGTAGGAATCAAACTCAGTTCCTCAGGACCAAAGTTCACCACCCTAACCATGTGGCCGCGCAGGCTTCTGCTTCTGTGAGTCTGACGTCCTGCACGTACGTGCAGGACGTCAGACTCACAGAAACAGAAGCCTGCGCAGCCTTCTACATGGAATGTTGCTAGTGGAATAGCAACATTCCATGTAGAATCTCCAATAGTAGCAACATTCCATGTAGAATCTCCAATAGTATCTATTTTATTTTTGTTACATTTGTACCCTGTGCTTTCCCACTCATGGCAGGCTCAATGCGGCTTACATGGGGCAATGGAGGGTTAAGTGACTTGCCCAGAGTCACAAGAAGCTGCCTGTGCCTGAAGTGGGAATCGAACTCAGTTCCTCAGTTCCCCAGGACCAAAGTCCACCTCCCTAACCACTAGGCCACTCCTCCACTCCCTGGAGTGAAGATGTGTAACCTTTTCTTCTTTTACTTACCTTCCCTTTTTTTTTTTATTTATGAACCACTTAGCTATTATTGATTTGTGGTATATTAAATAAAGTTGAACCTTGAAACTAGGGCTAATGTCTCAAACCAAGAAGACACTTGTTTAATACTATGGACATGTTCAGATGAGCTGTGAGCATTGATTGTCTCTCATTTGAGTCCTTGCCATGAACCACTAGTAACTGTTTTGCAAGTTTTGGAGACCTGCACATGGCATACAAAAAAGGAGAATTGCTCATGTTCTTTTTAATTTTCTCTGTACCTTTCTTCCCTCCCCTACTTCCCATTTTGGCTTGGGAAGAAGTGATTTTGATTGATGAGATCAAAGGGAGCAGGCCTCGTATCCTGCAAATGTATCTTCCTTTTTCCATTGTTTTTCAAAGGAAAACTTCTGATCCTGAAAATCTTTCATGAGGTCTGGTTTAATGAAGACAGCCAACTTCAGATGGGTATACCAGGAAAGCTCTGGATGTGCAAAGCCAAGGTTCAAATCCTGCTGGTGCTCCTTGTGACTTTAGGCAAGTCATTTCACTGTTGCCAATAGGGAAATGGGCCTGAATTTAACTTGACTTGAGCTGAAGTGCGAGCCAAACCCAAATAAAGAAATTACCATACCCGCAGCAGCTGTCTTCAAGGTTTCCAGTTTTTGAAGGGAGAAGGAGAGAAAAGACCACATTAACCCCCCCCCCCCCAACACACACACACACACACACCTCTCCTCTACTCTACAGCTGCTCTTCTAATCCTTGAAGGCCTTTTTCTCAACATAGCATGAGCCTGATCCAAGGCCTGATTTCAGTGTTAGCAGTGCCTTGTAAAAGCACACCGGTCAAGGAGTGAATCAGCTTGCTGGCTGTTTCCTGACCATATTGCTTGGCTTCCAAATGGTAGATGGACCCTGGGAGCAGTTCATGCCCTGATTTGCTCCATCTCTTTTCAGTGCATCTCTGCCACCACTAGTCTGATCAAGCTTCCAGTTAGCCCAGCGCTCACCAATTTTTCTATGGTTATGACCCCAATGCATGTGGCCACAGGAAGCGCAAGGCCCCAGTGTAGTACAGGACAATGACATCTATGGGGCGCCTACCAAGGTCACATCCCCAAACATGGGTTTTATGACCCCATTTGGGGTCGCGACTCACAGTTTGGGAACTAGCCAGTGTCTCAATGAGGAAAAGTTCACGGGGAGGGAGAGATGAATCTGCTGGTCTAGAGATGGATCGTTAGCAGAGAATCAACATTTATATCAGCCATTTTTAGGTTCTTTCAGTCTTAGTGAAAACCAGCCAGGTCAGCTAGAGGCTGGCCAGTTGACAACCCTATGACTTCCCTGGGTTATGCCAAGAACCAGCATCCCCAGAGATTGGGGCATATGAACCCTGATCCCTTGCAGCACGGCACACAGGACTGTAGCCTGAACCTTGAGGGTAGCCTTGTGTGGTATAGTTTTAAGGGAATATTATCAGGGCCAGCACAAGAGTACCAGTCACCCCAAGCAAATCAGCCTTGTGCCCTACCCTGATTTACTTGCCATTCTTCTGTTCCTTGAAGCCAGAAATGTAAACATGTTCAAAAGTGGCCGCTGGGTGAACACTGACTGACACTTTAGCTTCTCCAACTCAAATCTTAACAAATATGCACACAGTTTTAAAAAAATTGTCAAAGATAATGCTTAAAAACTCAAAAAAGAGGTGGAGAAAAAAAGACCTCACTGCTCAGTAGTCGGAGTTCTTTTAATCATAGGTCATAAAACTCCAACCCTAAGTTGGGAAAAAAACTCAATAGTGTTCCAAGAATGATGACTTTGTTCAAAATTGTATTTTCATGTCCAGCTTAAAATCCCCTGATGCAGCTGTCAGGATTCCCTGTCAGGAATTTTAATGTTTGTTCTGGAATTGAGACTGGTGCTTTTGATTGTACCTCCTTGTGGCCTCTAGTTCTAGAATGTCCACTCATTTGAAAAAGCTTGCTTGTTCTGTAATTCCTTTCAAGCATTTAAAATTCTGTGTTATATCCCCTATGTCTCTCCTCTCCACTAGAGAATGCATATTTGGGATCTCCAGACTTGTACGTCTTCTGAAGCCTCTTACCATTTTAAGCACTTTTTCCTCTGTACCAGCTGCTTCCAAAACTGAACACAGTACTCCAAGTGAGGGCCTCCCAGTGTCCTGTACAGGAACATTATCACCACCACCTCCTCCTTCCTGTGGGTTATGGTCCTCTCTATACAGCCAAGAATTCCTTCTGGCTTTGGCTACCACCTTGTCTCATTGGTTTGCCACTTTGAGATCCTCAGACACCAGCACCCCAAGGCCTCTCAATTCAATTTGGATCTTGTATACCGCTAATGTCCCTTATTCAGGGTTCAGTGGGGTTTACATTATAGTTGGGTCTAGGTTGGGTATAATGTTATAGGTAGGACATTGGTTGTTTACAATCTTGCTGGTTGAATTTCATGTTAAGTGATGTTTAGAAGACGTGGTAGAAGTTTGGTATTTGTTGTAGTCTTTCTGGGACATGGTACGATGGTTTTTGGAAAGAGGTAGGTGTTTAACCTCTTCCGGAAACTAAGGTAGTTGGTCTCTGTTCTTGTCTCCAGGGGAAGTGAGTTCCACAGAGAGATTCATAATACTGGGAAGAGTGAGTTGAAGATCTTTCAAAATCGGATTCCCTTGTAGAACAGTGGAGCTAATAGTAGTTCAGTCTGTTGGAGTGAACAATGCCGACAGATGAGATGTGAATCATCAGTTTGGAGGTGGCACCTTGTAGCATTTGAAAAATTAGACAGGCGGCTTTGAACCTAATTCTTTCAGCTATGGGTAACCAATGTAGTTTAGTGAGATACTAGTAAAAAAGGCCCGTTTCTTAACGTAATGAAACGGGCGCTAGCAATGTAATGAGTTCCTGCCATTAATGTTTCCACGGTTGTATTCTGAATAGAATTGTTGTTTACATGTGTAAGATTTCTTTATATACAATATTTTTTGTGTAAACTGTGTTACAATGTGGTAAAAGTTTTCCTTGTTCAGGCCCTTCAATCAGTTTAACAATCACATCAGAAGAGCTCCTTACTCATGAGAATGCAACATACAGTTGCCCATGTGAGAGACTGAGAGTGACAGTGTGTTTTACAGACAGTGTAAGAGAGAGATACACAGAGTGATTGAGTGTGTGTGTGTGTGTGTGTGTGTGTGTGTGTGTGTGTGATGTCTCTGTGTGTGTGTGAGTGACAAAGTGATTAAATGTTTGTCTTCCCTTCCGTTCTGTGCACTTGCCTCCACTGATGTTCGTACCTCCCTGTATATGATTGTTTGTTAGAGATTCAATCCACTCCACTTCCCTCCTCCAAGTTCCGTTCTGTCTGATTGGTTCTTCGTTGACAGTGAGAGCCAATGAAACGCTGAACTACAGACTTACGAACCCTACACTGCCACAGTGTCACAGAGTGTTATGATTGGGGTCTGAACCCCTCTCAAACTTACCTCTTTCCTGGGGGTCAGCTTCTTAGCTGGCTTCTGTTTCTTTTGTCTGTCCTTTCTGAGCTGGCTCTGTCTCTCTGTGCTGGCAGCTTCCAGCAGCATGGCTCTAATTGTTTCATTATACTGCACCTGTGTGGGTAGTCTGAGTTGCTCTAACTCTCTTTGGGTGTACTGGCTTCAAGTGTTTCACGGTTTTGCATTGGTGTGGGTTGGGCCTCTCTGGGTCAGTGTGCTTTTGCCTAGGTCTAGGGAGTGTGACATCATCAGGGAGGGCCTTGATAAGGAAGTGGTGTTGTTTCCTTCAGAGCCTTTGCAACAGTGGTGTTTGCTTTAGGTAGGGTGGTGCAGTGTGCACTTCTGACCTTGTGTCTAGTTTCCCTGCTTGCTTTTGCTAAGGTCCAGGTTAGTGTTAGTGCAGTGTGCACTGGTGACTGTGTGTTTAGCTTTCCTGCTTTTCCCTTATGGTTCCCCTGCTTTTCCCTCTTGGTTTTGGAAGCATTGCTGTGTGTAGGGCTTTGGAAGCTCTGTTGCTGATAGAAGTACTTCAGGGTTTGGTGTTGTTAGGAACACTGCAGAGTTTGCTGTTAGAAGTACTTCTGGTGTTTGTGCTATTGGGAGCATTGCAGTCTTTGCTGTTGGTGTTTGGTGATTTAGAAGCACTTTTGGCTTATGTGTTAGCTTCCCTGTTTTTTCCTTGTGGCTCCCCTGTCTTCCCTTTTAGTGCTAGGAGCTCTTCTGGTTGCTTGCCAGAGTAGTGCTTTGGAAGCACCTTGTTAGTTGTATCTAGCTTGCTAGAGCAGTGCTTAGGTAGCTGGTTAGTTCTGTGTTTAGCTTATTAGTGTAAAGCTCTGCTTGTAGCTTGGTGCTTAGTAGCACCTGTGTTAGCTTTGTGTTTAGTTCCCTGCTCTGTTAGTTTAGGGCTTAGGAAGTCCCTTTCTTGAGCAGGGATTAGGAGCTCCTGGTTAGTATAGGGCTTAGGAAGTCCTTTTGTCAGTTTACTGTTAGGAACACTCCTGCTGGTTTAGGGCTTGGGAGCAAGTAGATCAGTTTAGGTTTAGGAGCACTTCTGTTTCCAGTCCTGGTCCCTATGTCATCCGGTATCCAGTAAGTCCTGTCGGCTACTCGAACCCAGGAGCTCAACTTCTGGGGGGCTTAGTAGCTAAGTGCAGGTGAAGCTGTGTGGACCAGTCCAGTGTGCTCCAGTCCCGTGTTCCAGTCCTGTGTCCTCCAGTCCGGGGGACCAGTCCAGTGTGCTCCAGTCCCGTGTTCCAGTCCTGTGTCCTCCAGTCCGGGGAACCAGTCCAGTGTGCTCCAGTCCAGTGTGTTCCGATCCTGTGGGTGTTCCAGTCTGGTGTGCTCCAGTCCAGTGTGTTCCGGTCCGGTGTGTGTTCCAGTCCGGGGGATTCCAGTCCATGTGTTCTGGTTCGCTGGGCAGTGCCTGCAGTCCCTGCCGGAGTGCTTACCCAGTGTTGGTTGGTGGGTTTTGCCTGCTGCTGTCGCTCCTCGTCAGCAGCCCAAGGGCTCACGTTTGCTCCAGAGCCCAGCCCCGCGGGCTCTGAACCTGAGAACCTGACACAGAGTCAGCTTCAGAATGTTGGAGGTGCTTTTTATTATATAGGATGGTGAAGCGCTTGTGTATCTGTTCATTCTGAAGATTAGTCTTGCCGCTGTGTTTTGTATGATCTGCAGTTTTTTCTGGTATTGTATCTTAATTCCAAGAAATAGGACATTACAGTAATCCAGATGTGGTAGGATTATTATTTGGATTAGTAGCACATAGGCTTTGTGGTCAAAGAATGATCTGGTTAAACATAGTTGTAGCTTCTCCTGTCCTATGGTATATAGCTTCCTTGCGGTGTTGCACCCCAAATGCATCACTCTGCACCTCTTTGCATTCAAAGTTAACTGCCAAGTAGTTGACCAGTCTTTAGTTACATTCCCTGGCTTGAGTCTCTGGTTTTTCACCTGTCTTCCACGAAGTGGGTTTGTCTTTTATTTACATGTTTTTGTTGTTTCTGCCATCATGTTGCAGAAATAATGTTGAACTGTAAAGATTAACTAAACATTTTAAAAATAGCCAGACTGTGTGAAGTCGTTTTTATTATTATTATTACTACATATGTTTTGCGATCCCTTGTTTGAATCTAAGCTTCCACTAACTGCTGTCAGAATCTAGCTAAACACATATTCAAAACAATATCAGACTCCTGAGAATTAGTCCTTAATGCAGTATTCGCCACCTGTGCTCGATCCTCCCTGGGCCCCCAGTCAGAAGCCAACAAAATTCCCAGTACTCGGCGTTTTAGCTTTTTTTTTTTTTTTTAATCAAAACCTCAGGTACTAACACACAGGAGTGTAAACAGCATCACATATCATCTAAGCCCTCAAACCCCAGCTCCTTATGCCTCACCCCAACCACTGATCTTAGCTCTTTAGCAGAGGCATGCAGTTAATCCGACATGTGGTGTGGATGTCACCTATGGATCTTGGCATATGGTGGAAACCTAGAGAGTGGATGCAGCTAGAGAACATGGATATTACAAAACAGCCCCCTTTCTCTTAAACATTCTGGCTCAGGAAATCTTTTCACAGAGAAGGGTGATAAACGCATGGAGCGGCTTCTCCAAGTGAGTGAAGGCTGTTAAAACAGGATCCTCATTTGCTAAAAATGGATGTTGGATCGGAGTGGAGGAGTAGCCTAGCGGTTAGTGCAGCGGACTTCGATCATGGGGAACTGAGATCGATTCCTGCCGCAGCTCCTTGTGACTCTGGGTAAAGTCACTTAACCCTCCGTTGCCCCAGATAGGTCGCTTTGGATGTGGTTGCAAAAACTGTAGAAAAAGCCAGTACTTATGAAATGTTAGTCCTAGTGGTAACAGTTATACATACAGCCAGGTTGGCCTGAAAGGCTGCAGTGGTTAGAGAATGACATGAGGACGGGGAACCACAATAACCGCGGGGACGGGGTGGGGACAGGGACAGATCTCACGGGGATGAGGCAGGGAGGGGGACAGAGCCCACGGGGACATTTTCTACTTTGAAGCCTGTTAATGAACTGGACTGTTATTTATGTTTAAGTGACGCCTACAAAGATATTTTGATTTTTTTTTTGGGGAAAAACAAGCAAACATACTGGCCACAACTAGCAAAATTTGCATGGGGGATCCTGTACATCCTGCTACCAGCACCTCTTCTGAAAAGACATCTTCTATTGCAGGAAGGACTGTGGAAGACAGGAGAGCTAGATTGAATCCTGAGATTGTTGATTTCTTATTTATCCACAGATTTAAAAAACATAACAGTGCTTTATAGGGCATATTTTTCCCCTCTAGGGCATATAGAATAGGTTGTATTTTATACCCCTGGACATTTTAACAGTGTGAATTAGGATTCCTTGGTGTAGTAGAAATCACCTATTGTTGGGGTTGGAAGGGTAGAGAGGATGGTGGTGGGAAGGAGGGTTATTATAGCTGCTCATTGTTATTATTGTTCTCTGTTTGTAATTTATACACAACAGTTGCACAGCATATTGTTTCTTTTTATATTTTAATAAAAAGATTTAAATATAAAATCATAAGTGTTCGAGGCTTCTGCAGATGAGGACAGAGCCCAAGGGGATGGGGACAGAACCTGCGGGGATGGAGACAGGGCCTGCGGGGACGGAGACAGAACCTATGGGGACGGGGTAGGGACGGAGACAGAACCCACGGGGACGGAGACAAACTTTGGCCCTGTGTCATTCTATCAGTGGTAGAATAAACTCGCAACTGGGTTATATGTAACTGGCTGCAAATTCGGTAGTAATGAGAGGTCTTTGTGCTCGCATAGCCGGGTGTGTCTGGCAGACTGTACAGGTGGCCTGGAAGGCTTGATGTTCAGGCAGCGACTGCAGTGCTGTTGCTGGCTATCAGGGCTGGCTTGACCATTGGACCAGATAAGAACTGCCTCAGGGCATCAAATTCCCCAGCTTTTGATGTCACCGCTAATACCTTCCCTGGTCCAGTGGTTAAGCCTTCTCTTCCCACCCCCATGGTCTGATTAGTCTCATTCCCCCCCCCTGCTGCCCTCCCCCCCATGTGTCTAGCATCACTCCCTCTCCTGTCTTCCCCCCACCCCATCTATCCCTCCCCTGATCCAGCATTTCTCCTTTTTCCCCAGTTCAGTGAACTTTATGTGGGTTGAAAGCAGCAGCATGAAAACAGGCTACTTTCAGCCAGCCCCCCCCCCCCCCCTCCCCTTCTCTCTGCTGCTTCTTGCCTCCTCTGATGCAATTTCCTGTAGGCAGGAGGAGGTAGCAGAGGAAAGATCCAGGGGGCTGGTCGAAGGCAGCCTGTTTTCATTTTGCTCCTGCTGTCAACCCACCTAAAGTTTACAGGATTGCAGGGAGGGGGTGTGTGGAAGGGAGACAGACAAGTCTTAGGGAGAGAGGGGGATAGATGCCAGACCCATGGGGGAAGGGAGAGAAAGAGATACCGAACCATGAAAAGCCAGTGATGGAGAAAGGGGGCACTCCAATTGGAGGGAGGGGTTGCCAAAGCAAGTTGGCTCAGGGTGTCACAATCCCTTGAGCTGGCCGAGCTAGCTATTTCTAATGTACTGGAGCAATATGCTTAGACAGAGATGCGGGGGATGCAGGAAGAGGGAACCAAATGGAGATCTTGTGTGTTCTACTTCCCAGGATACTGGCGTTCAAAAGGGGAAGACACACAAAAAAAAAAACCCCAAAAGCTTGTGTTGAATAGGGAAAAATCTTGCAGCTGGGATGTATTCTTAACAGTGTGACCAGAGTATGGATGATTTTTCTTGCCATTTACTATGTTACTATGACACATTTGCTGATTAGCAGGGTAAGAATACTGTCTTTACCTGAAGTCGCTTCACTGGCTCCCGATCCGCTACCGTATACAGTTCAAGCTTCTCCTATTGACCTTCAAGTGCACTCAATCTGCAGCCCCCCATTACCTCTCTACCCTCCTCTCCCCGTATGTTCCCACCCGTAACCTCCGCTCTCAGGACAAATCACTCCTATCTGTACCCTTCTCTACCACTGCTAACTCCAGACTCCGCCCCTTCTGCCTCGCATCACCTTATGCCTGGAACAGACTTCCAGAGCCCATACGCCATGCGCCCTCCCTGACCATTTTCAAGTCCTTACTCAAAGCCCATCTCTTCTCCCTTGCTTTTGGCGCCTAACCACCTTCCCCATTCATGATACACTGACTACACTGACTACATAGTTTGTTACCTTTAGATTGTAAGCTCTCCTGAGCAGGGACTGTCCTTCCCCATGTTAAACTTGTACAGCGCTGCGTAACCCTAGCAGCGTTATAGAAATGCTAAGTAGTAGTAGTAGTAATGTAACTCACTTTGAGCTACTGCTGAAAAAGATGTGAGCAAAATCCAAATAAATAAATAGACAAACCTCTGTGGCCCTTTCAGTATTCAACCTGGGCAGAAGTTGCACTGTGCTCATCAAAGTCTGGACTTTCCATACAGTCACAGCTTGGGGGGGGGGGGTAGGGAGAGGATCCTCCAATCATTTAATCATGATGTGTCTTTTTAATGAATAAAAATCTTTAGACAAAAAAAATGTAGTGTACTTTCCCCTAAGTCAACAGTAGAAAAATCATCCAAAGTAATGGAGCAAACCTTAAGAACATAAGAATAGCCATACTGGGTCAGACCAATGGTCCATCTAGCCCAGTATCCTACTTCCAACAGTGGCCAATCCAGGTCACAAGTACCTGGCAGAAACCCATTTAGTGGCAACATTTCATGCTACCAGTCCCAGCCTGTATATTTTCTTGGTAATGTCCAAGCTGCTTTTTGGTCGCTACCCGCATTGAACCTGTTCAAGGTAGTTATGGGATTTAAGAGCCAGAATAGGATAAGAAAATTTAGCTTTCTATTACCTCATTTGATTCCAGGAGTAGCCTAATGGTTAGTGCAGGGAGATCAAATTCAGCAAGAAAAAACTGGAGCAGCTATTAAGCCCTTTAAGTCAGCCTCTTTCCTTCCACCTTTGCCCCTGAAAGGATCAGCAGAGATTTGCTTACATTTGGACTGCACCACTCCAGATCGAGCCTGAGAGGCATCAAGTCAAGAGACACACAACTAACCTTCATGCCACATTGTGGTAGTGCTGCTTTTTTTAATATATACATTTTAAGTATACATATATACCTGACACCAAAATCTCTTTAGGGAAATACAAACGCCCCCTCAAATCACAAGTCAGGAACCTTGGAATACAGCTCGATTCAACAATTACTCTGATCCTCCAAATCCAAGCAACCTTCAAGAGCAGCTTCTATCATTTGTGACAACTACGCTGCCTCTCTCCGTGCACTGAGAAGGCAAATCTTGTCTCAGTTGTGCATGCCATGATAACATCAAGACTGGATTACTCTAATCCACTCTACACTGGTCTTACAAAGGGTCTGCACCAGCTCCAATTGATTCAAAATGCCGCAGCAAGACTAATAGACGGTTGTAAATGACGTGACCATATCACACCATTTTTGCAGAAACTTCACTGGCTACCAGTACAATACAAGGTCAAACGTACACCTCTGTTTCATCTTCAAGGCCCTTAAAGGAAATGGCCCAGAGTACTTGAAGAACAGGATCTCCCTCTACACACCTCCAAGGTCACTAAGGTCCTCCCAAGGGAGTATACTTAAGTACACCCTCTCCAAAGGACATCACATGATGTGATATCCACAAGCGAGCCTTCTCCAGAGTAGCCCCCACATTCTGGAACGTTTTGCCTGAAAGGCTTCACTTAAGACTGTCTGTAGTTCAGGAAGCAGGTGAAAGCTTGGCTCTTCAAGCAGGACAGACGCACACACACCATACAATAGCAGGACACGTTTATCCATTTGTACCCTAACTAAGATCATGTTTAAGCTCCTTTCTGACCTCATTTGCAACTTTCTTTAAATTAGTCCCCTTATTTTCTAACTCCTCTTACCTATCTGTATGTTCCATCTTTGCTTATGCCCTTTGCTGTCTATTAAAATGTTTTATTACGTATTGTGTCATCATTGTAAGCAGTGTACTGTGCCACACTTTGTATTGTTATTTCATTATGCCGTACTTTGTATTCTTAACTTGAATACTTTTACTGCAGTCATTGTCTATTGCTTATGTTTGACTTATTCTTACTGTATACCGCCTCGAGTGGATTCCTTCAAAAAGGTGGTAAATAAATAAATAAATGTTCTTAAACGTTATAAATGTAACATTCGTCAAACCACTTATAATACAAAACCATCCACAATATAAAACTTAGACAACTTCCGTTGTCTTTTATTTCGGTTCATCAGTTCAAGTTCCAAGTTTATATGATATACCACCTATTAGAGAAAACTGTCATGTTAACAGTACCCTCCCCTGCTTAATAGAAATATTCCCTCTATAACAACCAGAACACTGTGGTTTCTTCAGCCCCCCCCCCCCCCCCAACACTCTGGCAGATAGTGAATCAGCACCAACTTGCCATTCCTTCCCTCCCTCCCTCCCTCCCTCTTTCTCTCTCTCTCTTCTGAAACAGTTTATTAAAACAGGAATATGGCAGTAGGGTTATATTTCTGATACATGATCTCTTTGTTCGACAAAAGAGCATGTTGGGGCCGATAACTCCTGCGGTCGGTGGGCCGTTTCTGGTGACTGGCATTGAATATCTGGTTTCTTTTCAGCTGGTTTAAAGTTAACTGACTTAAGTCGATATTCGAAGATAGCTGGTTATCTTTAAACTGGCTAAAGATGTACCAGCTATTTAAGCTGCCCAATATGGCTGCTTACAATAGCCAGATATCAATTGAATATTTGGGGATAGCTGGTTATATCGTGCGATATAGCTGGTTATCTCCTGGGCCAGTGGTTCCCAAATCTGGTCCTGGAGGCACCCCATCCAGTCAGGCTTTCAGGGTACCCACAATGAATATTCATGAGAGACATTTGCATGCATTACCTCCACTGCATTCAAATCTATCTCGTGAATATTCATCGTGGGTATTCTGAAAACCTGACTGGCTGGGGGGTCTCCAGGACCAGGTTTGGGAACCACTGGCCTAGGCACTAACCGGGAGTATTCAGCAGGGCATTTACCTGGCTAGGTGCTGTTCCTGTCTGGTTAAATGGTTTTAAATTTATTTATTTGTTATATTTATATCCCACATTTTCCCACCTATTTGCAGGCTCAAAGTGGCTTACAAAGTACCGTAAAGGCGTCTGCCATTTCGGTTGGTAACAAATACAAGATTGTGTTGTGGTCAGATGAGGTAGAAGTGAGTCAGACGTTAGGGGTCAACGGGAGAGGATAGTATGTTGTCCAGTATGATCTTTGATTATGTTATACTAGACTTTGAGCCCGTAAAAACGGGCTATTATAGGAAGGGGGGTTGAAAGGCCCGCCCCCACCGCCGAGTTTGCCGCTGCCCCCCCCTCCGAGTTTGCGCCCCCCCACCGAGCCGTCACCACCCACCTTCCACCCGGCCGGGCCCTCGCTCCGCTATTGAAACAGCGAGGGTCCGGGAACGCAGCACTGAGCTCTGCTGAGCTGCCGACGTCGGCCTTAGTTCTTCTTCTCTGCCTGTCCCGCCCTCGTGTGACGTAACGTCGTCGAGGGCGGGACAGAGGCAGAGAAGAAGAAGGAAGGGCGATGTCGGCAGCTCAGCAGAGCTCAGTGCTGCGTTCCCGGACCCTCGCTGTTTCAATAGTGGAGCGAGGGCCCGACCGGGTAGAAGGTGGGTAGGGGGAGCGTTAGACGGCGGTGTCCCTCCCTCAGCAATGCGCAGTACAGACCCTCTGTGTTCTGCCCCCCCCCGTCATCACCTATTGACGTGGGGGCGGGGCAGAGAAGGTCTCTACTGCGCATTTGCGAGTGAGTACGGTCACTCGCCGTATATATGTTTGATTGCTGGGTGTGGGGATTTATGTTGGATCGGTGGGGTAGGCTTTTTTGAAGAGGTGGGTTTTTAATGATTTCCTGAAGTTTAGGTGGTGGTATATTGTTTTCACTGCATATGGGAGTTCATTCCATAATTGTGCGCTTATGTAGGAGAAACTAGATGCATAAGTTGTTTTGTATTTTAGCCTTTTGTATGATCGGGTTGATCTGCATTTGTTTCTAGTTGGTAGATCTATGAGGTCTGTCATGTATCCTGGGACTACACCGTAGATGATTTTGTGGACCAGTGTGCAGATTTTGAAGATGATCTGTTCTTTGATTGGGAGCCAGTGTAGTTTTTCTCGAAGGGGTTTAGTGCTTTCAAATCGTGTTTTACCATATATCAGTCTGGCTGCTATGTTTTGGGCGGGAGGGAGGGGGGGGTGTTTAATTGAACATGGTGTTCTCAGGTGTGCTTCATAGCTCCTTCTGTGTCCCACCTTCTCTACCACCACCACCACCACCACCACCACCACCAGATCTGCAAACAATACTTCTTCCAATACCTGTCTGTTTAAACATACTATTGTTTCTTTTTAAGCCTGAAGTAACTCCAGGGGAAGGACTGCCTCAAGAAGAGAAACCTCCCAGCAGCAAGGCTCAGTAACCAGGTAGAGCCAGTGATCAGCCTGTATTTTTCCACTCTCGTTTACTTCAGCTTCTCCGAGGACAAGCAGGCTGCTTGTTCTCACTGATGGGTGACGTCCACGGCAGCCCCTCCAATCGGAATCTTCACTAGCAAAAGCCTTTGCTAGCCCTCGCGCGCCGATGCGCACCGCGCATGCGCGGCCGTCTTCCCGCCCGAAACCGGCTCGTGCCGGCCAGTCTTCTTTTCTCCGCGCTCGGTACGGTTGTGTTTTGCCGTTCGTGCCCCGAAAAGTCGACCTCGCGCATCGTTTTCGACTCGTTTCCGTGAGAAACTTTGAAAATTGTTTCGGAAAGACCTCTTTTGGTTTTTCCCTTCCTGTACTTCGAGTTTTTTTCGCCCCGGTAAGTTTTCTTTCGTCGTCGGGGTAGGCCTTAATTAGGCCCCGGTCGAAATTTCCTTCTCGCTATTTTTCTGGTGCCAAATTTCGCCATTTCGACTTTTGATCTCGCCGGCGTGATTTTTCCGCCCATGACATCGAAGCCTTCCAGCGGCTTCAAGAAGTGCACCCAGTGCGCCGGGTAATCTCGCTCACTGACAGGCACGCGTCGTGTCTTCAGTGTCTGGGGGCTGGGCACTGCCCTCAGGCCTGTAGTCTGTGTTCCCTTTTACAAAAGCGGACTCAGGTAGCGAGGTTAGCCCAGTGGAACATTTTGTTCTCGGGCTCTTCGTCGGCATCGGCACCGGGGGTATCGAGTGCATCGACGTCTTCAGCGTCCAGACCTTCATCCTCAGCTGCCAGTGCATCGAGTGCATCGAGGCATCGGCCCTCTGCATCGGCGCTGAGACATCGGACGACTGTATCGACGTCGGTGGTACCGGGACCTCGTCTGCTGATGTCGTAGGACGGTGGTGCTTCGTCTGGAGTGCAGGTGAGGGCTGTCCATTCCCCTGCTGGTGGCGGTGAGCCTTCGGGTGGGTCTCCCCCTACCCTGAGGGCTCCTGCGATACAGCCCCCCCGAGACCGACCTTCTTCAGTCTCAGCCCCGAGGAAGCAACGGCTGGATTCTACATCCTCCTCGTCGGTGCCGGGAAGCTCCGGTGACATGCTTCGTTCCAAGAAGTCGAAGAAGCATCGTCATCGGTCCCCTTCCCGTGTCGGCACCGAGAGCTCTGGGTCGCCGAGGGAGTCGGCACCCAGCAGGCATCGGCACCGAGAGGACCGCTCACCAGGAGGTGTCGATGCGCTCCACTCTGGACAGCCCGGAACAGCCTCCACGCCCGGAACAGGTTCTGATGTCGACGCCTGCATCGACCTCCATGCCTTTCTCTGCAGCCGCTCTGAACGAGAGCCTCCGGGCCGTTCTCCCAGAGATTCTGGGAGAGCTGTTGCGCCCTAACCCTCCGGTACCGGCGGTGCTTGCGCCACCGGTACCGTCGAGCGTGGCGCCGGCTGGCCCATCGCCCGAGGTGAGGTCTCCGGCGTCGGTGCCGCATGCGGTACCGGCTGCCGCCGCCTCCCAGGAAGGCTCCCCGACTACGTCGGCGGAGGGAGCTTCGCCGATGCGGGCAAGGGAGTCTACCTCTCGACGCCCCCATCGTGGACGTGGCTCCACAGAGTCGAGTTGGGCGAGGTTGCAGACACAGGTCCGTGAACTTGTGTCTGACACCGAGGGTGAGGCCTCGTGGGAAGAGGAAGAAGACCCCAGATATTTCTCTGACGAGGAGTCTGAAGGTCTTCCTTCCGATCCCACTCCCTCTCCTGAGAGACAGCTTTCTCCTCCCGCGAGTCTGTCTTTTGCTTCCTTTGTCCGGGAGATGTCTACGGCCATCCCCTTCCCGGTGGTTGTGGAGGACGAGCCCAGGGCTGAAATGTTTGAGCTCCTGGACTATCCTTCTCCACCTAAGGAAGCGTCCACTGTACCCATGCACCATGTCCTAAAAAAGACATTGCTGGCGAACTGGACCAAGCCTTTAACTAACCCCCACATTCCCAAGAAGATCGAGTCCCAGTACCGGATCCATGGGGACCCAGAGCTGATGCGCACTCAGTTGCCTCACGACTCTGGAGTTGTGGATTTGGCCCTAAAGAAGGCCAAGAGTTCTAGGGAGCATGCTTCGGCGCCCCCGGGCAAGGACTCTAGAACCTTGGACTCCTTTGGGAGGAAGGCCTACCATTCTTCTATGCTCTTGGCCAAAATTCAGTCTTACCAGCTCTACACGAGCATACACATGCGGAACAATGTGCGGCAGTTGGCGGGCTTGGTGGATGCGCTCCCCCCTGAGCAAGCCAAGCCATTTCAGGAGGTGGTCAGGCAGCTGAAGGCGTGCAGAAAATTCCTGGCCAGAGGGGTGTATGACACCTTTGATGTTGCGTCCAGGGCCGCTGCTCAAGGTGTGGTGATGCGCAGGCTCTCATGGCTGCGTGCCTCCGACCTGGAGAATAGAATCCAGCAGCGGATTGCGGACTCGCCTTGCCGTGCGGATAATATTTTTGGAGAGAAAGTCGAACAGGTGGTAGAGCAGCTCCACCAGCGGGACACCGCATTCGACAAGTTCTCCCGCCGGCAGCCTTCAGCCTCTACCTCTACAGGTAGAAGATTTTTTGGGGGAAGGAAGACTGTTCCCTACTCTTCTGGCAAGCGTAGGTACAATCCTCCTTCTCGACAGCCTGCGGCCCAGGCTAAGCCCCAGCGCGCTCGCTCTCGTCAGCAGCGTGCGCCTCAGCAAGGCCCCTCGGCTCCCCAGCAAAAGCAAGGGGCGAGCTTTTGACTGGCTCCAGCAGAGCATAGCCGACATCCAAGTGTCAGTGCCGGGCGACCTGCCAGTCGGAGGGAGGTTGAAAGCTTTTCACCAAAGGTGGCCTCTCATAACCTCCGATCAGTGGGTTCTCCAAATAGTCCGGCAAGGATACACCCTCAATTTGGCCTCAAAACCTCCAAATTGTCCACCGGGAGCTCAGTCTTACAGCTTCCAGCACAAGCAGGTACTTGCAGAGGAACTCTCCGCCCTTCTCAGCGCCAATGCGGTCGAGCCCGTGCCATCCGGGCAAGAAGGGCTGGGATTCTATTCCAGGTACTTCCTTGTGGAAAAGAAAACGGGGGATGCGTCCCATCCTAGACCTAAGGGCCCTGAACAAATATCTGGTCAAAGAAAAGTTCAGGATGCTTTCCCTGGGCACCCTTCTTCCCATGATTCAGGAAAACGATTGGCTATGCTCTCTGGACTTAAAGGATGCCTACACACACATCCCGATACTGCCAGCTCACAGACAGTATCTGCGATTTCAGCTGGGCACACGTCACTTCCAGTACTGTGTGCTACCCTTTGGTCTGGCGTCTGCGCCCAGGGTGTTCACAAAGTGCTTGGCTGTAGTAGCAGCGGCACTTCGCAGGCTGGGGGTGCACGTGTTCCCATATCTCGACGATTGGCTGGTGAAGAACACATCCGAGGCAGGAGCCCTGCAGTCCATGCAGATGACTATTCGCCTCCTGGAGCTACTGGGGTTTGTGATAAATTATCCAAAGTCCCATCTTCTCCCAGTGCAGAAACTCGAATTCATAGGAGCTCTGCTGGATTCTCGGACGACTCGCGCCTATCTCCCAGAGGCGAGAGCCAACAACTTGTTGTCCCTCGTCTCGCGGGTGCGAGCGTCACAGCAGATCACAGCTCGGCAGATGTTGAGATTGCTGGGCCACATGGCCTCCACAGTCCATGTGACTCCCATGGCCCGCCTTCACATGAGATCTGCTCAATGGACCCTAGCTTCCCAGTGGTTTCAGGCTGCTGGGGATCTAGAAGACGTGATCCACCTGTCCACGAGTTTTCTCAAATCCCTGTATTGGTGGACAATTTGGTCCAATTTGACTCTGGGACGTCCTTTCCAAATTCCTCAGCCACAAAAAGTGCTGACCACGGATGCGTCTCTCCTGGGATGGGGAGTTCATGTCGATGGGCTTCACACCCAAGGAAGCTGGTCCCTCCAGGAACGCGATCTGCAGATCAATCTTCTGGAGTTACGAGCGATCTGGAACGCTCTGAAGACTTTCAGAGATCGGCTGTCCCACCAAATTATTCAAATTCAGACAGACAACCAGGTTGCCATGTACTACGTCAACAAGCAGGGGGGCACCGGATCTCGCCCCCTGTGTCAGGAAGCCGTCAGCATGTGGCTCTGGGCTCGCCGTCACGGCATGGTGCTCCAAGCCACATATCTGGCAGGCGTAAACAACAGTCTGGCCGACAGGTTGAGCAGGATTATGCAACCTCACGAGTGGTCGCTCAATTCCCGTGTAGTGCGACAGATCTTCCAGGTGTGGGGCACCCCCTTGGTAGACCTCTTCGCATCTCGAGCCAACCACAAAGTCCCTCAGTTCTGTTCCAGGCTTCAGGCCCACGGCAGACTGGCATCGGATGCCTTCCTCCTAGATTGGGGGGAGGGCCTGCTGTATGCTTATCCTCCCATACCTCTGGTGGGGAAGACTTTGTTGAAACTCAAGCAAGACCGAGGCACCATGATTCTGATTGCTCCCTTTTGGCCGCGTCAGATCTGGTTCCCTCTTCTTCTGGAGTTATCCTCAGAAGAACCGTGGAGATTGGAGTGTTTTCCGACCCTCATCACGCAGGACGAAGGGGCGCTTCTGCATCCCAGCCTCCGGTCCCTGGCTCTCACGGCCTGGATGTTGAGAGCGTAGACTTTGCCTCTTTGGGTCTGTCAGAGGGTGTCTCCCGCGTCTTGCTTGCTTCCAGGAAAGATTCCACTAAGAGGAGTTACTTCTTTCTGTGGAGGAGGTTTGCCGTCTGGTGTGACAGCAAGGCCCTAGATCCTCGCTCTTGTCCTACACAGACCCTGCTTGAGTACCTTCTGCACTTGTCTGAGTCCGGTCTCAAGACTAACTCTGTAAGGGTTCACCTTAGTGCAATCAGTGCATACCATTACCGTGTGGAAGGTAAGCCGATCTCGGGACAGCCTTTAGTTGTTCGCTTTATGAGAGGTTTGCTTTTGTCAAAGCCCCCTGTCAAGCCTCCTACAGTGTCATGGGATCTCAATGTCGTTCTCACCCAGCTGATGAAACCTCCTTTTGAGCCACTGAATTCCTGCCATCTGAAGTACTTGACCTGGAAGGTCATTTTCTTGGTGGCAGTTACTTCAGCTCGTAGAGTCAGTGAGCTTCAGGCCCTGGTAGCCCAGGCCCCTTACACCAAATTTCATCATAACAGAGTAGTCCTCCGCACTCACCCTAAGTTCTTGCCAAAGGTTGTGTCGGAGTTCCATCTTAACCAGTCAATTGTCTTGCCAACATTCTTTCCCCGTCCTCATTCCTGCCCTGCTGAACGTCAGCTGCACACATTGGACTGCAAGAGAGCATTGGCCTTCTACCTGGAGCGGACACAGCCCAACAGACAGTCCGCCCAATTGTTTGTTTCTTTTGATCCCAATAGGAGGGGAGTGGCTGTAGGGAAACGCACCATATCCAATCGGCTAGCAGATTGCATTTCCTTCACTTACGCCCAGGCTGGGCTGGCTCTTGAGGGTCATGTCACGGCTCATAATGTTAGAGCCATGGCAGCGTCGGTAGCCCACTTGAAGTCAGCTACCATTGAAGAGATTTGCAAAGCTGCGACGTGGTCATCTGTCCACACATTCACATCTCATTACTGCCTGCAGCAGGATACCCGACGCGACAGTCGGTTCAGGCAGTCAGTTCTTCAGAACCTGTTTGGGCTTTAGGATCCAACTCCACCCCCCGAGGGCCCTGTTTGTTCTGTTCCAGGCTGCACTCTCAGTTAGTTGGTAAATTTTTTAGGTCAATCTCAGTTATGTCCTCGCCGTTGCGAGGCCCAATTGACCATGGTTGTTGTTTTGAGTGAGCCTGGGGGCTAGGGATACCCCATCAGTGAGAACAAGCAGCCTGCTTGTCCTCGGAGAAAGCGAATGCTACATACCTGTAGAAGGTATTCTCCGAGGACAGCAGGCTGATTGTTCTCACAAACCCGCCCGCCTCCCCTTTGGAGTTGTGTCTTCCCTTCTCTTTGTCTTGCTACATATGAGACTGGCCGGTACGAGCCGGTTTCGGGCGGGAAGACGGCCGCGCATGCGCGGTGCGCATCGGCGCGCGAGGGCTAGCAAAGGCTTTTGCTAGTGAAGATTCCGATTGGAGGGGCTGCCGTGGACGTCACCCATCAGTGAGAACAATCAGCCTGCTGTCCTCGGAGAATACCTTCTACAGGTATGTAGCATTCGCTTTATGCACACACATCAAAGGCATGAACCTGTGGTACTGTGACTCTTAACTTAATATATTTTCAGCAGTTCTGCCAAGATTAATCCCTGAATAAATCAGACTTGTAAATTCTCTGTCCATTTGCTCTGAATTTTTCTTTTCTGTTTGTTTGTTTATTTTATTTATTTATTTATTTATTTGCTGCACTTGTATCCCACATTTTCCCACCTATTTGCAGGCTCAATGTGGCTCACAAAATGTTATAGCAACATGTACTGTACATGAAACAACGCGCTCAAGGGCTCTTTGCGCAAGTAGCATGCTAATGCATGCTAAACAGGGCTCAGCGCATTCATCGCCAATGATCAGTGGCCAGCGTGCCAAAATTTGGGTCGCTGGCCACGGCAAACCCTATGCCAGCTCCGAGCTGGTGTTAGGGTTTGCAGATCATTGGGGAGAAATGTTGAGCCCTGTCCAGCATGCAGTTGCATGCTGGCAGGCCCCTGTTCCCCACCAAAACAAACCTGCCAACAGGGGGCCGGAGGTCTGGTGGACCTCCGGTCCCCCCGACGATCCCTCCCCCCAGGTTCAGGGTGCACTGGGCGGGGCTGGGCGCCGCCATTTTGTGCATCATCAAACAAGAAAGAGGAGGGAGGCAGGCTACCTCCCTCCTCCAACTAAAAGGTGGGGGGGCCAGGAGGGGGTTCTTTTTCGCTCGACCACCATGGGATTTCTTCAGAGAACGCTGGAAGGGGTGAGTTGGGGTGGGCAGACTCCCCCCCCCCCCCCCGTCACTTGCTGAGGGGAGGGGGTGGGGGTTGACCGGCGGCCACTGGATCACCAGGGAGTCATTTTTCTGGGGGTTTGGGGGGGGGCCCGGCTGGAGACCCACCGGATCTCCAGCCCTTCCTGAACCTGGGGGGATGGAATCGTTGGGGGGACCGGAGGTCCGCCGGACATCCAGCCCCTGTTGCTCGGGGCAGGGGTAGTAAGGGCCTGGTGGTCCCATGGACCTCCAGACCTGTCAAACAAGTGTGGGAGGATTGTGCTGAGCGCATGCTCGGCACAGTTCATCCGCACTTCTACCCCATGCTCAGAGATAATTGCACTGCTTAAATTTGCATGCATTATCTCTGATCATCGGTGCGGTAAAGCCCCGCGTTGTTCCAGCGCTATTTTAGAGTGCTGTTTGGAACAGCGCGGGACTTTTGATCATCTGCCTGTGAGTTCGATTCCCATTGCAGCTCTTTGTGACTCTGGGCAAGTCACTTAACCCTCCATTGCCCCTGGTACAAAATAAGTACCTGAATATATGTAAACCACTTTGAATGTAGTTGCAAAAATCTAAGAAAGGCAGTATATCAAGTCCCATTTCCCTTTCCCTAATTTTCAGATGCATGATCTCTGGTCAGCAGAGGTTTCTAACCATGTCCCAGAGCAGTGCAGATGTAATGATAAACAGCCATATGTGAGTCTTTACCCACCCTAGCATTACATAGTAGATGACGGCAGAAAAAAACCTGCACGGTCCATCCAGTCTGCCCAACAAGATAACTCATATTTGCTACTTGTTGTGTATACCCTACTTTGATTTGTACCTGTGCTCTTCAGGGCACAGACTGTATAAGTCTGCCCAGCACTATCCCCGCCTCCCAACCACCAGCCCCGCCTCCCAACCACCGGCTCTGGCACAGACCGTATAAGTCTGCCCAGCACTATCCTCGCCTCCCAACCACCCGCCCTGCCTCCCAACCACCGGCTCTGGCACAGACCGTACAAGTCTGTCCAGCACTATCCTCGCCTCCCAACCACCAGCCCTGCCTCCCAACCACCGGCTCTGGCACAGACCGTATAAGTCTGTCCAGCACTATCCCCGCCTCCCAACCACCAGTCCCGCTTCCCACCACCGGCTCTGGCACAGACCGTATAAGTCTGCCCAGCACTATCCCCGCCTCCCAACCACCAGTCCCGTTTCCCACCACCGGCTCTGGCACAGACCGTATAAGTCTGCCCAGCACTATCCCCGCCTCCCAACCACCAGCCCCGCCTCCCAACCACCGGCTCTGGCACAGACCGTATAAGTCTGCCCAGCACTATCCTCGCCTCCCAACCACCGGCTCTGGCACAGACCGTACAAGTCTGTCCAGCACTATCCCCGCTTCCCAACCACCAGTCTCGCTTACCACCACCGGCTCTGGCACAGACCATATAAGTCTGCCCAGCACTATCCCCGCCTCCCAACCACCAGCCCTGCCTCCCGATCTTGACTAAGCTCCTGAGGATCCATTCCTTCGGCACAGGATTCCTTTATGCTTATCCCACGCATGTTTGAATTCCGTTACTGTTTTTATTTCCACCACCTCCCGCGGGAGGGCATTCCAAGCATCCACTACTCTCTCCTTGAAAAAATACTTCCTGACATTTTTCTTGAGTCTGCCCCCCTTCAATCTCATTTCATGTGACATGCTTCTTTGAGATCTAAGGCTGTTGAGAACTTTCCCTGGCATACCATGTGATCACTGAACTCAACATTTCCATTCTGAAATACACCAGTCGAAGCACATGGTTCATTCACTACCTTGAGATCTGGAATAGGGTAAAAGTTCCCTTTCTTTTTCAGAACAATTGCCTAAAATGCAGACTGATTTCAGGACAGGAATCCTGTCTAGCTATCTGGTCTTGCTACATTCTGGTTTTTGGGCAATTTTGAAGCTTCCTGTGCATATGTAATACTTTCAGTCTTGCAAGATCATTTTCAAAGGGAAATTCCATATGGAGTTTCCCTTTGAAACTTTGCCTCACAGGGAAAAGCGGGAACTTTGAAAAGAGAACAGCATCCCTGCGTGTCCTTTTTCCTATATCCCTTTTTTTTTTTCCATGAGCACAAATATGGGCTGATATGGGGAAGGCTGTAATTTACAAAGGCCTTCTTGGTGACATTTAAAAAGTTATTTGAAAATCCCCACCCCCACCCCCAGGACGATGCTCAGAACAAAGGAATGCATGTAATAGGGGAATTATGTCAGGTGGAGACCTTGTATTCCTTGACTTTTTTCCTTAGAAACATGCTGCACTATTAATAAATTCTCCGTTTTCTTTTGGATGCAGACGAACCTTTTAGAAGATGGATGATGTGTAAAGAGAGCCTGGAGAACGGAGCTATGCTTTTATCCCAGTAGATCTGATTTCTTTCTTGAACGACTGAGGTTTTGTTACGCTGAGCCTGTTGCTATACACAAACCTTCGACTAGGACCTGTGACTGTTCCACAGCCGGAGATTGTGCTTCCATTGCCTCGGAGCTGTGATCCTCTTATTGCTTATGTACATAATGTTAAATTAAACCAAAACTCCTACTTTTAACTGCATTCTCCTATTCTCTTTCTCAATAGTATATCCTAAGCATTCAGTAAGCGTATATTTTAGGCAGGGCCAAAGTTAATTCGACAACTCAGTCTTGCTTCTCACTGCACATGATCAAAGTAAAGCAGTGTGGTTTTACTGCACTTCAGTGTAGATTTTAAGGAGCTTCGACATTAGCTTCAGAACTTTTAGTACAGGAACAGTACTGAGCAGACTTTTACGGTCTGTGCCCTGAGAAAGGCACGGACAAATCAAACTCAGGTATAGAAATTTACAATTAAATGGGTGGCAGAGACGGTTGGGAGGCGGGGCTAGTGCTGGGCAGACTTATATGGTCTGTGCCAGGGCTGGTGGTTGGGAGGCGGGGATAGTGCTGGGTAGACTTATACGGTCTGTGCCAGAGCCGGTGGTGGGAGGCGGGGCTGGTGGTTGGGAGGCGGGGATAGTACTGGGCGGACTTATACGGTCTGTGCCCTGAAAAAGACAGGTACAAATCAAGGTAAGGTATACACAAAAAACTAGCACATATGAGTTTATCTTGTTGGGCAGACTGGATGGATCGTGCAGGTCTTTTTCTGCCGTCATCTACTATGTTACTATGTTATATTGTCTAAGTCTCCATCTCCCCCATTACCAATCCCTTGCATCATCCACACCTGTAAAGGGGAAGGGGAAAGTGGAAAACATACAGCAGTATGTTCTGCAGATTTACTCTCCAGGGAAGGGATGGAAATCATTTTGCTTTAATCTTCTTGTGTTTGAGTGCATAGCTCCTTGAGAACATGAAAATGGGGGGCAACCATTGAAATATTTATGCCTGTTTTTTTCTTCTCAGATGAGCAAAAATATCAACATAGATAGATTTTGTGTATCTCTGTCCATGTTCTCTCTGTTTCAAGGTGCATACCGTGGTTTGCCAGACGGCCGATTTAGGGTGGGTCTGAAAGTAAACTGGGTGGGCACAACATTTCTTCATTTCCCCCTCTCTGGTGCCCCTCCCCAACTCAAAGGAACACCTGAGCTGCTGTGGATCCACACTCCCTGCCAGCCGAAGACCTCTTATTATGCGGAAACTGAGCATGTGCCTGGGGGGGGGGGGGGGGGGGGAGCAGCGGCAGTGGCAACACAAGGACACTAGTACCAGCAACCCAAGTTTTAAAAGTCCATTCAGTGGGAAGTAGGCTTTTGTCTGGTGGGGCTTGCGGAGCCCCGCCAGCCACACTAAAACACAAATTTTGGGTGGACCTAAGCCCAAAGTGGGTGGGCCCAGACCTACCTGTGGCTATACGACCGGTGCTTGCCATTAACTCATTTGCTTTTTAATCTCAGCACTGGCTGATGAGTAATGCTGTCAGTACTTCAAATTATGGAACGCACTGCCAAAAGCTGTGAAAACAATCTACGACCATTTAAACTTCAGGAAATCTCTAAAAACCAACCTGTTCAAAAAGGCATACCTTACCGACCCAACATAAAGACCTGAACTCTGCAACACAGCAAAAACAAAGATCGTATTGCACTCTACATAACCTTACCTATCTTTTTGACCCCCAATGTGCCTGAAACATACTTACCTTTTTTTACTACAACATAACCCTATATTTATTCCTCTACTGGACTTGGTGATCGCCTTTACGGTACTATGTAAGCCACATTGAGCCTGCAAATAGGTGGGAAAATATGGGATACAAATAAATAAATAAAATATCATTAAAGGTCTTCCATCTCTAGACCACGGGCATTGTCTGTATGAGACAGCTGGTGCCCTCTGCAGTTAATATCTACTTTGATCACATCTTCATGGTAAAATATGCTACTCTGAATACCTCAGGAAGCATGGTTTTGCTTTTGTTCTGTTCTTAAGTCTACTGCCCCATTTAATAGGGCAGTTAAGTTATTTGCAAGTTGTCCAAAATCATGTTATGACTTTTTGGCTTATTCTGTATGTGTTAGGGGATTTTAGGTCCCTAGTGATAAGCTTGTACTCACGTGTTTACTTTTACTGTTTTTCTTTTTAATAGACTGTGATAACCTTTCTGTTGACCTACATAAGAATTGTCCAGGCATAATAATCAATGTGAACTTTTTCTGTCTCCCGTATTGGCTGCATACGAAGAAGGAGCCTGTGGGGTCTTGAAAACTCATGATCCACTGCAGCATTTTTAGAAGATTATTTTACATGGGTTTAACGCTGTCTGTCGCAAGCTGCAGGTTCCAGTTCTCTCCAGGAGAGATTGGATACAGCTTCAGTATTTTATTTTTAAATGACTTATGGCACTCTGCCTTGATTCTTCAGTTCCAGCAGTGACATTGAACTGTTGCCATTCTACTTATCCAGTCCATGAGCATTTTATCAACCTTGACCCTATGAAACATTACCTTACCCTTATTTGATCAGTCATTTTCAATACCATAGGTCAGAGGTTCTCAACCCAGTTCTCGGGACACGTAGCCTGCCAGGTTTTCAGGATTCTCACAATGAATATGAGATAGATTTGCATACCCTACCTCCAATGCATGCAAATCTATCTCATGCATATTCATTGTGGGAATCCTGAAAAAAGATTTTTTTTTTTTGTATAAAATTTGAATATATTTACCTTTCTTTATGGCATGGAGTCACGAAATGCCTAGCCACCCGCCTGGGGCTATCCTGCTGCCACTTAGAGGGTCTATCCCCCAGCACAGCTCAGGTACACCTGCACCTGCCGCTTGTGCTCTATACTAGCACCCTTCCTCCCACTGACTGGGTCCAAACTGCCTCTGGATGAGTCTCCCACACTCAAGGTCTTCCCCAGTGATTTCTAGCTTACTGGGGCCACACTACCAGTGGTCTCACAGTTTCTAGAAAGCACTCAGGTCCAACACACAAACTGCCAGGATTCTTAGACAGTACAGACAAGCAGAGGCAATAAACTAAAAATGTTTATTGTCATGAAAAATTAGAACAATGAACAGAAAAGGTGCAATCAGCAAAACAATAACAGGTGACTGAAATATGGATAAATTATAGCACTATCTAAATATTTGTATGCTATCTAAATAGTACCTGGGGAGATCAGGACATATAGCTGCTCACAGTTTATCAGATAGAACTGCTCACAGGGCCTCAGCAAAGAGATCTCTCTCCCTGTTCTCCCTGGCTAAGGCTGGAGGAAAAAGCCTAGATTCATCCTAGATGAATTGAGCTCCTGGGCCAATCAGAGCCCAGAACAACAAGTTTTCAAAAGTATACTGCATCTTACTTCCTATCTGTGTTAGATTAAAGAAAGAACAGTCATTTCTCTGTAACAGCTTTAAACATAAACATGTACCACCTGCTGGCCAAACTAGAGAAATACACTTCATGAAATAGTCTTGTAATTCATATGCTGGAAAAGTCACAATTTCGCCACATATGGTATTACTCTCTCTGGAAGCCACAGACTCAGGGCCAGATGCACTAACTCCACGGAAAGAGCCCTTCCCTTACCGATCCCTTAGCGAATCGGAAAAAAACAAGCATGCATGAAGGAAATTGCATGCAAATGAGCTGCTCACTGTAAGCTCATTTGCACAATTTCCTTCCTAAGGAGGGGAAGCCAGTCGGCCAGCTGAGCATGCATAGAGCAGCCAAGCTTTATGCTGGCTGTTCTGCGCATGCCAAAGACTGCTTCATACATGCATACAAGCTGCGTGTATAATAGCCGCCTACAACCAATAGATTGCCGGGCATTTTGCAGCAGAGGGAGAGAGCGGGACCCTAGAAAGAGAGAATCGGGGATCGGGATGTGCAAGAACGCCCAAATCAAAACTATTTGGACGTCCCTTTCGATTATGCCCCTCCAGGTCTCTCAGCCAATCACAGTGCATTTAGCTGACACCAGTGACAGCTAAACACGCTGTGATTGGCTGAGAGAGACCTGGAGGGGCATAATCGAAAAGGACGTCCAAATAGTTTTGATTTGGATGTCGCATGTCCCGATCCCTGATCCTCTCTGGCGGTGGTCATTTCGGGCACCTTAGTCGTAAGAAAAACACGTCCAAGAAAAGGACGCCCATCACAAGTGCTCGTCAGGGACGTCCATTTTTTTTTTGAGTGAAGGACGTCCAAGTGTTGAAAGGACGTCCGTGATGAGCACTTGGTTGTTTTTTTTTTTCTTCCGATTTTTGCGATGGGCGACCTCCTCTGCATGGGTCCCGAGTACAGCAGCCCCAACGAGAGGTATAGACCTCCCATTAGGTTTTCCACGGTGCATGGGGTCGGAAAACGGCTGTGCATCTGCCTTGCATGCGCATTATAATACTAATTAGCTCATTATAATAACCTGTAGATCGTTTGCATTCCGTTTTCGTTAGCTGCTACCGTGACAGGAAAATGGCTCGGAGAACCCTTTTGTCATGTCTTGTTTTACTACTTGCTTGCTAGACTGGCTAGAACTGGTTTAAAAACCACGTTGCTGGCTCGTTAAATTTAGTGCATCTGGCCCTCAGACATCTGCATCCAGTTCTACTAATCCTGAGTGATGTAGAACAAGTAAAAGTGAATTGATTTTTTTTACTCTTTCAAAGAGTACAAAGACTAGGGGACAGTCAATGAAGTTACATAGTAATACTTTTAAATTTTATTTGTGTATTAAGATTTATTTATCGCCTTTTTGAAGGAATTCACTCAAGGCGGTGTACAGTAAGAATAGGAGGAAATATTTTTCATTCAGCAAATAACTCGTTGCCAGAGGTTGTGGTTACAGCAGTTAACATATCTGGGTTTAAAAAAGGTATGGAGAAGTTCCTGGAGGAAAAGTCCGTAGTCTTGCTATTGAGAGAGACATGGGGGAAGCCACTGCTGTTCCTGGGATTGGTAGCATGGAATGTTGCTACTCCTTGGAATTCTGCCAGGTACTTGTGATTTGGATTGGCCACCGTTGGAAACAGGATACTGGGCTAGATGGATCATTCGGTCTGACCCAGTATGGCATGTTCTAACTGTGAGCCTTTCTGTCGTGGCCTCTGTGTTAGCTGCTCAGTGTAGGAATTAGCATGCATTTTGGCAGCTGTCAGTGTGGGCATGTGCAGTAATTCCTGAGTGAATTAGCTAATTCATCTTTGTAACTAGGCCCTCTGTGTTTTAATAGAGCCTTGTAAGTTCAAAAGGGCTTATTTAGTCAAGTGAACTGAAAATACTTATTCATTGAATACTTGTTCATTGAAAACAGAGTTTTGATCATAAACCATTGTCTTTGGACTGAGTGTCCCTTGTTCTGGTAAGTGAATCAGAGACTCATTTGCAGTGATGATAGCTCGCTGTAATTGTATGTTTATTTCCAAAAGGTAGTTGTGTCCAAAGTACAAGATTACCCACTTGGTTGTATTTAAAAGAGGTGGGGGTGCTGTGATTTTTCCCAAGCAGTAATGGATGGGTTTGGGTTTAGTGCAGAATCCGCCCCCAGGCAGCCACTGAGTTCCCTCCTTATGTGTCCAGGCTCTGACTGGAGAGTGAACAACTGAAGGCAGAGAGCCAGTTGCTGGGGTTTTTTTTTTTTTTTTTAAATCTCATGCTTACACCAGCTAGTCTGTCATTAAGTGCAAAAATGTCGTAGTCAGGATTTTGATGGAGAATATTATGTTTCAGGCTGTTAATGTCACTAACTGAAAGAAGAAGGGCCTGTAGTGAGAATTGAAACTAGGACTCATGCTTAGCCAGACAGAACAGCTATAATGGGCCTTCATTTATTTTTAATGTATCTCAACACTTTTGTGGGTTCTTGGTTGGGGTTTTTTTTTTTTTTTTTAAATGGTCCTAGTGTGTGCGAAGATAGGTTAAGGTTTCAAGTTGAGCACATGATAGAGAGGAAGTGTTCTTGAATGTGGTATAAAAGCTTTTCATTTTCACGTACAATATGCAGAAGTCAGGACCAGGACTTTTGCAAGGATATTAGGTGGCCTATGCAAACCCTTTCACCCCCCTCAATTAAATGTGAGGCCCTTTGAATCTCTGCTTGAGATTTTGACAATTACACTCAACTGTCATAGTCACCCTGAGAGCAGGCACTCCCAGAACAATACTGTAAAAACACATCTAATATAATAAAACGCACCGTGAACGTTCTAATGAGGACAACGTTCTGAAGCCATCTGACGTCACTCCCTGAGTCCCTGGCTGTAGGGTTCGTGGCGTTCGTGGTGTGAAGCCACCCAGCCGTCTCTGCCCCGCCCTCGTGTCTAAACAAACTAATCCGGAAGCGAAGCGTCAGGGAAGGAGGCGGCGCTCCCGACGTCTAGCCTTCCCTTCGCTGTGTTCCGCCTTCAAAAAAAGGCGGAACACAGCGAAGGGAAAGCTAGACGTCGGGAGCGCCGCCTCCTTCCCTGACGCTTCGCTGCCGGAAACGCCACGGAGGTAAAGTTAAAAAGAATAAAAAAAACAAAAAAGGGATGCATGGATGCGAAGGGGGGGGCCAGGCTGGGACATGGGAGAGAGAGGAGCATGGATGCGAGGGGGGGCCATGGAAGGGAGAGAGGGGACTTGCTGGAAAAGGATGAATGGAGGCAGCAGGGGACAGAGGAGCATGGATTGGGAGGGCAGGGCTCAGGGAAAGAGGGAAATTGCTGAAAAGGGATGAATGGAGGGGGCAAGGGACAGAGGAGCATGGATGGGCATGGATTGGAAGGACAGGACTCAGGGAGAGGGGAATTGCTGGATAGGGATGAATGGAGGGGACAGATGGGCATGGATGGATATGGATTGTAGGGTAGGCCACAGGCAGAGAGGGGAAATGCTGGATAGGGATGCATGGAGGGGGCAATGCCCATGGAGAGAGGGGAATTGCTGGAAATGGATGAATGCAGGGGGCAGGGGACAGAGGAGCATGGATGGGCATGGATTGGGAGGGCAGGACTCAGGGAGAGAGGGAAATTGCTGGATAGGGATGAATAGAGGGGACAGATGGGCATGGATGGATATGGATTGCAGGGCAGGCCTAAGGGAGAGAGGGCAATTGCTGGATAGTGATGAATGGAGGGGCCAGGTGACAGAGGAGCATGGATGGGCATGGATTGGAAGGGCAGGACTCGGGGAGAGGGGAATTGCTGGATAGGGATGAATGGAGGGGACAGATGGGCATGGATGGATATGGATTGCAGGGCAGGCCTCAGGCAGAGAGGGGAAATGCAGGATAGGGATGAATGGAGGGGGCAGGTGACAGAGAAACATGGATGGCCATGGATTGGGAGGGCAGGGCTCAGGGAGAGACTCACTCTCTCTCTCACACACTCACACTTTCACTCTGACTCTCAAACAGTCACTCTCACATACACTCTCCCAAACATACACACTCCGAGGAAAACCTTGCTAGCGCCCGTTTCATTTGTGTCAGAAACGGGCCTTTTTTACTAGTCATTGAATATGATAATGAGGTACATTTCCAAAAGCTATTCTCCCAGGTAACTGGGCTGTTCGAAACAATGGCGTAGCCATGGGTGGGCTCAGGCTCACCCACTTTGAGCTCAGGCCCACCCAGTATCGGCACACCTGTGAAGTGGCTGAAAGGGATCCCCACACTCTGCCCGCCAAAAACGCCCAACAACTAACCCTCCCATGTACCTTTTAAATGGCAGACCTTCGCAAGCAGCAATTGATTCACACTGCTCACGCCGACCTCACAGCCTGATGTACTCCTGCCTGTGTGGAAACAGGAAGTTGCCTCAGAGGGATGGCTGTGGGGCCGGCGCAAGCAGTGTGTATCAGTCGCTGCTCCTTGCCAGCGAAGATCTGCTTGTTAAAAGATATGTAGGGGGGAGGGTTGAGAGACCGTATGGCATGTGGGCGAGTGGGATAGGGAGAGAGTGAATCGCCTGTGGGTGTGGGCAGGGGTGGGGCAGGGTTCTTTTGCCCTCCTACCTTGGGCCCAGGCCCACCCGAAATTGGGTTATCTAGCTACGCTCCTGGTTTGAAAATTGCTCACCCTCCCTGCAGGTAAAAATATACATGTATGGTTATCAGGAACTGTTTTCCTTTGACTACAGCTGCTCTTCATCCTCCCCAAGAAGCTGCCAGCCATGGTCACTGGCAAGTTTGCATAGTGGTTAAGCTGGTATGGACTTGTACAGCACTAGATGAGACATTTCTGTATCTATACGTTTAGTAGCTGTTGAACGTTGGCCCTTGGTGTCAGACTCGATTCTGCTATATGCATTCATGTTCACAATATCTATGATTGTCTTTATTTTTAGAAACCTTCACTGGATATTCCCTTCATTTACATCTTACATGTTCTGTATGCTCACTGGCCTTTCCTCTGTGCACCACATGCATGTTCATTAGGAAAATCCTGAAAACCCTACTGGGTTGCAGCCCTCCAAGACTGAGGTTGCCTGTTCTAGAGTAAATCAATATACTTGTGAAGATATGTAACCATCAATGACGTGATTCCCAAAAGCTTTCAGAAACAAATGTTTCTTTAGAACAGATCAAAATTTTGGAAAAGTATTTCCAAGTGAATATTGCTTGGAAGTGCATTCCATAAAGAAGGTGCAACATAGTAGAATGGACAATGCCTAGTTGTATCATGCGTTGCATCTTGCACTGAAGGAATGTGTAACCTGTGATCATTAAGAGATCGTAGCAATCTAGAGGGTGCATAAGGGACAATTGAGGACTGCCAAATAGGAAGGGGGATACCTGAATGCAAGACTTTGTGAGTCAAAGTCAAAATCTTAAAACGGGTAGCAAATGATCTTGAATGAGAGCGGGGTGATATGATCAAAGAATTTGCCATGAGAAAAATATTTGTATTGCTGTGTTTTGTATGGAGTGAGTAGAGTAGTGAGGGTGTAGGTGGTGGAAAGTATACCCCACTTTCCGTCCTTCCCTCCCTCCCTTCCTTCATTTGCTTTCCCCTCCTCCTTAACCATCACCTCCTCTTCACACTCTTTCCCAACTCTACGCCTACTTGCTCTGCCCGTAGGAGCCAACTTTTCAAAATGATATAGGTTGCTAAAGATCCAGTAAAACCCCTCCCTGAACACAGTCGAGGAGTTTGCTCAATATTGGGGATGTTCAAGCACCCACAGAGCTGGCATCTATACTCTGCCTATCGCCCCTATACATCTTCCTTATGCGTTTCTCTGCCTTCTACATCCCACACTACAGCAGACGATTCAACAGGTAAGAGAGAGGTGATGTCAGATAATTAGCAGTGGCCTGGCTCACATATTCTGGATGCTGCCTGCCCCAGTCTTCAGCTTATGGGACTTCATGAATGGATCCTAAAAACCACTTCCAGTGCTAAAATACAAATTAGATCATTGTTTTGCTGCATCATTGGCTTATTAATGTGGCTTCAGGGAAGAGTTAGCTGCCCTTTTATATTCTCAGCTCAAGGTGACAAGAATTAAGTTTTCTTACAACTGGTTAGCAGTGTTGTTCAAAGTACAAGGTCAAAATACTTACGTAAACATACAATGAAGAACACATCACTCTCCTGTTTGGCTGGAGACCAGTAACCAGTTCAACAACTACAGGGAACCCCACTGTTCTTATAGGCTGTATTCACTGAACAGCAAAATTTATTATTTATTTTGTTGCATTTTTACCCCCCATTTTCCAACATAAGCAGGCGCAATGTGGTTTGCATTAAGTCAAGAGTATATACAATTCAACAAAGAGATGGCACAGAAACAAAATGTGACAGGAGTGGAAGGTACATGGGATGACATGGGGTAAATGGCAGGGGTGAAGAGCCAACAAGTGGTAGAGGTTAAACAGGGGAATAAGCCTTGGTGAACAAGAAGGTCTGTAAGGACTTCTTGAACTGCTGATGGTCGACGAGCTCCTTAAGCTGTCGTGGCCGGACATTCCAGGATTGTGTGCCGATGAAGGGGAAGGACGAAGCATAAAGAGTCTTGTCTTTAAGATGAGATAATCCACTGTTTGCATGACGAGGTTTGCAATAGCGTAATCCTGTTCCCGGATTTGCTGTTTTATTTGGTTTTTCTGAGGAATCATCATTTGCATCTCACTTCTGCTTTTACTTTTAACTGCAAGCATCAGACGTAACTGAGTACACGTAGTAAAAATTGGCAAAATTATTGCTTCAGTAAAAGTAACAATTTTTCTTCATTACAGTAACTAGTTATATTTACTTAGTTACTATACAACACTGGAGGTTACTGCAGCCAATCTTATGCTATTTATTTTTTGTGATATTTGTATTGTAGTTACGTAAGTCTTTTGGATGTATGGATTTGGTAGTTCTGATTTATTGCTTTTAACTTCATTAGTTCATTGTACCTTATTTGAGGTGCGCATGTGAGTTGTCTGGGCAACCCTCTGTGAAAAGGTGGTGGACAAACTTAAATAAATATGTCTGTACATTCTTGAGCACTGAAAGTTAATACCCAGTTTAAACAATGCTTAGTAAATAGGCCCCATTCGTCTGCCACAGCTGTGGAAAGAAACATTCAAATATAAGCGCCGGGCGGGGAGTGGTGACAGCGGAAACTGTGGTTTCCTGGAGCCTCTGCAAGAAAATATATTCTACAGAATGTAACGTGTAAGCAAAACCTTTTGTTAAAAACATAGCATAAGCATTGCCATACTGGGACAGACCGAAGGTCCATCAAGCCCAGTATCCTGTTTCCAACAGTGGCCAATGCAGGTCACAAGTACCTGGCAGGATCCCAAAACAGTACAAATACATTTTATGCTGCTTATCCTAGAAATAAGATGTGTTGCAAAACTAAGCATTTGAGAGCTAAGTTAAAGATTTCAGGCAGAGGTTTCAGTTCTGTTTTCTGGCGTAAGTTTTGCTGGCACTGCCTTCGGTCTGGGTTTCTCTTTGAGGATAATTCTTTAGCTTAGGAAATAAATTCTCTTTTCAACAAAATCATTAAAAGAGATTTTTGATGTGTCCATGAATGTGGCCTAGAAGCAGCAGGAAACTAGTGGGAGGGATGATGAACTTTAGTGCACGAAAGAGGAGCAGGACTTTGGTGTGATCGTGTGTGATGATACCAAGGTGGCCAAAGAGGTAGAAAAGGTGATGGCGAACGCTAGAAAGATGCTTGGGTGCATAAGGAGAGGAATGGCCAGTGGGAAAAAGGAGGTGCTGATACCCACGTGTAAGACTCTGGCGAGACCTCATAGCAAGGGTCATACAGTTGAGGGGTCAATGGCATGAGGATATAGAAAGAAGGATCTGCCATATTCTACTTGAGTACCTCCTGGATACTGTGGAGGGCAGGCCAGAAGTGGCTATGGTGAGGGTCTCAAGCATTGCTACTATACAGTAGTATTAGAGGCACACAGATACATAAGAGACACTCCCTGCTTGACCAAACTTACAATCTATTCAAGACACATAGAGCAAATAAGGGATTAGGAATTTAAAGCTTTTATGGGAATGATTAAATCAACACGGGAATTGACCTACTGAACAGGTGGAATCAGTAAATAGTGCCCAAAAATCAGCGCTCAGTGCTGTTCTATCATGATCGCTCCAGGCTGCGTCCACTTAATAGAATAGTAACTAGCACCGATTCCTCTGCCCAAATTTGGGCACCAAGACTTAAGTTGTAATTCCTGGTGTCCAATTTGGCCACACATTCCCAGTATTCTATAACACAGTGCAAATTTTTGGAATGCCCCTGACCTGTCCATGTCCCCTTTTGGTTTGCTCGCTCTTAGATTTGGGCACCCAGTGTTATAGAATAGCATGCAGCCAGATGTGCGTGCAAATCCTAATTGGTACCAAATAACACCTACTCTTGCTCTCACCTCTCCTACTCCCTTCACTCTTGCCCATCCCCTTCCGCCTCATCTACCCCTCCAATTGCTCACTTGCTCATCCTTCCATTACTCCCACATTCTTGCATCTCTACATTCTTATTTCTTTTATTACTCCGATAACACCCAACTTCATCAATACTTTGTAATCCCAATTACTATGTAAGCCGCATTGAACCTGCTTTGAGTGGGAAAGCGCGGGGTACAAATGTAAAATAAATAAATAAATTGGCTTGTTATTTAAGTTGTGCACAGCTCAGAATTGCGTGCAAATTTGGGTGACCTTTATAGAATTTGGAGGACGGTGTCAACATTTTGTCATCTATAAGAGTGGTGCCAGAAGTATTTGCCTATGCCTAAACCTGAACCTGATGATAGGGACTTCTCTCTTCTCCAATCCCTTCAGCTTTTAGGAATTGCAGCCTGCTCCTTGCGTGGCCCAGGAACCATAATGTTTTAATCTATCTGTGATCTAGGGCCTTTCTTCACATCAGAAAGTAAACCACTTCCATTTATAACCATAAGATTGTCTGAGAAAAACCAGAATGTAAGAAATAGGTTGGTTGTGGGATGTAAATGATATCAGTCGAAGGACAATAAGGCAACATGAGGTTGAGATTGGGAGGGAGCGGGAGAGGCAGAAGGGCCATTGGACTGGGGATTTACCATTTTAAGAAAAGGGAGGTTATAAGAAACACAAGACCTCCAATCTCTGTAATACTTATTGTTTAAGTTTCATGTAAGGGGAGGGAGGATGTCATGTTCAGTTGCAAGATTCAGAGTTGTCTGCACTAGGTTTGATGGCTTGGAAAATATTGTTTACTACTTCTGTGTTCTTTGTGGAGGAGTAGCCTAGTGGTTAGTGCAGTGGACTTTGATCCTGGGGAACTGAGTTCAATTCCCACTGCAGCTCCTTGTGACTCTGGGCAAGTCATGTAACCCTCCATTGCCTCTGGTACAAAATAATTACCTGAATATATGTAAACCGCTTTGAATGTAGTTGCAAAATACCATAGAAAGGTGGTATATCATTTCCCTTTCCCTATTTGAGATTCTACATGGAATGTTGCTACTATTGGAGATTCTAGCTGGAATGTTGCTACTATTGAAATTCTGTTGCTACTATTTGAGATTCTACATGGAATGTTGCTATTCCACTAGCAACATTCCATGTAGAAGCCTGCACGGCCGCATTGCTGATCTGCAAGGGCAGGCTTCTAGGTGGAACGTTGCTAGTGAAGGAGTAGCCCATTGGTTAGTGCAGTGGACTTTGATCCTGGGGAACTGAGTTCGATTCCCGCTGCAGCTCCTTGTGACTCTGGGCAAGTCACGTAACCCTCCATTGCCTCTGGTACAAAATAAGTACCTGAATATATGTAAACCGCTTTGAATGTAGTTGCAAAAACCTCAGAAATGCGGTATATCAAGTCCCATTTCCCTTTCCCTTTGTTCATACCCAATCTATTAATAAAATTGTTGAAACCTAAAACCATAACACCTTTTGGAGGAATCTAGTCTAGAAGCCAGGATTTGAGGCACATTAAAAGCAGGATGAAGAAACCAGATACCCATCTTTCAACATTCTGGCTTCTGCATTATTAGAGGTGGAGAACCTTCCAATCAACTTGGTTACCAAATGGCGAAGAGCCAGCTCAGGATCATGGTTCTCCTCTCTCTTATGCATTTTGCCACTACAGGAATTGGAGGACATGTGTACAGATGACCTTTTTACCAATTCATAGAAAATAACCTGCTACTGCACAGAAAACTAACGCAGTTCTGTTTGAGGAAGGGGTCAAAAGGCAAAGAGCTACCACAAAATATCCAGTTTGCTAGTCCCCTGGCCAGAGACCACTTACGTAGATCCAAACAACTACTTACAAGATCTATTAGGATTTCATCCTTGTCTTCCAGACATCTGGTTCTTAAAGCCATTCCCCAAGAAACTACCTAGTTCCACATTCTAACAGCTTCCCAGCCTAGAAGTTATGATCCTGTACCTCCTTGCTTATTCATGTAAAATACAGCTATCTGAATACAATTATTTTGGACAACTGATTTCTGAAAACATTTTGTGCACTGCAAGTCACCCTTGACTTGAAGACGTTTATTTAATGCTGTTTTTTTTACTGAGCCAGCTGTAGACCCTGGGTGTGTACCATGTCTATGTGAACTCCTCGGTCCAGGTTGGATGCACCGGTCTCTGGCACAGTTTGGCTTTGGAGAATCTGGAAAGAGATCTCTCTGACTAGATTCGATTGAACCAACCACCATTGCAGGGTGACCTTGAGCTGTTCAGTGACTCGGATGTTGTCTTGCAGACTCTGAGTAGCTCACATTAAGGGTTATTGAATCTGTCCTGTATCGAGTAAGAGTGGCATGTATTGTAACCAACATCTTTAACGTGCCCCATTTAGAGCTTTGTTAATACCTCATTCTTTCTGCGGTGGGCACCAAATTGGTAATTCTCTCTTGTGAAAGGAAGGCTTTCTTCTGAACTGTGCTGAGTAGAGTTCCTATAAATTCCATTTAGATGATGGGGTCAAGTGGGTTTTGTGATAATTGCAGTAATCTTAGCAATTTCAACACCTGGATGGTTTTGTTCATTCATTCATTCTGTGGCATTTTCCACAGATGTGCTCTTGACCCAGCCAATCTTTCAGATGAGGAAACACAAGCACCCCCAATTTGCATAACTATATTGCATCAAATAACTCAAACTCCTGCGTTTATAAAATTCTTAAAAAAATGAATCTTAGACTAAAAAGGGTGACATTATAGATAAGTATACTTTTGATTACAACAACCCTGTTCTTTGTGAAATATTTTGATGGCATTGAGCCTGCAAATAGGTGGGAAAATGTGGCATACAAATGTAACAAATACAACCAATTTAAATGTTTAAAGCAATCTAAAAAAAAAAGAAAACATTTTGTTTGAACAAGGTTGTGCAAGGATTGTATTCTGAAACATTTTTGACAAGCTGATTTGGCTGTCAGATGTTTTGTGAACCTTGAACCACAGTTGTCCTTTTTCTGAGCACACTTCACTGTTCTAACTTTATGCACAGATTTATGTTTCAGAGTTTTATACACATCATTTTTAGTTGTCCCAGTACTACACTTACGCTAGTTTACCAATAGATATATCTGAGTCTGAGTCAGGGGTGTGCTGGTAAATTTTTAACAACAGGCTCTTTCGCCGGACGTAGCCAGCTCTGCAGTTGGAAGGGCCAGGGGTGGCCGGGGGGGGGGGGGAGGGAGAGCAACACTTGCGTCTCTCTCCTCCCTCCCTTCATGTGGGCACGCTAGGCATACCTTTGCTGGCAGCCAATAAATGGACTGCCACCACTCCCAACGTCTTGCTCTGAGCAGCATGCTGAAACTTCTCACACATGCTGGAGAAGTCCCAGCCTGCTGCTCAGAGCCGGAAACAAGGAGCTGGGAGCAGCAGCAGTCTATTTACTTGGCTGGCAGGGCTCAGCATCCCCACCAGCAAAGTAAAAGAGAATTCAGCAGGGGGCCCAAGCCCACATTTTGGGAGCCAGTTGTTAAAGTAGCCATGGAGGGCCCTACTTTAACAACCGGCTCCCAAAATTTGTAAAAACTTAACAACCGGCTCTTGCGAGCCTGTGAGAGCCTGCTCCAGCACACCACTGGTCTGAGTGGTTATTGTATAGACCTAGGATACAACCTCTGATGCCAAAATCTACAGTAGGGTAGCAGAGGAGGGATCTCTAGAATTTGATAGGTAGGATTTAATGCTAAAAACTGTAGGATCATGCATTTGGGCTGCCAGAACCCAAGGAGATGGAGTGCTGGAGGGGGGGGGGTGATTATCTTAAAGTGGTCAAACAGGTAGAAAAGGTGACAGCAAAAGCCAGAAAGGATGCTTGGGTGCTTAGGGGGAGGCATGGCCAGGAGGAAGACAGATGATAGTGTCTTTGTACAAGTGTCTGGTCCAGGGGTTTTCCACTCAGATCTCAGAATACACTTAGGCCAATGGCGAACCAAGGGTGGGGTGATAGGGCAGTCCGCCCTGGGTACACGCTGCAAGGGGGTTCAGGGAGCAGCTAGGTGGCTGTCGGCTCTGCCGGTTCCCTACTTCCTCTGATGTTACTTCCTGTTCCGGGGCAGAGAACCGGCAGAGCCGACAGCTGCGTGACTGCTCCCTGCACCCCCAGAAGGTAAGAGCAATGTTCTTGGGAGGGTGGAGGTGATGTGCCAAAGGGGAAGGCGATGCACCGGGGAGGGGGTGGGTGCAGAGTGGTGATCCAGGAATGCCACTGACTTAGGCAGTTGGGTGTTTAGGATGCCCATTATGCATATATATATATATATATATATATATATATATATATATATATATATATATATATATAAAAGATACATTTGCATGCACTACATACATTGTAATCAAATGTATCTCATGCATATTTGTTGTGGATATTGTGAAAACCTGAATGTCCTGAGGAATGGCTTGAGATCCCCTGATCTTCACATTTCAGACAGGTTCATTGTGTAATATGGACTAGCTATATTCATTGATCAATCAAAGGTGGTGCCAAATTGACCACTGTGTGGCTCTTGCTATACTTCTCCCCATCAAGGAGAGGAACCTTCCTCCTTCTTAGAGGCCATAACAGTTAAGCCTGTTCCATCAATGGAATGATGGCAGAGATTTCATTCCAAGTATTTCCAAATCTCAAAGAAAACGGGACTTTGTCCAATACTAGCCTTTTCTGAGGTTGCTTTCAACTCTAACTCCATGCCTGTTTTAATCATTCCCATAATAAGTAATTCCCTAATACCTTATTTGTCCATCTTGAATAGAGTAAGCTCTGTTGAGCAGGGACTGTCTCATATGTGTTTAGTGTACAGTCTAGTAGCGCTATAGAAATAAGTAGCAGTAGTTGACTTCAGTGCCTTGAACAAACTCCTAGTAAAGGAAAAGTTCAAGATTATTTCCGTAGACACTGTAATCTTCTCTCTAGTGAAAAGGAGACTGGCTGGATGCCCTTGATTTAAAGGATGCTTATAGCAATGTCAAGAGACTTCCAAGTCACATGAAGTATCTCAGATTTCTAATTGGAAAATAATACCTCCAGTAGCATGTACTGCTATTCAGCATAGCATAGACTCATGAGTGATCACAACATTTTTAGCAGTGGTTGCAGGTCTGGATTTATATTTTAGGCAACCATAAGCAATTGGAGAGGGGGAGGAATGTCCCATTTCCAACCCCCCCCCCCCCCCCCCCAATAGCCAGTGTTGTTCAAAGTGGCACAATACTGTGGAGGAGTGGCCTAGTGGTTAGAGCATGGGTCTTGCAATCCGGAGATGGCTGGTTCAAATCCCACTGCTGCTCCTTGTGATCTTGGGCGAGTCACTTAACCCTCCATTGCCTCAGGTACAAATTTAGATTGTGAGCCCTCCTGGGACAGAGAAGTATCCAGAGTACCTGAATGTAACTCACCTTGAGCTACTACTGAAAAACATGTGAGCAAAATCCAAATAAATAAATTATTTGAGATTCTGTTGCTACTATCTGAGATTTTACATGGAATGTTGATATTATCTGAGATTCTACTTGGAATGTTGCTACTATTTGAAATTCTGTTGCTACTATTTGAGATTCTACATGGAATGTTGCTATAGTGGAGGAGTGACCTAGTGGTTAGAGCACTGGTCTTGCAATCCAGAGGTGGCTGGTTCAAATCCCACTGCTGCTCCTTGGGATCTTGGGCAAGTCACTTAATCCTCCATTGCCTCAGGTACAAACTTAGATTGTGAGCCCTCCTGGGACAGAGAAATATCCAGTGTACCTGAATGTAACTCACCTTGAGTTACTACCAAAAAAGGTGTGAGCAAAATCCAAATAAAAAAATTAAGTACTAGGTCAAAGTACTTAAGTAAAAAAAAAATGTACAAGGAAGAACACATAAAACATTTACTTAAGTGAAAGTAAATCAAGTTACTGCCTAATATAATACTTTTTGAGTAAAAAGGAAAAGTACCATAACTACAGTGAATGCAACTATTAGCATTTTTATCCCAGCAATTTTATTGCTCTACAATTCAATCTACTTCGCTTTTAGAAAAACTAAATTTTGAAAATGGCTTTGTCTCATGTGAGTGCACTTGTGAGTCATTAATCCACCACAGCTAAAACGGTGTTCAAGAACTGCACTATCAGGAAGTGAATTGTTCAGTCTGATTTAAAAAAATTCCTTCAAATCAGGCCAGGCCTGCCGTATTATCCATGCCTTTTAACTGGGTCTGCAGGTATTGATCAAAAGAATCTCTGCCAGAAACGCTTGACTTCCTTATAGCAACGAATACTTTATCGTCATCGTTGTCATTATCGCCTGCATTAGTAGTACTGCTAATTCATCATTTGCATCTTCATCTTCATTTTTGTTATCATCGTCATACTGTCTAATTACAGAGAAGGCTTTCACACATTTGAAATCATTGTCTGTGGCTGTCCTAACTATTTTTCATCCAGTGGCGTTCCTAGAGGCGCTGACACCCGGGGCGGATCGCCGATGCACCCCGCCCCCCGGATGCAGCGCCCCCCCCCCGGAACAGCACGACCCCCTCCCCGGCGAAAGAACCCCCTGGGTGCAGCACAATCCCCCCCAGCGAAAGAACCCCCCCCGGGTGCACGCCACTGGGGGGGGGGGTGCAGCGCGCCTGTCAGCTCTTCGTTTCCATGCTCCCTCTGCCCCGGAACAGGAAGCAACCTGTTCCGGGGCAGAGGGAGCATGAAAACGAAGAGCCGACAGGCGCGCGGCACCCCCCCAGCAGCGTGCACCCGGGGCGGACCGCCCCCCCCTTGGTACGCCACTGTTTTCATCTAATGCAAACTCTGTTTGAATATCTTCAAGAACTGATGCACAAATGTCAAACGTATGGAACTTCAGCTTCGTCTCCGCTACAAAGTGACCAAACTCTTCACTGTTCTGCAGGGGCGCCGAGGGGGGGGGGGCAAAATTCCCGGGGCCCGGCGCTGGGGTCAGGGCGCCGGCGCTGCAGTCCCCAGTCTCACCTGCCTGCCTCCTCGGTTCCGGGCCCCCTGCATTCAAAGCGGCAGTCGCAGATCACGTCTCTTCTGGCCTTCCCTCCCTGTGTCCCGCCCTCGCGGAAACTAGAAGTTACATCAGATGAGGGTGGGACACAGGGAGGGAAGGCCAGAAGAGACTCGATATCTGCGACTGCCGCTTTGAATGAAGGGGGCCCGGAGCTGTGAAGGCAGGCAGGTGAGACCGCAGACTGCAGTGGCGGGGGCAGCGATGGGGGGCAGCAGCAACAGCGGGGGGGGGGGGGGGGGTGCGGAGGCGGGCCTGGCCTAGTCTCTCGGCGGCCCTGCTGTTCTGTTTGGCTGGAGACTAGTAACCAATTCAACAAACACAGGCAACTCTACTGTTCTTGTAGGCTGTATTCCCTGAACATCCAAATTTAAGATGACATGATCCACTACTTGTGTGACGAGATTTGCAATAGTGAAATCCTGTAACAGGTTTTTCTGTTTCATTTGGTTTACTGAGGAATCATCATTTAAGTCTCTCTGCCACTTTTACTTTTAACTGCAAGCATCAGAAGTAACTAGGTAAAAGAAGTAAAAACTAGTAAAATTATTACGTTAGTAAAAGTAACAATTTTTTTCCTGTACTTCTTTACAAGTAAAAGTAACAAAACATTTACTTAAGTACAGTTACTAGTTACATTTATTTAAGTTACTTTACAACACTGCCAATAGCTGTTGCCCAGATTCTCCCCTCAATCCCACCTTCGCCTTCCAGCCAGTGTCTTTTGTTTTACTTTGCCAACTACTGCAGTAGTAACAATATGGAAGTGAAACTCTGTGTGAGGCCTGTCTGCCTTCATGTTCTCACAAGTCGTTGCTGGACTCTGCCTCCTCCTTTTACATGAGTTTCCCATTGCCATGGAAACCCATGTAAGAGGCTATGCACTCAGGTTTCACTTTGAGGTTGTTGCTGCTGTTGTGTCTGGCATAGGAAAACAAAGGGCAGGTCTGGATGAAGGCACAGTGGCAGTGCTTTGATGCATAGAACATAGATAAAGACCATTTGGCCTATTCAGTCTGCCAAGCCATACCAACTATTAAGCTCTACAATCCTTTCCTCTCCCTTAGAGATCCTCTGTGCTTGGCCCGTGCTTTCTTGAATTCAAATGCAGGCCTTGTCTTCACCACCTCTGCTGGGAGGCCATTCCATGCGTCCACCATCCCTTCTACAATGGAATATTAGGTTAGATTACTCCAAAGCAGTGGTTCTCAACCCAATCTTCAGACACACCTGGCCATTCAGGTTTTCAGGATACCTACAATGCACATGCATGAGATCAATCTGCTCACACTACTTCTGTTGTATGCAAATCCATCTCATGCATATTCATTGTGCGTATCTTGAAAGCCTGACTGGCTAGGTGCGCCCTGAGGACTGGGTTGAGAACTGCTATGCTACAGTAGATCATTGGTTTATGTAAATCCTTAACCACCCCTGCTCCCACAGGCAGGTTCTTGAAGATGAATCAGGGGCGTAGCTACAGGTGGGCCCAGGCCCATCCAATCTTGGCTCAGGCCCACCCACCCAAGTGCGGTTGCACACATCACTTTCGTACCGTGTCGTCGCGCCGGCGGTGGCCGCCCGCTCAGCTGATCTCCAGCCCCACCCACCTGCCTTTTAGGAAGAGCAGAGGCAGACTTGGCATAACAGGCACGCACATACGCAGTCGCACTGCAGGTCGCAGCTTGACCTCTGATGACCTGTGCATCCTTCCTTCGCTGTGTGCTGTTGAGTCATGTTTTGTTGTATATCCCCACCCGCGCGGCGCGCTCAGCCTCGTTCTCGCTCGTTGTTGCTGGTCAAAATAGCTGCACGCACCACGCTTACTGCTGCCAGGGGTTGACTAGTGTGAGGAAAGGATGGAGATACGGATCAGCAAGCAGCTGCCCAGCACTGCAGAACCAGGTTATAAAATTTTAAATACGTTTTTTTTTTTACATCATCATGTAATTTTTTTTTTAATTAAGCTAGCTGGGCACTATTAACATTTATTGTTGGGAATTTCTGGGTTGGGTAAGCACTTCACTGCCAGTGCCTAGGCAGGGGCGTAGGCATGGGTGGGCCTGGGTGGGCCTAGGCCCACCCACTTAAGCCCAAGGCCCACCCAGGAATGGTGCACCCCGAGTCGCAGTAAGAGAACCCGCGTGGCATTCCTCCTTCCCTTCCCTCCCTCGCCCGACCGTCAGACCTCCTCCGCTCCTCCTCCGTTCCCCCCTTCAGTTCCGTCCGCCGCCCCCCCCCACCACGCAAATGTTTTTAACCTGTCCTTTTTGTTTCAGTAGCAGCGACCGACGTGAAGACACTGCTTCAAGTTCTCCCTTTCCTCTTCACTCAGTGTCCGTCCCGCATTTACGATGACATATTTCCTGTTTCCGCGAAGGCGGGACGAACACTGTGTGAACAAGAAAGGGAGAACTTGAAGCTGGTGAGCGTTGCAGTGCCTTCACGTCGCTCGCTGCTACTGAAAGAAAAAGGCCAGGTTCGTGTGCGCGGGAGGCGGGGGGACGGAGAGGACTCAGAGGGCTTTTGGGGAGCTGAGGGAGGGCAGAGAGACTCGCTGGCCATGGGTGGGAGGGGAGGGGGGAACGGAGAGGATTCGGAGGGCTTTTGGGGAACTTAGGGAGGGCAGGGAGACTCGCTGGCCATGGGTGGGAGGGGAGGGGGGAACGGAGAGGACTCAGAGGTCTTTTGTGGAGCTGAGGGAGGGCAGAGAGACTCGCTGGCCATGGGTGGGAGGGGAGGGGGGAACGGAGAGGATTCGGAGGGCTTTTGGGGAACTTAGGGAGGGCAGGGAGACTCGCTGGCCATGGGTGGGGTGGGAGGGGAGGGGGGAACAGAGAGGATTCAGAGGGCTTTTGGGGAACTTAGGGAGGGCAGGGAGACTCGCTGGCCATGGGTGGGAGGGGAGGGGGGAACGGAGAGGACTCAGAGGTCTTTTGGGGAGCTGAGGGAGGGCAGGGAGACTCGCTGGCCCTGGGTGGGAGGGGAGGGGGGAACGGAGAGGATTCGGAGGGCTTTTGGGGAACTTAGGAAGGGCAGGGAGACTCGCTGGCCATGGGTGGGGTGGGGTGGGAGGGGAGGGGAGGGGGAACGGAGAGGACTCAGAGGGCTTTTGGGGAACTGAGGGAGGGCAGGGAGACTCGCTGGCCATGGGTGGGAGGGGAGGGGGGAACGGAGAGGACTCGGAGGTCTTTTGGGGAGCTGAGGGAGGGCAGGGAGACTTGCTGGCCATGGGTGGGAGGGGAGGGGGAACGGAGAGGACTCAGAGGTCTTTTGGGGAGCTGAGGGAGGGCAGGGAGACTCGCTGGCCATGGGTGGGAGGGGAGGGGGGAATGGAGAGGATTCGGAGGGCTTTTGGGGAACTTAGGGAGGGCAGGGAGACTCGCTGGCCATGGGTGGGGTGGGGTGGGAGGGGAGGGGGGAACGGAGAGGACTCGGAGGGCTTTTGGGGAACTTAGGGAGGGCAGGGAGACTCGCTGGCCATGGGTGGGGTGGGGTGGGAGGGGAGGGTGGAACGGAGAGGACTCGGAGGGCTTTTGGGGAACTGAGGGAGGGCAGAGAGACTCGCTGGCCATGGGTGGGAGGGGAGGGGGGAACGGAGAGGACTCGGAGGTCTTTTGGGGAGCTGAGGGAGGGCAGGGAGACTCGCTGGCCATGGGTGGGAGGGGGGAATGGAGAGGACTCGGAGGTATTTTGGGGAGCTGAGGGAGGGCTGGGAGACTCGCTGGCCATGGGTGGGAGGGGAGGGGGGAATGGAGAGGATTCGGAGGGCTTTTGGGGAACTTAGGGAGGGCAGGGAGACTCACTGGCCATGGGTGGGGTGGGAGGGGAGGGGAGGGGGGAACGGAGAGGACTCGGAGGGCTTTTGGGGAACTGAGGGAGGGCAGGGAGACTCGCTGGCCATGGGTGGGAGGGGAGGGGGGAACGGAGAGTATTCGGAGGGCTTTTGGGGAGCTGAGGGAGGGCAGGGAGACTCGCTGGACATGGAGAGGAGGGCGGGGGGGAGAGAACATTGCTGGAGGGAAGGGGAGAGAGGAAATTGCTGGACATCAGGAGATGGATGTATGGAGGGGAGAGAGGAAATTGCTGGACATGGATGAGGAGAGGGGAGGGCAGGGCAGGGGGAGAAAACATAAGGACACAGGAGGATGGTGGACATGATGAGTGAAAAAATATCAAATAGAAAGAAGACACTGCATAAAACAGAAGACACTGGGACCAACGCAAATAGAAAAACTAAATGATCAGACAACAAAGGTAGAAAACATTTTTTAATTCAGAATTTATTAATTGGAATATGTCAGCTTTTGGAAATGTGCATCTGTGATATTTTGCATGTAAGTTTCAGTTTTTCTAGTATTGCTGCATGCCGAGTCTGACTTCTTGAGGTAACTTTCCAGTTCAGAAATTTGCCTTCATATCTGTTGTGTCATGTGTTTTTCATGTGTGATCAAGGTGCAGTATTCTGCTAGCGTGTAGTATTTGCAGCCCTTTTTGTTTTGTTTTTCTTTGTTTCACTAGGTTGTGTACTGGTGTTTTAGAGCCCGGTGTAATTATAGTGCTGCCTTTCCACGCATAAGGTTGTAGCTCGTCCTGTCCTTGGAATTAGTGCTGTTATGGTTTGGTAAGGTTATAAGTGTGTTTTTGCACAAGTTTGTGTATAGTTTTTTGCAGTGGAGAATTTGTGTATTGGCCTTACTGAGGTGGCACCAAAACATCAGAAAGGGTGTAGAGCCTAAATCATGACACACTACCTCTTGAAGGATCTATATATGGTCGTTAATAAAAGGAGCTCATTGTGAACACTATCCACCCTAAAAAGGTGTTTTGTGGCTCTACATGAGAATTGTAATATGATCCCTTGTTTCATATTGTTGACGGTCTGCATTTTCTGTATCGGTATATTGGTGTACCGGGTCTGCCCAGTGTAATATTTATGGTACAGTAAGGTTCTGAGTGTGTTTTTGCACAAATTTGTGCATAGTGTTTTGCAGTTGAGCGATTGTCGCTTTGATTGATGCTTTGAGCAACCACTTTATTCTTTGACATATGATACATATCTAATATCTAAATTTATTTAAAGGTATTAATTGTCAGTGGGGTGGAGCTAGGGAGAGGTGCCAGACCATAGACTGGAGGCGGGGAAGGAAGAAAAGTGCTGGACCGATTGGTATTAATTGCCTTTGGAGAAAGTCTTCAGCTAACAAAGCCTGAGGATCCTCATTAGCTAAAGTATTTATATTTTGAGGTGGAGGTATGGCGAAGCAGTGATAATTTTGTGCCCACCCACTTTAGGCTCAGGCCCACCCAAAATTGGCTGTCTGGCTACGCCACTGGTCCCAGCTATGGTATCTAAGGTCTTTTTCTCCCACTTTAATTTTAAATTTAATACTTATGTTTAAAAAAGAAGCTTCTTTTTTTATGCAGCTTTTTTCCAGTACAGACATGTGATATGTTGTTTTTATACATGCTGTTTGGTCAGACTGCATCTTTTTTTTTGTTACACTTGTACCCTGCGCTTTCCCACTCATGGCAGGCTCAATGTGGCTTTCATGGGGCAATGGAGGGTTAAGTGACTTGCCCAGAGTCACAAGGCGCTGCCTGTGCCGGGAATCAAACTTAGTTCCTCAGTTCCCCAGGCCCAAAGTCCACCACCCTAACCACTAGGCCACTCCTCCACTCCACTCTTATTACATTTGGTCACATTAAACCCCATTCATGTGACTTACAAGAAGAAAGAGGAAGCTGAACTGAGGGAGGTTAAGAAACACAACTATTGGGCTTCATGGAAAAAGAAAGAACTGAGGGGAACTGCGTACGACTGTAAGCGCTATAGAAATGATTTATAGTAGTAGTAGTAGTAGTAGTAGCCCTGTGTGATTGCTATGATACAGAATATCCTGCTCATACTCCATAGAGCTTGCTGGAAAGGTTTGGAAGCTTAAAGGTTGCTGCTTGAACCTGGGTCCATCCTGTAATGGCACACATGTGCGTAAGGGTTGCTATCAACTCTGCATGAATCATTAAGCAAAATAACCATGTGCTTAGGGCACCGAGGGAATGGGGTCATTTTACTAAGGTGCATCAAAAAATGGCCTGCGATAGTGTAGACGCTTGTTCTGGGCATGCAGAATTATATTTTACTGCACCTACAAAAATGCCTTTTGTTTTGCCGAAAATGGACGTGCGTCAAAATGAAAATTGCCACGTGTCCATTTGGGGTCTGAGACCTTACCACAAGCCATTGACCTGGCGGTAAGGTCTTATGCAGTAACCGGCCGGTAATGGTCTACATGCGTCAAATTCCACTTGACGCGCATAGCTGCTGCGCGTCAGAAAATAAAAAATATTTTTCAGACATGCGTAGCGAATGCGCACCAAAATTGAAATTAGCACAAGGGCCATGTGGTATCCATGCGGTAACTCCAATGTGGCGCACATTGGGCTCAGTCAAAGGGCCCCTAAATGTAGCCTAGCATCCTTCTGGATATGGCCACTGCTTTGTCACATTGTTTTGCCGCCTTGAGATTCTCAGACACTACCACCCTAAGGTCTGTGTCCTGAGCTATGCTATCAGTCTCTTGCTCCCTATCTCGTACACGTCCTTCGGATTTCTACACCCCAAGTGCATCACTCTGTACTTAGACCTTAGACCATTCTTCAAATTTTTGTAGATCTCTTCTCATGTTTTCGACTTCCTCTGTTCACAAATCATTGTGTCATCCACAAAAAGACAAATTCCTTCTAACCCTTTGGCAGTGTCACTCACAAATATATTAAACAGAATCAGTCCCAGTATCGATCCCTGAGGCCCTCCACTACTCATCTTCCTTTCTTTCAAGTGAACTACATTCACCACCACCCCCTGCCAACCAGTTTCCAATCCAGTTCACCACTTTGAGGCATATTTTCAAAGCACTTTGGGAGGCTAAGTTCCATAGGTTTCTATGGAACTTTGGGAGGCTAAGTGCTTTGAAAATGAGCCTCAATGGGTCCTAACGTCAGCCTGCTGAACTTATTCAGGAACATCCTGTAAGGAATCATATCAAATGTTTTGCTGAAATCCAAATAGATTACATCTAGTGCCTGTCTTTTATCCAGTTCTCTGGTCACCCCAAGAAATCATTCAGATCCATTCATGTGCAAGGCCTACTGGCTCCCAGCCCCTCTGAAACAGGAAGTTTCTAGGGGGCAAGACCGGCAGACCGCCATGTTTCCAGATGCTCATGGTGGCCCCACAGAAACCATTATTAGCCATCTAGAGAGGCTCTGACTGCCATGCTGACTCTTTTTCAGTGGGATTAGGGAAGCAAATGATACAGACCAAGCATAAAAGCAGTACAGTAGGCCAGGAATTTTGCAGAGATCATGTTCCTGTCTTCCTACTTCATGCAAAAGTCTACACTGGATGCTTGATCCAGCGATCCAAGCACATTATCAGACCTAATCTCGGTGACCCCAGAACTATCTATTTTCAAGACATCCACAGTACTTAAGCATGAGATTAATCTGCATACTGCCAAATCTCCATGTATGCAAATTTAATTTTTCTTACATTTGTACCCCGTGCTTTCCCACTCATAGCAGGCTTATTTGTACCTGTGGCAATGGAGGGTTAAGTGACTTGCCCAGAGTCACAAGGAGTTGCAATGGGAATCAAACCCAGTTCCCCAGGATCAGAGTCGGCTGCACTAACCACTAGCCTACTCCTCCACTATCACCATTCCACGTAGAAGCCTGCCCTTGCAGATCAGCAATGCGGCCGCGCAGGCTTCTGTTTCTGTGAGTCTGACGTCCTGCACGGATTGCACAGAAACAGAAGCCTGCGCGGTCACATTGCTGATCTGCTAGGGCAGGCTTCTACGTGGAATGTTGCTAGTGGAATAGCAGCATTAACATTCCATGTAGAATCTCTCCATGTAGAATCTTCAAATAGGGAAAGGGAGCTGGGACTTGATATACTGCCTTTCTGAGGTTTTTGCAACTACATTCAAAGTTTACATATATTCAGGTACTTATTTTGTACCAGGGGCAATGGAGGGTTAAGTGACTTGCCCAGAATCACAAGGAGCTGCCTGTGCCTGCAGTGGGAATCGAATCCAGTTCCTCAGGACCAAAGTCCACCACTCTAACCACTAGGCCACTCCTCCACTCCACAAATTTATCTCCTGCACATTCTTTGTGCTTATCCTACAAATGCAAGCTTTTATATCTTTCAAGGTTGATATGTATTTATTTATTTATTTAATGTATATCCCACCTTGTCCCTATAGATCAGGATCAATATGGCTAACAACTTATTTTAATTAACAGTGCAAAACATGATGTGGGATAGTATACATTAAATAGAAAATAACAGAGGATTGAGTATTACATTATGCATTATGCAATGTGGAAATGAATGCTAGACACAAAAAGGTAACAATTTATAGTCATCCATGTATAATAACAATTAGAATGGAACTGAGAAATTGAATAATTGTACAATTATGGGTTTAAATTCATTATTACTACTACTACTATTACTACTACTATTTAGCATTTCTATAGCGCTACAAGGCATACGCAGCGCTGCACAAACATAGAAGAAAGACAGTCCCTGCTCAAAGAGCTTACAATCTAATAGACAAAAAATAAATAAAGTAAGCAAATCAAATCAATTAATGTGAACGGGAAGGAAGAGAGGAGGGTAGGTGGAGGCGAGTGGTTACGAGTCAAAAGCAATGTTAAAGAGGTGGGCTTTCAGTCTAGATTTAAAGGTGGCCAAGGATGGGGCAAGACGTAGGGGCTCAGGAAGTTTATTCCAGGCGTAGGGTGCAGCGAGACAGAAGGCGCGAAGTCTGGAGTTGGCAGTAGTGGAGAAGGGAACAGATAAGAAGGATTTATCCATGGAGCGGAGTGCACGGGAAGGGGTGTAGGGAAGGACGAGTGTGGAGAGATACTGTGGAGCAGCAGAGTGGGTACATTTATAGGTTAGTAGAAGAAGTTTGAACAGGATGTGAAAACGGATAGGGAGCCAGTGAAGGGTCTTGAGGAGAGGGGTAGTATGAGTAAAGCGACCCTGGCGGAAGACGAGACGGGCAGCAGAGTTTTGAACCGACTGGAGAGGGGAGAGGTGACTAAGTGGGAGGCCAGCAAGAAGCAGATTGCAGTAGTCTAAACGAGAGGTGACAAGGGTGTGGATGAGGGTTTTGGTAGAGTGCTTGGAAAGAAAGGGGCGGATTTTACGGATGTTGTAAAGAAAGAAACGACAGGTCTTGGCAATCTGTTGGATATGAGCAGAGAAGGAGAGAGAAGAGTCAAAGATGACCCCAAGGTTTCGAGCTGAGGAGACAGGGAGAATGAGAGAGCCATCAACAGAAATAGAAAATGGCGGGAGTGGGGAGGTGGGTTTGGGGGGGGGGGGAAATGAGAAGCTCGGTTTTGGTCATATTTAATTTCAGGTGGCGTTGAGACATCCAGACATCTGTGAGAAATTGCTTAAACAGAGAGGCAATAAGGTACTACTGGAATATCAAATAATTAGGTTCCCATCTGATGAATTTCGTGAGGGAATTCCATCATTTGGTACAGAGGTAAGAGAATCCCGACATGTAGATTGACTTGTAGGTCACATTTTTGCAACTGGGATAGTGGAGGGTTAGATCATCTCTTGAACCAGGGAGAGCATTGTGAAGAGGGAGATCAATTAAAAGTTGCATATAATCAGGGGTTAAGCCATGTAGAGTTTTGAAACAAATGTACATGGTTCGAATGTTATTCTGGCTTTGATTGGGAACCGGTGTAACTTTATAAGTAAAGGGGCCTGCAGTTTCAAATCTCACAGCCTTGTAGAGTAGATTAATCTGGCTAATGTATTTTGAGCTATCTGAAGTTTTTTTCAAGGAAGATTCCTTACAGCCATAGGGTAGGTTCCCATGAAGCATCAGAAATGAATAAGGCTAATGAGTTGGTAAATATTTAAGCAAAAAGATCAAGAAGGTGCCCTTTCGAATGAGAGACAGGGATGTGTGGGTGTAAGAAATTTCAGGAGGGTAAGAAATTCAAAATGTCCTTTATGTTGGGGTTAGCTAGGTAAGAACCTAATTTTCCCTTATGAAGAAACTCCAGACAGCCCAAAACACCAGCTGCCAGGCTGATATTTGATTAAACATGATTCAATAGTGTTAAACCTCTCCGATTAAAACTGCACTGGCTCCCAATCAAGGAACACATTACCATCAAAATCTGCTCTTTGGTCCACAAGATTGTCTACGGTGATGCCCCAGGATAAATGATTGACTTGATAGATCTTCCGACCAGAAACAGAACCAAAGCGTCACATACTTATTTGAACCTCCACTATCTAAGCTGCATTGGACTCAGATACAAATCAAGCTATGCATCCAATTTTTCTTACTTAAGCACACAAATGTGGAATGCACTACCAAAGAGTGTGAAAGCGATTCACGACCATCAAAACTTCAGGTGATCATTAAAGACCTATCTGTTTTGCAAGGCCTATCCTACTGGCCCTACTTAAATGCCCCAACTCTGCAATGCATCAATACCTTACATCGCATTGGACATTATATATTCCTTTATTTCCTTGTCCCTTTTTGTACCTGTTTACTCTAACCTTACCTAACCCTTATTTTAAATTGTATTTGTTTAACATCTACCGGACTTGGCGTTCACCTTTATGGTATTATGTAAGCCACATTGAGCCTGCTAACGGGTGGGAAAATGTGGGCTATAAATGTTACAAATAAATAAATAACTAAATATCTAAGTGCAGGTTAATATCTCCTAATAGAAGGATATTAGGGTGGTTGACACAGAAATTTGAAATAAAATCAAAGAGGTCATCCTCTGCCAGATGCCAATTTCCAGGTGGATGATAAAATAGACAAATACAAAGTTGGTCTGATAAAGTAGTGTCAGTAACATTGCAAGCAAGTATTCAAACAGGTTTGAGGAGGTGTTACTAGACAAGTAACTCTATGACATGTTGCACACAGCAGCTTCGTAGTACGTGGAAACATAGTAACATAGTAGATGACGGCAGAAAAAGACCTGCACGGTCCATCCAGTCTGCCCAACAAGATAAACTCATATGTGCTACTTTTTGTGTATACCCTACCTTGATTTGTACCTGTGCTCTTCAGGGCACAGACCGTGTAAGTCTGCCCAGCACTATCCCCGCCTCCCAACCACCAGCACCGCCTCCCACCACCGGCTCTGGGAAACTTTCAGTGCTGTTTGCCCAAACGTTACGAAACAAGGCAGACTTGCTTTTTTTGATGTTCAGGAAACTGAACTTTTAGACAGGTTTTAGCTTACAGCCTGCAAGTCCCAGTTTGGCTTTTGTATTTAATTTTTTTTTATGGTGCTGTATTAGCGGTAGGTGCAGCCCAGCTAAGAACTGCCTTGTTGAATGTGGAACCAGTGAGTCACTTGAACTCACTTGACTTGATTCAGCTGGAATGGTTACAAGGTTGAACCAGGTTACAAGGTTGAAGCAGTCACCATAAAATGAATTCCTCAGCACTTTTGCCCTGCCTGGAAGGAAATGAATACATGATGCATGCAACCACATTTCCAGAGATCTACTTCTTCAGTTAAAAGACACCTCATTTTAAGAGAAGCTTTGCACAGCAGCATAAGTAAAACAGTGGCGTAGCCCACCCAATTTGGACTCAGGCCCACCCAAAATTCTAGAGCCCTTTGTTATAGCTGGGTGGGGATCTTCAAGCCCCGCCAGCTGCAGAGGTCCTCCAGAGGCAAGACCAGCTCCCTTTCCTACTTGCTCCAGCCACCGCCGCTGTGCATGCACTGCTGCCATGTTGGCCTCTTCTTGCTGCACATGCTCAGTTTTTGTGCATTCATGAAAACTGAGTATGCACAAGGTGGCGGGCCGGAGCAGCAGCAGCAGCATGTGAACAGTGCCCCCAACAGGAGCAAAAAGGAGAGGCAGCTGTTCTTGCCTCTAGAAGACCTTTGCGTTTAGAGGGGCTTGGGGATCCCCGCCAGCTCAGGAATTTAATGTTTTTTTGTTTGCACCGAGGGGGGGATGTAGAGACTGCATGGGCCCACCCAGTTTGCCCAGTGGCCCATCCAGAATTTGAGGTCTGGCTACGCCTCTGAAGTAAAAGTGTGCAACAGAGCATAGGCTCCATCTTCCAACCCCAATTCTAACTCTCAAGGGCTTATGAAACACAAATATGAAAACAAAGTGACTTTATCTATAGAAGCAGACGAGGTCCTTATTACAATGAATGGATGTTGTTTATCAAATGGTTTAAATATTCTTTAAAAGTTCCTTTTAATCTTAATTTGCTATAGGGAAATTGCTCTTAAAGGATCATCGTTGTCTCCATCTGTCCATCCTTTCCTAGACCCATTTAGTCCTTCTTCTGACTTACCAACTCAAGACAACTAATCGCTGTTCTGGAAACTGAGATCAACACCGTGGAGACAGGGCTCGGGCAGGGAGGGGTGGGGTATGCTTCGCTGTGATTGGCTGAGGGGCAGTGACAGCACGGGCGGGGGTGGGGGAAGGGAAATTGATAGTCTATAAAAGAGGGCATGAGCGAGTGAGCAGACGGCTGCTTATAGTGTGTAATATTGTAAAGTGTCCCAAACAAAAAAAAATCTCTTATTAGCTCTTAAAATTACCAAACAGCACTGTTAAATAGATTTAAACAAGAGTAACAGTGCATCAAACTTTAATCATGCAGTGAGAAAACTTATGTTTATATTCTTTTTGGGGGGGGAGTCATCAGATCTAAGTACATAAGTAATGCCATACTGGGAAAAGACCAAGGGTCCATCGAGCCCAGCATCCTGTCCACGACAGCGGCCAATCCAGGCCAAGGGCACCTGGCGAGCTTCCCAAACGTACAAACATTCTATACAATCAAGCCATTGTGACATCACTAATGAGGTGTGTTTGTACAGCGCTACGTACACTTTGTAGCGCTCTAGAAATGTTAAATAGTAGTAGTAGTAGGTTGGCTCTTATTGGTGGAATGAGCCACTATGACATCACAATAGGTTAAATCACTGCTCTATGTAATAAAAGTGAGCCAAGTAGAGGACATAAGTACATAAGTAATGCCACACTGGGAAAAGACCAAGGGTCCATCGAGCCCAGCATCTTGTCCACGACAGCGGCCAATCCAGGCCAAGGGCACCTGGCAAGCTTCCCAAACGTACAAACATTCTATACAATCAAGCCATTGTGACATCACTAATGAGGTTGGCTCTTATTGGTGGAATGAGCCACTATGACATCACAATAGGTTAAATCACTGCTCTATGTAATAAAAGTGAGCCAAGTAGAGGACATAAGTACATAAGTAATGCCACACTGGGAAAAGACCAAGGGTCCATCGAGCCCAGCATCTTGTCCACGACAGCGGCCAATCCAGGCCAAGGGCACCTGGCAAGCTTCCCAAACGTACAAACATTCTATACAATCAAGCCATTGTGACATCACTAATGAGGTTGGCTCTTATTGGTGGAATGAGCCACTATGACATCACAATAGGTTAAATCACTGCTCTATGTAATAAAAGTGAGCCAAGTAGAGGACATAAGTACATAAGTAATGCCACACTGGGAAAATACCAAGGGTCCATCGAGCCCAGCATCTTGTCCACGACAGCGGCCAATCCAGGCCAAGGGCACCTGGCAAGCTTCCCAAAAGTACAAACATTCTATACATGTTATTCCTGGGATTTTGGATTTTTCCAAGTCCGTTTAGTAGCGGTTTATGGACTTGTCCTTTAGGAAACCGTCCAACCCCTTTTTAAACTCTGCTAAGCTAACTGCCTTCACCACATTTTCCGGCAATGAATTCCAGAGTTTAATTACACGTTGGGTGAAGAAATATTTTCTCCGATTTGTTTTAAATTTACTACACTGTAGTTTAATCGCATGCCCCCTAGTCCTAGTATTTTTGGAAAGCGTGAACAGACGCTTCACATTCACCTGTTCCACTCCACTCATTATTTTATATACCTCTATCATGTCTCCCCTCAGCCGTCTCTTCTCCAAGCTGAATAGCCCTAACTGCAACTTACACCATTGGAACACAATGTTCCTTGCTCCATTGAGTAATGGTTGTAATGCAAATACTCATAGGACCACCCTTACTTCAAACAGTGTGTAATATCAACTTATTTCAAAAACATATATGTGATAGGCATAACCACTCATCTTTTCCCATTGTTTTCTATTATTTTCTCTTATCGTTTTATCAACGACACCAATTGGCAGCACTTTTAACCAAAGGAGAACCACTTTTAACCTCCTTTGGTTAAAAGTGCTGCCAATTGGTGTCGTTGATAAAACGATAAGAGAAAATAATAAGAAAACAATGGAAAAAGATAAGTGGTTATGCCTGTCACATATATGTTTAAATACATGCCTGAAGTTGGGGAGCATAGCAGAACACCAAGCCACAGAGTGCGTCCAATATGGCGGCGGATCATGGTGAGTGGGAGGGTGACGACTCTGCAAACTGTTCAGAGCATGCAGAGGAGGAGATCACCAAAACAGAAGTGGTGAGCTGGTTTAACGCCTTGAACTCTGAAATGTAGGTGATGCATGGTGATCTTCAAAAGGCCCTTACAGAGCTCAGGAGAGACGTGAGTGAGATCGGGGGGTTGGGTGGATCACATGGAGGAAAGCGCTGATGAAGTTGAGAGGCACCTACTACTATTACTACTACTATTTAACATTTCTAGAGCGCTACTAGGGTTACGCAGCGCTGTACAGTTTAACAAAGAAGGACAGTCCCTGCTCAAAGGAGCTTACAATCTAAAGGACGAAATGTCAAGTTGGGGCAGTCTAGATTTCCTGAATAGAGGTATATGTTGTTGATTGTTATACTAAGTGACTAATTGAAAAGATCTTTAACCCTTGTATTGGTAGCAAGTGGAGATAGAAATAACTAACTATCTTAAGTGAGTGACACTGGACTAGTGGACTAGCCTAGTGGTTAGTGCAGTGGACTTTGATCCTAGGGAACTGAGTTCGATTCCCACTGCAACTCCTTGTGACTCTGGGCAAGTCACTTAACCCTCCATTGCTCCTGATACAAAATAAGTACCTGAATATATGTAAACCTCTTTGAATGTAGTTGCAAAAACCTGAGAAAGGCAGTATATCAAGTCCCAATTTCCCTTTCCCTTCATAGTTTAGTATATATCTCATCACAAAGCAAAACCCCGGAGCTAAACCGTAAGAAACTTTCCTCACTAACGAAAAGGAAGAACCCAACAGCTTGAACAGAACAAAGAATTAGCAGAAACTGGAACATATGGTTAGATTCTGAGTTAATGTTTACCTTGCAGATGTCTAGAGGAATTCTAGACAGAATGAAACAACAAACACACAGCAAAAAAGGTGTTGTGATGATAAGCCAGGTAGGGGTCCTGGATTAATCTGGTACAGCTAAAGGAAAGAAAATTATGAGGTAAGACAATGTTTCCTTCCTTAGTGCATGTAGCAGATAAATCCATGAACCTGCCCCCCCCCCCCCCCCACCGATCCAGAACCGCTGCTCCAAAGGAAGCATCAGATCTGTCCACCACATCCACCCTATAATGCCTCGAAAAAGTGTATAACGAGGGTCAAAGCGCTGATGAGGTTGAGAGGCACCTCATGGCTCTTGAGGTCGGGACTCTGGGACGATGGATCTTATTGAAGATATGAAGTGGAGCAATATCAGGATTGTGCCAAGACTGCAACTGCGATATGCAGATTTTTGTTACAATCTGAGAATCAAGGGGTGGACACCACAGAACCCCCACAGATTAAACTGGATTGGGTGCATAGGAGCGTGGGCTTGCATAAGGATTCTGCACCCCGGGACATTCTTGTGTGCTTTCATGATTATACTTTAAAAGAGGATATTTTCCGCAAAACTAAAGCCCAGAAGGAGCTGGTTTGGAACAATTGCAGAGTCTCTATCTATCGGGATTTGGCGTGCGTGACTTTACAGCGCCGTTAGGAGTTGGCACTGGTGACCCGTTATTTACAGACTGCTAATATAGATACTGGTGGCTCTTCCCATTTGGATTTTTGTTGATGGAAGATCCCGAAAGGTATCCACGTGTGCAGAAGCATGGTGGGTACTGAAAGAATTGGGCTGCATGGGTCTTCCTGTGATAGAGGAGCATCCTGGAAGTTTCTCCCCTTATAATGCAGTAGATGTGGAAGGCTAGCACAAAGTCACTGGTAGAAGGTCTAAGTCTGTGCCGCAAGTGGAGACACTGTCTACCTGAACAGAGCTGCACTTTACTGGGACTGTTTTGGCTGTTTAGTATGTATTGATCTTGGGTATATAAAAGGGGGAGGTTTTGGGTGCAGAGGAGTGCTTATGGATTTGACTGGTGGAACTGTGTATGTGCTGGGAGAGGGGGAGAGCTTTACAAGACGATGGGTCCTGATCAGGGGTGGGGGGGGGGGAGATCTTCCTTTGAGGAGTGGGCTAGCAGTGGAGGGTCAAAGCCAGCATGATCCTTTGGGTTTGGGAGCGGGGATAGAGTGAGGGGGGCACAGGGGAGGTTGTAAGGGGGGGCGGGTTCGAGATTGGAGATCTGCTACTTGTGGGCTCAAGGTGGGTTCTTGGAATGTGAATGGATTGCATGATGTGGTGAAGCAGAGTTTAGTGTTTAATGATTTAAATAATTTGCAATGGGATATTATCCTATTGCAAGACACTGACCTGAGGGCCCGAGATCAACATCTTCTTGTGCATTGTTCCTTTGGGGTCTGTGGGATTAATTTCTCCAGGGGGGGGGGGGGTAAGAAAGGGGGCTTGGCGATATTATGTAAATCTACTTGTCCATTGATAGTTAAGGAGAGTTACAAAGACCCATTGGGGCATTGTCTGGCAGTGTTTGGTAAGATTGGAGGGATTCCTATTACTTTTATAAATATTTATGCTCCCAATAAAAATCAGTTTCTTTTTTCTGTTCACTTCTTACACCTTTTCAGAATTATCATAGGAAGGGATCTTAATTTGACTTTAGATGGGATATGGGATAATTCCAGAGGTAGGGGAGAGTATAATCGGAGACATACGAAATCTCTTTTTCACCGTAAAGGCCTAGACCTTTTGGATGTATGGCGCTTACTTCACTCCTCTAACAAGAGCTATACTTTTTACTCAGTCAGCTGTAACAAATATTAGGGTTGACTTATGGTGTCATTGTGAGTTGTGGGGTCAGGTTAAAGATGCCATTATAGCGCCAATGTATGTTTCTGATCACTCCCCAGCGTGGGTAGAATTGATATTGGCGGGTCATCAATACCCCAGGGCTTTTGGAGACTTAATGAACATCTATGTGGAGATCGTAAGGTTTGTGATGATTTAAGGGTGGTTATTCAAAATTATATTTTGGATAATGATAATGGGACTGATAAGATTTTAATGGGATGCCTTTAAGGTAGTGGTTTGGGGACATTTGGTGAAGTGGGGAGGTCGCTGCAAAATGGAAAGCGCACAGAAGCATCTTAGGCTTCATGGAGAACTTACTACGTTGGAACAGACGCATCAGAGGGCTCTGACGGAGTGGCGTGAGCTGAATTTTGTTTGGGCAGAATTAGGGCATTGGCAGTTGGAATAAGTAGATTATAGGCATTGACATTTAAAACTGGTAATAAATCAGGGACACAGCTGGCTAGATTGCTGAGGTAACATAGGGCGTCTCAATTGATACAAAAGATTAGGGGTCCAGGGAGAGAGTTTTGTTATTCTGATGCCTCTATTAGGGAACAATTTCTTAATTTTTATAGGAAATTGTATGAGCAATCGGACCCCCTGTGCAAAGGCAGACTTGGTAGCTAATCTGCAGGGGGGTTGACTTGCCGGAAAAAGTAGATTATATGAATTGATGTTTAAGACATCATCATTCAGGGACACAGCTGGCTAGATTGTTGAAGTAACAGTGCATCTAAATTGAAACAAAGGGTCCAGGGAGGCAGTTTTGTTATTCTGATGCCTCTATTAGGGAACAATATTTTAACTTTTATAGTAAATTGTATGAACAACCGGACCCCTGTGCAGAGGCAGGTTTGGTAGCTTATCTGCAGGAGATTGACTTGCCTTGAATGTACCTCTACAGAGGAAGTTGGAAAGGCTATTAAAAAGCTTCCTGCTGGGAAGGCTCCAGGACTTGATGGTCTTAGTGCTAAATTCGATAAAGTGTTTAGGGCTGAAGGTGGGGGGGGGGGGGGGGGGGGTTGATATTGGACTCAGGTAGGCAATGGATTGTTGAAAAGGAATTTGTTGAGTACTAGTATGAGGGAGGTGAGAATCATGGTTCTTTTAAAACCTGGGAAGGTCCTGGCAAATTGTAGTTCAATACTGCAGCACTTTTGTTTAGGTCATAGGTTACTTTTTCAACATATTTTTGTAGACCAGCAAACAGGTGTAAAAGCTTTACTGTCAGATCAGTGTGTGCAAATCACAAGACCATCCAAGTCTGCCCAATTCTAATGTAAAATATCACCCCTGACTAGCCTCCTAATTAGATACCATGGTTTTCAGTAGGTATGTTATACAGGTGTGTTTCTCTGTTATGGTGCTCTTCCCCTTCCTTCCATCATGATCATCTTTTTATTCTAACTTTAGCATTCCTCCAGCTACCTTGAAAATTAAGATCCTGAATGTCTACCAGTGTACGCTTTTGCAGCCTACATACAAATCCTGATGTTGACTTCATACTAAAGCATCTGTAGAGAAATGGGGAAAAGATTTGAGCTCAGGAAATTGAATACAAGAATTAAGAGATGGAAGCTCTAGTTTATTCATAAAAAGCTAGATAACATCTACAAAAATAACACTTACATACCAGTGTGTACACTGTACACATACAAATGACTCACAAGAATGAAGTTATATGTAAAATATACATTTGAGGAACAATAAAACCACTTCTTGTTGCAAGGAGAGCAAGTTCATAAGATGTAATTTACATTTCACCACCAACTTTGGACTCCTGCTGTGTACTTGGTGTTTATACTAACTCCTGATCATAGGAATGCTACAATGCCACTGGTACTGAAAGCTCAACTACAACACTAATTTTGAACAGCAAGCAAGATGTTACTTTTTAACATGCACTGATGATCCCCCTAATTAACTGTTTCATTCTTCTGTTGCCATTTTTGCTAAATATTCTTTGTCAATCTTGAAGAGTCGCCACCCTTCCTCTGTGGACAGGTCTGAAGCCCCTCTTCTCTTATAGAACTTGATGGAAGGCTCATTCCATTCTGCCACCAGGAAGTGCATGCTACTGCAGCGACATTTGACAGCAAGCTACAACACAACAGAACAAAGTTAGTATAGGCCCCACACAAGTAAAAATATGAAGGGTAGAAAGGCTATGAGTTTTATATTATAAGAGGGATTTAAATGCTTTTAAGGCAGGGATGCAGCACTTGGAAGCCTGAACTCTTGTGAACAGGCCAGGTTGTCAGGCTATTCCTAATATACATGACAGATTTGCACACAATGGGAGGTAGTATCCATGCAGACCTCATGCATATTTCATTAGGGATATTCCTCAGTCTGGCCTGTTTGGAACACTTGAGGCCTGAACTCCTGCATTCCTATTTTAACACAGTCATGTATTTATCAGCTGCACAAGTAAAGGCCTCAAGACTGTTGGTGTGATCCCTAGTTTTGCGGGAGCATCCAGGCTAAGAACCACCTCCTAGATTGGTTGGTTGGTTGACTGGCTCGCTTGTAAAAATGTAAACTAAGTTACTAGAGGACTGAAGAGACGACATTCAATTCTAAAATGTCAAAAACTCTTCAGTGTCTTAAATCAACTGAGTACCTGCTTTTCAACAGATTCCAAGTAATATGATCAAAAAAGTGTGGAGGAAAAATCCTCAGATTCCCATCTTCCTCCCTATAAATCACTAAGCTGGTGGTAGGAATTTCTCAGGATCCAGTGATGTCATCAGCATAAAAAACCTACACAAAAGATTAAAACCCTTTGGAATTCTCACTCATTTTGGCAACAATAAAATTAAAAAAAAAAAAATTATATAATTTAACTTGGCTTTGATTCATTCGCGATCTTCCACACAAGTTAAAATTGTCTTAACTTTGATATAAACAGCATGAATGAATCAAAGCCAAGTTAAATTTTATATATATTTTTTTAAATACATTTTGTCACCATTTATGGGTTATCAAAATGGGTAAAAAAGCAGAAAAAAAAAATCCACATAATGGACCAAAACCAGCTTCTTACTTCTCACCACCAGAGCTCTGATTGTGAGGAGCAAAAACAAAATACTGATCTTTAATGTTCCCAAGCCACATGGGAACACTGGACACTAATTAAAACAATGAAAAGTAAAAATAGGAGGAAGACGACCTCAGCTGTCTGTGGTCATCAAATGTCGATATAAAATCGCCCGTTCTTTCAAGTGTACCAGCTACTTCATAAACACAGCTCACAATTTCATTGGTCAAAAAAACTCCTATAAAACAGTATCTCTTGTTGTGCTGTCACAAAACAATCATGTCTGTGCTACGTGTATTTTTTTAGCAATTTCATTTGCATGTAAAAACTGTCAATCAAGCAAATAACTTGTCTATGGTTCTAATTATGCACAGCAGAACGCTTAGCTTAGGCAGCAGAGGTGAACCCTACAGGGACATGTTCCACCTCCCAAGCTTCTTCAGGGATTTCCACGCCCTGCCAGTGCTCAAAAGTAAATACGGACATTCAGTCTCTCAAAGCACAGCAGTGGCTCTATGAGAGACTAAATGTCCGCATTTACTTTTGAGCGCCGGCAGGGCATGGAAATCCCCTGAAGAAGCCTGGCTACAAGTATTTGCTCGACTGACTCCAGTTTACATGCAAATAAAAATGTATAAAAAACACACTTAGAAGACATGATTGTTTTGTGAAGTCAGCACAAGAGATACTGTTTTACATGAGGTTTTTTGACCAGTGAATGAAATTGTGACTGCGTTAAGTATCTGGTACACTTGAAAGAACCAATGATACCGTCATTTGACGACCACAGCTAGCTAAGGTTTTTCTCCCTCCTATTTTTACTTTTCATTGTTTAAAATTAAAAGATCTGTATTTTTCCAAACTTGCATTGTTTTAGCTCCTCACATACACAACCTGAGCTTTCGCGGTGAGAAGTAAAAATTGTTTTTCCACTATTGGTTATCAAAATAGGTAAGCATTCCAAGTAGTTTATGCTGTCACTGAATCCGGAGAAATTCCTACCACCAGTCTAAAGTGATTTATAGGGTGGAGAATGGGAATCAGGCTTTTTTCCTCCACATTTATCACCACACTCCTTGGAATCTTTTTAGAAATTTAAACATTTTAATATAGTGTTTTCCATTCACCAAATATTCCAAGGCGCTTTAAAAGTCATATTTCCAGTCCTCAAAGCTGTATGTTCAAATGGTCTTTTGCTGTACTGAAAAGACCATAGCCATCATTAACCATGAAGCAGAAATTAATGTGACTGAATAAGGCATACCTCAATTTGGTATGGAAGTGGGCACAAATTAAACAGATGTGAACAGGTTCAAATCATTGTAAAGTGTTAAAATACTCTACATACAAAACTATATCTCGTTCTGATTGAGTGCTCCTTCCCTTTGTGCTATATTGAGGCCTGTAATCAGTTTAAGTGAAGCTTAAGCAAGCTATGGCAGTTGCACTTACTTGACTCAGCCTCTTAAAGATTTCTGATCCAATGCCAAACCCTAAGTATACAGGGGGAGAAAAAAAGAAAGAAAGAGAAAAAGATTAAGCACATCTTCCACAGCTTTTGAAAGAGGCAAAACTGCTAAAAACAAAATTCTTTGCTTTAAGCTATGCACGGACGTGGATCTTTGGGGTATTAGTGCCAGACAGACCCAGTGATACTGTTTTTCAATAAAATCAAGTTTCATTTACTTTTTCACAGAACATTCTAACATTCACACAAGTTATATCAATAAAGGAGAAAGAATAGGGATACAGAAACAAAGCATTCTAGCTATGCTAGATTTAAAAGTGGGAAAAGCATGTGATGCATAGTTCATATATTTTGTATATCTGTCTGTATAACAGAGAGGGACAAGTGGTAGGATAGTTTTGTGGGACCAACTCCTTAACTACTGTACTGCATCACATCTAAAACTAAGCTGCAACTGCTTCTCCCATAGAAATAGATTAGGCCATTTTTTTTTTGGTTAGTTGGTTTTTCGTACAACCCCCAGTCTGGTCTAGGCCATTTAACTACAAATGCACTCAGTCTGCTGCCCCTCACTATCTTTCTACACTCATCTCCCCTTACGTTCTCGCCCGTAACCTCCGTTCACAGGATAAATCCCTCCTCTCAGTACCCTTCTCCACCACCGCCAACTCCAGGCTCCGCTCATTCTGCCTCGCCTCACCCTATGCTTGGAACAACCTTCCTGAGCCCTTACGCCAAGCCCCCTCCCTGCCCGTCTTCAAGTCTTTGCTTAAAGCCCACCTCTTCAATGCTGCGTTCGGCACCTAACCCTTACCGTTCAGTGAATCCAGACTGCCCCTATTGGACCGACCGTTCACTTGTCTATTAGATTGTACGCTCTTTGAGCAGGGACTGTCTCTCTGTTAAATTGTACAGCGCTGCGTAACCCTAGTAGCGCTCTAGAAATGTTAAGTAGTAGTAACTACATTTTCACTAGGTCTTCCCTATGACAAGTTGATTCCCTTCCATAAAAAGTTCAGTTACTCTGCCCTGACAAACATTCAGCCTCTTACATTGAAATCAGACTTCCTTTAGGTTGGAAGGAGTTTAAAAAGCACAGGGACATACCTCGAAATTCATTCATTACAAAAAAATCTTCAAGATACAGCAGTTTTCCAATCCAGGGGTCATAAGTAAAGTAGTACATGGCAAATCCCACAACAGTGTAGCCTGCAAATACAAAATTGTTACACCTCAAGCAGCATGACATTGCCAGCATAATAATCACATAATCATAAGAATCCTTTTGGGATTCAAGGTTGTGCATGCATAAACCTCTTTGCAGTTAGTTGTGTTGACTAACTGTGCACAGAGATTTTATTATTTGGTTTGCTTTATAGTAAAGCCAGAAATAAAACACCTGTGAACTAGAAGCATAAGAGCAATTCAGGGCATTAAAGACATATCCACAGAAACCACTCAATCCTCTAAATTTCTACACCGCAAACAGTAGTGTCAAGGCAGAAATACCAAGAGCTCCCTGCTCCTACGTCATTATCTATACCTACCAGGTCAAGTTATTTTCTAGAAAACAAGTAAATGTTTTTAGTTCCTTGTACACGGCAGTTCAGAATACTGATTGGACTCAGCTTCGCCATTTGTTATTAAATTAAAAGTGCTAGTCCCCCTCCTCAATTTTTAATATACAAGCACGTGCAGCCTTATAGGCAGCCAGACATTAAATATGTATAGTTTCTAGGGTTACAACAAAAACACTTGAAGAGTTGCCTCAGTATCGCTTTTCCTTGAACTTTTCCACAATGGCTCTACACATTTGCCTTTGAAACAAGTAAAGCCGGCCAGGCAGCCACAGCTGATGGCACCATATCCATTGCTCAATACAGTTTTATACAGGTCCACATCAGATTATCTTGGCTGATTAACATTAAAATACAGATTTAAACATGGTAAAACCTGATTTACTCACATTTTTAAATACTAGAAAACTTCTGATCTACCGTGTAGCTTTTGGATTTGGGAATGGTATTCTCCCTGTATGCCTTACCTCATTAGGATCATCTACTTTATTGTGTAACGGATCTTTTTAGTTACCTCCCCGCCCATCCATGTACACGGAGGGCCATGTACATGGCGAAGCTAGAGACTGTAACCTGAGGATTGGGACAAATTAAAGAAAAAATATGATTCAACAAGGTTACATTATAGCAAGTCAGGGTCAAAAACTTCAAGACTGGTCTTTCAATGAGCCTTAAATCAGATTTTACTTGGCCCTATGAACATGCATCAATAAACTTACCATCAGCTGTCTGGTGTTCTTTTGGTACTTCTGCAACAAGACAATGATAAAATGGATGCTCGCCAAATCCATCCTCAAGCAGATCTAGAGAAAATAAATAGTCAGTCATCAAAATGTATACTAAAAGTAGAAACACTCATACTTCATAATCCGCAAAGACTCTTACCTTTCTCAGTTAATACTACTTGGTTCTCCATGTCTTCATATTTAGCCAGCTCCTGAAAGACCATAATTAAATTTGTATTCAGATAAAGAGGAATTTGAACAAAGCCATTAAGTATCCATTTTCTCCAACTATGGCTAAACAATCTGGTCAGTGAACTTTATAAACCGTTTTAAATACAGCAAATAAAAGTACTATTTTTAGTATCAATGTGTTTTGCAGTGTTGAGATATTTGGGGTGGGAGGTCTTAAATAAGTGAGGCAGAGAATGACGACTTGCCCAAGGTCACAAGGTGATGTGGGAGAAGCAGAATCTGAAGCCTGTTCTCCTAATCCTCAACCTATAAAGGTTACCCACAAGGTCATTCCCTCTCCACACGTCCCAGAGGAAAAGAAAAACATTTAAATAAGCCATATTCAATAGCGACTAGTGCTTATCTAGTAACCATGAACTAAAGGCCCCCCTCACAGCCACCCAGGGGAGCAGAGCCCTAGCCTTGTGGACCAGGGCAGGGGTGGTGAACGAACAGGGCAAGTAAAACCCCATTGCCTAAAAGGTGTTTGATTATAGTCTTCAAGAGAAGAGCGCAGCACACAGGATTTTTTTTGTTACATTTGTACCCCCGCACTTTCCCACTCATGGCAGGCTCAATGCGGCTTACATGGGGCAATGGAGGGTTAAGTGACTTGCCCAGAGTCACAAGGAGCTGCCTGTGCCTGAAGTGGGAATCAAACTCAGTTCCTCAGGACTAAAGTCCACCACCCTAACCACTAGGCCACTCCTCCACTGTTGCTACTATTTGAGATTCTACATGGAATGTTGCTATTCCATGTAGAAGTCGGCCCTTGCAGATCACCAATGTGGCCGCGCAGGCTTCTGCTTCTGAGTCTGACGTCCTGCATGTACGTGCAGGACGTCAGACTCACAGAAACAGAAGCCTGCGCAGCCTTCTACATGGAATGTTGCTAGTGGAATAGCAACATTCCATGTAGAATCTCCAACAGTAGCAACATTCCATGTAGAATCTCCAATAGTATCTATTTTGTTACATTTGTACCCTGCGCTTTCCCACTCATGGCAGGCTCAATGCGGCTTACATGGGGCAATGGAGGGTTAAGTGACTTGCCCAGAGTCACAAGGAGCTGCCTTTGCGAATCGAACTCAGTTCCTCAGGACCAAAGTCCACCACCCTAACCACTAGGCCACTCCTCCACTCTCCAATTCTTCCCCAGCAAGGACATGACCCAACAACCACTGAACAAAGAACGCACTGTTGTGAGGGGGCCTTTTGTTTTGGAGCGTTATCACTATCAGTTAGTGCCAGACAAATACGGGAGGGTAGGCTGGATCGTTTGCCCCCCCCCCCCCCTACAGAATTTTAAGAAATCACATAAAAAAAAGGACATGATTTTGATTTTCAACCATCCCCCCCCCCCCCAAAGACTTATGATTTTCAACCATCCCTGCCTCCACCCCATCCCCCCTCCCATACACCTGCCCCTATAAATAAAGGGAAACTCCTGCTCTTCCACCTATCGCGAGCGCCGCGTCACTCTCGCTCTGACCTTTATTAACCGCAAGATGTCGCTACAGTCACTGGGGCGAGCCGGGCGGATACTATACTTCTCGGCCATTTTCGTCTCTTGCTCTTTTTCCCTTTTCTCACTAATCCCCTATATTTGAAGAGTAGTAAGAGGTGTTTCTTCATTCGTTTCCCCAGGCGCTGCCTCCTGTCCCCTCAGTCGCTCGGAGGCGCCTGACCCGACGGAGTCCCCTCAACACCCAGCAACAGCGAAGACGCACCACCAGACGACTAATGCCTACGTCCGCCGCCCGCGCGCGCTCTTTTATAGACTGACAGTTTCCTCCCCCGGGACCTGCCCTTGCACGCGCAGGCACCGCCCCTCGGCCCATCACCCGCTCCTCCCCTGCCACCACGGTGTGACGTCAGTTTCCGGAATTGCGATTGGTTTCCTGGAGGCGCTGACGGTGTGAGTCAGAAGGGGAAGGAGACAAGCGGGTCTGACGCTTCTTGTGGCGTGGCGGGGGGGCGGTGTGTGGGTGAGGTTGGAGCGCCACCTAGTGCGTGATTTGAACAGTGATCACTCTGTCCGCCATTTCCCGATACAACCTACCATTAAACAAAGAAACTAAAATGCAGAATGAAACAATTTTACATGTGCTGCCAGTTAAATGTTAAGTGGATAAGTTAATGGAAAAAAAAGTACAAAAGAGAAAATAGATATTATGGCTATTGCAAGACACAAGAACAATTTCTATGTTGTCAGTCTGGTTGCCAGAAGGATAGTTAAACATACGGTGTGAGGGCAGAAAAGCCAAGGGAGGCCAATCTCAAAGCTGGAGACTTACCACCGGCAGGCTGGAATCTGAAGGCCTTTTCAATAAATAGAAAAGAAAATTCTTCCCTTTTCAATAAATAGAAAAGAAAATGCTTTTTCTACCTTTGTTGTCTGGTCATTTTATTTTTCTTACTAGTAAAACAAGGCCGGTTTCTGACACAAACGGGCACTAGCAAGGTTTTCCTCAGAGTGTGTATGAGAGAGAGAGAGTGTGTGAGAGATGGAGTGTGTGTGTGTGTGTGTGAGTGAGAGAGAGACAGACAGACAGACTGTGTGTGTGTGTTTGTGTGAGAGAGAGATAGAGTGAGTGTGTGTGAGAGAGAGATAGAGTGAGTGTGTGTGTGGGGCTCTGAATTCCATGACCCCCTTCCGGTCACGGGCACTAGCAAGGTTTTCCTTGGAGTGTGTATGTTTGTGTCAGAGTGAGAGAGAGAGAGTGTGTGTGTGGGGGCGCTGAGTTCTATGAACCCCTTCCGTTCGAGGTGCAGGCCCCCACCCTCCCCTTTCCTCCGAGTTTTTGGCCCCCCCTTCCCTCCGAGTTTCATGCCCCCCCTCCCTCTCCTCACCAGCGTGTTCCATGCCCCCCTTTCCTCGGAGTGTGTATGTTTGAGAGAGAGAATGAGTGAGAAAGAGAGAGACAGACAGACAGAGTGTGTGTGCAGGTATTCTTATATATATTTCTTCCTTTCTTTCACAGTGCCATGGTGTTCACACCGCACCCGTCTTTTTCCGTTTCTTCATTCACATGCCATATTTCTCAGCTGTTCCTCTCACACATCACTTTGTTCTCCGCATTCACATCCACACCCGACTTCAGCTTTTATTTGTCCACGTTTCTGTCCTACACCGTTCTTCCACTTCACCGCTTTGCCTGTGCTGCTCGTTTACATTTTAATGTCTCCATTTGCAATGCTCACTTGCCACTTTTGTTTCTCTGCCTTTAAATTCGCACTTCCTCTATGGCATATAATTTCATGGCTCCTGACAGTTTCACTTCACTGCACTCTCCTTGCTGCTCTCCGCTGCCATGTAGAGCCAATCGCCGCCGTGCATCCGCCCTCCCATCTGTGGTTGGACAGTGCTGCGTGGACTGCAGTGGCGTAGCTAGGGTAGTTGACACCCGGGGCTGGTCAGTTTTTAACACCCCCCCCCCCCCCCCAAATCCAGTACTAGGCATACCGAGAATACAAAACACTCAGGACCTATAGCACAATTCTATCATACCATGAGCAGTCATTTCTACAAGTCACACCAGCATCTTAAACGCTACAGTGAGCACTAGAACATCAATTCACCTATTGTAAAACGAAAACAGATTAGTACAGATCGTCGATCCTGCACAGTCAATGCTAACCAAAAGCCACGTCTTTTTCACAAACACAGATACACCCTAATCCACTATAGAATAAGTAATCATAAACTTTCTATTTAGACAAAAATTAAACTGAACCCCCGATGCCAAACTCTGCATACAATGCAACACCACAGAAACAGAAAATGTCCCCTAGTACTGTGCAAAATATAAAGACAGTGGATGTAAATTTTAAAAAACTAACAAATCCGATCACCACTTTACAAATTAACAAATAGAAATAAAACAAATATAGAAAATAAAATACCATTTTATTGGACTAATACATTTAGCTTTCAGAGGCCAAAACCTCCTTCCTCAGGTCAATACAGTATAGTGCTGTTATAGTATCCTATCCTGACCTGAGGGGCTATGTGGCCATGTGGGAGAGGAGCACTTAACGCTACCCATTGAGGTGGCATTAAGGGGTCCTGCGCTAACCCAGTGGTAACCAGGTAGCACACGGTGCTGCCTGATTACCGCCAATTTAGCGCTGCACTGGAAAATAGCTAGCTATTTTCCATAGCACAACAAATGGCACACACTGGGGCTAGTACTACTGCCAGTGCCCACATTCAGCCAGTGGTAGTTCCAGATTACCATGTGGCAGGGGCGTAGCCAGACTTCAGCGGCAGGGAGGGTCCAGAGCCCGAGGTGAGGGGGCACATTTTAGCCCCCCTGGCACCGCCGACCCCCCCCCTGCCATTTTTTACCCCGCCGCCGCCACCACCAACTTTGAACCCCCCCTGCCAACGACCCTCTCGACCCCCCTCCCGCCGCCAACCCTCCCCCGCCGGCGCCGTCCTTTGCTGGCGGGGGACCCCAACCCCGCTAGCCGAGGTCCTCTTCTTCCGGCGCAAGGCAGGATGTCAGACTCACAGAAACAGAACGAAGCTTTGCAGATCAGCCAGTAACGCGGCCGCTGGCTGATCTGCAAGTCTTCGTTCTATTTCTGTGAGTCTGACGTCCTGCACATTGTACGTGCAGGATGTCAGACTCACAGAAACAGAACGAAGCCTTGCGCCGGAAGAAGAGGATCTCAGCTGGCGGGGGTTGGGGTCCCCCGCCAGCAAAGGTAGCCGATGGCGGCGGGGGAGGGTTGGCGGCGGGAGGGGGGGTCGAGAGGGTTGTTGGCAGGGGGCTCCAAGGCCAAATCTACGGGGGCCAGGCCCCCATGCGCCTACCTAGCTACGCCACTGCCATGTGGTAAGCCTGCATTGGGCTTACCGCCGCTCTGTAAAAGGGCCCCATAGAGTTTTAAATTTGGCCCTTTATTGTACTACTAGCCAGTGAAGTTTTTGCAATGGTGTGATGTGGTCCACATCACTTACAACCTTCGATTAGTCTTGCTGCAGCATTCTGAATCAACTGGAGCTGGTGCAGACCTTTTGTATGGATCGAGAGAAGGAAGGATTCCCTATGGAAAAGTCAGATCAACCGGAGAAGTAGGAAAGAGATGAAGGACAACCAAGCAGATAAACTTCCAGAAGTTGATTGCAGTAAAAACATTTATTGAGAAACCAGATACTGTGGACTCAACACAGTCCATGTTTTGGCCACGGATATTGACTGGACAGATACTTGACTCCAGAAGCTGGCATATTCATGCACCCATGGTATCTGATTTCACAATAAATGTTTTTTACTGCAATCAACCTCTGGAGGTTTGTCTGCTTGGTTGTCCTACGTCCCTTCTCTACTTCTCCGGTTGAGCAGACCCTTTGTAGTCAGAGCAGTGTAGAATGCATTCATTACAGTAATCCAGTCTTCAGAGCAGTGTAGAATGCATTCATTACAGTAATCCAGTCTTGATGTTATCAAGGCATGCACAACAACCGAGACAAGATTTGCCTTCTCAGTGTAAGGAGAGAGGCAGCATCATTGTTGTAAATGATAGAAGCAGCTCTTGAAGGATGTTTGAATTTGGGGGATCAGAGCAATTGTTGAATTTAGCTGTATTCCAAGGTTCCTGACTTGTGATTTGAGGGGAAGCGTATTTCCCAAAAGGTATGTGTCCATTTGTGTTAGGGACCCATAGAATCTTGGTTTTACTTGAGTTCAGGCAAAGTTTGTTGTTTTTAGCCCATTACATAAGTACATAAGTATTGCCGTACTGGAACAGACCGAAGGTCCATCAAGCCCAGCATCCTGTTTCCAACAGTGGCCAATCCACATCACATGTACTGGCAAGACCCCAAAAAAGTACAATACATTTTACACTGCTAACCCTAGAAATAAGCAGTGGGGTTTCCCCAAGTCCATTTTAATAATGGTCTATGGACCTTTCCTTTAGGAAGCCATCTAAACCTTTTTTTTAAATCCAGCTAAGCTAACTGCTTTTATCACATTCTATGGCAATTAATTGCAGAGTTTACATATTGAGTGAAGAAAACTTTTCTCCAATTAGTTTTAAATTTACTACTTTCCAGCTTCATTGTGTACCCCCAAGTGAAGTGGGACCTTGAATTGATGCTAGACAGTTAGTCTTCTAGCCAGTTTGTTCTATAAGTTTTCCTAGAAATAGGATGTTAGATAAAGGCCAGTAGCTTTCAAGTTTGTCCTGGTCAAGGTTATCCTTCTTTATCAAAGGATGCACCACTGACTTTTTTGTTTTAATGCTGTTGGTAGTTGGTGGGAAGGAATGTAGAAAGACCAGCCATTGGAGGACTGGGGGTTGGCAGGGACTGGAATGAGCTGAAGGGTGGTGACCATGGGTGTAGTTTGACTGTTTCATTTGGGGGGGGCAAAGGATGGGGCGGAGCATATTAGCATATTCATTTGCATGTATATATACTAGCCGTTGAGCCCGTTAAAACGGGATACTATTGGAATGGGGGTTTTCCAAGGCCCCCCCCCCGAGGTCACCGCTACCGGTACCCCCCCCCCCCCGGAGTCACCGCTGCCACCCCTCCACCCGGCCCGGGCCCGCTGTTTGCTATTAATTCAACTTACATCGCCGCAGCACGCAGATCAGCTGAGCTCCGGTTGGCCTTCCCTGCCTGTGTCCCGCCCTCGCCGACGGTACGTCACACGAGGGCGGGACACAGGCAGGGAAGGCCGACCGGAGCTCAGCTGATCTGCGTGCTGCGGTGATGTAAGATGAATTAATTGCGATCAGAGGGCCCGGGCCAGGTGGAGGGGTGGCGGCGGCGACTCGGGGGGGGGGGGTTACCGGTGGCGGTGACCTCGGGGGGGGGGGGCGCAGTTTCCCTCTCTGCCCTGCCCCCGTCATCACGTATTGACGCGGGGGCGGGACAGAGAGGGAAGTCTCTACTGTGCATTTGCGAGTGAGTTCGGTCACTCGCTGTTTATATGTTTGATATGCAAATGAATATGCTAATATGGAGGAAGGAAGGAAGGGAAAAAGAGCTGGCTTTTTTGGGGAATAACCAAAATGAATATGTATGAGACATCAAGCCAGCTCTTTCTCCTTTCCTTCTTCCTTACCCAGCACTCCCTCTTCATCTCCAGTAGTATTTCCCCACCCCCTTTCCCATACCATACCAGTGTTGACCTTAGAAATGCAGAGGCTCTGTATGTAGATCCTTCAAGAGGTAGTGTGTCATGATTTAGGCTCTACACCCTTTCTGATGTTTTGGTGCCACCTCAGTAAGGCCAACACACAATCTCTCCACTGCAAAACGCTATACACAAACTTGTGCAAAAACACACTCATATCCTTACTAAACCATAACAGCACTAATTCCAAGGACAGGACGAGCTACAACCTTATGTGTGAAAAGGCAGAACTGTAATTACACCAGGCAGGCTCTAAAACACCAATACGCTACCTCGTGAAAAAAAAGCAAAACAAAAAGGGCTGCAAATACTACACGCTAGCAGAATACTGCACCTTAATCACACATGTAAAACACATGACACAACAGACATGACACAAGGAACTAGAAATAAAAAAGTATGAAGGCAAAATACTGAACTGGAAAGTTAACTCAAGAAGTCAGACTCAGCATGCAGCAATACCAGAAAAAATTGAAATTTACATGCAAAATATCACAGATGCACATTTCAAAAAGCTGACATATTTCAATTAATAAATTCTGAATACAATACTTTTTTCTACCTTTGTTGTCTGATCATTTAGTTTTTCTATTTGCTTTGGTCCCAGTGTCTTCTGTTTTATGCAGTGTCTTCTTTTCAGTAGGCTTCCCTCTGCTCCCCACCCTCCCAGTCCCATCCATCTTCCTTCTGCTCCCCACCCCTCCCAGTCCCATCCATCTCCTGCTCCTTCCCTCTGCTCCCCACCCCTCCCAGTCCCATCCATCTCCTGCTTCTTCCCTCTGCTCACCTCCTCTCCCAGTCCCATCCATCTCCTGCTCCTTCCCTCTGCTCCCCACCCCTCCCAGTCCCATCCATCTCCTGCTCCTTCCCTCTGCTCCCCACCCCTCCCAGTCCCATCCATCTCTTGCTCCTTCCCTCTGTCCCCCACCCCTCCCAGTCCCATCCATCTCCTGCTCCTTCCCTCTGCTCCCCACCCCTCCCAGTCCCATCCATCTCCTGCTCCTTCCCTCTGCCTCTCCCAGTCCCATCCATCTCCTGCTCCTTCCCTCTGCTCACCTCCTCTCCCAGTCCCATCCATCTCTTGCTCCTTCCCTCTGCTCCCCACCCCTCCCAGTCCCATCCATCTTCCCTCTGCTGCCCCCCCCCCCGCGAGGTCCAGGATTGTGACTCCGTTTACCCCCTCTCTTCCTCCCTCCCTCCGGTGCAGGCAGCAGTCTTCTTCAGCCTTTCTGTGCTCCTGGCACACCTATGCGGGAACAGGAACTTGAAGAGAAGGCTTCGGAAAAGAGCCGAAGGCAGCGTGTATATGTCGCTACCGCTGCCAGGAGCACAGAAAGGCTGAAGAAGACTGCTGCCTGCGCCGGAGGGAGGGAGGAAGAGAGGGGGTAGACAGACACGCTCGTCTCTGTCCGCTTCGCTTCCCTCTCTGTCTGCGTCCCGCCTTCCTCTGATGTCATTTCCTTTCGGGCAGGATGCTGAGAGGGCAGGGAAGCGAAGCGGACGGAGAGACGAGCGTGCCTGCTTGTTTTTTTTTTACTACTGGCGCCAGTCGTCGTCGTCATCGTCGTTTGGGGGGCATTGCCCCCCCTCGCCCCCCCCCCCCAGTCTACGCCCATGGTGGTGACACTATGTGGGACAGGGAACTAACTGGTAGTGTGAACGGATATGATATGGAGCTGAGAGACATGAGTGTGGGGTGAAAGGCAAGACAAGGAGCAATAGCAATGGGCTGAAATAGGGACTGAAGGGTGAGACATGAGGAAAAGATGGTGTGAAGAACCTAGAGGGCTTCCTCTCTGTTATGTTCAGGTAAGCCTTATCACTGTTGTGCTACCTCACTCCCAGAACAATTAGTACTGTAAGCATACAACATCACCAGGGTAGTGTCTCAATTCTTAAGCAAATCTTCTTTAATGTAGTAACTTGAACAAGGAGAAAATAACTTACAGTTTTGTTTCTTGAAAAGTATTGTAGTCCACTCGCAACCAGTGTGCCCTACTCAGGGAACTGGGAGAGGTAATGCTGTATACTAAAATAGTACGTTGGGTACAGTAGGAGTGGTAAAAAGACTTGATAGCAGTAGTGCATGCCTCCAAAATCACTAATTCCAAGTCAGAGAGCTGCTTCTACCATGCTCTCAGGGGCAAGACAGGGTTGCCAGGTGGAAAATTTTTTTCCCACCCAAACCAGCCTAAATCCAGCCCAAAACCCGCCCAAACTCAAACCCCGCCCCTGACACCCCCACCCCCGCGTCATCACCCCCGCCGTCATCAACCCCGCCGTCATCGGCCCCGCCTCCCCCGTCATCAGCCCCGTCTCCCCCGTCGCCCAGAATGTCACTAACCCCGCCCAAAATGTCACTAACCCTGCCCCCCGCGGCCGAAAAAACCGCCAAAAAAACCGCCCAAAAGACAAAAAAGAAGCCCAAAAAAACGCAACCCGCCGCGGGCAAAATTTTCCCGTGGCGGGTCGCGGAAAACCGCCCAATTGGGCGGTAAAACCGCCCACCTGGCAACACTGGGGCAAGAGAAAAGGAAAGGAAAGGAAAGGGGGGCACTACTAGCCCAGCATGCTTAGAAGGCAAGCAACCAATAGGAAGCCTCTCATAAACCACAGGGAGCTGTACATGTGCTCTGAAAGAGCCCATCAGAGAGAACTACAAAATTGCATAGATTTGTAGTCCAAGGGCACACTTTCATATCTTAAAGGCACAAGCACTGAATGCTCTATGTAAATGAGATGCATGCAGCCTGCCTCCATGTATGTGGGGGCAGAACACTCACTCTCCCTCTTTTCTTCCTGCTGCTGCCTCCTCTACCTTCCAATATTGTCTTTATCCTCTCTTTCTCTTGCCCAGTGATGTCTTTCTCCTACCTGAAGATACCTGCCTCCTTTCTCTTCCTCTTGATGCTACTGCTGTCCGTCTCCATAGTCCTCTGCTGCTGCCCTCTCACCTCACCTCCTACAGACAGAAGGAAATTAAGAGGTGGAGATGTGAGGCAAGGAGAAAGAGAGAGAATGATAGAAAAAAAGAATGACGTATCTATTGAAGGGAAAAGAAGAAGAAAGAACTGAAATGGAATGTACAAAAAGGAAGGAGAGCACAGAGATATCAGAGAGAGAGAGAAGAAAAAAAAACCAGAGGGAAATTAGAGGATAAACAAAGAGAAGCAGAGTAGAACAATAAGACTAGAGACATCAAAGTTTGGAAAATGATTTTATTTTCTAAAAGTTAATATTGGCTACCAGTACAATACAGGGCTAAATTTAAAACTCTATGTCTGATCTTCAAGGCCATGAAAGGAAATGGCCCTGAGTATCTGAAGAATAGGATGATCCTTCACACACCGCCAAGGACACTAAGGTCCTCCCAAGGACTTTCACTAACTACACCCTTTCCAAAAGACATTACACGATGTGATACCCGCAAGCGAGCCTTCTCCAGAGTTGCCCCCACACTCTGGAATGCACTGCCTGAAAGGCTCCGCTTAACACAAGACTATCTGTACTTCAGGAAGCAGATGAAAGCTTGGCTTTTCAACCAAGCCTTTAACGGAAGAAGTAACTAACTTGTTAGTCTCACTCACACACACAAGGATTGACTCGGGCTGCACATACTGCAGCGGGACATGTTTATTCACTCCTACCCTAGCTGAGATGATATTTAACCATCTCTCTGACCTCATGTGCAACTTTCTTCAAATCAATCACCTTACTTTCTAATTCTTCCTACTTTCTTACTCATCTATATGTTACAACTTTGCCTTACTCCTCACTACCAATTATAATGTTCTAGTACATATTGTGTTGTCATTGCAAGTAGTATACCATGCCATACTTTGTACTGTTGTTCGAATATTTTTACTGCTCTAATTGCCTCCTGCTCATGTTTGATCTATTCTTACTGTACACCGCTTTGAGTGAATTCCTTAAAAAAGGCGGTAAATAAATCCTAATAAAAAAATAAATATGATTAACCTCCAGGAGAGGGAGAAGGAGAGAATACCTTCCCTGGGAGTGGAACAGGCCAGACCTCCCTATCCACCCTTCTCTGGTGGAGAAGGGTGGATAGGGAGGTCTGGCCCTGGATGCAGGCCAGCAGCTGGGAAAAAGCCCATCGGGATGCTTGCCTGGCGAGTGACCGGGCAGCTTCAGCCCCTGGTTGTCCTGCTGGGTAGGATGGGCTTGAGTGTTTAAAAAGTAGATATTTCACAAGACTGACCCTGAAAGAATGATTTTTGTTCAGGACCATGTGTTTGTATCCTCCCCAGTGGTTCCAGTTCCAGAGATTGTTAATTGGACCTATTGTTGGAGTCTGTGGTTTTTTTTTTGTTCACTACGTTCCTGTCAGTAAAGTTTAAATTTATGCAAAAGCAATCTGGGTGTGAGAGTGGATTCTTTCTGGGACTGTCTAAGAACATAAGAATAGCCATAATGGGTCAGACCAATGGTCCATCTAGCCCAGTATCCTGTTTCCAACAGTGACCAATTCAGGTCACAAGTACCTGACAGAATCCCAAATAGTAGCAAGATTCATGCTACTGATCCCAGGAACAAGCAGTGGCTTTCCCCATGTCTATCTAAATAGCAGACTATGGACTATGTATCAACTGATTGTACTTTCATCCATAAATACACATACCCATCAGTATAATCTCTCTCATTCCATTGACAGTAACTTGTTCAAGATTACAAGGAGTATTAATAACAGAATCGGGATGATAGCTCTAAATACTAGGCCATGTTCTCTACTGATCTAGCTTTCTGATTACAAAGTAAGCACACACCATGGGGGAAGAGTACATGGTCACGTGTCGCCATCCAGATGGCTTCTCTGCTTTTCTACCTATAGAAATAAGGAAAAGCTGAGAGACAGGATGGCAGAGGTGTAGCCAGACATGATATTTTGGGTGGGCCTGAACCCAAAGTGAGTGGGCACACAATCTCCCTGCTACTCCACCAGTGACAGCCAACAAATAGATACCTGAGCTGGCGGGGATCCCCAAGCTCCATCAGCTGAAAGAGATCCATCAGCGGACAGAAAAGTCACTCTACTTGCCGCAGCCGGCGGCATTGTCTACACACTGCTGCTGCGCTTGCCTCTCCCCTCCTGCGCATGGTCAGTTTTCACATGTGTGCAAAAACCGAGCATGCATGGGGGTGGATGGGGGTAGTGTGGCAGTATGCATGGACAATGCTTCTGGCTGCAACAAGTAGGACAAAGACCTGTTCTAGCCTCCAGAGGACATCTTCCAGCTGGGCTGCACCACTGCAGGAGGGTGAGATAAAGTGGAACCTGAGAGTTAGATGACAAATAGAAATCTGTGAAGGAAGAGGGAGATGGAGAGGGATGAGGTGGAGAAGAAGGAAAGAAGCCCACCTCCCTGTGGCATGGAATCTAAAAAATTGGGGACTTAAAGCACAGGTCTACAAAGCATGGCCCGTAGGCTAAGACTTTCAACCTGACCTCCCATCATTAAGAATTTGTTAATTGAATAGAAAGGGTCTTTGGTCTGTCATTCCTTAGCTCTGTGGCTGTCCCATATCTGATATCAAAGGCCTACTGTCATAGGCCTTGATCTGACAAGCACAGCTGTAGAGATACAATGTCTTTGTTTGCCCATACATCAGAAGATGTGGAAGCAACCCTCAGCTGCCTCCACAAAGGTAGGCGATGGAGGTGACAGCTGCAGCTCTGGCAGAAACCTGTTGTGGTTGACTGTACTGGGGGGGGGGGGGGGGCAGAAAGGGTTACCATATTTGTCTTAAGAAAAACGAGGACACATGCCCCACCCCGCCCCCTGGCACTTTTGACCCCCCCAAGAAATCCAGATTCCCTTTCCCCCCCATGTAGATCCCCTCCCCAATTTTCCAGCTTCCCTCCACCCATATGACTCCATTCACTACCCCTCCCCTCCTGTGGAACTCTCGGCAGACATTTTGAATTGGCGCCAGGAGAAAGACAGTCTGCAGATGCGCTGGGCAGGAAAGAGGGAGTCCTTTCCTGACCTGAAGAGGTCACTAGACCATCAGGGCACCACAATAAGGTAAAGGAGGGGAGTGGAGGATAGGACACCCGCCTGCAAATCCGGACAAATGGGCAGGCTGGCAAAATGCGCCTGTTTGCCTGGCCAAATAGGATATATGCTGCCTTATAATCGAAAGTGATGGGTGCCCATATTTCGACCAAAATCAGGAGATGGGCGTCTTTCTCCCGTGGGCGCCCAAATTGGTATAATCGAAAGCCGATTTGGGGCGTCTTCAACTGCACTCCGTTGCGGAAACGGACAAAGTTGACGGGGGCGTGTCGGAGGCATGGTGAAGGCGGGACTGGGGCGTGGTTATCGGCCGAACGGAAATGGGCGGCTTTCGCCGATAATGGAAAAAAAAATAGCCGTTTTTAGCAAGAATTTAGGAAACTTTTTTTGGACCCTTTTTTTCACGAACAAGTCCCAAAAAAGTGCCCTAAATGACTAGATGACCACCGGAGGGAATCGGGGATGACCTCCCCTGACTCCCCCAGTGGTCACTAACCCACTTCCACCAAAAATAAAAGACCTTTAAAAACTTTTTTTTTCCAGCCTGTATGCCAGCCTCAAATGCCATACCCAGCTCCATCACAGCAGTATGCAGGTCCCTGGAGCATTTGTAGTGGGTGCAGTGGACTTCAGCAGGTGGACCCAGGCCCATCCCCCCCTACCTGTTACACTTGTGCTGGTAAATAGGAGCGCTCCAAACCGCCCCAAAACCCACTGTACCCACATCTAGGTGCCCCCTTCAGCCATAAGTGCTATAGTAATGGTGTAGAGTTGTGGGCAGTGGGTATTGGGGGGCTCAGCACCCAAGGGAAGGGAGCTATGGACTTGGGAGGTATGTTAAATTTTTTTTTTGTTACAAGTGCCCCTAGGGTGCCCAGTTGGTGTCCTGGCATTTGAGGGGGACCAGTGCATTACGAATCCTGGCCCCTCCCACGACCAAATGCCTTGGATTTGTTCGTTTTTGAGCTGGGCGCCTTCGGTTTCCATTATTGCTGAAAAACGATACTGCTCAGCTCAAATCTGCACAAATCTAGGCATTTGCCCGGCACAAACCGTATTATCGAAAAAAAAAGATGGATGCCCATCTTTTTCGAAAATACGGTCTGTCCCGCCCCTTCACGTACCCGTTCTCGGAGATAGACGCCCATGGAGATGGGCGTTTGTGTTCGATTATGCCCCTCATGGTAACCCTAGGAGCAGGGCTGTAACATAGCACCATAGTAGCTGAAGGAATGATGTGATGCTACATACGTAGTGGTACAGTGCTGTAGTGAACTTTGTGCGGCCAGTATGGTCACACAGGGTGCAAGGGAAGTGGGGGCTCCAAAACTGTGTCCTGTCTATTGCCTTGCTTGGCTGTGACACAGACGGGAATCCCGGGATTCTGGAGCCATATGGTAACCCTACCTCTAGGGGGCGTCTCACAAGGACGGTCTGGGGGTAGATGTGCTTGAGAAGTAATGTAGTCAATAGGTGGCGCTGTTAGGAAGAAGAGTGCTATAGTCAGTGACGACTAAGGGATGTTGGGACAGGGATGAAGGGAAGGATACTGGAGTCTGGATGCAGAAAGTACTAGGCTCAGTATTTTTTGATTTTATACTGCCAGACTTGGCTACATAATAAAAAGTGCTACAATTCGGCTGACTATACCGAGCACTGCAAAATCATAATCTCTTTTGTTATTATGTAGTCTTGGAATATCCTATTGGGAATCCGAGGAGTCTGAGCGACCGCTCGGAGGGCTTCTTTCGACAGGCTGGTCAGTGTCTGCGATCTCGATGGTTAGCTGACTTTCTAGCCAGAGCTACGACGATTTCTTTGACTGGTGGAGGACTAAGTTGCACGCAGCCAGGGACTTCCACGGGTGTGGTGTGCAGGAACTGGTTGATAGGAGAAGGAATTGGGTTGTGGAAGTGAGAAGTGACCGGTTTTGTTCTCAAGAGTTGTTTGATCACAACATCTTAAAATCAGGATGTTTTTGACAGTCAGGTACGTGGCACTGGCACTTTACTGTTCTATTTCTTGCTTTGAAGACCGCACCTAAATATTTCAGCTGCTGTAAAGCCTGGGACCTATGAAAGCACTCGAGAACAAGCTATGCATTGTACCTTTTGCAAAAGTCCATCCATCTGTTCATTACAAAAAAAACGTCTGTTATATTGGTTGCATGAGGGGTAATTTAATAACTGCACACATGTGTAAATAGTATGTGCATTCATGTTCTTGTGCAAGTTCTGGCAACTTGTTAAAATGCCAGTAATTCTGTATTGGAAAATTATCCAAGGGAATTTGTGCTGACATTTACATCTGGTGTTTGCCATGCACGTATTTCTTGACTGAATTTGCACACTTCAGAGCTTACTTAGCCCCTTTCCCAGTCCCTACCTTTGGGAATGCTTCTACTCAGTGTGGGTAGACTAAGGTGCACATCAGTTTATGTACTTATCAGGAGTACAGTTACAATTTTATTAGCCTATTTTTATGTATAAAACACTTTTACCAACCAAAACAAATACCTGCTAAATATTACCTTCATGGTAACAGACATAAAAATAAATTGAATTAGCACAAATTTAAAACTTAGGTCATCCCTTTTGAGTGAAATGGAGCAGATTTAACCCTTTCACTCCTGGCTGGCACAAAGGAGAGCTTCACAGTTGCTAAGAATTACAGAATGCTACAGAGGTCAAGAGTTAGTGGTACAGTAACTTAAAGAGTTTACAAGGAAAAGGGGCTTTCTCACTGGGGAACCCCCCCCCCAACTTTGTCACACCCAGGGGTGTGCTGGTAAATTTGTAACAACAGGCTCTTTCTCCGGACATAGCCAGCTCTGCAGTTGGAAGGGCCAGGGGGGTGGGGGAGCAACACTTGCCTCTCTCTCCTCCCTCCCTTCGTGCGGGCACGCTAGGCATACCTTTGCTGGCAGCCAATAAATGGACTGCCACCACTCCCAACGTCTTGCGCTGAGCAGCATGCTGGAACGTCTCTCGCATGCTCGAGAAGTCCCAGCCTGCTGCCCAGAGCTGGAAACAAGGAGCGGGGAGCAGCAGTAGTCTATTTACTTGGCTGGCAGGGCTCAGCATCCCCACCAGCAAAGTAAAAGAGAATTCAGCAGGGGGCCCAAGCCCACATTTTGGGAGCCAGTTGTTAAAGTAGCCATGGAGGGCCCTACTTTAACAGCCGGCTCCCAAAATTCTTAAAAACTTAACGACCGGCTCTTGCGAGCCTGTGAGAGCCTGCTCCAGCACACCACTGGTCACACCCATCAAGTAGGAAAACCATTGATAATGTTACCTCCAACCAGTGTCTTACAATTCTTATGAGAAAGGTTGGTGTGTATTTGGAAGCTTCAAACTTGTACTCGCATATGTGAGAATTTAGAGAAAATTGAGGTAACAGGCTTTCTTATGATACATGGTTGAGGTCTGTATCAAAATATAATGACATCTGTTGCATATAGATGGATTGTGTAGATTCACATACAACATGTTAAGTGAGTAATCAAATTATAAACAAAATGAAATTATATAGTACCCTGGAACTGACTGTGTTGATGGTTGATATGCTTATTCCGTTATCAAGATGTGTTTAAGCTGGTAAGAAATTTGTGCTATATTAGCTGAGATTGGGTGGCAGAGCCAGTGGCGGGAGGTGGGGATGGTGCTGGGCAGACTTATACGGTCTGTGCCAGAGCCGGTGGTGGGAGGCGGGGATAGTGCTGGGCAGACTTACATGGTCTGTGCCCTGAAGAGGACAGGTACAAATCAAGGTCAGGTATACACAAAAAGTAGCACATATGAGTTTATCTTGTTGGGCAGACTGGATGGACCGTGCAGGTCTTTTTCTGCCGTCATCTACTATGTTACTATTGTCTTCATATATTCAGATGCTACATCCAAAAAGCATGTTTTATTTTGAATCCGATGGGAGAAATATTTTCACTGACTCCAACATAATGTATCACAGCTTATTTATGTTGAGTTTGAAAGTATTTTTCCCCTAGTTATCTAAAGATTTGTGATGTAAAGGAGAGGGGCTCCTCTCCGGAGTCAGAGGGCGATTTTAGTCCCCTGGAGGAGGATGAGGGGCCATTGGCTGGTTATGAGAAGGAGATTGCTGTGCCTGGGGAGGACCCTTCGGTAGTCCGCATTTTTCACCGGGATGAGTTGACGGAACTGATTGAGCAGGTGTCGTCGACTCTCAAGTTTGAGGCGTCAGCTCCAGTGACAGCCGGGACGCAGGATCCATTGGTTAAGGGGATCCGGCAGGTTTCGCGTACTTTTCCCATGGGTTATGCTCGCCTACCAGCAGAGGGAGACTGAGAACACTAACTTCAAACTATGTACATATAATCTGTGCCTAGCCTTCTGTCGTCAGTATACACTTAGCAAAGCAGAAACCAAAAACCTGAAAACGATAAAACCAACCCCTGTACCTGGAAAACCACTAGTCAAACACCAACAGTGTGCCTCCACAGACGGAACGTCAAAGCAGCCCTTCAGAAAGTAATTTTTCCTCTCCCACCCTAAAACCCTCCCCCCCCCCCCCATTCCAAAACAAATCTTTGTGCTTTTGGATATAATATGTGAATATATGAAGACCATATAGCATAAATGTCTTACCAGCTTATATTTAAAACAGTGTCATTGAACATATAAATGAAAAATATACAGCAACAACACATAAGTATTGTTCAATTTTTTTCAACCATTAACCTGCCCCCAGCTCTCCACTCCTCACCCTGTCCCCCCCATACCAAACACTGCCCTAATCTGGGTTAGTGGTTCCAAGTCTTTCAGGTTAGAGCAGTGTTTGGTATAGGGGGAACAGGGTGGGTAGTGGAGTGTATGTGTGTGTGTGTGTGTGGGGGGGGGGGGGGGGGGTTAATGGTTTCAGGTCCTTCAGATTAGAGTAGTGTTTGGTATGGGGGGAATAGGGTGGGGAGTAGAGTTGGGGGTGAGTTAACGGTTGAAAATGTTGAGCAATACTTATAAATGAAAAATACATACGGTAACAATACATATGTTCAGTCAAAGCTGTTTTAAATATAAGCTGGTAAGAAATGTGGTTTTTATGCCAGTGAATGGGGAATAAATAGAGAGAAGAATAAAGTGGGGTACCACAAATATGCATTCTGTTAAGAAATAATGGAGAGGTATAGCAGATTTAATGTGTCTAGGTATGTTGTGGGTTATGTGGCTCAGGGCTTTTGTAGCCCTGAGGCAAAAGTTCTGAAAGAAGAAGGACCCTCATGAATGGCTGACGACATCCTCCTGCTTTTCAGTTTCACAGATACAACTTGGGAATATTCAGTTAATTTGAGGACCTATTTGTCTACCTGCCCTTTTGGTTTTATTTCTGATACAAGGTCATTTAATATTAGTAGGTGCTGTGAGTCGTGTTCAACCTGGTCCTCAGAATCTGCCCAGACAGGCATTTGGGGAGGGGAGGCAAACAAGAGGGCCACTTAAGCCTGCCTGAATCTGAAGGAGGAATAGCTTGCAGGTTTTGGGGCCCCCTCAAGTTTCTACTGTGGGCCTCTGATCAGCATGTCTAACACCAGGTTTGTTTCTCATTCACATTCATTGTGGATATTCTGAAAACTAGACTATTGAACAGAGCCTGAGGCCAAGAATCCTGTGAAAGCAAAGTTCTGGGCATCAATTTACTATGAACGTTTGAACATGGAGTAGTAGGTGAACACACAATTGGCTTCTGTTTCTTGCTTAATTTTGTTGTGGCCGTTACGAGATAAATTTATTGACCTCCATTTTATTTCCAGAGTTCGTGCTGTATTGAAGACCCCATATGTTTTGGGGAGGTCAGTGGCATCAGGGACTAGTTTTCCAGATATGGCTGAAGGTAACGTAAAGGTATCCATTTTACTTCTCAGCAGGTTCTAGCAATCTCCAGGAAAATGGTGGCGATTGAAATGCTCGATTTTATTGACCTGTTTGTTGGATGAGAAGAGTCATGAGTGTTCGGACCAGTGATGGATTTAGTATGCCATGGCATTTGTCTGGTTGCAGTGCAGAGCAGGATGGGGCCAAACCCCAGTTTTGTTCTGATATGAAACTTAATGGGGCTCAAAATAACATGGTGTACCATTTGCAACTGGATTGTACATGTTTTTTTTTTTTTTAAAGAAAAAAAATGGACGTCCTAATTTGCATGAGAGAATGACTGATAAAATTGGGTTTGACGCGTGAGAAATTATGGGAGGTGTCAAGGATCATCAACCAGTATCGAATACAAAAATAGGTCCCTTAGCTAGCATAAATTCTAATATTGCTCCATGGGGCTCATTTTCTAAACAGAAAAAGGTCCAAGAAGCGACAGATGTACATTTTGTTTATATTGTCCAAATCGCTATTTTCGAAACACATTTTTAAGACCGTTTTCTATACAATATGTATATAGTTCATCTAAATCTCAAGGGGCAGGATTTGGGTGGTCTGGATGTTTTTCTGCTATAATGGAACAAAGCAAAAACGTCCATGGACTAAAAATTAGACGGTTTGGTGAAACAGGTCTACAGTCACGACCAAGTCACAAAAAAGTGCCCTAAATGACCAGATTACCACTGGAGGGATTAAGTCATGAACTCCCCTTACTCTCCCAGTGGTCAGTAACCCCCTCCCCCCCAAAGATGTGAAAGAAACAGTACATACCAGCCTCTGACAGCTTCATATATTATGGCCAGTCCTATTAAAGCAGCAAGCAGGTCCCTGGAGTAGCTCACTATACAATATAAGGGGGTAATGGTGAGATGTATACCTGAAACCTTTAATGTGAAGTCGGGAAAATGCTGAGCACCGCTGGCTGAATTTCGACCTAGACCTATCTCCTTTTATTAATCACCATCTCCCTTCAGGAAATGCCTGTACGGAGTAAGAATCGCTTGTTCTGAGGCTCATACAAATGTCCTGACCGTTTGAAAGCACTTTTGTGTGTATTATAGAAACCATCCCCCGGATTCTATAAGTTCAGTGCGCAAATCAGCATGCGTATCCGATTTGCACACAGTACTTAATTGGTTAACGAGTCAGTCAGCACCGATAGTTGGATGTTAACAAGCAATTATCGGTACAAATTGGGACTAATTAGGATTTATGCGCATAACTCGCTAAGCATATTCTATAAAGTGATGTGTGTAAATCGGACTGCACCGATCTCTAAAAGGGGGTGTGGCCATGGGAGGACATGGGCAGGTTGTGGGCTTTCTGAAAATTTGCACGTACTATTACTGAACATGCCCGATCTGCGCCTAAATAAGATATAGGCATTTAGACCAGGGTTGTTGTTTTTTTTTTTAAACATTTTTTAAAATACTTTATTGAAAACTACAAAAAATACACAGCATATAACATAGCTTACAATAAACTGAGTGGTACTGTAAGGAAATTAGTTCTAATCCACCCACCCAAAAAAACCACACAATACAACAACCCATGAGGCATACCGTGTTGTTTCTTCATGGTGAGTCCTGGGAAAAACTGAGAGAAACCCCATCGTGCCACTCCCCCCCAACCCTCCCCAGTGCTCCAGTATCAAAAAAATGAAAGAAAGACTACATGCCGTATGAGGAAGTCTGTCCCGTATCGGAGACCACGCTTGTTGAAATGTCTTCCAAGCCCTCGGTTACACCAGGTTTGAGTTGGCACAAATGCCTGCGCCTAAATTTTAGTTGCGGGACGGGCACTACGCATGTTCTATAAATTGTGCCTAATGTTAGCTGAAGTTTATAGAATAGTGCTAAACTCATTATTGTTTAGTTGCCATATATAGAATCTAGCATTACGTGCGTAAGTCACAATTCCGCCCACACTCATTCCGAGTAAAAGTGTGCGTGAAGAGGCTATTACCACATTTTTTATGTGAACGTAGGTAATTTTATAAATGTGTGCTTATATAATGCCATTGTTATCTATAAACTTATCCCCTAAATTGGCTCTTTGAATTTTACTGGAACGAAGTTCCTAAGGTCTAAAAGTGGATGTCTATAGGCTGAGATTTAGGGGATAAACCTTAGGTGTGTAGTGTTGAGGTCCTTTTTAGAAGCATCTCAGTATGGACGTGTAAGGGGCCGGTATTCAGACCGCCGGAAGCAGCCCAGCTAACTCCCACGGTCGGTGGAGAGACCAGATATTCAATGGTAGGCCATTTTTGATGGCCGGCATTGAATATCCAGTTTATTTTGTGGCCAATTAAAACTTAACTGGCCAAGCCAATATTCAGTGCTGGCTGGTTAAGTTTAAACCAGCCAGCTATTTCGGCAGCCGAATGTGGCCGCCACACTTAGCCAGCAATGCGCTGAATATTCATGAATAATTGTCTGTTTCGCTGACCGGGAATATTCAGCAGGAGATAACTGGCTATGTCCTGTTAAATTTAGTGGATAGCCAGTTAAGCACCATTTAACCAGCAGAGGTGATGTTCCTGGCCGGTTAAATAGTACTGATTATTTGGGGGGGGGGGGGGGGGGTAAATGTTTTCATTTACAAGTAGTGATTTTAGAAAGCTGCTTTTACTCCATATTGGCCTTGGGATACATGGAGTGAAAGGGGAGCATGGCAGAAAAATAGACTTATACTTTAATTTTAAACTAGGAAGATACATCTGAAGAAAAAGCCTTCGTTTGGCTTTTGCACCTGCTCTGAGGCATGCACAAATAAAAGCTGTCACCCTAAGAATTGGGATGAAAAGCGAGGGACAGATGCAAAAGCCTATGGCTTTTCTCCTCCCCTCCCCCGTCTTGTTCTTGTTGGGTACTTTACCTGGTATCTAGCAAGGAACAGGAGCCCTCCCCAGTTGCTCTTGCTTCTTGGGGCTCTCTGGATCAAACTAGTGTCTATGAAAGCTAGCAGTAGTGTCACAGTACTACCATTAGAGGTCAGGCTGCCAAATATGGGCACACATTCCTTATTTAGTAGCTTGCTCTCTAGCAGTAGTACCATAAGTCACCCACCGGGGGTTTAGAGGTTCTGTTTTGATCATTGGCATCCTTACAGGATCGCAGGAACTGGAGATCACTTTTGCCCCCTGTTAGACACCTTTTAAGAGCCAGAGAGGATCATTTTTGAGTGTGTATGTGTGGGGTGGGAGGGCCTTGGAGTATAAGAGGTACTTTGGGGGGGGGGGGGGGGGACTTGATCCCATCACTGGTTCTTGTATTAGATGTCAGACCTGACTTGAGGCCAGCTACCTTGGTTGCTGCCTCCAGAAACCCATGATATTTTTGGCTGCAGCAATGCACGTATGAAATGGAGATATGCTCTTTTTTTTCTTTTTCAATGTATAGGTGTGCAAGCACTTCCTTATCTATATCTTACAAAAGGTTCTGCATTTGGCAAAACCTTTTGTAAAATACAGAGGTTGTTGAGCATGTCCTGACCTGAATGTCTCAATTCCCTTCTGCACGACCTGTCTAAAATGGGCCTTGATGGAGAGGAAAATGAATAGCAGGCCTCAATTTAGTTGAATGTTAACTGAAAATAGGCTCCAAATTTAGGGATATACCTTAGATCCCTAAATCTTGGCGCTCAGCTGTTTTTTGAATACCACCCTCTTAAGTTTGGAATGAAAGGACAAGAAAGCAATTTGATCTCCAACGTATCATGCCCTTATCTTGTTTTCAGTTTAATAATGCCTGTTCCTGTTTTTGTTTTTTTTAAATCCTTACAGGCCATGTACCCATACATGTAAACGATGGTATGTGATAACAGCTGGCATGTTTCTCTTCTGATATTTCAGCTAAACTGTATGCTTGCTTTTCCTCGGCTTCTTTTAGGGGTTCACGGGCATAAATTCAGTTCGGTACTCCAAGCTTTCTTTAATACTGCAAACGGTTTGCCCTTAAGAAATGTAGCTCAGATCACCACAATTGTAGTAGTAACCTCACCACGTTAATTTCTTCATTAAAAAAAGGGTATCTAATGGCCAAATGCATTTGAGATGATGAATTTGAAAAGAACCAAATTACTGCTTTGGTTAGATTGCTGCTTCTGATAGGAAGAAATGCTGAACACCAAATGAAAACTGCACCAGGAGTCAAATTGGGGCAGACAAGTTGTGTTTCGTGGTGCTTCTCTGCTGCCTATAACTGTATTTATGTTATGTCTGCTTTGGTGGCTTTGTATCTCTAAATAGGAATTGTTGGACCTTCCCCCCCCCCCCCCCCCCCCCATATGTGTAGCATTTAATAAGCCACGCTGACTCTCTCTTTATCTGCTGTAAAGTCTGTTGCTGCATCCAGGGTGCATTATTGTAAAAATATAGTTTTCACATGGGAAGCGATCACTTACATTTGTTCGTGTTCTCTTTATTGCTGTTGCAAATCGTACTTATTGTGGTACTCTTTTTGGAGTGTAAGAAAATTGTAAATTGTTCATATCTATATATATAAAAGGCAACCCCAACGTTCTGAAGCCTCCACGGAAGTTGAGGCGCCCGAGATATCCGGTGTGCCCTGGAGTGTCTGCACCGCCCTTGCGTCAAAACGTCATGACGCGTCAAAACGTCATGACGTCCAGGGCGGAGCTATTGACACTCGAGGGCCGAAACGGCCCACAGCGAACAAGGCAAGTAGCTTCGAGGGACGGAGGGAGGGGGCCCCTTGCTAGCGCCCGTTTCATTCCGCTCAGAAACGGGCATTTTTTCCTAGTGTTTAATAATGGTGAGAAGAGATAGAGATCAGGGTGCAGTAAGATACAAGCAATGAACACTAGGGGCAGCACCAGCCAGTCTGGTTTTCAGGAGATCTGTAATAGATACGTGAGGTAGTGTGTGAGTGAGGGTTAAATGCTGAGACTTCACAGAATAGCCTTACCAGATATGACATTTTAAATGAGAAGTCCTTTATTTCTTAAACCAAAATATATTGAAGCCTTTTTTGCTGTACAGGCAAGCTGTCTTCAACATAGTCTCCTGTATAGTCAGTGAAAAGTCCTCCCAGGGTTGGTTTCTTGCCCAACACAGGATGCAGCAGGTTAAAGACAGCTTTAATCTAACTCGGGCCTACCCCTACCCTGGCCATACAGGTTCAAAACTCTCGGGAAAAGATTTTCGTACCTTGGCAGCCTTCTGTTCTCGGCTTGCACATACACATAGTGGAGGTATATATGGAGAAGCTGCTCTGTTGTTCTCCGGGCCTGTCTTTGGACACCGCAGCCCTTCCTAGGAAAACTCTGGAGGACCCTCCTCCTTATTTTGAGCCACCCCGTCCTGTCCTCCCTCTAAGGATTTTACCTGTGTCTTAGTCTTGTCCCCACCCTCCCGACTCAGCAGGGTAACTGTACCTGCTTAAACTACAACCTTTCTATTCTATGCTTCAGTCTCTAGCCTCTTAGGGTGATCTGTGAAGGAGTGTTAAGGGAGATTGGCAACTTCCTATACACCTCCTCACAGTTTGTTTGAGAGAGATGTACATATAGTGGAGGCAGTTCTTGCAAATCTATTTAATGCATTTCCTTTGTGGGAATCCTGAAAACCTAACAGGTTGAGCCCTGAGGACTGGGTTGAGAATCGCTTCTTCTAGGCCAGAAATACATCTGTATTAAGCTGTATATAGAAAGCATCCTTTTGCTTTACTGTATTTTTCCCCCCTTGGTCCCCATTCTCTTTTTCTGCACTCCTGAACCCTCAACCTGTCCCCATTTTCTCTTTCTCCAGAACCCTCAACCTGCCCCATTCTCTGTCTTCTAAATTTTTGTGTACTCCTGAACCCCCATGGTTCCTTTTCCTGCACTCCTGAACTGTCGCCCCCCCCCCCTCAGTCTGTGTTCTCTGTCGACCTTCTCGCTGGCCCTCCAACTTTGCTTTTAGCGCTGCAGACATCCTGCTTTCAGCTGCTAGGAGCCTCTCTGTAGCATCCTGTCCCACCCGGAAACGGGAAGCTCAGTCAGAGGAGGTGAGAAACTACAGAGAGAGGCTCTCGGCAGCTGAAAGAAGCAGCGTGCCTGCAGCGCTAAAGACAAAGTAGGAGGGGCAGAACAGAAGGAGAAACAGCCCTTTCACTTCAACAAGCCGCCTTTTCTGCTCGCCACGGACTCATAACTCCACAGTCACTTCTGGGTCATAGGTGCACAGCAGCAGGGCCGACCCGGGACCTAGCAGCCAGTCTCTGTTAGATTGTAGGTACGCTAGAAGACAATGCCCAAAACACAAAAGCAAATCTACATCTGAATGGCAGAGGAGAAACAAAATTAAAATTTTTGGATTATCCTAGTCAAAATCCTGACTTGATCCCAATAGTGATGTTGTGGCTGGACCTGAAACGAACAGTTCATGCATAAAAACCTACAAATGTCTGAATTAAAGAAATTCCCCCAAGAAGAGCAGGCTAAGATTCCTTACAGCGATGTGAAAGTTTGTCAAACTATAGGAAGCATTTTTGCTGATAAAGGTGGTGCAACCAGTTATGAAGTTTAGAGGACACTTTTTCACACGGGTGATCTGGGGTGTAGGATAACGGTTTGCTTTAATAAATCACATAATAATGTGTAAATTGTTATGTGCTTACTAAGTTTCCCTTGGTCTAATATTACATTTTTTTTAAAGGTCAGAAACCATTCATGACATATATATATATATATACTAGTAAAAAAAGGCCCGTTTCTGGAGCCAATGAAACGGGTGCTAGCAAGGCTTTCCTGTGGCCCCCCCCCTCCCACCGAACGCACCTTGGTTGTTAGTGAGGGCATTGCGCTGCCGTGGCCGCCGTCGATGTGTGACTGTGGCCCCCCCACCCAACGCACCTTCGTTGTCAGTGGGTGGCCCATTGCGGCGCCCTGGCCGTCGTCGATGTGAGTGAATTGCTCCGCCTCCACCCTCAACGTCATAACGTTTGACGTGAGGGCAGGGCCCCGAGACTGTGATTTTGTTGGCTTCAGAGCTTCGAACTTACGAACCTTGGCTTCAGTGACGTCATCAGACAATAGAACATTGAGGGTGAGTTTTATATATATAGATAATAAAAGGGGATTTCGGGGGGGGGGGGGGACAAAACCTTACAGCCCGGCCCAGTATAGTAGCATAAATCTGAGTTTCCTTATTTTTCTGCCGACATGTCCAGGCTGATGGGTTTTGGAGACAGAAAACCTGAACTGTTTCAGTGACATCAATAATATAGGGAGTGCTGCTACAGTTATACAAAGAGTTCATAAGTTACAGTTCCACGGTAGCCTTTGTTTTTTCTTTCTAACCAGATCATTTCCAGGGACTCTGTCAAAGCGAGTGAGTGGGGATTTGGAAACTGTTTAGCTGTTAGTGTGCAGTAATTCCTACGTTAAACAGAACCCCCAAATTAGCATTTTGGGATGTGAATGGTGGAGTTTGTATCTTACCTTGAGTAGTGAGGTGTGGTAGCCGTGTTAGTCCACTTTTAAAGGTAATCAGTAGAAATAAAACAAAATGAAACATGGAAAAGAAAATAAGATTATACCTTTTTTTTATTGGACATAACTTAATACATTTCTTGATTAGCTTTCGAAGGTTGCCCTTCTTCGTCAGATCGGAAATAAGCAAATGTGGTAGATGACAGTATATATAAGTGAAACATCCAAGCATTTCATTGACAGTCTAACAGGGTGGGAGGTATGCATGGGAACATCAAAGCATTTCAGTGATAGTCTATCTCCTATCCACCCCCACCCTGTTAGACTGTCACTGAGTCTTTGATGTTTCACTTATATATACTGTCATCTACCACATTTGCTTATTTCCAATCTGACGAAGAAGGGCAACCTTCGAAAGCTAATCAAGAAATGTATTAAGTTATGTCCAATAAAAAAGGTATCATCTTATTTTCTTTTCCATGATTTATTTTGTTTGATTTCTATTGATTATCTTACCGTGGAGATCCTTACCACGCATTAACAGTTAACGTAGCAGATAATACAGAGCAGTTAATGCAACCTTTAGATATGTAGCTGACTGCCTTGCATGCTATCTGCCATGTGGCTAATGCATGTAGTTACGTTTTCTCTGTTTTTACTGTATGGCAACCCTCCAAGAAATGTTGGGAACACCTACAACTGTTAATGCAAAAGTTTTGCAGTTACCATGAGTTAATTTTGGAACTTTCTGTACAATAAGAGCAAAACCTTACCACTCCTTATTAAATAAGACCCTTGTTTACAGCAGTGTCTGTCCTATTTTCTGTCTGTTTTAGCACCTAGTTTCAACTGCTTATGCTGGTGATTTCTGCCAGGGAGGCTGCCTAAACTTTTGTGCATTCTACTATGTTTTTTAAATGTATTCAGTCTTTGCTTTGCAATCATTAACTTACTGTGATTTTCTGTTTCAGTGCGCAGTAGATTGAGGGCAATAGTTGGAGCTTCTACAAACTGGAGGTACTGTACAGTGACTGAATGCAGTCTGCTTTATTTCTTGCCTTACTCGGGGAGGCTAAACTTCGGTCACTGCAGGAACAAAAAAAAACAAAATCTACAACGTCGGCTAGACAGTGTAGGTTGTAAGATTAGATGACCATTTTTGGTATGTCTTGACAAGACACATTTAAAAATTCTCCTAATCCATTTGTGCAATTATCATAATTTTATTTTCAGCTGCCGGGTTGAAGACCATGCTTAGAACATTTTAATTGATGTATTGACATTATTAGGTTGCCCTAGATTCTCCTCCCCCACCCCAACCATTGACTCCATTTATCTTCCATGCAACCAATCTATATGTCTCGCTTCATCTTGAAAACCATCTCTACCAGTATCAGTTCTAGTCAGAGCCAAGGCAAATGAAGTGTGTCCCCATCATCGAAGCTTACAGACTCCAAAGGTTTGACTTACAGACATTCAGTGGAATATTTGGTTGATTATGCTCAATGTAGGAACTATGGGACCTTTTTTACCAAGCCGCGTAGGCGCCAAAATGGGGTTACCGGCTGGCTACCGCGTAGCCATTGCGGTAATTTCATTTTTAGCGCACAACCGAAAAATAATTTTTATTTCTGATGTGGTTCAAGTGGCATTCTACGCACGTAGGTCATTACCTCCCGGTTAATGTGTGAGACCTTACCTCTAAGTCAATGGCTGGCGGTAAGGTCTCGGACCCAAAATGGACGCGCGCCAATTTTTATTTTGATGCATGTCCATTTTCGGCAAACATTTTAAAAAGGCATTTTATTAATGACTAAACATGAAACAATAAACAGTTCAATACATTACTAATGTCATTTTTATTTAGGGCTAGATTCTATGTAGCACGCCAAAAAAACATAATCTAAGGGGGGACTTGGGCTCTTATAGCTCCCCCATCATTCTCCAAACCTTTCCCACCCCAGTAGGAACGATTAATTAGAGGTACTTCAAGTTTATTTCCCCCATCTAATGTGTTTTAAATGATTATGAATAGATAGTGTATTATCTAATAACTAGTAAAAAAAGCCTGTTCCTCATTGAAATAAAACGGGCGCTAACAAGGTAATCACCTTCTGTAATTAATGTTTTTAAGGGAAGTTCCAGGGTCCCCCCTCCCTCCCTCCCAGTTCCAGGGTCCCCCCTCCCTTCTTCCCAGTTCCAGGGTCGTCGTCCCTCCCTCCCTTCCAGTTCCAGGCCCCCTCCCTCCGAATTTTAAAAGTCATCCTGACTTACCTCGTTGGGGTTACGGCGGCCGGCAGCAGCGGTAAAAAGCGTGCAGGTTTGGCACTTCAGTTTTCCCTTCTCTGTCTCTCAGCTCTGGTCCCACCTTCATTTCCTGTTTCCGCAAGGGTGGGACCAGAACTGAGAGACAGAGAAGGGAAAACTGAAGTGCTGAGCCTGCACGCTTTTTTTTTTTTTAATTTTGTAAAGTTTATTGAACAAACCTTATAAGAGTTACATTACAATGTCTCATCCTAAATTCTGGTAACAACCATCATTCCCTCATCTGAACCTCAGAATACAAACATATATACAATAGAGAATGTCCCCTCCTATGTCTCCTCCATTTTCTCCCCCCCTATTTTAATCCTCCCTCCCCCCCACTCCCACTTCCTTGGTCCCTTTCATTCCCAGCTTCCCCTCCCCATATCCCCCCACCCTTACAATTCTTTCCCCAATATTCGATCAAAGTGTTTCCACTCTTCAGCCTTTGAATTGAACCTCCCCCGCCTTTTGTCTGTCAGCTCCTCCATCACTATTAGTCCCCTGACTTTCCCAATCCAGTTGTGCACTGTGGGTCCCTTATCTTGTTTCCAGAACGCTGCTACTATGGATTTTGCAGCCGCGAGGCCTATCCTTTTAATCCTTTGTCTCCATTTCCCTCCTCTCTGGTTCCCCCACCCCAATAAGCACCATTTTGGATCACATGGGAATGGAGTGTCCAGAGCCTCTGTCAATAGCCCCGTAACTCCTTCCCAAAATTTCTGTATTAGCACACACTCCCACCATACATGGTAAAAAGTGCTTTTTTCCCCCTTGCACCGCCAACATATATCCGAGGCGTCGGGGAACATTGCTTTTACTCTCTCCGGCGTATAGTACCACCTACTCAATACTTTATATGCATTCTCTTTCAATAGTACACAGACAGAGGCCTTTTTGACCTCTCTACATACTCTTCCCCATTCAGAGTCAGTCAGTTCTTGTTTCAAATCCCTCTCCCAAGCCTGCATGTATTGGTGTTTTACGAATTGTGACCCCCCTTATATGATCGTATAGCCTAGAGATTCCCTTTCCCCATAAATCAATCTTCCCCCATATATCTTCCAATTTTTCCTTTTCTACTAATTTATCTTTAACCCACCTTGTGGATGTTATATAGTGTTTTACCTGCATATACGCATAAATATCAGCTGATGGTAGTTCATAAGCCTCCTGCAATTCTGCAAAAGGTTTAATTCCCTCTTCTGTCAGCAAGTCTCGAAATCTGATTAGCCCTTTATGGAACCATGTTTTAAACACTCCACCCTGAATCCCGGCTGGGAAGCCCGGGTCTTGTGTGATCCAAGCAAAAGTAGATTTGGTCCTGGATCCCCTAAGCCTATATTTTAAAGTACCCCATAAAGCTAAGAGATGTGATACAAAGGGGTTTAAGGTGAATCCCTTATATGTAGCCTGCAGCTTTTTACCGCTGCTGCCGGCCGCCGTAACCCCAACGAGGTAAGTCAGGATGACTTTTAAAATTCGGAGGGAGGGACGACGACCCTGGAATTGGGAGGGAGGAAGGGGGGACGTTGGAACTGGGAGGGAGGGGGAGGACGGACGACGACCCTGGAACTCGGAAGGAACGAACGTCCACTGGGTGAATATTATATGCAGCCTTCCCTTCTCTCCGAGGGCGGGGCACTGAGAGCACGTGCAATTGCCTGTGGTTGGTCCCTTCTCCTTCTGATGTCACATTTCTTTCCCTGGCAACTATACAGAGTTCCCTCGAGGGCGGGGCGATTACGAACCCTACGAACACTACACGGCTTCACTGCCACGCTGCTGTGGAGTCAGCTTCAGAACGTTGGAGGTGCGAATTATTATATTAGATACCCCCACATAGCGAATTCCCCCCCCCCCCCCCCGCTCCCCGCTTGATTGGGATAAAACAAAGAGAAACACCAGGGGCAATGTGTTCTTGTTAGAAATAAAACCTGAGTCTTGGCCATGTTTAATTGAAGCCTGTTTGCAGTCATCCAGTTTTGAATTAATGTAATTGAATGACAGAGGTAGGTTAAAGCTGACTGACTAGAACCCTGAACAGGAAAAAAAAATTGCAAATCGTCTGCATATAATTTATAATTCAAGCCCAATCATGATAGAAATTGACAAATAGGGTCATATAAAGACCAAGCAATAAAGCTGATAATGCAGAACCTTGAGGAACACCTGAAGTATTCGATTTTGTACAGACTTGAAACGATCAATTATCTAAAAGACAAAAATGAGCAATTATCTAAAAAAAAAAAAAAAAAAAAAAGGAAACCAAGACAAAGCCTTACCTGAAAGGCTAAAATGGTCTAATCTCTTTTATCAAAATTTCACGGTTGATATTATCAAAGGCTACAGACACATCTTAAGCAACCATGAAGAATTGAACTCCAATGTCAAAGCCAATTCTAATTGTATCCAAAACAGAAAACAAACTCCAGCTGATAGAAGCAGAAACAATAGGGCAGAGAATGCGAAGTGGGGAATTTGATATGGTACAAAAAAATGTTTACCTTTTTTTTTATTGAAATTAGCTTAGTTTAGAATGACCTTCTAAAAATTAGAGTATCTTGTGCAACAGACTAAGGGGATGTTTTACCAAGCGGCAGTAAAAAGTGACCTACGGGTCACTACGGTGTTGGCAGGTGGAATTGCCGCACGCCTAGGCCACTTTTTACCGCAGTAGGAAAAAGGCGGGTCCCATATCAAGTGGTCTGGTGGTCCCTGCGTGACCATCACGGATTTCGATGAAATTTTCTGTGAACATTCATACATGTCCCCAATGAACATTCTGGCATCACTTTCATTATAGTGACAAATTCCATTCATTGCTAGGCACACAACCCTAAAAATGCACTTGCTTAATTGTGCAATACCATAAAAGCACTAATTCAACGATCTAAAAAAAAAAGCATTCCTATGACTGAGCAACATTGCAAATACTGGTTCCTAGAACACAAATGCTCCTCTAACAGGGATATGCAGATTGGTAAACAAAGCACATTAAATGTGCAAAACACAGACATCACCAAATACAGAATTCGTGGATGTGAGCTAGAAATAGCAATGTGCAGACAAAAACTGAATTGACTCACCTCCCCAGTTCAGAAGGTGCATTCTTACTACATTGGAGAAACAGAAACATATTTCCTTCTGTATTTTGCAAAATACAAAAATTTCAGAGAACTGACAGAAAAATAGACTTCCTCCAAAACAATGAGCAGAAAACATGCTGTATAAGCCTTGGGGAAACTGCAGCAACGGCAAATTCACCCTACCTTTCAGTCAGGCCTGAAGTATATCCTGATCAGAAGTATTGAACATCACTGAAATTCCACAATTATCTTTGCATAGTACAGAAGAGAACTAACACGTCTTTGTTAGTTAACGTATTATGTTTAATGGCAAAACAAACGTGTACAAGTGTTTTGGGTTTTTTTTTTTTTACATCTATTAATTTAAAATTAGTGGCGTAACCCAGGACCAGGTACTTAGTATATCAATATCGTATCTCCTAGGCTGTACCGTATAGTGTGTTATCTGAGAAGGAGGAAAAAACCTCACCAGACTCCTGGACCTCAGCTCTAGGCTTAACAATGTTCACCGGAGTTCTATCTGTCATCACTGGCTTCAAAAACTCCTCTCCGTGCTTCCAATTCTTTATTTGAACGTCAAAGTCAAAATCTGTCCTTATCTTAGCTTTGATTGCTGCTCTTGCCACGGTGATGACAGATAGAACTCCGGTGAACATTGTTAAGCCTAGAGCTGAGGTCCAGGAGTCTGGTGAGGTTTTTTGCTCCTCAGATAACACACTATACAGTACAGCCTAGGAGATACGGTATTGATATTTTTTTTACATCTGCCATTGAGAGGTATGCCACTGCTGTTCTCCTTCCCTCTTTCTGAGTTCTTGTCTTCTGTTTTTCTTAGTGACCACGTCCAAGCCATGAAGGAAAGGAGGTCTTTGCAGTCTCTGTTGGCCAAACGTCAGGAGGACCTGCCTCCTCGGAGAATGAAAGACAGTTATATTGAGGTGGTGTTACCCTTAGGTAGCCAGCCAGAACTGCGAGAGAAGTACCTTAACGTGCACAACAGTGTAAGGTAGAACTTTCTTGGTTGAATACCGTAAAGAAGTGTGTTGTTTTTCAGTATGAAACATACAGCTGGCTTTTTGAAATGTTCAAACTTTATCCAGATGCAGCAGTGAACCATTTCGGTTTAGATACTGGAGCCAGACTGTATAATTATACAGCATTTGTGCTGGAATTAATTTTAGTTTTTATTCCCTCAAAAGAAGTGGTTGCATTTGTCTTATTGCAGTGGAGAGTGTTGGTCCAGCAACCATCTTCACCTTTCTGGGTATAAATGTATATTCTTCTGTTAAAAGCTATCAATAATATACTTTCAAGGTGCATTCTGATTGTAAAAGCTGGTTAGCCATAAATCCTTGTGCAGTATTTTTGCAAATTGTGTTATTATTTTTACATTTAGGAGAACAGTGTATCAACAAACAAGTTGTAGGTAACATAGTTTTATTATTGTAACTCAAGGTGTCTCGCTTTATAACTTACTAGTAAAAGAAGCCCGTTTCAGAGGAAATGAAACGGGCGCTAGCAAGGTTGTCGTCGCCAACACCCCCCTCCGTCCCTGGGCAACCCCTTCGTTGTTCTGGCATTGCTCCACCCCCAACGTCATGACGTTTGACGCAAGGGCGGGGCCCGAAGCGATTCCCCCCCCCCCCCCCGCTTCCCTCCCTGCCAACCCCTTCGTTGTTCTGCTATAGCTCCGCCGTCGAGGGCGGGGCCCAGAGCGATTTCCCACCCCCCCACGCCTCCCTGCAACCCCTTCGTTGTTCTGCCATTGCTCCGCCCTCGAGGGTGGGGCCCGGAGCGATTTTGGTGGCTTCACCACCACGAACCTTCGAACCTTTTTGAAGGAAGTCAGAGCTTGGCTTCACTGACGTCAGTGTCCTCAGAACGTTGAGGGTGAGTTTTATTATAGTAGATTATTTGACCCTTATTTCTACATATGGTTGCTGTGTTGGTCAACTTTAATAATACTAAGTTCTTCTTTCAAATTTAAATTTTGAAGTATCTTAATGCTGCTGAAAATGAAAATAAAAGGTTTGGGCTCTCTGAATGTTCTGTGGCTTTTAGATCAGATCTTTTAGAGGGTGCAGATGATTTTTCTGCCTTTCTGTTGCTGTTCAGTGAAAATGAATTGTCAGATTCAAGTTGTAGGTTGTCGTGGTCAGGAATGCATAGCGTACGATGAACAATCCATTTTCCCCAAGCAGCAGCTAGAGGAGAGAAACCTTTCCCCAATAGAATGCTGAGCAGACATGGATGTAGAAGTTAGATGGTGGGACGTACAGAGAACTTCCATTACGTCCCTTCCCACTATTCCAGAAACTGTGGGATAGTTGTATCCATCAACCAACAGGTGGAGATTGAAAAATGAACTGAGACATATCTCTCCTCAGTAGTTTCTATCTGTAGCAGGTGGATGGACATACTTTTCAGCCTTTGGCTCTGAGTGCTTTGCTCCTGGTCCAGTTGGTCAATTGGTCCCCAGTAGAGCTTTGCAGGTGGCTTTAGTCTGCAGAGTCATATCTGGATGTCTTCAGATCCCTGTGTGTGGTGCTCCGCAAATTTACTTCTTCCCTCCTTTCACCTCTCCCGAATTCCTGTAAAGATCTCCTTTTCCAGCACAAGAAACTTAAAAAAAACAAAACAGGAAATAGGTTTGCTGGGGAGCTTGGGACAGAATATCAGTCCTGAGCCTTTCTCATCTGTGGGAAAACTACTTAGCTCCCCTGTCACTGCCATTCTTACCCACTCAATAGTCATTAGTTTGGATTACTGTAATGTCCTTTATAAAGGTCTGAGGGTCAAAGACCTTAATCGTTTACAACTTGTACAAAACACAGCTATAAAGCTTATTATGTAATCATATTTCTATGTCTAGTAATTCCTCAGATCAGCGCATTAGTTATCACTGTCGTACCATATACCCTTCAAAATACAGTTTTTGATCTATAAGATCCACAACTCTGGAGAGCTCCTGCTCCTCTCTAGCCCACTTGATTCTTTACTATCCTTCCAGATCATTCAGATTGTTGCAGCTCAGTCTACTCATTAGTCCCTTCTTCTGAACCCTCACTTACGACGCCACCCAACATTCTGTCTTCTTGGTACAGGACTCGGAACTTTGGAATAAACTACCCCAGCATCTCAGATTATGTTCCTCCTTTCAGTAATTTAGATCCGAACTTAAGACTTCCTTTTTTTCTGATGGCTATGGCTAATAACTGTCCCACTTTGGATTCACTGATGGCTGGCCTGGATTAGACATTTTGTTACCCACTGTGTCCCCCTTCCCCCTGCTTTGCTATTAATTTATTGTATTTTTCCCCCCCCCACCCACCTGTTTCCATCTACCACTTTTCTGTTTCTTATTCCCTCTCCTAGATTTAATATGTAATCCTCTCAGATATTGTATTCGATGGATGGGGTAGAAGTTTTGAATAAACTAGGAAACTTGGACTGTGAACTTGGGGGGACTAGCCAGCAGTTGTAAGTCTGACTAAAATTTGACTTGGAACCACTTAGAGGGCTGCAAGTTCTCCTTGGTACAGAGGAGGGATCCTGACTCACCCATTTGGACAAGTTTTGATTGTGGACGTTCTCTCTTGTCTGCTCAGATCGCGCACATCCTAGTGTTTCTCCAGGCAGCTCTTCAAAAAGGAAAGTTCAGGTTGTGGCTTTGGTCTGTTTCAGGGCCGACTGCAAAAGGACGTTTCTTGCTGCTCACCCTGATATCGTTTGATTCTTGCAGGGAGTGGGCCACTTGCAGCCTCCCTTTCATATGTTGTGTCCATATTGGATTCTTCATATAGTCCTTTGGGCTCTTCAGAAACCTCCTTTTGAACTATTCTGGAAAGCCTCCTTGAAAGATCTTCCGCTAAAGACAGCGTTCTTGGTGACTGTTGCCTCAGCACATAGGGTTTTGGAGCTTCAGGCTGTCTTACCGGGATCCCTTTCCTTTTCAGAGGCGGAGGGTCTCCTTGCACATGGTTCCTTCCTTTTTTCTGAAAGTGGTATCATCATTTCATCTCATCAAATCTGTGGAACTTTTGCGGAGAGGACAAAGAAGCTCTGTATTGGTCCTTGAAGCTTCTCAGTGTGTGTAGAGTCCTCATTAGATATCTGGAAGTAACGAATTAGTTTTGCAAATCGGACAGAATGTCCTTTTTGGTAAAGAGGCTTAGCTTCATGGCTGAAGGAGACTATCGCATCAGCCTATATGTTTGCGGGGAAGCAGGCTCCTCAGGCCTTGTGGCTCATTCTACGAGGCGTACAGCAATATCCTGGGCAGAGACTACCTTTCTGTCTTTGGCGGATATTTGTAAGGCAGCAACGTGGTCGACGCTGCATACCTTTGCCAAGCAGTACAGGATGGATGTGGTGGCGCTCGGAAGCCAGTTTTGTGGCTTTGGTTCTCGGGGCAATGGTGCCAGGATCCCATCCACTCCCACAGGTTCTGGAATAGTGGGAAGCTATGTAATGGAAGGAGAAATTAGGTCTTATCTGATAACTTTCTTTCCCTTAGTCCTTCCCATTATTCCAGAGGCCTGCTTGAGGTTTTCGAGATATTTAGTTGATGTGAAGTAATGGGTCAAATAACTGTCACCTTGCATTGTGCTTCCTGTATATCTCTTGTTCTCTACAAGTTGTTCAGAAATGATAGAAGTCCACACGTTTTTGCTCTTGTGGTTATTGTTAGGTTAGCGAGTTGTTTAAGATTATTATGTTTATTCTGAGTTCCCCTTTACTGCTTGTCTACGTAAATACTGAGGAGCAGGACTGGATGCCAAGAGAGAGAGAGAGAGAACTCAGTTTTTAGTTCTCTGTCTCCACCTTTTGGTTGATGGACACAACTATTCCGTAGGTTCTAGAATAGTGGTAGGACTAATGGAAAGAAAAATCAAGTAAAATTAATTTCTCCATGTAAAATACCACACAGATGGTGTAAGCCAATATTTTTTTAACTCCAAATTTAATTTCTGATTGAAGCTTCTGCTCAGACTGAGCTTCCTGTGGAGGAAGTGTTCATGGCTCCTTAAGGGGTTGGAGAAAGGAGTCCCAGATCTCACACAATGACATTATCTAGGGGCTAGACTTGGGAGTGAGCTATGGATTGCAGTCCATAATTGAGAATTCTTACTGTAATGACAGGGCTAGATGGGAAGGAGGAAAAGGCAAAAACTGGGGGTAGGAATGAGATCCCTTTGCAAATGTAGCCAGTTTGAAGAGCACGTTCAATTTTTAGTGCATATTTTTGCACCTGGTTTGAAGAAGATGCAGATATACATACGCACAGGGCTCTGCCTCTGCTTCGCCCAACCTTACTCTTCTCCATCTCTGCCCCCTTTTTTGAGTAGGTAAAAGTATGTTTCCTTGTCATCCTTCTAGTCTAGTCCAAGCCTATGGGTTATGTCACCTTTCCAGTAGCTAGAGGAGAAACTTAAATTCCAGTGACAACATTGATATAAGAAGTGGTACAGGAGTAGCGAGTCCCCTTGGGGCGCAAAGAAGAAAGAAGAAAACATTTGAACAAGTGTTGTTGGCTGTTTGTGCCCTATGAGGGAGTACAGCTAAAAAAAACCCAAAGCAAAACAAAATCACCCCCTTAAAAAACAAAAGAAAAGAGCAGGGGACAGAACTCCAGCCCGAGCCATACCTGTTGATGCATGGACATGGGGTTAAAGGGGGTGGGGGTGGCAATGTATCTACAGCTGTGTCAGAGTAGCGCAGCTAAGAACTTGCTGTATGCCAGCTGGTCAGTTGCTGTATGGCGGCCAGTTCTTTTTGTCCTGAATATGACAGGAATTGTATTGCTAAATAGAGGGAGGCTGAGGAGAGTAACAGGAATCTCCATGGGTGCTAGAGCACATCATAGATGAGACCTCTGTTCCAACCATAACAGAGCTAAATTTGGCAAGAACAGTGGCCATTTTGTTCCTGGAACACATTTTAAACATGTAGTCTAAGATGTGCCGGCTTGTCCTGTCAGGGGATCGTCTGAGGCTTCCTCCTCTACTAGAACTGGTATAATGTGGGGCCAAATTTGGTGCCATTAGCGCCCAAGTTTTTTAAGGTTTACTGACCAAGTGCCTCAGGCAAGCTGCCTTGGGGTTCTAGGGGCATGGTCAGTAGGGAGTTGTTCCGGGGATTCCTAAAGAATCCTAGTCCCCAGTCAAAGTGACCCTTGTCTCCTGGGTAGCGGGGAGCCACTGGTCTATCCAGAATTTCCAAGTCTTTTTTTTGCCAGTGAATATTTGGGGATGGATGAGGTCTTCCAAGAGAAGTTTCCCCTCAGAGGATTCCACTTGAATCTGGTGAGGTTCCTCCTGACCAGGACTCTGCGTCCCTGGTAGTGCACTTCTTTCACTGAGAGGACTTCTTCCTCTCTTATAGACCTAGTGATGGCAGCCCTCATGATTCCTCCAGCGGTGGCAGTCTGCCTCAGAAGGGGACCCTGTTCTGGAGGGGCTAAAGGAACCTCCATTGTCCTTTCCCCTTCAATAAGGCTCTTTTATGATTGGTGCCAGTGGAGTGGGAGGCCCTGGACCCTGGTCCTCTAGGGGTCAAGGCTGATGAATAATTGTTATCCCCTCCCTCAGGATGACCTGGAAAGGTTGTTCAAGGTCCCTAGGGTGGATGCGGTGGTGATTGGTCTTTCTGTTGACCACCATCTGATGGAAGACAGTAGGGCCTAGGAGCTAACTGAATTTCAGTTTTGATTTCGGCACTGAAATGGCCTTGTTATAAATTCAGCCGAAAATGTTGGTACGTTTTCAGCTGATACTGAAACTTTATATTGTGGCTTCACTCCCTCCCTCTCTCCAAACAGGAGCAGCTTCTACTCCTCCTTCCTCCTTCCCAACCGTAATCCTCCTCCCCCTCCCCCCTCAGGCCTGCCTTACAATTGCTGGAGGTCATGGCAGCCATTTTGGCAGTAGAAACAGCATGGACAGGAGGGACTGGGGTCGATCCTGCCCCGACTGCGCCATTAAACCTTCAGTGATTGTAAGATAAGGCCCATGGTGCCTGGGGGGGAACTATTCCTGTTAGGGGTAGGCTGGGCTGGGCCATAGTGGGCAATTTTGGCTGAAACTGAATGTCAGATTTCAGCTGCAGATTCAGTTTTGACTGAAACCGGAAAAAGCGGTTTCAGTCACCCTCTAGGTATGGTCATTATGGAATCCAGCACCGTAGGATCAAATTACGTAGTAAGCAGTTCTTTGCCTCCTCAGTGTTGGGGGTGCAAACAGCAGTTTATGGTGGTTACGTGGTCCGAGTAGTTCTGCATAGGGTCCAGGGGCTTCACCAATCGCTGGAAGTGATGCTTCTGGAGTTTGGGACAGTCATCATAGTAGACATCTTGTATGTTCTCATTCATATGTGTTTGTGCTCATTAGCCTCGGTCATAGTAGCTCTTATTTATTTATTTATTGCATTTGTATCCCACATTATCCGACCTCTTTGCAGGCTCAATGTGACTTACAATATATCAGGGATATTGGAAATGAGAGGAGAATTGACATTTAGCATTACAGAAGTATTTTGGTTGCATGGTAGTGGAATACATGATAGTGAAATGACAATGACATAAGGCATTCTTAACGTTACTAGATATATGTGGGGGTTTCACATGTGTTGGTCTTTGTGGTATATCTTGTTGAAGAGATGGGTCTTCAGCAGTTTGCGGAAGTTGGTCAGTTCATAGGTCGCTTTTAGGTTACGTGGCAGTGCGTTCCAGAATTGCGTGCTCTTTTATAGGAAAAGGTTGATGCGTGCATTAGTTTATATTTTAGGCCTTTACAATTGGGGAAATGAAGATTAAGGAATGTGCGAGATGATCTTTTAGCATTCCTGGGTGGTAGGTCTATCAGGTCTGACATGTAGGCTGGGGCCTCGCCGTGGATGATTTTATGTACTAGGGTACATACTTTGAACGTGGCTTAGAAATTGTTCAGCGGACGGGATTTCTAAGCTGCAGACTCTCTCTTTGAGGGTCCCTTTTTATGGCTGTCTCATCTGGTGCAGTTTCACTACATACTGATCTTTTCTGTTGAAGATAGTTTTCCATTTCTCTCGAATCATTTGGTATCTCTGTCTGCTTTTTGGAGGTCCTTGATGCTGGACGCTGCAGAGGTGTCTGAGCTAATTGGGAGGGTCATAAGTTGCTTTTGGGTGTTGTGTCATCTTTGTTTTGTTTTATGGTCTTCGCAGAGGGCACTTGTCCTCGGTCTTCAGCTGTGTGCTGGATTAAATTGATTATTGAGTCTGCTTATATTCTTCAGAGGTAAGAGGTTCTCTAGGGCCTTTAGAGTCCACTGTACCAGGTCATAGGTGTTTCCATGGCTGAAGCGAGATTGTAGCCCCAGCAGACATTTGCAGGGCTGTGGCATGATCTGTGCTCCATTCTTTTGTCAAATACCACAAGCTTGATGTTTTGTTTGGGCTAGGCAGGACAGTCCTTTTGATAAGGCAGTCTTAGTAAGTGTTGTCATCTTCTTACCCTGTGGGATAGGATCTTTGATTTATCTCATAGGTCTGAACTTGTTTAGCTGGATAATGAAGACGGTGACTCTCTTACCGGTTAGTTTCCTTTCATTGAGTCTTGCTAGACCAGTCCAGGACCCACCATAGAAGACTGAGGGATTCTGGGTCCTAATTCTGTTGCCTTAGTTCTGCAAGGGTCGCCTCATGGGGTCTTTATTCTGGGATTTGATTGTTTTTAACTGGGTTTCTCATTTTTGACTCCAGTTTTTTTTTTTCTCCAGTTGAGTGTCTTTGGCATTGGTTGCTGGCTGCACCACTCCTTAAATTAATGATGCCACTGGAATCTTACAACTCACTGCCCCATCTGTTGGTAGTGGGATTTAACCATAGGATCTAGCAGGACTCTAAGAAAGGAAATTGACAAGTAAGAATAAATTTCTTCATATTTATACCCACTGAGGTGGATGGGTAACTTTCAAGAGGGATAAATCAGATTTTTTTTTTTTTTTTTTGTCTTTACAGGTTTGGGAGGATTCTGGAAGATCTTGACAGCTTGGGAGGTATCTTTCACAGTAGACTTCCTGCATTAGAATGGGTTTGAAACTCTGACTCGCTTTGGTATTTACAGTGCGTTGTAAAAGTTTATTATCACTCCTATTAGTTTTTCATATTCTGCTGTCTAAAATAGTACAGTTCAAGATGTATTAAAGTAGTAGTTTGTTTCAGTGACCTACACAGCATACTGTCTACTTTTAAAGTGAAACAAATTATAGAAATATTCAAAAAGTGAATAAGAAACCGAAAAGTCTTGATTGCATAAATCTTCACATTTTTTCATAGCAAATCCAAACTTAACACTTTTTCCAAAAACTGCCTTAACAAGGCCCATAACAGGTTAAATAGGGTCCACCTCTGTCTAGCCACATTAGCTGAGGAGATTTCAATACTCCTGGATGAAGAATATATATAGTGCTAAAAAAGTAAAAATCATAACAATCTAAAAAAAAAACCCTGGATGATATAAACATAGAGGGGCATAATCGAACGGCGCCGGCCAAATACAAAATACGGTTAGAGCCGGATAAATCGATCACCGGGTGTAGAGGAGATGGCCTGCTTCGTTTTTCAGCCGTAATGGAAACCGGGCCCGGCCATCTTAAACCCGGGGTAAATACAAGGCATGAGTTCTTCAAAAGAATGGTTATATTCCATTCAGTGTGGAAGCAAAGTTGCAGTATTTGCCTTTTTTAGACAGCTCTTGAGTTCAAGTATCCTAGTCTTAAATTTCCTTTTTGTCTTTCCCACATAGAGCTTAGGACAAGGGTGCTTGATTAGGTATATCATATTTTCAGTTTCACAATTTGAAAAATGTCTAATATATACTTGCCTCTCTTATAAAGGATGTTGAAACACAGTACTGTAACAGACATTTGGGGCCCCTTGTACTAAGCCGCGTAAGCATCTATGTGCGCCCAACGTCCGCCAAAATGGACTTACCGCACGGCTACCACGTGGCTCTTGCAGTAATTTCTTTTTCTGGCGCGTGTCCGCTACGTGCGCCAAGCGGCATTTGGTGCACATAGGTCATTACCGCGTGAGACTTTACCGCTAGGTCAATGGCTGGCGGTAAGGTCTCAGACCCAAAATGGACGCGCGGCAGTTTCGATTTTGCTGCACATCCATTTTCGGCAAAAATGTTTAAAAAAGGACTTTCTTATACAGGCGCGCTGAAAAATGGATTGGCGCGCGCCCAAAACCTGCACCTACACTACCACAAGCCATTTTTCAGCCCGTCTTAGTAAAAGGACCCCATTGAAACCTGCTTTTGCTGTAGAACGGGCCTATACAAATTGAGTTCAGCAATGTGTAAGGCTTATGTAAACAAAGCTATTTTTTTTTTGTTTTGAATGTTATTCTTTCAATAGTAGATAGTGAAAAACGTGCAAGAGTGTGAAGACAGAGATGTTTTTTTAGCACACAAGCTATTAGAACTACTAAAGTCATCAGTTAATGCTAATTTCCCCTAAGTCTCTTTCAGCAGTTATGAAAATGGGAATTATACCATGCAAGTGCACGTGGTTTTGCAGATTTGAGACATTTTACTTGGTGCTGTAATTTCCACAGAGAAACATAGCCCAGTTGAAAGGTGGTTTACAGTAAGACTGAGACATGTTGGTGGAACAACTTAAGTAAGGTTCCTCTGCACAGATGAGGACTGAGTCCAGCCCAGCTCAGCCTAATATAGTTTTCTTGTGTAATAAAAGCTACTGTGCTACCGTTACGTGTTATCGTCCTGTTTTTTTCCCAGGTTTGGACACATGCAGACTATTGTAACTCATTATCTCACCTCTTTCTCCATAGTTCTCATTTGCTATACGCACACTAAAGCTGAAGCTCCTCGGACATCTCCTCTTTCTGTTGTTACAGCCATGGTGGATAAAATCGGTAAATAACAACAATCTGCTGTTTTCTTTTTAGGGCACCTCTCACAGTCGGGAATACTTATTGGTCAAACTCAGTGAGGTGGCCATTTTGTCATAGAAGAGTAATACAATTCATATGAGCAAGCCCTGTTTTCAGACTTAGGGTACAGGGCTAGCTTGGTGCATATGGATTTGATTTTCCCAGTTCAGATCTTTTGATCTCTACATCACCCACAGTCGAGATGCTGCAGAGGTGGTGTTCAGAAACCCTGAGGGGGGGGGGGGGTAGGCAGTCTTAGCTCAGTAGTGACATCCACTGTCAGGACTTGGGGGTCCATGTTTGTGGGTTCCAGAGAGAGCTGCACTTTTTTGTAGCCTGTGGCTAAAGGCCAACTGAATTTCAGTTTTTCTTTTTTTTAGATACAGCACTGAAACCGGACTGAAATCTGGGTTCCAGTTTCGACCAAAAATGCCTGTGCATTTTCGGTTGAAACCAAAACTCTCTTCTGTGATGCACGCTTTCAACTGCACTCTCCGATATTAGCTGATTGAAAACCCGGCCAAAATGGAAGGCTGTTTTTCTGATGGACGCTTTCAACTGCACTCTCCGATATCAGCTGATTGAAAAACGGGGAGGTGAGCGGCACGGCATCTTTGGGCGGCGTATTTGACATACGTTTTTGACAATTTTTCGATCTAGCGCAGCCCCAACGAGAGGTACAACCTCTCGTTAAATTTTCCGGTGATTTCCACCGTTAAGGCAATCGGAAAAGGTTAGTGCATCTCATTACAATAGGGTTTCTGCATAATTTGCTCATCTGCATTCCGTTTTCGTTAGCTGCTACCGCCGTCGGAAAATGGCCTTTAGTGCGTGCCACGGTTTAAAACTTGTTTGTTAAAGGGTCGTTTAGTTTTAGTGCATCTGGCCCTTAGTGAATAAGAATGCAGTGGCAAAGCACTAAGGAGTGAAAAACTTACTTGGTGTTTAGAAGAGAGTCATTTTCTGATGTTGGGAAGGGGGGGAGGGGAAATGGGACTTGATATACTGCCTTTCTGAGGTTTTTGCAACTACATTCAAAGTGGTTTACATGTATTCAGGAACTTATTTTGTACCAGGGGCAATGGAGGGTTAAGTGACTTGCCCAGAGTCACAGGGAGCTGCAGTGGGAATTGAACTCAGTTCCCCAGGATCAAAGTCTACTGCACTAACCACTGGGCTACTCCTCCACTAGCAGCATCCCATGTAGAATCTCAAATAGTAGCAACAGAATCTCAATAGTAGCAACATTCCATCTAGAATCTCCAATAGTAGCAACATTCCATGTAGAATCTCAAATAGGGAAAGGGGACTTGATACACTGCCTTTCTGAGGTTTTTGCAACTACATTCATAGCGGTTTACATATATTCAGGTACTTATTTTGTACCAGGGGCAATGGAGGGTTAAGTGACTTGCCCAGAGTCACAAGGAGCTGCAGTGGGAATCGAACTCAGTTCTCCAGGATCAAAGTCCACTGCACTAACCTCTAGGCTACTCCTCCATTAAGACAGAGTACAATCGAGTTAATATCTCATGAAGGTGTACGCTCGTTCAGTGAGATGTCTAAGGTGCAACACCTCGGAGGTAGTCACGTTGATAGGCCACTTGCCAGTGACGTAAGCTAACCACCTTTGCTTAACAAGTCACATAAGGCTAGCCCCCAAAGGTGCACATTAAGGTGTGTGACACGCCCTCAGGCAACACTCCTCGAACTGGTCTCACTGTTAATACCTCACCAACGGAAGTTGTCAGAACGTTGATGTCGCCGGTGGGCGGTGCCTCACAGCACTGCCAAAAAGTCAAAGGAGCTGCAGTACTGATGACCACAAAGTCCTTCTGCAGCCAGCAGACACTCACTGAAATGCAGGGAGACACAGGCTGCAGGCAGCAGATGGGCAGACAGATCAGATGATTCAGATTCGGCTCACTGTTATACATTGAGATTGCTTATGCTGGTGCCAATCTCAAAATGGCTTCTGGGACCTCACACAGCAGTCTCTGCAACCATTTTAAAGCAGTACTGGCACTAGACAGGAAAGAGGAGGTTCTTTCTCGCTCCTGTAGGGTCCATTAGATCCATAGGCCCGGGGAGGGTTGCGGGGAGGCTAGATTGGGGTTAGATTTGTAGGGGAACTCATTTTGGTTGGGGGTGGGGGGGGGCTTGTTGGATAGAGGGGCAGAGAGTTTTGGCGTCAGCCAAAAATGCATTGCCATTTTGAGCCAAAACCTGAACCTGAATTTTGGTCTGGGTTTGGTGCCGAATCACAAACTGAAATTCAGTCGGCCTCTAATTTTTTATATATTTTTTCTTTTCAAAATTTTTGTCCATATTGCAGTCATTTTTATGTTTGCATTGTGTATTTTTTAAAATGTGTTTTTAATTGAATATTTTTATGTATTTACACCCCTGACACAGGCATTTTTGAAATACTGTCTGTGTCGGGGGGTCACATTAATAAATTCCTTGGTGTGATTTTCAAGTTAACCTCTTGTGGTCTTTCTCTACTGCTTGTGAACACTCCTTTGTGTATTCTTGGTACTGGCTTCTAGGATTCTCCAAGAGCTCCAGTTGCAGATGGTGCAATCTCGGAGCCCCATCTCACGTTCACTGAACTACAGGAAAGCTGGTCTGGAAGTTATATGCCCAACCTAATCCAGGACTTAATGTGGTCCAGCTACGACATCGTTCAGTAGTAGTAGTAGAGTCTGTTGGATTATTTGTAGTAAATAATTAGCAGATTTTAGTACACACAGCTTCAGCTTTAGAAATGTTAATTTCTTTCTTCATCTCTCTCTCATTCACCCCTGAATAATTCACTGCTGAGTCACTTTAAAGTTGAAGTAACAAAACATCTGTTTACTCACAGTTTGTAGTTAGATTATAATCAGACAGGCTTATATATACATATTACTATACATTTGTCTTATCAGCTCCTTCCATGTGCTTAGATGGTAATGGATGCTCACACCACCATAGATCCTCTCAGGTTAGGAGAGATCATGAGCTCCATGTGCTCCATGTGCTGCATGTGCTGTGTCTATCCCCCACAGGAAGTTGCATAGCTGTGTGACCTCTCTAAGTAATTCACATCAGAGGTCACAGAGTAATCACAGAGAAATAATAGGTGACAGGCAATGCATGTAAAATACAATTACATTCCAACAAACCCCTTCTCATGCATAACTGTCATGCAATTATTTATTCATACAAAGTCCAAGCTTTATACGCAGATTCACAAAATGTTCTCTGGGTAACGGTTTGGTCATGATGTCAGCTGTCATATCACTTGTGTGACAATAGTGTAGACTGATGACCCCTTCTTTTGCCAACTCTCGCACGTTGTGGTATTTCGTTGCGATGTGCTTGGTGCGTGACTGAACCTTGTCATTCTGTGACAGTCGGATGCAGCTCTGATTATCTTCCATTATCTGGATTGGTCTCTGTTCAGCTATTCCGAAATCCAGCAAAAGTTTTTCAATCCACATCAGTTCTCTGCACGCTTCCGATACGGCCACGTATTCAGCTTCTGTAGAAGACAAACTCACAATACTTTGTTTATGACTGGCCCATGAAATTTGTACATTTCCATACATAAACACATATCCACTTGTGGATTTATAATCAGAATGATCCCCTGCCCAATCTGAATCACAGTAACATATTAGTTTTGGATTACTATTGGCTGAAATCTTTAATTTACAATCAATGGTACCCTTTAAATACCTTACCATCCTTTTAACTGCAGTCCAATCTGATTTGGTAGGTGAGCTGACCCTTCTGCTCAAAATTCCTACTGCATTTGCTATATCAGCCCTGTATGTGGTAGCTAGATATAAAAGCTTACCTATGGCTGATCTATATTGGATGTTATCTGGTAAAGGTTCTCTTACTGTTTCATCCTTCAGAAAATCAGTGATCATGGGAGTGCTTACAACTTGGGCATCTTGCATACCTAAACTTTCAATAAGCTCATTTATTTTCTGCTTCTGGCTTAGAAGATAAGAACCATCATTTTGTTTCTCAATTTCTATACCAAGATAGTATGACACATTACCAAGTTCTTTTATCTCAACATTCTGGTTTAAACACTTTACAATGTCCTTGTACTCTTGCTCACTTTTGCTTGCAATGAGCAGATCATCAACAAAAGCTAAAATGTATGCATATTGTCCATTTCTGCACCTAGTGTACAAGCATTTATCTGCTTCACCTTGCTTAAATCCTAAATTTGTCAATATTTCATGCAATTTATCATTCCAACATTCTGCACTTTGCTTTAATCCATAAAGACCTTTGTTTAATTTACACACTAGCTGTCTTTGTTTTGTATTTATGAAACCTGTTGGCTGTTCCATGTACAAGTCTTCAGTTATTTCTCCATGAAGAAACGCTGTTTTCACATCAATGTGTTTGACTTGCATGCCTTTTGAGACTGCAATGCTCAGAAGTGTTCTGATTGTCGTGTGTTTCACTACAGGTGCAAACACTTCATCAAAATCTTCTCCATATTTTTGAAGATATCCCTTTGCCACTAATCTGGCTTTATACCTTTCCACTTTTCCTTGTGCATTCCTTTTTAACTTGAATACCCATTTGCATCCTATAGCTTTCTTGCCAGGAGGTAATTTTGTAAGAATCCAAGTATTATTTTTATCCAATGCATCAATTTCTTCTTGTGCAGCTTTATGCCATTCAGCAGCTTCTTCTGCTGGCATTTTCTCAATCTCATCCCATGTTAAGGGCTCTTGAGCTTCTGCTGACTTTGTTAGGTAAGACAGTCTTGGGGGTGGAACACCTATGTTTTCCCTGGATGAGCGTCTGACAACAGGTTGGTCTGACCTTTCCGCATCCTCTAAATCTGAGAGTCCTTCTCCAATTGATTCCCCTTCTCCAACTGTACTGTCTTCTTCAATGATCCTTTCTGTGTCTGCTTCCTCTGCCTGTTCCTCGTTAGATACAGATGAGTTGCTTTCAGACATCTGCCTTGGTATGGCATTTATATACACTGGCATGTCTATTATGGTTCTAGTTTCATATTCTGGATGATAAGGCTCATCTGGGATAATCCAGCCTTTATCAACCCTTTTGTTTTCATCAAAATATGTAACATGTCTTATGCCAACAATGCCAGTTTTCAGATTCAAAATTCTATATCCTTTGTGTCCTGGAGTATAGCCAACTAAAATGCCCTTTTCTGTTGTGGAATCCAGCTTATGCCTTCTTTGCTTTGGTATATGAGCATATGCTGTACTTCCAAATGTTCTTATGTGTGACAGGTTTGGCTTCCTACCATGCCATGCCTCATGTGGTGTGCGCTCAGCGCCTTTAGTTGGCATTCTGTTTTGTAGGTACACTGCTGTGAGAATTGCTTCCCCCCATAGTCTTTTAGGGAGATTGCTATCTGACAGCATACATCTGGTCATTTCCACAAGTGACCTAAATTTTCTCTCTGCAACAGAATTTTGCTCTGGTGTATAAGCTACTGTTGTGATATGCTGAATGCCTTCTTGTTCTAGAAATGTGCGCATGCTTTGTGAAGTGAACTCACCACCATTGTCGGTCTGAAAAACCTTTGGTTTTCTTTCAAATTTATTGCTCACCATAGCTACGTATTTCTTCAGCATGTCTGTGACTTGACTTTTCTCTTTCAGCAAATAGGCCACACAATATCTAGAGAAATCATCCAAGAATATTAGCACAAATCTGTTATTTCCCAATGATGGGATATTAAACGGTCCACATAAGTCACTGTGTATTAAGTCCAGTACTTTATTACTCCTATTTCCTGTGTATGCAGGAAATGAGGGTCTCACACCTTTTTGAGTAACACAGTCTATGCATTTCTCCATTTTACCAGCATCTGCACTTATCTGAATGCCAGTGGCTAGTTGCTTACTGTAAAGATCCTGGATCACCTTAAAATCACGATGTCCCAGGCGGCGGTGCCAGATTTCCAGACTACATTTACCATCATTCTTCCTTACTTGCACCATATGTGAGGCTTCACCTGAAATGTTCAGCTTATAAACATCATTATGCATAAAAGCTTCAGCATACACTTCATCATTTTTAGAGATTGTGCACTTACTGTTTTCAAAATGAATCACAAATCCCTTCTTATCTAATGTAGATACACTAAGCATATTGCAAACTGCTTGGGGAATATACAAGACATCACTTACAGGAATTTCTTTAACTTCATTAGACACTTTGCATTTTAAGAATCCAATACCTTTTGCTTGGATCTTAGCAGTCCCTGCGTTTGCAGTTTTAAGAATACCTTCCTCTGGACACATTTCCTGAAAGAAATCTTTACAATTGGTTAAATGGCATGTGCTCCCTGAATCCAAAATCCAAGTACTTTCATTTGAATTATTATTTACCATAGTCAAAGATTTTTCTGCCATTAGAAAACCCTTGTGTTTATCTTTGTCCTTCATACATTTCCTGGTTTGAAAATTCTTTAGTTCCATTGGCTTAGGTGAGCTAGAGGGAGTGTTTTGTGTTTCCTTACACCATTTAGATACATGTCCCTCCTTTCCACATGAGTAGCAAATCAGCTTGCCCTTGGGTGGAGTTTTCCCATAGCTCCGCCTTCCTCTGTTCTTTGCCAAGAAATTTGTTTCATTTCTCTCTGACTTGCTTTGAGAACACATCTCCTCAGAATCATTTATTATGCATTCCTGCCTTAGTTTTGATGTTGTCTGTTCAAAAGATTGCCCTTCAATGGCCTCATTTACAGACCTAAAAACATCAAACTTCTTTGATAGTGAGGTAAAAAGAAATGCTCTTTTCAATGCATCACACATGGGAATTCCAGAAAGTTCTAACTTTTGAAATGAAGACATAAGATGCATAATGTGATCATTACATTTACTTTTATCCCTTAATTTGGTTTCATTCAACTCTGCCAACCAAATTGGTTGCTGCTTTGCATATGTAGTTGCATACATAGTTCTCAGTTTATATAAAATGTCCTTTGGTGTATCTTTTCCCTCCACTAATATGGCTTGTTTCTCTGAGAGAGCTTCCAAAAGCATGCACTTCACATAATAGTTTGCATTGTCCCATTCAGCCATATTTTCATCTGTTCTGTCTTGGTCTAAGCATATATTTAATCTTTTTGCTCGAAGGAGACATATGAATCTTAGTTCCCACTGCCGATAATTAAACTCAGTTAATCTAGGCACCTTGAGAGAATAGAACAATGGTGAATTTCTTCCCTCAGCCATTTTCTTAGCCTTCTGTCTGCTGTGTGGGGGGAGAGAGAGACAGACTGAATCTTTCCTTTAAAACTTAAGAGAAAAATGTGGCCTTTTTTTTTCTGCCTGGTAATATTTCTCTTCTTTTTCAATTCCTGGACCCTGGGCCCATAACCCTTTTGTTGGATTATTTGTAGTAAATAATTAGCAGATTTTAGTACACACAGCTTCAGCTTTAGAAATGTTAATTTCTTTCTTCATCTCTCTCTCATTCACCCCTGAATAATTCACTGCTGAGTCACTTTAAAGTTGAAGTAACAAAACATCTGTTTACTCACAGTTTGTAGTTAGATTATAATCAGACAGGCTTATATATACATATTACTATACATTTGTCTTATCAGCTCCTTCCATGTGCTTAGATGGTAATGGATGCTCACACCACCATAGATCCTCTCAGGTTAGGAGAGATCATGAGCTCCATGTGCTCCATGTGCTGCATGTGCTGTGTCTATCCCCCACAGGAAGTTGCATAGCTGTGTGACCTCTCTAAGTAATTCACATCAGAGGTCACAGAGTAATCACAGAGAAATAATAGGTGACAGGCAATGCATGTAAAATACAATTACATTCCAACAGAGTCCACCTTAAGGAAGCCAAGGTCTTTGAAAGAACACTGAAACAATGTGCTGAGGAAAAACCCAAAACGGTGGATCTCATTTGAAAAACATTTTTTTTTAGTGCTTCCTGCAAAGCTAGAAAATGGCAGCTTAACAATTTTCCATAGTAAAATGTATATCTGCAGAACCATTTTCAGAAGCTGTGCTCCAGGGTGAGAGAGAGATTCGTTTTTAATGTTTATGTGAGCTTGGCAGACCACTCAATTGTAAGAGAAGATTTACAACAGACAGAATAACTAGACAGGATGGATAGAAACGCATCAATATGCTGCTACTACTACTACTACTACTATTTAGCATTTCTATAGTGCTATAAGGCGTACGCAGCGCTGCACAAACATAGAAGAAAGACAGTCCCTGCTCAAAGAGCTATGTAATAAAAGTGAGCCAAGTATAGGACAATCAAGTCATTGTGACATCACTGATGAGGTTGGCTCTTATTGGTGGACTGAGGCATTATGACATCACAATATTAGCTCTGGTTACAAGAGACTACTACTACTACTTATCACTTCTATAGCGCTACAAGGCATACGCAGCGCTGCACAAACATAGAAGAAAGACAGTCCCTGCTCAAAGAGCTTACAATCTAATAGACAAAAAATAAAGAAAGTAAGCAAATCAAATCAATTAATGTGAACGGGAAGGAAGAGAGGAGGGTAGGTGGAGGCGAGTGGTTACAAGTGGTTACGAGTCAAAAGCAATGTTAAAGAGGTGGGCTTTCAGTCTAGATTTAAAGGTGGCCAAGGATGGGGCAAGACGTAGGGGCTCAGGAAGTTTATTCCAGGCGTAGGGTACAGCGAGACAGAAGGTGCGAAGTCTGGAGTTGGCAGTAGCGGAGAAGGGAACAGATAAGAAGGATTTATCCATGGAGCGGAGTGCACGGGAAGGGGTGTAGGGAAGGACGAGTGTGGAGAGATACTGGGGAGCAGCAGAGTGAGTACATTTATAGGTTAGTAGAAGAAGTTTGAACAGGATGCGAAAACGGATAGGAAGCCAGTGAAGTGATTTGAGGAGAGGGGTAGTATGAGTAAAGCGACCCTGGCAGAAGATGAGACGGGCAGCAGAAGTGAATGCCCTCTACGTTGACAAGGAGGGGGAAAGAGAGGGTTTCTGAGGGGATTGATCTGTTCTAGAGCTGTCAGGTGACATCACCCACTTGTGTGTCTGATTTATCCTACTGTCTACAGATAACCTGTTATAGATAAAACATTTTCCGTTTTGTGGCTTCATGTTATATTCATTTTGTCTTTTCCATATTTATCAATGACAACGGATGATGCAACATCTGTAAAGTTTGTGCTTGTGAAGGCATTCTCTTTATTTCAAATTTTAATTGGAGTTTTTCCTTAGACAAAATGTAACAGAAAGCTTTAATAAACATACATTACAACACTTAACTTTGTAACATCCAGGGCAGCTCCAACATTACAAATGTTAACTACCCTCTTTAATAAATCCCCTACATTTTAACCCTGCTGAAATCCACTCTACTCCCACTTACGCCCCCCCCCCCGCCCCCCTCCATGTGAAGGCATTCTCTTAATTTCTGCAGCATGTGGGAGGAAAACGTTCTTTTCCTGTGTATTTGTTGTAAGTTCTCCCAGTGATTATGCAGAAGAAGTTAGTCTTAATAGTGAAGCTAATGCGCATGGGGTTATTTTTGGAAATAAAAGGTTTCCTGGGTGGCTGGAATTTGGCCAAAATAAAAAATAACCCCCCCCCCCCCCCATAAAATAAAAAGTAATCACCCCCAGTTAAAAACAAAACAAAAACAACCCAACCAATCAACCCCCCCCCCCCCCAAAAAAAAAGGACAAAAATAAAAGATTCTATTTGCCAGACGGGGCCCCTTTTTATCAAGTGGCGTTAAAAGGGGCCCTGGAGTAGCATCAGCACGTGGGTTTGCCGAGGCCCCCCTTTTACCACCTCCTGGTAAAAAGACATTTCTGGTTGGGACAGGAAATGGCCATGCAGCAGTGGCGTAGCCAAGGGTGGGCCCGGATGGGCCCAGGCCCACCCACTTTGGGCTGAGGCCCACCCAGTGGCAGCTCACCTATGATGCAACTGGCAGGGATCCCCAGGCCCCACCAGCCGAAAACTCCCAACTGTACCTCCTGCATACCTTGTAAATAGCAGATCTTCACCTACAGCAAGTAGTGACTGATACATACTGCTCACACCAGCCCCACAGCCTTCCCTCTGATGTATTCCTGCCTAGGTGGAAACAGGAAGTTGCATCAGAGGGAAGGCTGTGGGGCCAACATGAGCAGTGTGTATTAGTTGCTGCTTGCTGCCAGTGAAAATCTGCTATTTAAAAGGTATGCGGGGGGAGGGGGATGTTTGAGAGACCATATGGCATGCAGACGAGAGAGGAAGAGACCAAATCACTTGTGGGACAAGGCGGAGTTCTGCCCACCCATCTTCGGCCCAGGCCCACCCAAAATTGGGTGTCTGGCTACGCCCCTGCCATTCAGTAATTAAACACTTGCTGCGTAGCCATTTCCTGGTGAAGCCCTTACTGCCTCCTGTTTAGAGGCTCTGGTGTTAGCCCAGCGGTAACTGGGCAGCGCTAATTGCCATTGGGCATACCCCCCACCACTCATGCAAAAAAAATTAAATTCCCAGCCAGGAAATGGCGCACACTGTGTGCCGGAACTACCATTGGATCACCTCATGCTATTGCCGCGGTAGCCATACTGCAGCCTGGTGAAAGGGCCCCCTTAATGTAAAACAAAGCTGCTTTTACATTCTGAGTAAGCGTGCTGTCTTGCAGTTCTGTTTATTAAATTCTTATCTGTAAGAATCCAGGACTCTGCGATCCTGTTATGTCTGCAGGAGAAAATAAACCGACAAAATTCCAGGCTCCCTAGAGATGGTAGCTGAAAATCCAGAATGGTCAAAATATCCTTGATTAATTTATTGCATTTGTATCCCACATTTTCCCACCTCTTTGCAGGCTCAATGAGTTAAGAGTTAGCTAGCCAGCAGATGGGAAAACCAGAACAGTTAGGGGTTCACCAGTACCTTCCAGCCCCTGTAGATTTCCTCCTGGACCCCTCTCCCGATGACCCTCTCTCCCCGCGAACCGTCCCCCACCGTCGCCTACCTTCGGTTTTGCTGGCGGGGGACCCCAATCCCCGCCAGCCGACGTCCTCTTCGTCCTGCAGACAGTGAAAAAAGTCTTCATTCTTCGGTTGCATGCTGACGTCCTTCACGTACAGTTCTGTTCTCTGAGTCTGACGTCTGGCACGTTCGTCAGCATGCAACAGAAGAACGAAGACTTTTTTCACTGTCTGCAGGACGAAGAGGACGTCAGCTGGCGGGGATTGGGGTCCCCTGCCAGCAAAACCGAAGGTAGGCAACGGCGGGGGAGGGTTCGCGGGGTGGGGGTCGAGAGGGCGGGAGGTTGTCAAAAGTGGCGGCGGGTCGGCAATGGTGGGGGGGGGGGGGGGGGTCGGCAATTTTTCTTCATGAAAAAATAAGACATCCCCTGAAAACAAGACCTAGCGCATCTTTGGGAGCAAAATTTAATATAAGACACTGTCTTATTTTCGGGGAAACAGGGTAAGCTTGCTAGGAGCTGACTGGCACCTGGATAAATACAGTGTAGGCGAGTCATCCCTTGAGCATATACTGGATTATTACAGATCAGACTTTTTGCCAGGCTTCGAGATTTCCATTTTGTAGAGACAGGCTGGGTATCTGATGTTGTAGGCGAGTTTCCATGGAAATGGAGGAACTCAGCTTCTCTGCCCTTTTGAGTAAAGTGAAAAATTGACTGAGGAAAGTGCTAACAAGTTTTAAAGCTACAAATTAAAAAAAAAAACCCCAAACAAAACTAATAGCAAATATTTCTCAAGTATTCTGTGTTGGATGCCTCATCTCTGTCTTCATTCAGGTGTCTTTTCTGATTTATGTCGCTCATTTTACAGCCTGTTACTTCCCAACAAGCAGTCTGTATAACAAGCTGAATTTGGTAATTGTACCTAAACTCTTTCAGATCTGTGCAAAAAGATCATCCATCCAGACTGTGATATCAAGTTCACTGGGAATGTTTCTTGGGTAGGGAAGACCTCGATGGAAGTCAAGATGCATATGCTACAGGTCTGGCTCATTTATAATATCTTTTCACCAAGCAAACTGTCCTTGTTTCTCCCCAAATAGATAAACCACAGAAGGTATTATGAGATGCATGCTCTTGTTTAAAAAGCTTGCATTTTTAGATTTTTCTTTTGCTATCAAAAAGTGCCATGTGCTGATTATCCTAGAAAAAAAAGCAGTGGATTTTCCTCAAGTCCATTTTAATAATGGTTTGTGGACTTTTCCTTTAGAAAGCCGTCCAAACCTTTTTTAAACCCCACAAAGCTAACCGCCTTTACTACATTCTCTGGCAACGAATTCCAGAGTTTAATTGCACGTTGAGTGAAGAAATATTTTCTCCGATTCGTTTTAAATTTACTACTTTTGTAGCTTCTTTGCTTGCCCCCTAGTCCTAGTATTTTTGGAAAGAGTAAACAAGCGATTCACGTCTGCCCGTTCCATTCCACCTCTATCATATCTCCCCTCGGCCGATGATAACAGCGATGTAACTTCCAGTAAAGTTCAGTTGAGTTACACCGCTGAGGCGAACAGTATATTTCTCACTAAGGAGTTGTTAATCTTGTGGAGTTTGGTAATATGTCCAGTTGACTACCTGCTAGACCAGTTTATTGGTCCCTAAATTCCGGTTGATATTGTGTATCTGGATTTTCAAAAGGCGTTTGACAAGGTACCTCATGAAAGGCTACAGAGGAAATTGGAGGGTCATGGGATAGGAGGAAATGTCCTATTGTGGATTAAAAACTGGTTGAAGGATAGGAAACAGAGAGTGGGGTTAAATGGGCAGTATTCACAATGGAGAAGGGTAGTTAGTGGGGTTCCTCAGGGGTCCGTGCTAGGACCGCTGCTTTTTAATATATTTATAAATGATTTAGAGATGGGAGTAACTAGCGAGGTAATTAAATTTGCTGATGACACAAAGTTATTCAAAGTCGTTAACTAGCGACAGGATTGTGAAAAATTACAGGAGGACCTTACGAGACTGGGCGGCTAAATGGCAGATAACGTTTAATGTGAGCAAGTGCAAGGTGATGCATGTGGGAAAAAAGAACCCGAATTATAGCTACGTCATGCAAGGTTCCACGTTAGGAGTTACGGACCAAGAAAGGGATCTGGGTGTCGTCGTCGATAACACACTGAAACCTTCTGCTCAGTGTGCTGCTGCGGCTAGGAAAGCGAATAAAATGTTGGGTATTATTAGGAAAGGTATGGAAAACAGGTGTGAGGATGTTATAATACCGTTGTATCGCTCCATGGTGCGACCGCACCTTGAGTATTGTGTTCAATTCTGGTCGCCACATCTCAAGAAAGATATAGTAGAATTGGAAAAGGTGCAGCGAAGGGCGACTAAAATGATAGCGGGGATGGGACGACTTTCCTATGAAGAAAGATTAAGGAGGCTAGGGCTATCCAGCTCGGAGAAGAGACGGCTGAGGGGAGACATGATAGAGGTATATAAAATAATGAGTGGAGTGGAACAGGTGGATGTGAAGCGTCTGTTCACGCTTTCCGAAAATACTAGGACTAGGGGGCATGCGATGAAACTACAGTGTAGTAAATTTAAAACAAATCTGAGAAAACCTTTCTTCACCCAACGTATAATTAAACTCTGGAATTAGTTGCCGGAGAAAGTGGTGAAGGCGGTTAGCTTGGCAGAGTTTAAAAAGGGGTTAGACGGTTTCCTAAAGGACAAGTCCATAAACCACTACTAAATGGACTTGGGAAAAATCCAAAATTCCAGGAATAACATGTATAGAATGTTTGTACGTTTGGGAAGCTTGCCAGGTGCCCTTGGCCTGGATTGGCCGCTGTCGTGGACAGGATGCTGGGCTCGATGGTCTTTTCCCAGTATGGCATTACTTATGTACTTATGTACTTATATTGAGTCCTCAAAAAGTACAGTCCGGGATACAAGTTTAGAATGTATTAAATTTCAAAGTTCACAGACCCTTTAATGTGTCTCTGCTAACTACCTGCTTCAGAGGAATATGATAACACTGCTGATAAACTTTACCAAGAAGTGAAGGGTCTGTATGAAGTTTAAACATTCAGTGTTTAACAGTGTTTTGATGTATCTGTGAAGCAGGCAGTTAGCCGAATCATATCAATGGGTCTTTGAAATTTAATAAATTTTTAATTTGTGTCCCGAACTGTACTTTTCGTGGACTCGCTGTTCCTTTTTTGGTGGCTTCTGCTTTCTGCAGTGTTGTATCTAGTTAATTTATATCGACCCAAAATATGCACCTGTCTGAGTCATCCACATCTTTGTTTTCAATGAAAATATAACCCAGAATTTGGGGATTCTCTCTATGAAGTTATTATTTATTTAGTTTTAGCTCACACCTTTTTCACACCTAGTGGGACAGAGAAATACCCAGTGGGCCTGAATGTAACTCACCTTGAGCTACTACTGAAGAAAGGTGTGAGCGGAATCTAAATAAATAAATAACAGCAGCACCGTACACATTGCAAATGAGATTAGTATGGATCCATCCTATTCAGACATTCAGTGCTAACATAATACCTATTTTTCCCCACATACAAACACAGACGGTCCCACAAATGAAAAATAGAAATATAGAGAGAAAACTTTAACTGAAACCCCAAGTGACCAGACTCTGCATACAGTGCAACAGCAGAGAAATAAAAACTGTGATCCCTCTGTACTGTGCAAAATATAAAGATAACAAGATATAAATTTCAAAAACTGACACATTCCAATCACTAAATAAAAAATTAATAAAGAAATGAAACAAAAATACATAAGGTGATAACTTTTAATTGAACTAATTTTAATAACTTTTTTTGACTAGCTTTTTGGAGTTTACTGACCTGAGGAAGGAGGTTTAGACCTCTGAAAACTAGTCCAAAAATGTATTTAGTCCAATAAAAAGTTGTCACTTTATTTGTTTTATTTTTATTTATTAACCTTAAAGTGGACTAACATGGTACCACACTATTTCACCCTGCATTAAAAATAAAATTATTTATTTAACCTTTGCTGTCTGGCATTTAATTTTTCTAATTGTGCAGGTTGCACTCTCTGGTTACTGCTTTCCTGTCTTCTCTTAACTCTTTCTGTATCTCCTGTCCATTTATCATTTTCTCTCTTCTCATGTTTTTTTGTTTTGTTTTTTTTGTTACATTTGTACCCCGCGCTTTCCCACTCATGGCAGGCTCAATGCGGCTTACATGGGGCAATGGAGGGTTAAGTGACTTGCCCAGAATCACAAGGAGCTGCCTGTGCCTGAAGTGGGAATCGAACTCAGTTCCTCAGTTCCCCAGGACCAAAGTCCACCACTCTAACCACTAGGCCACTCCTCCACTCTTCTTTACATCTTCCACTACATCCATCTCTGACACTGACATTTTCCTTTCTGCTTCCATTATTTTTTACCTCTCTGACCACTCAGACTAATTCATTCTTACTATCCATTCTCTCTCTTCCATCACCCCTCAGCCTCTCTTCTCCCACCATTCAGCATTGCCTGTTTCTCATTCCACTATCCAGCTTTGCCCCTCTATCTTTTCTCCCTCAATATCTAGCTTTTTCCTCTCTGTCTCTTCCCTCCCCCTATCATCCTCTTTCTTTCCTCCCATTTCTTACCAACATTACCTTCTCTCTTTTTCCTCCCACCAGCTACAAAAAGAAAAATGATCTTTTGTTGCCTTTCTGCCCAAGCCATTGCCTCTCCGATTCATTGGCCATCAGTAAACAAGAACTGTTCGTGGGGCCATAGAGCTCTGTATGTTGCTGACAGCTCTGCCGGTCCCACCCCCTGTGATGCAACTTCCTAAGTCTCTTAACTTCAAGGCTGCTCCTCCAGTCCTCAAGATGCACAAACTGATGGGATGATATTTCATGAGGAGGCATGGTAGCTTGAATATAGAGTAGACATTCCACTGACTTTTAACCTGCCAGTTGATTACGCGTTTGCAGTTAAATTGGATTTCATCTTTATGTGTGTGCGCGCACACGTGTTTTCTTGATTGAATGTTTTGAAAGTTTTCCTAACCGTAAACATTTTTTTGTGTAACAGCAAGTTTTTCTGTATACTTTTAGCTCCATGGTGGCGTTTATAGTCCTGTGTTAGATGCAACGTTTGTAATGGTGGCCAGAGATCCTGAAAACAAGAGGTAGGGTTTTAATGATTGCAGCCATGAGATGGAAGAATAACTGGGATTACATCATGGCTGAGTGCATTGGCAGAGGGTTACAGCGTCTTTTCTTTCTGGGGCACCAAATCCAGTCTGACTCAGGTTGGAAGCAACCAAAGGGCTTTACCAAACTCTAGATCCAGCCCCCTCTAGGAGCACTAAAATTTTCTCCAAGAATTTCTTTTTGAAGCGTTCTTAACCTTTTGTACACTTGCTATTTTTGTATTTACTGAGCCCGTAAAAACGGGCTAGTAAAGGAAGATGGGGGTTGAAAGCCCCCCCCCCCCGGAGTCCCCTCCGCCACCCCTCCACCCGGGCCGGGTACCTGGCTTCACTATTCAAACCGCCGGAACGCAGCACACAGCTCATCTGAGCTGCCGTCGGCCTTCCTTCTTCTCCGCGTGTGTTCCGCCCTCGTGTGACGTAACGTCGGCGAGGGCGGGACACAGGCAGGTAAGGAAGGCCAACGGCAGCTCAGATGAGCTGTGTGCTGCGTTCCGGCGGTTTGAATGGTGAAGCCAGGTACCTGGGCCGGGTGGAGGGTGGGTGGCGGCGGCGACTCCGGGTGGGTGGGGGGAGCGATAGCGGCAACCCTGGGGGGGGGGGGAGCGGTGGCGACGGCGGTTCCCTCACTCGCAGGTGCGCAGGTTCCCTCTCTGTCACGCCCCCGTCATCACGTATTGACGCGGGGGCGTGACAGAGAGGGTCTGTACTGCGCATTTGCGAGTGAGTACGCCTCTTGCCATTTATATGTTTGATTTGCTGTTCTGTTTTGTCTTTGTGTAGCCCAGCTTTTGTCAATCCATTAATTCCTGAAGGTCCGGAGGAAGAAAATCTCTTCAGGCAAGGAGAAAGTACGGAATTTGCTGCTTATTGCAATCCTGTGAAAAAAAATCTTGTTTGATTCAGCTCGCTGTGATTAGGTTTTGTGGGGTGTACAAATTTTGGTTCAGAAGCTTAAGCCAGTGTCGCAAGCTGGGCACTAAAATCTTGTGTGTCATTCCTATAGAATGGCTTGTAACCACTTACAATTGCACTGCGTGTTTTGAAGGTCATGCAAATAAAAAAAATAATGCATGAAACTTGCAAAGTGCTTTATCTTCATATTAAAAAATTCGTCTTCTCTTGCCAATCATTTTATAATTGTACGGCAGCGCAATAGGGGGTACTTCTATATAGATGGCCAAAAGATAGGGACGTTGCGTGCTAAGCATTAATTCTATAATGGCAGTTGCACGTAAATCTGCCTTTATGCGCCTGTCTTTAAGGACGAGCGCTTACGCTAGCACAGTGGCAGGTGTAAATGCTGTTACCTAATTGTAGGCAGTTAAGCATGCAAAAGCTAGTATTCTATAACCCACGCGCCAAACTGCCTATCATGCCTCTGACCTCCCATGCCCCCCTTGAAGTTGCATGCTCTGGAATTTGAGTGCCCAAGTTATATAGCTTGGAAGAATGGCCTAATGGTTAATGCAGTGGGTTGTGGACCCGGGGAACCGGGTTCGATTTTGGAACGGTCAGCAGTGGGTTGAGATCCTGGGGAACTGGGCTCAGTTCTGCCTGCAGCTCCATGTGACTCTGGGCAAGTCAGCCCTCCATTGCCCCAGGTACAATATATATTGTTAGATTGTGAGCCCATCAGGGGCAGTGCTAGTATCTGTATGGAAAATTTTACTTGTTAACTGCTGTGGGGGAGATTCTCTATATGGCACCTAAAAGAAATTGGCGTGGAAATCAGTGCTGACTAAGCATACTCTGTAAGCAGCACCTAAATTTAGGCACAGTACAGTGATACCTCGGTTTTTGTTGATAATCTGCCTGAAAACAATCAATGAAAACCGAAACAGACGAAAACCGAGGCAATTATTTCCTTAAGAATCAATGTAAATCCAATTAATTCGTTCCAGACACTCCAAAATACATACCAGAAACACATTTTATAGAGAATAAATATAGTCCCATGATGGACAGGGCCGTGCCTAGGGTCTCTGGCGCCCCCCTGCAGTTGGCCCCGCCGGCGCCCCCCCCCCCCACGAAAACGATCGCTACACTACCCGCCCTCTTCTCCCCAGATCCTTTTCTTTTTTGTTTAAATTTACCTCTCCGGCGCGCGGCAGCGTAGCGTTAGTGAGAAGGAGGCGGCGCTCCCCCGCCCCGATGTGTCTTCTTCCCTTCGCTCAGTGTCCCGCCTTCTTCTGACGTCATTTCTGACATCAGAAGAAGGGGGAACCGAGCGAAGGGAAGAGACTGACACGTCGGGGCGGGGGGAGCGCCACCTCCTCACTAACGCTACGCTGCCACGTGCCGGAGACGTAAATTTAAACAAAAAAAAAAAGGACACGGATCTGGGGAGAAGAGGGCGAGGTAAGCATGGTGCGGCGGGGCGCCCCCCAGAGGATGGCGCCCTCCTGCCATGCTTACCTCGCTTACCGTGTCGGCACGGCCCTGATGATGGAGCTAAAGGGAAAGGGTTAACTTATTAGCAAGGGAAACACTTAACAGGGAAAATGAGATTTGAGCACATGTGATTTTATCTTGCGTGCGTGCGGGGTGATGCTCACACAGTGAGAAACAACGCCACAATGAGCAGGAGAACGCGTGGGTCGCCCTTTGTTTTCGCAAAATTAGCAGTGTAAATCGAGGCAACCAATGAAATCCGAGTCAAAATTTTCACTGAAAAAATCAACTGAAACTGATGAAAACCGAGGTTTCACTGTATATAGAATATGCTTAGTTGATATCTCGGTGCCTAAAACTGTGTGCCTTCATTTACACCAGCGAAAACGTGGCATAAATCCCAGCATGTAGATTTAGGCGCACTGAGCCATATAACTGCATGCATAAATTTTGAATCACCCACACCCCTTTTTGCCTGTGCGTGATTGAAGTTAGACGCACTGCGTTACAGAATGCACTTAGTGAGTTGTGTTTGTAAATTGTAATTATTGCCAATTAGTGCTCATTATTGCTTGTTAAGTGCTGTTATCAACAGTGATTAGCTTGTTAAGCCAATTAAGTTCCACGCGTTGTTATGCCTATGTGAATGCCTCAGCGATATATCAAATGCTCTAAATAAAATAAAATAGACTACCCACTAAGGGCAGTTATACGTGTAACTGCTAATTAGCGCCAGTAAAGGCCAATTATAGCTGTTGCTTGTAATCACCAGTTAGCTCATTATTAAATTAAATTAACTTGTGTGCACAACTGATATTATTCTATAAGTTGCATGCACAAATTTGCAGTCAGAAATCTGAGCGTGCAACTTTCTAGAATTAGAGAGAGGAAAGGGAATGGGATTTGATATACTGCTTTCTGTGCTTACAATCAGAGCAGTTTACATATATTCAGGTACTTATTTTATACACGGGGCAATGGAGGGTTAAGTGACTTGCCCAGAGTCACAAGGAGCTACAGTGGGAATTGAACCGGGTTCTTCTGGTTCTCAGCCCACTGCACTAACCATGAGGGGACAAGGTCCCCAAAGTGGATAGATTTCATGCTACTTAATCCTCAAGGATAAGTCAACCTTATAATGGTTTATGGGCTCGTCTGTGCTGCTTTTACCTCATCCTCGGTTAATGATCTCCAGAGGTTACTTAAGTACTAAGTGGAAAAATATTTTCTTTGATTTGTTTTAAATGTTTTAGTAATTTCATGAAAACGGTAACGGAATTCAAACATGCGTGGGATAAACATAAAGGAATCCTGTTCAGAAGGAATGGATCCTCAGGAGCTTAGCCGAGATTGGGTGGCAGAGCCGGTGGTGGGAGGCGGGGCTGGTGGTGGGAGGCGGGGATAGTGCTAGGCAGACTTATACGGTCTGTGCCAGAGCCGGTGGTGGGAGGCGGGGCTGGTGGTTGGTAGGCGGGGATAGTGCTGGGCAGACTTACAAGGTCTGTGCTGGAGCCGGTGGTGGGAGGCGGGGATAATGCTGGGCAGACTTATACGGTCTGTGCCAGAGCCAGTGGTGGGAGGCGGGGCTGATCGTTGGGAGGCGGGGATAGTGCCGGGCAGACTTATATGGTCTGTGCCCTGAAGAGGACAGGTACAAATCAAGGTAGGGTATACACAAAAAGTAGCACATATGAGTTTGTCTTGTTGGGCAGACTGGACGGACCGTGCAGGTCTTTTTCTGCCGTCATCTACTATGTTACTATGTTACTATATGCGTGCCCCTAGTCTGTACTTTTTGGAAGAGTAAAACAGCTACTTTGCATTTACCTGTTTTCCTACCATAATTTAAAAAACCTCCATCATATTTCTCCTCGGCCATCTCTTTTCCGTGCTAAAGACCCCTAACTTCTTTAGTCTTTCCTCATAGGAGAATGATTCCATCCTTTTTATCATTTTGGTCACCGTACCAATTCCATAATATATATTTTTTGAGATGTGATAACCAGAATTGTACAAACTAATCAAGGTGCAGCCACACCATGGAGCGATACAGAGGCATTAAGAAGTTCTGTTTTCCATTCATCTCTCTATATAAAAAGCAACACCAACGTTCTATGAAGCCTCCAGCCGGAAGTGTGAAGGGGGCGAGATATCCGGTTTCCCTATGAGTGTCTGCCCCGCCCTCTCTGTAACACAGTCAGTGAAGGAAAACAGCAGAGCACGAAATCAAATCCCTGGCTCTGTAACAGTGAAGGACTCAGAGGGGGGAGGGGAGAGTGGCCAGAGGGCAGGGACACACACACTCCCACATGCACACAGAAGAAAACATTGCTAGCCCCCGTTTCTTTTGCATCAGAAACGGGGCTTTTTTACTAGTTTCCTAATGATACCTAACATTCAAGTTGCTTGTTTGGCTGCTGTCACACACTGAACAAAGGATTTCATTGTATTGTCCATAGTGATGCCTAGATCCTTTTCCTGGGTAATGACTCCTAATGTAGAATTTAGTTTGGGTTATTCTATTCTATGTGCATCACTTTCCACTTGTCTACACAGTGTGGGGGGTTTTTTCTTCTGCTATCTGGATGTCCTATCTCCCAGTCTTGCAGTTATTCTCAATATTCTTGTGATTTAACAATTTTGTGTCATCCGCAAATTTGATCACTTCACTCTTCATTCCCATTTCCGGTTCATTTGTAAATATGTTAAAAGGCAACAGTTCCAGTGCAGATTATGTGGGCATTCCACTATTCACCTTTCTCCTTTAGGAAAATGGACTATTTAGAGCAGGGATGTTTAAAATAGTAGATGACAGCTGCAAGGCTGACTCAAGGGTATCAGGTGTCCTAGGTGAGCCTTCAGCTCTCTGCCCCTTCCTCTCAGGGGCAGCTCAATTCCCTACACCCACCCTCTTGTAGTTTAACATCTTCTCTTCCCCTCCCTACTTCTGCAGACTTCCAGCCTCCCCCCTTCCTTTCCCTACAGTTGACCCAGGATAGCCAGCATCTCCTTTTTTATATGCTGTCCAAGTTGGCCAGGATAGCCAGCATCTCCCTCTTTACGTGCTGTCCAAGTTGGCCAGCATCTTCCCTTCCCTACTGTTGACCCAGGATAGCCAATATCTCCCTTTTTATATGCTGAACAAGTTGGCCAGCATCTCCCTCTTTACATGCTGTCCAAGTTGACCAGCATCTTCCCTTCCCCTACTGTTGACCTAGGATAGCCAGCATCTCCCTCTTTATATTCTAAGTTGGCCAGCATCTCCCTCTTTACATGCTGTACAAGTTGGCCAGCATCTTCCCTTCCCCACCCACATCCCACTTCCCTCATTTCCAATTGTTCCTGATGCCCCCTTGCCTCCTTCCACACTGGCCCCGAGGATGACGGCCCATAGTAGATGCATGCCTATCTCACTGCTCAGAAACAGCCTGGAAAAGCTGCCTGTGGTGGGGAAGACCAGGTTTTGTGAGTATTGGAGTTGGTGTGCTGTCTTGAAAATGCATATTTTAATATATTATTTTACTGAAATTTTCTTCAGTGAACAAAACGAGGAGAGTGGATTTCAGCACTGTTTCATTACTGAAAATGGCGCCCACAGCAGACGAGAGAACCGTTGTGCATGACATGTTTCTGAGCACACTGGATACAAGGCAAGTGGCAACCCAACTGGCAACTTGTGATCAGGGTAGGGCAGGCAGCTGTTCAGAGGCTTGGCTATTGGCTTATAGCTCAGGCCTTTAATCACGGAGTGAACTTCAAATAGCTGCAGTTGAGTGGCAGGCAACAGAGGTAAAATTTGTGGGAAGGAGTGGATTGATAAGGCTATACTAAATGATGATTTTCAAGAATTTACAGATCCTGCACTGTTAGGCCTTTGCCACCAATGTAAGTGGGGACTATACATATAGCATCATGACATGGAATAGGTAGACTTGGAAGTGACTTTGGGCCTCACTTCCCCTCCAGATCAGATGGAAAAGAGCAGTCTTAAGTTCCTGACTAGAACTCCGTGGTGAAGCTCACTGCATACACTTGGGTGTGAACGGTGAGATTTATGCATTCGTTATGATGTAGAATGAGACAATGTTGAGCCTACTGTGAGGTTCAACTGTTGCCCTTGAATCATTGAGTTTGGTACTGTGGCAGGAGGGGTTCCAAGTGCCTTTCTCTACCCTATTCTAGGTGTAAGAGAGAAACTTACGCAGAGGTAGATGTATGCATGTATATTTATTTATTTATTAGGATTTATTTACCGCCTTTTTGAAGGAATTCACTCAAGGCGGTGTACAGTAAGAAAAGGTCAAACATGAGCAATAAACAATTACTACAGTATAAATATTCAGCTAATAATACAAAGTATGGCATGGTATACTACTTGCAATGTCAACACAATACGTAATAGAACATTATAATTGGTAGTGAAGGGTAAGGCAGAGTTGTAACATATAGATGGGTAAGAAAGTAGGAAGAATTAGAAAGTAAGGTGACTGATTTGAAGAAAGTTGCACCTGCTAATAAGAATAAGTGCGTTTGCATATTCCATATCATCATGCTGATCAATCCATAGACTGGTGGGTTGTGTCCATCTACCAGCAGGTGGAGATAGAGAGCAATCCTTTTGCCTCCCTATATGTGGTCATGTGCTGCCGGAAACTCCTCAGTATGTTCTCTATCTCAGCAGGTGGTGGTCACACACAGCAGCAGCTCTGGCTAGGCCTCCAAGCCTAATTTTTAGGTTTTGTTGAGTGCCTGGGGTTGAGGGCTCTTTTGAGCAAGTGCAAACCTGGTGGCGCCAGGTCCCTCCTTTTCTCCCCCCTCCCGCTGGCTCCGTTAAAAAAAAAAAAAATGTATTATGAAGTTTGTGCATTTTGCCAATCCTGTTCTGATTCTCTTATTCTGCACCCTAGGAACGCCTGTATTGTGTAAAAGTAGATGTTTTGCATACACATATACCTTCAGGTAGTTCTATAAATCTTACTTGAGCATGTAAAACTCTGTTCTTACACACTCTCACCTCATTGTATTACCTCCTTAATGTCTCAGTCTGATTTCTGCATAGGATTCTGATGAGGATCATAATGGCGCCATCATGGTTTAGTTAGATTCATCATTGGGGGTGGTTTAGTTGGAAGAGCTTTTATCCTAGGGGAGCTACTTCTCATCTGTACCTTTGGACCCCTTGTTATAATTATATTAAATGGTATTTTACTTTAAAACAAAACCAAAAAAAACATAAAACGGTTAGGTTTCAAAATATGGTCACCATTCTTTTTACAGGACTGTGAGTTTTCGGAGTCGTGTGTTGCCTACCGATTCGGTGTGGATGGAAGATGCAAAACTTAAAGGCTTAGAGATCTGCCATCCTCAGGTATTCCTCACGGAGAGAATGAAAATGAAATTGTGATGCAGAATGATTGACAGCAATTGATGATTTGGTATCCTGTTAGTTATAACAGGATAACATATTCTTGAACGTTCTTAAGCAGGCACATTCTTGATCCTCCACTACCCCAGTTGCAAAGGACTCAAATATAAATCAATATATGCATCCAGCTTCTCCTACACCAGCACGCAACTATGGAGTGCACTACCAAAGGCCTTAAAAACAATGCGCGACCAAGAAGGCAGGTCCGGTTTCTGAGTATTTGTTGTTGTTACATTTGTACCCCGCGCTTTCCCACTCATGGCAGGCTCAATGCGGCTTACATAGGGCAATGGAGGGTTAAGTGACTTGCCCAGAGTCACAAGGAGCTGCCTGTGCCTGAAGTGGGAATTGAACTCAGTTCCTCAGGACCAAAGTCCACCACCCTAACCATGTGGCCGCGCAGGCTTCTGCTTCTGTGAGTCTGACGTCCTGCACATACGTGCAGGACGTCAGACTCACAGAAACAGAAGCCTGCGCAGCCTTGTACATGGAATGTTGCTAGTGGAATAGCAACATTCCATGTAGAATCTCCAATAGTAGCAACATTCCATGTAGAATCTCCAATAGTAGCAACATTCCATGTAGAACCTCCAATAGTAGCAACATTCCATGTAGAATCTCCAATAGTATCTATTTTATTTTTGTTACATTTGTACCCTGCGCTTTCCCACTCATGGCCAATGCGGCTTACATGGGACAATGGAGGGTTGAGTGACTTGCCCAGAGTCACAAGGAGCTGCCTGTGCCGGGAATCGAACTCAGTTCCTCAGTTCCCCAGGATCAAAGTCCACCACCCTAACCACTAGGCCACTCCTCCCACTCACACATTTGGCAGAAATATATAAATACGATATCCCCACGAGCACGCAGTCAAGTACTTAATGGGCTACCTTGGGGTAGAGGAGGAGATTAGAATTGATAAGTTATGAGATATGGAACATGACAAGGAGGGGAGGGGGGATGAGGGGAGGGGGGAAAAGAATGCACACGACCAGATAGCGAAGGCCTGAATGGTGGAGCTTTTAATTGATAAGCATTGTTGACGTTAAAGGTACACTTTAGTGAAGTTGTAATATCAGGGTACAACATTGACAGAATAAGCAATTGGCTACCAGAGGAGAATGGGAGAGGGGGGAAGGGAGGAAGTGGGAGGGGTAGACAGTAATATTAAAAGTTATAAAAATTGATGCCTGTTAGTTAGCAATTATTGCACAATCACATTGGGATCTGATGTTTGATCTGTGCAGAGTTTGTATGAAAATATTCATTGTGTTGCAGCACCAATAAAAAATGTTTAAAACTAAAAACAATGCACGACCTAACTGCCTTCCGGAAATGACTAAAGACCAACCTGTTCAAAAAGACATACCATTATGAGACATCATAAATGACCTAACATCGAAACTCTACCAGAACCAGATAAAACCAAATTCTTTACGCCTGATTGCTTCAACTAATTTGTCACCAGTGAACATTAACGTCCTACCCCCCTATCTCTCGTGCCTGAAATGAACTGTTTATCCAACTTACTTTATAACTTACTTCAACATTTATGAACTTTAATCTAGTAATACGTTGTATTTCTCATTCTGGAAATGGCGATCGCCATTACGGCGTACTGTAAGCCACATTGAGCCTGCAAATAGGTGGGAAAATGTGGGATACAAATGCAACAAATAAATTAATAGGGCTCCCAGTTTATTTTGATTCTGTGCCTGTAGTTGCAAAGTTTGCCACTTGTGGAATTGTGACACTTTACCAGGCAGCTACAGATGTGGCCGCTCACTTTCTTCTTGCCGACTTGCTCCTTGGACTCGCACGTTATTCTTGTTCTGCAGTTCCCAGGCACACTGCCACGTTGCTGTCTTTTTTTTTTTTTTTTATGTTGGCATTAACTCCCAGCTGCCATTACCTTCCTCCCTGCCACCAGGCTTACTGTTGTTGTCTTCCTCAACGCTGCTTCCGCTGCAAGCCTCACAGTATACAGAGCCACAAGCATGGATAGCAGAAGGAAAATGGTGAAACCCCCACTCTCCAGATTCATCTGACTGAGAGGGTGGCACTCGATAGCAAAGCTAACTCTCACAGTAACATAGTAACATAGTAGATGACGGCAGAAAAAGACCTGCACGGTCCATCCAGTCTGCTCAACAAGATAACTCATATTTGCTGCTTTTTGTGTATACCCTACTTTGATTTGTACCTGTGCTCTTCAGGGCACAGACCGTATAAGTCTGCCCAGCACTATCCCCGCCTCCCAACCACCAGCCCTGCCTCCCAACCACCGGCTCTGGCACAGACCGTACAAGTCTGTCCAGCACTATCCCCGCCTCCCAACCACCAGTCCCGCTTCCCACCACCGGCTCTGGCACAGACCGTATAAGTCTGCCCAGCACTATCCCCGCCTCCCAACCACCAGCCCTGCCTCCCGATCTTGACTAAGCTCCTGAGGATCCATTCCTACTACTACTACTACTACTTATCATTTCTGTAGCGCTGTACACTTGAACATGCTTCAAGGCCCAAGATATATGACCAAACCTGTCTATGGAGACACTATATAGTTTTAAGGTTGCAAATACTACGCTGACTTAGAAACGTGTTTTCAGAGCTTTTTTCCCAGTCTAGTTTCAGACGTTACCGCATACTGTTACAAAACAGTAGAGGGCTTTCTGGTCCTTGCTTGCATTATTTACTTGGACACACTCAATTCCTTCCTAGACTTTAGGCATGTTTTGGACTGGTGCTGGTCTCCCTGCTCTCCAGAGGTTTTATTATACCTATTTTCTCCAAATGTTTCAATCTCCATGGCCCTTGGAAACAGCTATTCAGAAGCATTACCACAAGGACTTTGCTGGGTATCCCCCGCTACAGGAACTTACAGATAAGCAGTGGCTTACCTAAGTTGGCTGCCACCCGGGGTGGGTTGCCGCTATGTCCCTTCGGCGCATCGTGCCCCCCCTCCCCCAAAGAGCATCATTCTCACCATCTGGGGGTGCACAGTGTTGGTTCTGCTGGTCCCCTGCCCCAGAACAGGAAGTAAGGTCAGAGGGGGCAGGGAACCGACGGAGCTGACAGCCACGCAACTGCTCCGTGCACCCCTTTGCTGCCTGCACCTGGGGCAGACCGCCCCACTCTTGGGTACACTAGAGCAGATGGCATTTGCTTCCTACCTATTCAGCTCCCTTTTCATTCTAATGAAACTGAAAGTAAAACAGGTTGCTGCTTGTTCTTTTCACTAGCTCCAACCTTTCTGAGCAGAATATTCTTGGGCATCTCTGACCAGCACTCTGGGCTATAGCACTATGACCACTCCAGAGGAAGCACGTCGTAGCAGATGATTCAGTTTGCTCACTGTTCTGGCAACCTTAACTACTTGAACACAACCTTTATTCTCCTTTACTCAGAATGTCTCACTGTACAGCTGCATAACCAGATCCTCTTGTCTTCTTTTATCTCTCTGCTACAACAATTGTATTTCTTCCCTGTTATAGCACTACCATAACAGACCTTTGTAAGCCACATTGAGCCTGCAAATAGGTGGGAAAATGTGGGATACAAGTACAATAAAAAATAAATAATAATAACCACAATATATATCCTCCTTAGAATAGAACAAATAAACGGATCCATAGGCCCTTTTACACTATATGCAGAAAATTCAATATCAGATAAAGACAGTAAAGTCCATCAAGTGGGGGAGTAGCCTAGTGGTTAGTGCAGTGGACTTTGATCCTGGGGAGCTGGGTTTGATTCCCACTGCAGCTCCTTGTGACTGTGGGCAAGTCACTTAACCCTCCATTGCCCCAGGTACAAAATAAGTACCTGAATATATGTAAACTGCTTTGAATGTAGTTGCAAAAACCTCCGAAAGGCAGTATATCAAGTCCCATTTCCCTTTCTCCCTTTCCCTTATGACATCACAATATCAGAAGTGAGCCAAGTATCGGGCAATCAAGCCATTGTGACATCACTGATGAGGTTGGCTCTTATTGGTGGAATGAGTGGAGGAGTAGCCTAGTGGTTAGTGCAGTGGACTTTGATCCTGGGGAACTGAGTTCAATTCCCACTGCAGCTCCTTGTGACTCTGGGCAAGTCACTTAACCCTCCATTGCCCCAGGTACAAAATAAGTACCTGAATATACAGTGGGGGAAATAAGTATTTGATCCCTTGCTGATTTTGTAAGTTTGCCCACTGACAAAGACATGAGCAGCCCATAATTGAAGGGTAGGTTATTGGTAACAGTGAGAGATAGCACATCACAAATTAAATCCGGAAAATCACATTGTGGAAAGTATATGAATTTATTTGCATTCTGCAGAGGGAAATAAGTATTTGATCCCCCACCAACCAGTAAGAGATCTGGCCCCTACAGACCAGGTAGATGCTCCAAATCAACTCGTTACCTGCATGACAGACAGCTGTCAGCAATGGTCACCTGTATGAAAGACACCTGTCCACAGACTCAGTGAATCAGTCAGACTCTAACCTCTACAAAATGGCCAAGAGCAAGGAGCTGTCTAAGGATGTCAGGGACAAGATCATACACCTGCACAAGGCTGGAATGGGCTACAAAACCATCAGTAAGACGCTGGGCGAGAAGGAGACAACTGTTGGTGCCATAGTAAGAAAATGGAAGAAGTACAAAATGACTGTCAATCGACAAAGATCTGGGGCTCCACGCAAAATCTCACCTCGTGGGGTATCCTTGATCATGAGGAAGGTTAGAAATCAGCCTACAACTACAAGGGGGGAACTTGTCAATGATCTCAAGGCAGCTGGGACCACTGTCACCACGAAAACCATTGGTAACACATTACGACATAACGGATTGCAATCCTGCAGTGCCCGCAAGGTCCCCCTGCTCCGGAAGGCACATGTGACGGCCCGTCTGAAGTTTGCCAGTGAACACCTGGATGATGCCGAGAGTGATTGGGAGAAGGTGCTGTGGTCAGATGAGACAAAAATTGAGCTCTTTGGCATGAACTCAACTCGCCATGTTTGGAGGAAGAGAAATGCTGCCTATGACCCAAAGAACACCGTCCCCACTGTCAAGCATGGAGGTGGAAATGTTATTTTTTGGGGGTGTTTCTCTGCTAAGGGCACAGGACTACTTCACCGCATCAATGGGAGAATGGATGGGGCCATGTACCGTACAATTCTGAGTGACAACCTCCTTCCCTCCGCCAGGGCCTTAAAAATGGGTCGTGGCTGGGTCTTCCAGCACGACAATGACCCAAAACATACAGCCAAGGCAACAAAGGAGTGGCTCAGGAAGAAGCACATTAGGGTCATGGAGTGGCCTAGCCAGTCACCAGACCTTAATCCCATTGAAAACTTATGGAGGGAGCTGAAGATGCGAGTTGCCAAGCAACAGCCCAGAACTCTTAATGATTTAGAGATGATCTGCAAAGAGGAGTGGACCAAAATTCCTCCTGACATGTGTGCAAACCTCATCATCAACTACAGAAGACATCTGACCGCTGTGCTTGCCAACAAGGGTTTTGCCACCAAGTATTAGGTCTTGTTTGCCAGAGGGATTAAATACTTATTTCCCTCTGCAGAATGCAAATAAATTCATATACTTTCCACAATGTGATTTTCCGGATTTAATTTGTGATGTGCTATCTCTCACTGTTACCAATAACCTACCCTTCAATTATGGGCTGCTCATGTCTTTGTCAGTGGGCAAACTTACAAAATCAGCAAGGGATCAAATACTTATTTCCCCCACTGTATGTAAACTGCTTTGAATGTAGTTGCAAAAACCTCAGAAAGGTGATATATCAAGTCCCATTTCCCTTTCCCCCTTTCCCTTATGACATCACAATATCAGAAGTGAGCCAAGTATCGGGCAATCAAGCCATTGTGACATCACTGATGAGGTTGGCTCTTATTGGTGGAATGAGTGGAGGAGTAGCCTAGTGGTTAGTGCAGTGGACTTTGATCCTGGGGAACTGGGTTCAATTCCCACTGCAGCTCCTTGTGACTCTGGGCAAGTCACTTAACCCTCCATTGCCCCAGGTACAAAATAAGTACCTGAATATATGTAAACTGCTTTGAATGTAGTTGCAAAAACCTCAGAAAGGTGATATATCAAGTCCCATTTCCCTTTCCCCCTTTCCCTTATGACATCACAATATCAGAAGTGAGCCAAGTATCGGGCAATCAAGCCATTGTGACATCACTGATGAGGTTGGCTCTTATTGGTGGAATGAGTGGAGGAGTAGCCTAGTGGTTAGTGCAGTGGACTTTGATCCTGGGGAACTGAGTTCAATTCCCACTGCAGCTCCTTGTGACTCTGGGCAAGTCACTTAACCCTCCATTGCCCCAGGTACAAAATAAGTACCTGAATATATGTAAACTGCTTTGAATGTAGTTGCAAAAACCTCAGAAAGGTGATATATCAAGTCCCATTTCCCTTTCCCCCTTTCCCTTATGACATCACAATATCAGAAGTGAGCCAAGTATCGGGCAATCAAGCCATTGTGACATCACTGATGAGGTTGGCTCTTATTGGTGGAATGAGTGGAGGAGTAGCCTAGTGGTTAGTGCAGTGGACTTTGATCCTGGGGAACTGGGTTCAATTCCCACTGCAGCTCCTTGTGACTGTGGGCAAGTCACTTAACCCTCCATTGCCCCAGGTACAAAAGAAGTACCTGAATATATGTAAACTGCTTTGAATGTAGTTGCAAAAACCTCAGAAAGGCGGTATATCAAGTCCCATTTCCCTTTCCCTTATCTGATTCTTGATGCGTTGTTGTTGATCTCTGTTTTCCCTCCTTTCTTTTAACTAGGGATCTTCTGTGCTTATTGCTCAAATATATAACAATAAATATCCAAACCAGGACACAAAGGGGCTTATTTTCAAAGCACTTAGCCTCCCAAAGTTCCATAGAAACGTATGGAACTTTGGGAGGCTAAGTGCTTTGACAATATGCCTCAAAGTTACCAAAACTCAAAATTATTCAAACACAAATTCACATCAAGGGCTACCAAAGGAGTGTTAGTGTGTGTTTCATATATTTTTATGAATACCTTCAGAATTTCCACTCATTACTGCAAGTGATAATATCACTGCCTGGTGGTTCATTGGGTAATTCTTTTTATGTATTTTTTTGTGCTGGTCAGATGATATTAATCCTCAATTCACCTGCTATTAATTGTGATATAAATATATATATATAACCAATAGCCAATGCTGCTAATATATAGTCAATAAACCCACATGCACATCTTGTGATCCATGAATGCTCCATCTTGTTGAGTCAAAAAATGTTCAGTAGCTTCTGTTCTGTTTCTGTGAGTCTGACGTCCTGCACGTACAATGTGCAGGATGTCAGAAACAGAACAAAGCCTTAGGAGGAAGAAGAGGACCTCCTCGACTGGCGGGGATTGGGGTCCCCCGCCAGCAAAGGTAGCCCATGGCGACGGCGGGGGAAGGTTGGCGGCGGGAGGGGGGTCGAGAGGGTCGTCGGCAGGGGGGTCCAGGGCCAAATCTACGGGGGCCCAGGCCCCCCTGGCCCCACGTAGCTACGCCACTGTGTGGTACGACCAAGGCAATTTACATTGATAATATGCAGGCACTTTGTCTCTAGTGGGTTTTCACAATGTAAGTATTTGTTCCTGGGGCAGTGGAAGGTTAAGTGACTTGCCCAGGGTCACAGCGTTTCACTTTTTGTTTCTTCCAAGCTTCCTCCAATTCCATTGTGTAGTTTCTCCTTTTGGTTTTAGGTTAGAAAGTAAGTTATCCAGCTGTGTTAACACATTGAAAAATAAATTTTATTTTTGCTCTTTAATGCAGGAGCGTAACATATTTAATAGAATCTTTGGTGGTTTTCTGATGAGGAAAGCATTTGAACTGGGATGGGCCACTGCTTGCACCTTTGGGTGAGTGTTTTACTTTTGCTACAAGTTAGACCATAGATCAGCTCAGAGGTGGAATGGGAGAGTTCCTGGTGGGAACTTGCTTTCTTCAAGCCTTTTGCTTTAGTGTCAGCGCCTGCAGGTTCCTGTTGATGCTTTAAATCCTTTTCTATTCTTTCCAACCCAAAGAATTGTACAAAAGGGTCAAAAATGTCTATCTGGGGGACACAAAAACTCTCCAAAAATTTAACAGAAAGGGATCTTCCATCTTAAGTAGAGGAGTGTGGTAGCCGTGTTAGTCCACTCTTAAGGTTATCAATAGAAATCAAACAAAATAAAACATGGAAAAGAAAATAAGATACCACCTTTTTTATTGGACATAACTTAATACATTTCTTGATTAGCTTTCGAAGGTTGACCTTCTTCGTCAGATCGGAAATAAGCAAATGTGCTAGCTGACAGTGTATATAAGTGAAAACATTCAAGCATTACTAGCCCATTATAAACCATAAAGCTGTATGTCTCTGTTGATCACCCCACCCCTCACCTATCCACACCCATCCTGTTAGAATATCAATGATATGCTTTGATGTCCCCATGCATACCTCCTACCCACCCCCATCCTCCCACCCTGTCAGACTGTCATAGTAATGCTTGAATGTTTTCACTTATATACACTGTCAGCTAGCACATTTGCTTATTTCCGATCTGAGGAAGAAGGGCAACCTTCGAAAGCTAATCAAGAAATGTATTAAGTTATGTCCAATAAAAAAGGTATCATCTTATTTTCTTTTCCATGTTTTATTTTGTTTGATTTCTATTGATAACAGAAAGGGATGAAACTTGACATGGGGGGAAAACTGGTGAATATGGGTCAGAATGGAGCAGAGGCTCCCCCCCACCAAAAGAAAAGAGCCAGTGCATTTCAGCGGGAGAAGCAGTTCTAGCTGCTGCAGTGGCGTTCCTAGGCTGGCTGACACCCGGGGCGGATCGCTGGGGGGGTGCCGCGCGCCTGTTGGCTCCGAGTCCGCTCGTTCCCTGGCTGCTGCTCCCTCTGCCCCGGAACAGGAAGTAACCTGTTCCGCGCAAAGGGAGCAGCAAGGAGGGAACGAGCGGAATCGGAGCCAACAGGCACGCGGCACCCCCCCCCAGCGGCGTGCACCCGGGGCGGACCACCCCCACCGCCCCCCCCTTGGTACGCCACTGAGCTTCTGCAGTATAGAAACCTAGTGAAAACATATCCTGTGAACTCCAGAAGGCAGCTCACAATGCAAATACTACAGCAAATATTAGTATTACATTTCACAAACCAAACTTATACTCCACCTACCCTGACCTAGGAGTGAAGCTTATTAGTTGTATGTGCAAAACTAACTCATGTGGAGAGACATTGCCCCTGAGACACATATACCAGTTAAGAAATTCTTTCAAATAGCCTCACCCCTGTTCTTTACCCACCCCCAAATGCTACCATCCCTCAAAATTATCCCAGCAATTGCTGTCATCCACAAACTGCCTGCAACCCCCCCCCCCCAAACCACCCCTAAAACTGTGTCTCCCACTATTGCAGCAGAGGAGTTGGAAAGGATTCCATGAGACATGCTCTGCATGCTTTCACCATCTTTTTCTTCATTTCTGTGTGAAGCTGCAAGGATCACAGATTCCAGTGGGTTTATCAGGTTTTATATATGTTCTGACCAGCTCTGCTGTGAACTGGAACCTTTTAGCTAGGGTTTATATATATATGTGTGTACTGAACTGTTAAAGTGAGGATATGAAAATGGACCATCAAACCCACAGAGTGGTAGGGATGCTTTGCATTTGAGTTAATCAGCACAAATCTATTTCCTTTTAAGAGGATCAAGACCTTACGTTGTGGCTGTGGATGACATCATGTTTCGGAAACCGGTTGAGATTGGATCATTGCTCTTCCTGGCTTCCCAGGTAGGATAATGAATCACCATTGCCCCTTTGTTCTAAGGTTTGGATATGGTTAGATTTGCATTTGTAAAGTTCATGGATACCTTACAGATCGAAATTTGAAAAGTGCACAGGGAAAGAATATCTATAGACACTGATTCCTTCTTTTTCTATGAAGTGCAAAACCATGTGAGTTGTGTTCCTTACCCTATCCTTGGCCCTGAAAACACCTCTATTCAGCGTGGATAGAAATGTAATGTGAATGTGGTTACCATATGTCCGGATTTACCCAGACATGTCCTCTTTTTGAGGGCATGTCCGGGCAAACAGGCGGGCAGATTGCTAGCCTCTCCTCCCCTTACTTACTAGTGCCCTGGTGGTCTAGTAACCTCTTCCACCTTTGGGACAGGAAAGAGCCCCCTCTTTCCTGCCCGGAGCGCTGCCCTGCATGCATCCTTCCTGTTCCTGATCCTTGGCACCGATTCAAAATGGCCGCCGAGAGTTGACGTGACCTCACGAGATTTCAACTCTTGGCGGCCACTTTGAATCGGCGCCGAGGATCAGGAATAGGAAGGATGCATGCAGGGCAGCGCTCTGGGCAGGAAAGAGGGGGCTCTTTCCTGCCCCGAAGAGGTCACTAGACCACCAGGGCAGTAGTAAGGTAAGGGGAGGGGGGGTGACGGGGTATGTGACAGGGGGAGGGGAAAACGTGATAGGGCAGAGCAGGGGTGTGAAAGGGGGCGGGGTGTGTGGTGGGTCGGGGCATGTGTCCTTTTTGGGGGACAAAAAATGGTAACCCTAAATGTGGTACTACTGTGTATTAAGTGGAGTAATTTTGTTCAAATCAGAGTCATAAGAACATCCATACTGGGTCAGACCAGTGGTCCATCTAGCCTAGTATCCTGTTTCCAACAGTGGCCAATACAGCTCACAAGTACCTGTTAGAATCCCAAAGAGAAGCAACATTCCGTGCTACCAATCCCAGGGCAAGGTTACAAGCTCATGGTGGACTATTTTCAAAGGCATAATTCAAGGATTTGTACACAGAAATGGACTATTTGAAAATCATTTATCCTGTGTAAATTTAGGGGAGACTTCCTGTAGGTGGTTGGCTTTAAAGCACTTACCTCTTGGAGTCTCAAAGGCATTCTCCTAAGTGTACAGATAAAAACGTAGCTGCAAAAATAACAGGGTGAGATCTGTGCACTTGGTTTTGCTAAGCTGATTTTCAAGGGAAAATTAGTTTGTGGGCGAAATGCTACCCACACAGTTTTACAGTTTGTGCATACGTTTTGCAAGTTGTCTCCATGGAGTTTAGCCATGAATGACTGACTGGGATATGTTATAGCAGAGAACATTTTGATGCCTTCACTATGCTGTGGTCTAAAATACTTGTAAATGTATGTTATTTATTTGTGTATATATATTTTTTTTAATTTTTTGAAATCTTTATTAAGCATTGAAAAGACAATACAACAGCAGGTAAAACATAGGAGTAAATGCAAAATGCCATTCAAGATAAACCCAACCAGAGTACCCTAGAGCATAAACTCTGCCTCACTATAAGAACATACAAAAACAATCTCAATGCAGCTATGGTTAGAAGCTATAACCTCAAAGTTTGGGTATTTTTGGTGAAATACCCTCACACCCCACCCCCATGACCACAACTAACCCTCCCGCCGAAACCAACCCCAAAAGAAAAAGGTTAGCCACCAGTCACTTCTTACTAACCCACTTTCATATCGCTCAACACTTACTGCTTCGCGAGCTCTGCCTGATCTCAAAATAATGGCGCCGCTTACAGAAGATGCAGTCAACTGTTATAAAGTTGGTACACACATATGTCACTTCCTTTTCAAAAAATCAAAAAATATTGCTATTTGGATAAAAAAGTTTTTTATTGTAAGAAAACACTCCAATCTACAGTCTGATTTAAACCTTCAGGGGAAATGGTATGAAGTCTGTAAATACAGTCGGCTTCATGCTGTTGTAACATCTTTATCAGATCACCCCCTTGCTTATTTCCTGGCTCCTTGTCAATGGCAAAACATCTCAATTCATTGAAACAATGGCAGTGGAGGAGTGGCCTAGTGGTTAGGGTGGTGGACTCTGGTCCTGGGGAACTGAGGAACTGAGTTTGATTCCCACTTCAGGCACAGGCAGCTCCTTGTGACTCTGGGCAAGTCACTTAACCCTCCATTGCCCCATGTAAGCCGCATTGAGCCTGCCATGAGTGGGAAAGCGCAGGGTACAAATTTAACAAAAATAAAATAGATACTATTGGAGATTCTACATGGAATGTTGCTACTATTGGAGATTCTACATGGAATGTTGCTATTCCACTAGCAACATTCCATGTAGAAGGCTGCGCAGGCTTCTGTTTCTGTGAGTCTGACGTATGTGCAGGACGTCAGACTCACAGAAGCAGAAGCCTGCGCGGCCACATTGGTGGATTGGTGGAATAGCAACATTCCATGTAGAATCTCAAATAGTAGCAACAGTGGAGGAATGGCCTTGTGGTTAGGGTGGTGGACTTTGGTCCTGAGGAACTGAGCTCAATTCCTAGCACAGGCAGCTCCTTGTGACTCTGGGCAAGTCACTTAACCCTCCATTGCCTCATGTAAGCCGCATTGAGCCTGCCATGAGTGGGAAAGTGCGGGGTACAAATGTAATAAAAATAAAAAATTACTTACAGTGAGACTGTAAACATTTCTGTTAAAAAAGTTTTTTTTTAATTTGGTTTGTGTTCCAATGGGTGTGATGTCATACCCATGTACAACTTTTGATGTGGGCATAGAATCGCATATACTAGAAAATCGGTTTTACAATCAGTAAAAAAAACTTTTAAAATTTGCTATCGTCAACTTGATTGCCAAGTGACCACGCATATACTGCATGTACTGCATATTTAAAATGTCCAGTGAAAGGTGTACTTTGCATCATTACGTTTGATCCCTTGTCAAAAAAAGCCGCAGGACTCAAGATTTCCTTAAGATGCTTCTCCCTAGAATAAGCTATAATGGTATCTCCGCAAACGCAGGACGAAACTATATAATCTCCCATTTTTTTCTAATTCGCTCTATTGTTGTACTGAAAGCGCAATACTTCAAAACACTAATTTGTGCTGACTCTTGTTCTTTCTTCTTACCATGAGCAGAAAGCAATAAATATCTATCATTGAAACAAGCTCTTTTGTAAACCTGTTTCAATGTCGTCTTGTGCTCCAATGTAGACTTCACTATCCTCATGTACTTATAATCACATATATCTGTACAGTTCCTCTTAATCCTTAGGAACTGTGAATATGGTAGACTGTCCACTAAATGCCTCAGATGACAACTTGAATAAAATAGAAAAGTATTTCTATCAGTAGGCTTATTATAAACACTACTTACAAAACTTCCTTTTTGTTCAGTTTCCAAATCCCAAAAATGTATTTTGGAATAAGAATACCTTTCCATAAACTATTTGATTTGTTATAACTATTTAGCCAAACCAAGAAACTCGAAATTCCTTTGAAGTGCCTGTCCAAAGCAAAAACACATTATCAATATATCTTCACCAACGAAATATCTTCTGTCTGAGAGGGGAACACTCAATCCATTCCTGTTCAAACTTAGACATAAAAAGATTGTCTATTGAGGGAGCAGAAATAGCCCCCCATTGCTACCCCCCTCTGATCTCTAAGTCCAATTGGTAGAGAATCCACAAACGTGGAGAACTCAACGAAATCCCACGGATAGTCACAATACAACAAAACAATGGGTAAAAAACCAGGAGTTCCAGAGTAAAGATGAACCAAACTTTATTAATCAGTATATTGACTCGACACAACGTTGTGTTTCGGCCAAAGGGCCTACATCAGGAGTCTACAAATAAAAACAATATATAAACAAAATATAAAAGAATATAACACTAAAAACAAATGATAATACATATATAATCTGAAAACTGTGCAAATATCAAATGAGAAAATAAAGAACAAAACAGCAAGAGCATTCATACGTCATGAAACATGAACATCTTGAAAGTAAATAAAGCTTAAAACATATATATAATATACAATTTAAAATTTAAATGCTATGCAAATGTGATGTGATTTTAAAGTGAAAAGCTAATATAAAGAACAAAACAGCAAGAGCGTTCATATAACACGAAGCATAATAATAGTAAATAAAACCTAAAACATTGATATGAATAAATACTTCCATTTTTTTTTAAATGAACATACACAAAATGAAACAATCCAGAGAAAAGTAGGACAAACCTAAATACTCGAGAACGATAATGATGATCCATAATTAGCAATGTTGTAAAATACAGTCTGTATTGTAGTGGTCTGTGAAAATAGTAAAAAGCACACCACAGTAACTAAACAGAAAGGGAAAACTACTGTAACGTGATGCACTGCCTGAACACATAAGGAAGTGCTGGCTATGGCTGTTAAAACTAGAGCCGAAATGTGACCGTTAAAAACGAGAATTGTTTTAAACCAGAAACAGTCCAATTGGCCATCAAACATTTAAAAAAAAAGTGTTTTATGGCAATCTGTGCTAATTGAACCAAAACAATTGTGGGAATCAAATGCAGCCTTGGCTGACGGTCAAAAACCTCATGTACTACCTGGAGTGCTTCACCCTGTGGGCTTTGGAGGAACTGTACCAGATATATGTAATTATAAGAAGTACACAAGGATATTGAAGTCTAAATTGTAGCATAGAGGATATCCAAGAAGGACATTGAAGAGGGCTTATAAAAGAGCTCGTTTCAATGATAGATTTGTTGCTTTTTATTCATGGTCAGAGGAACGAACAAGAGTCGGCACAAATTTGTTTTGAAGTATTGTACCTTCAGTACAACAATAGTACAAATCATTAGAGAAAAATGGGAGATTTTGCAGTTTTGTCCTGCGTTTGCAGAGATACCATTAAGAACAGTTTTTTCTAGGGGGAGTAATCTTAAGGAAATCTTGAGTCCTGTAGCATTTTTTGACAAGAGCTCAAACGTAATGATGCAAACTACACCTTTCACTGGACATTTTAAACGTGGTAAGTGCAGTATATGCATGGTCACTTGGCAAAGAAGAGATTTTATCAATCCAGTTGATGGTAGAAAATATTTAAAAAAAATTTTTTTTCTAATTGTAAAATGGATTTCATAGTATATGTGATTCTTTGCCCACGTCAAAAGTTGTACATAGGTATGACATCACTTCTATTTAAAATTAGTATGTTGGAGTTATTTCCGATCTGACGAAGAAGGGCAACCTTCGAAAGCTAATCAAGAAATGTATTAAGTTATGTCCAATAAAAAAGGTATCATCTTATTTTCTTTTCCATGTTTTATTTTGTTTGATTTCTATTGATAACCTTAAGAGTGGACTAACACGGCAACCACACTCCTCTACTTATGTTGGAGTACAAATTGAATTTAAAAAGAAATTTGTCACAGGAACCTTTAGTCTCACTGAAGCAATTTTGCATTGTTTCAATGAATTAAGCTGTTTTGTCATTGACAAGGAGCCTGCAAAGAAGTGAGGGAGATAAAGATGTTAAGCAGAGTGAAGTGTGTTGGATTTATAGACGTCATACCATTGTCTCTGCAGGTTTAAACTAGACTGTAGATTGGAGTGTTTTCTTATTAAAAACAAAAAAAAACCTTTATCCAAATAGCAATGTTTTTTTCAGAAAGCCACTGTGGTTGTTTTGACAGCTGTTTCTTTTTGAAGAGGAAGTGACATATGTGTGTTTCAGCTTTATAACAGTTGATGGTGTCCGCTGTAAACGAAGCCATTTTTTTGAGATTTGGCAGAACTCATGAAGCAGTTAAGTGTTGAGCGACATGAAAGTGGGTTAGTAAGAAGTGACCGGTGGCTAACCTTTTTCTTTTGTTTCAGTATATGGCACGAAGATTGAGCATATTATGAATGGAGTAATGAACCGCTGAGGAAGCCAGTGTAGCTGTGTGGAAGGGCCATTTTTTGTTATTTTAAATATAAGGTGCTTTTAGTCAGGGGCGTAGCCAGACAACAGATTTTGGGTGGGCCTAGGCAAGAAGTGGGTGAGCACTAAGTGCTCTTCCCCCCTCACCCCCCCCAACCACCACCCAAAAAATATCTCAGCTGGCAGGAAAATGCTTCTTTCCACCTTGGCAGTCTGTAGCAGGCATGCGCTGAAAACTGAGCATGCGCAGGTGCCAGTATCATGGAGAGTAGCGTTTTCGTTACTATCAGGGGGAAGTCTTCAGCTGACGGAGCTTGGGATTCCCAACAGCTACCGCTAAGCGTGTGCTACTGTTGGGTGGGCCTGAGCCCTAAGTGAGTGGGCCCGGGCCCAGCCAGGCCCACCTGTGGCTACACCACTGCTTTTAGTAAGAGTTAGTCACATTTAAATTTTTTGCACTAAATCAGCAATGTGTTAAATGGAGAGGTTTATTTTTTTTTTATTTTTAGTGGACTAATGAAAGATAAAGCAACTGCTGATTGAAAGATTACGTTTTTCTTTCATTGCGGTAGCTGAGCTCCCTTTTTCCTCCCATATCTGAGTGTGCTGAGATTCATTTTTCCCTTGCAGTGAGGGACATTTTTCATTCTTATTGTAGTTGAGTCCTCCTCATTTGGTTGCTTCAGATTTCTTAGTCCTGGTAAAATCCCTTTGGTAGTTTTTATTTAATTATTTAGGGCCCTGTTTACTAAGGCGCATTAGGGTTTTAACATGCCTACAATTAGCGTTCGTGCTAACCATGTAGGCGCCTATAGGGATATTGTAGGCGCTTACGCGGTTAACGTGCGTTAAAAACAATAACGCGCCTATAACGCTTCTTAGTAAACAGGGCCCTTAATGTTTTATTTTGGATTTGGCTCTGGTCTTTTGGTCCCCATGCTTTTTGTTGGTTTCCTTTGTGCGTGGGGGGGTGTATGTGGCTGATTACCCTCCTTGCCTCAGGGAAATTAAAAAAATAACCAAACACAAACCTAAAAAAACTGCATGGTGGCCTCCTGATTTTTTTTAAGATCAGAAAAATAATTCAAGTGTTCTCCTCAACCTGGTTGTATGGAGATTCGATTCAAGATTGATAGATGTATTTCTTTTGGTTCGTGCTATATACAAAGTTGACACTGCCACGTGTGAGAAAAGATCCTGGTGTCAAATGATCAGGTTTTCTTTTTCCAAGTGTCTTTAAGTGCCAGACACATGCATCACTGAATTTGATGTCATCATTTTCTAAGGTTTGTTACACAGAGGGAACTCACATCCAGGTCCGTGTACACACAGAAGTCTTTGACCCGCAAACTAGAAAAAACAGCACAACAAACATCTTTCATTTCACATTTATGTCTGAGAATGAGGTCCCACAGATTATACCCAAAACATATGGAGGTAAGTAGCAATCAGCTGTGCAGTATTTAACCCATATTTCGAAACTGTTTTTGTGTTACTTTCAGTTAAAAGTATCACAACTGATTAAGAGAGTCCTATATATAAAGCAGGAGAGTAGCCAGACTTCGAGGTGGGAGGGGGCCAGAGCCCAAGGTGGGGGAGCACATTTTGGCCACCACCCCCCTCCGCTGCTGCACCCCCTCCGCCTCCCACTGCCGCCTCTGTACATCTTGACTGGTGGGGGGTCCCCAACCCCCGCCAGCTGAAGACTTCGCTGGCCTCCGGCGCCGCCGCATTGCTTGCCCTGCTCTCTTTTCCCCTCACGTTCGGCACGCTCCTTTTAGTGAAAGGACTCTTTAGCCTGGAGAGAAGGTGGCTGAGAGGTGATATGATAGAGGTTTACAAAATAATGAGCGGGATAGAACGGACAGATGTGAAGCGTTTGTTTACGCTTTCTAACAATAATAGAACCAGGGGACACGATGAAATTAGAATGTGGTAGGTTTAAAACAAATCGGAGAAAGTTTTTCTTTACTCAGCGCGTAGTTAGACTCTGGAACTCATTGCCGGAGAAGGTAGTGACGGCAGCTGGCCTTGCTGAGTTTAAAGGGGGTCTGGACAGATTTCTGAAGGAAAAGTCCATTGATCGTTATTACATTTTGGGTTTTTTGCCAGGTTCTTGGGGCCTGGATTGGCCGCTGTCGGAAACAGAGTGCTGGGCTTGATGGACCTTTGGTCTTTTCCCAGCGTGGCAGTGCTTATGTGCTTATGAGCATGCTCAATTTCACTAAAAGGAGCGTGCCCGATGTGAGGGGAATAGAGAGCAGGGCAGGCAATGCGGAGGCGGTGGCGCCGCCGCAGACCAGCACTGGACGAAGTCTTCAGCTGTTGGGGGTTGGGGACCCCAGCCAGCCAACCAAGGGCCCAGAGCAAATTTGGGGGGGGGGGGGCAGGCCCCCGTGGCCCCACCTAGCTACGTGACTGATATAAAGTGGATCCCTTCTATGGAGAATTTCAGCTTTGTACATTCAGGAATGTTTGTTACATCAGGAGAGAGCAGTGGGTTGCCTCTCTCTTGAGTCTAGTTCTGTTCATTAATTTTCATAAATAATACTGCAGAGGATTTGGTATATGAGATATTGATAAGTCACAATCAGATAAGAGATTTCAGGGCAATCCCTCTCTGACCTAAAAGTGACAAAACAGTGGTCAAGGCGGTGCCTTTACCTCACGCTACCTTACCTGCCAGCTGCTACATCATTGAATTTCTGTGCACAGATGTTGTTCATCTAAAATTTAATGCTTTTTTTGTTAGCCAGATACAGATGTTTATACATTATGAACAGGAAAGGCAGGTCATTACGTTGAACGTTAATGGCATGGGCAAGACAAGATTTGATTTAATTCATTCAGACATTTATAATCTGCTTTTTTTTTTCTTTTTTTTGCACTAAGGCCAGGGAAGCACATCAGAAAACTATAACTAATTAAAAAGAAAAAGTAGTAAGGTCTGCATAGCACTGTATTTATGCATCCTGCATTTTGTTTCATGTTTTTTTTTTATTTCTCCTGTCTTAAGAGTCAATGCTGTATTTAGATGGGAAGCGTCACTATAATGCAGCCATGAAGAATGCAAGTGCACCATAGACAGCAGCTACGATGGAGCAGGACTACAAGTGACATTTTGGACAACCCACACCAAAGAGCTTGTCCGCTTGCCTGAACAGATTGAACCAAGGGATGAAAGACTGTAGCGGACACCGCTGCTTCTGACTGTTACTACTATGCCTATATATTTTACAGCTTTGATTGATAAGAGTGGTATAAAATGTTTTATTATAAATAAATAGATGCATGAGCATAACAGATGATTATTTCTTTGTAAATATATGGTGGTCATTATTGTGGAAACATATCTGAGTGTAAGTAGCAGCCTTTGCACATGTAAGTACCGTTTTCAGAAAGGTTCTATTTACAGGCAGATATCCACATTGTGTAGAAATGTGGCTTAGGCAAGACTACAGTCAACCCCTGTATTCCGCATTTTATAAAGCGATTGTGAGAACCGAGAAGCTCTTGCAGTCCCAAGCAGATGGAAATAACAATGTACTATATATATGCTCAAATATAAGCTTATCTGAGTATCCTGCCCAAAGAAGACCCCCTGGAAGCCCTGACCAGACCCTGGGAGACCCTCTGGAAGACTACTACTACAGTCCCTGGGAGACTCCCTGGAGAACCCCTGGAACCCAAGAAATTCCCCATGTGGACCCCAGAAGACCCCCACCCTGGACCACCAATTCAACCTTTTAGGTGAGGGAGGGGGAATAGGGGACTTTGGGGGGGAGTAGTGGTGCTTGAGGGTGGAGGCTGGAAGTTGGGGGGGGGGGACCCTGAGCTAGTGGCCCAGAAGCATTGGGCCACTGTTTTGCGGCCTGATGCTAAAGTTGAGGTTACTTTAACATGGTTTTTGGGCCCTAATGTAACTTGCAAAGTATCGCCGCAAGTTGCGTTACGTCATTTGCATATTTTGCATCTCATTACTAAATAACCCTCGGCAAGGTATTTTTAGAAAAGTAGCTGTTTAAGTCATGTTAAGAGTCAATTAACGCAACTTAAAGCCACTTAATGAATCCCCCCTCCTTAGTGTCTGTTTGACAGGAAAAGGGAGTATCACTTTGCTGCAGTTTTCGTGCCCCTTAGGATGTTATTTTCTGTAACATATTCTGTATTTTTAAAAATAATGCATACATAAACAAAATGGAAGAAAGTTTTCAACGTTGAGTTGAGGTGTGTGTCTATCAGTAGTTTTGTACAAGGCCATCTAATTTTTGCCCCAAATCTTGAGAAATCAAAAACAGCTTAAGCAACTGAAATTTCGAGATCTAATTTTTACCAGCACCAACAGTTTTCTGTTTCCCACAAACCAATGTTCTATGCTGAGGATGGAGGTCGGGGTCAGGTGGAACACCTCCCTCAAGGATCAATTCTTAAATGTCCTCCTCTTTCAATTATAACTCCTGCCCATATGTTCTCTGTAAGCCCCAATGAATGGGAGATTCCAGCTCTAACTTTTAATTTGCTCAGGACAGGCTCAAGCCATCCTAAACGGCAAGAGAAGTCCTGTTTTATTGGATTTAAATTTTTTCAGATGATAATATTGGGCATTATCGAGATTAGGGAAAAATTTTGAAATATATTTATATTAATAAAATAGATGTTTGTGTAGAAATGGCTGGTTATAAAATTACGTATATGCACATAAAAATGTGTCTAATGCATTTTATATGTTGTTATTGATGCAGAGCAGAGGCATTTCCAGGGGGTGGGGTATGGACTTTCACACATAACTTTTGCTTGAAAAATTTCTGCATACTGAATAGCAGGCATAAATGTGTACATGTAGTTCCATTACGTCCCACAGATCAATCCAGAGACGTGGGGTTATCTCCATTTACCAGAAGGTGGAGACAGAGAGAACACCAGGACTCTGCCATACAGGATATTGTGCAGCAGCCTCATTTTTCAGACTACCCATTTTCAGTACAGAACCGAGAGCTTCACCCATTTTTTTTTTTTTTTTTGCTGCAGAGTGCTAAGCTCTTCGGCTCTATTTCATTTCAGCATTCGATAGTCTTGGCACTCGGTCAGATCAGCTGTTGACATTAAGGCTGGTCATTGGCTGTCGAGGTGTTGCAAGCCAAAAAAAACCCCAATGCTGGTCAAGAATAACTATTTTGGTAGCTTCGTCTATCGATCCTACCTCATTCTGGTGGTGAAACTAGTCCTCTGCAGAGCTGGGATGTATGCACCAGCTATGCACAAGACTGATCAGGGAAACTCTTGCTCATCTCACAGCTTGGCTGTATATCATGACTAGCGTCCAGCTCTATTGTACAAATACTGGAGTTAACCAAGTACCTTACTTGCACCATTTGGCTGTTTTAAGTGGAGTAGCTTTCTGGTTACACCCAGGGACTCACGGTCAAAAGATCAATTAACTCTTAACCTTTTCTCCATAAGCCAGTCCTTGTGCATTCTGACGGTATTCAGCTCTGTGGCACAACTGCATCGGTCTCCTGTTTAGCATAGTTACTGAGCCAATCTGTCTGATCCTTGCTTACAAGTGTGAGTCACCTGGATGTGCTTGCTGCAACATCTGACTGTATTGCATCCAAGTGCCAGCCAGATAGTCAGCTATCTTACATCAACAGGCTATATAGCACAGCTGTAGCAGCGGCTCTAGCTACTGGTTACATCACCTAGCTGACAGTCTGCTGTCCTTCTCAGCTGCGGAGCTTGGCTCTCTTGCTTGACTGTTGCGGCCACCTGAGAGACATATTGATTCAACTCCTTGAGTTGTAGGCAGCTGGGGCCACCTGTGTCACGTCCGTGACCGTTTCCTTGTCAGTGTTCACCTCGTCCCCTGGTGGCCAGAACCAGTGGCTGCTATGGACTGTCACCCGTTCCAGATTTCAGCCTGGTCCGGATCTTCCGGGCTGCCAGACTTGCTTCTCATGTTTGTGCCTGAACAGCACCGGTAGCTGCCTTGTGATTCCTGCAGCTGAACTTCAGCAGCTGATGGGCTTTATTAATCACCTGGAAACTTCTGTGTTTGCCTTTGCATCGTCTAAGGTCCCTGGTTTGTTGGTGCTTTGTTGCACGTCTGCCTAGTCTGTTTTCTTGTTTGAGTTTCTTGTCCGGTTCTAGTTAGTCTGTGTGTAGGTTAGCTTAGGTTTATTGCTTATTTCCCTAGTCTTGTTTCTGGTCTGTATTCCTTGTCTAGTTTCTGTTTGTCTGTGTTCTTGCTTAGTGGCTGCTCTGCAGCTTTCAGTCTTGACTCTTGTCTGTCAGTGTTTTTCAGTGGCTGCTTGGCAGCTTTCAGTTCTTGTCCTTTAGCCTGTCCACTTCCTGCCTAGTGTTGTATTGTCTGTCTGTGAGGCCTAGCCCAGTTCCTGCTTTGCTGGCCATGTATATTCCTTTCCCCTCTGACCCTCAGTCCCTGTTCAGCCGAGTTGGTATCTAGTTCCTGCCCTGTTCGGTAAGTCCTGCTGGCCACCTGCACCCAGGGGCTCAACTCCTGAGGAACGTCAGTCAAGTGCAGGTGAAGTCTAGCTGTCCCTGTCAGAGTTCTGCCTTGTCTCTGGTGTGGGGTGGTTTTGCCTGCCACTGCTGCTCCATGGCAGTGGCCCAAGGGCTCACGAACCTAGTTTCTGCTTTGAGAACTTGACAACCTGGGAGTCAAGTTGGCTCAGCTCTTTGTGTGACAAGCAGCGATGGCCGCTTGGGAGGCATAGCGTCTCGGCTCCTTGTGTGACATACAATAGCTGCCTGTATGGCACAGGGCATTTGGCCTCGTGTGTTTTGCCTTCAGTCGGCTTATTGTGCTTCACCTACAGTTGGTTTGCTGTTGCAGTGACAAAGGCTGATGATATGTTATACCTGGTGCAGGCTGTCTCAAAGGATTCTCACCTCATCTGCACAGCTTCCTCAGCCATGGGGATATGCTGCCCTAGCTAGTCCTTGACTCACTGGCAAGCTGTATGGGTAGCACACTTTTATTAATGGCTCTGTTACACAGCCTATCTAGTGTAGGTATATTCTGTGCCTCTTGTGTACGGTGGCCCTAGACTAATCTCATTCAGAAGATGGTCTTTGTAGACTGCCTTACTCGACAAGACGGGTAGCAGAGTTGCAAACATTGTCTTGTTGGGAACCTTTTTATGGTTTTTGGGCGTTTCCATCATCTCAGTCAGCCAATTTCTCTTTCTTCTGTTCTTAGGGAGGATTATCCAGTCAAGTTCCATTCTCTTCAGGGTTTAGTTATCTGAAGGATTCCAATGAGGTGGCTTACAAATGCCTTTCAGCATACGGCTTGACTGGTAGGAGCCCTCCTTTATGTCTCTAGTCGTACTCCATGAGGGCTCGGGCTACTTCATTTGCCGAGTCGCCGTTTATTTCTGTTACTGACATATGCTGCTCCGTGCCTTGGTTTGCTGCTCTCCCTTCTCTGAAGCATCACCATTTGGAGGTTGTTGGCCAAGGAGGCGTTGTTACAGGGATTGCCATGTCCCACCCCACTTGAGGACTGCCATTGGTACATCCTGCAAGCCTCTGGAATTGATCTGTGGAACGTAATGGAAGGAAAAAATATTTCTTTATTCCCAACAGATTAATCCAGAGGCCTGCCCTTGGGTTCTGTGGCTGCATGCTGTTGTGTATATATACGTTGCTTTCCTTTCTCGAACAGTCTGTTAAATTGAATACCCAAGATATCAGGGATGAATTTCTCCAAAAATTGAATCGGATCAGATCCTTCAAGATTTTCAGGTAAGCCAAGGAGTCTGATGTTATTCCTTCTTGATCTGTTGTTATTTTCTTCAATTTCCTTTTCAAGTGTATTTATCTTTTTAATTTGTTTTTGGATTGTTTTCATCTGTTCTTCTGTCGCTCCCACTTTCTGTTCTATTGTTAAAATCTTGGAGTTTGAGTAGTGATAGGTCCGAACGAATAAGAGAGATATCTTCTTTTATGTCAGTGAAACCATCTTTGGTTTTAGTGCATGGATCTCATCCAGTATGGCTGCTGTACTCGGATTATCCATCTTTTCAGTTGAAGCTTTTTGAGGAGAAGGAGGTTCACCTCGTTGTCTTTTTGAGTTTTTCCCCCTGATGCCATAGGTTCTTATATATGTTAGCTTATTGTGGGTTTAGTTTTGAAAGCTTATTTTCACATCTAAAACGGATTAATTTCAGGAGTCTGAAAGAGAGCTCAGTGATTATGCTGCCATCACGCTGGTGCTCCACAGCGCCCCCCCACGTTGCTTTCCTTTCTGAGTTTTTAGATCTGTTTGATTTGCAGATGCCCGTTTTCAAAGAAAGTGAGAAGCATTAAAGAAAAAAAGAAAAGGGAACAGTTAGTTTGCCAGGTTCTGCTAGTTCTTCCCTTTTTGTTTCAGAGGCAGGAGATTTCCCTGTTGTTCCATTGTCGTCTTACTGTTCTGTTATCAAAAATACTGACAGTGAGGCTGCTGCACGGTATCCTATATGACAGAGCTCTGGCGTTCTGTCTATCTCTACCTGCTGGTTGATGGACGTAACCCACGCGTCTCTGGATTGATCTGTTGGGACTAAAAGAAAGAAAAAAAAACAAATGTTTCCTTTCAGTGGTATATACTTCATAGGGAAAGTTTGTGTGTGCTTTCCTTTTTGTAACCCATGTGCATATTTGCTCTACAAGTTAGGTACCCTTTTTGCTCTTAAATTGCATAAACTTCCATTAATTTTGGCAAAATTATAGTAGCTGTAAGTGAAACAAAATTATGCAGTAGCAACATAGGTAAAACATAAGCAGTGCTGGTTTGGGGAAACTGCAACAACAGGCTGGAATGAGCTACCTGTACAGACTGGTATGGGAAAGTTAACCCTGGCGGGCCATGCTCTCTCCCTTGTCCTTGGTCCACAGCAGCAGTAGCACATGTCTCCCAAGTTAACTCTTCGTTCCCTGCGTCACAAAGATCTAAATACTGTGGGCAGTGTAGCAACACCTCAAGAATATTTACTTATTTAAAAAGAAATTGCACCAGTTTGGGGGGGGGGGGGGGGGGGAGAGGAGGCAACGGCGACCACCCGGTCTTCCTGTGCTTCTAGTACATTGATTCCCTCTCTTGCTGGCTGCATTGGTGTATGTAGGCTAGCTGCTGCTTGGACAACTGCACCAGCATGCCAGGAACTTCTCCAGTGTGGCTATCCAACTCTGCACTTACGTTTTCAATAATTCTGCCAACCTTTTTAGTTAGTTGTGTGTCTTTTGGTAAAATTCCATGTTCTGTGCTTCAATTGTACATCAACAGCGAGGGTGAAAGTGAGGAACGTTCCAAATGCCCAAGGCAAACAAGGAGTTAAGAGCGTCCAAGATTTTATTTACAAAAATAAGCTTGGTCTTTGTTTCAGTATATTTTTGGCAAATAAACTCTTAGACGCTGTTATTCCTTGTTTGCCTTGGTCATTTGGAATGTTTATTTATTTTATTGCACTTGTATCCCATATTTTCCCACCTATTTGCAGGCTCAATGTGGCTTACACAAACCTGTTATGGCATGACCATTCCAGGGTAATAGATACAGTTGGTGTTACAAAAGATCAAGGATAACAAAGGGATCTAATCATACAATTATAGAAAAAAGACTTTCAGGGAAGGTTTGAGTGAAGGAGTGTTATGCTCAAGCTATTGGTTCTCAGGGTAGGCTTTGTTGAAGAGGTAGGTCTTCAGAGATTTGCGAAAGTTAGTTATTTCGTTAATTGTTTTCAGGTTGTTTGGTAGTGCATTCCACAGTTGCGTGCTCGTGTAGGAAAAGCTGGATGCATGTGATAGTTTGTATTTTACTCCTTTGCAGCTGGGGAAGTGTAGATTCAGAAATGTGCGGGCAGTTTTTTTTTTTTTTTGCATTTCTGGGTGGGAGATCTACAAGGTCTAGCATGTAAGATGGGGCAGTTCCGTAGATAATTTTATGAACAATTGTGCAGATCTTGAACGGGGTACGTTCTTTAAGTGGGAGCCAGTGTAATTTTTTTCTTAGGGGTTTTGCACTTTTGTTTTTCCAAATATGAGTCTGGCTGCTGTATTCTGGGCTGCTTGCAGTTTCTTGATAGTCTGTTCTTTGCAGCCGACGTAGAGTGCGTTGAACGTTCCTCACTTTCACCCTCGTTGTTGCTGCTTGTGGAAATTGTGAAGACTCCCTTGGTTTTTTTTTTTCTTGGATTGCTTCATTTCTACATCCCATGCACATCTGATTACTGTATAGATTTTAAGTCACTAATACCCTGTGCATAGTCTGTTTGACTAATATTTTCATTGAAAATGTGTTGTCTGGCTATTTTTCTGCTGCCCTTGAAATAAGACCCAAGTGAAGGAAGGGCAAATCTCCATTTGTGACCATCTCTGGGAAAAGGTGACTAAAGTCATCGGAAATTAAAAAAAAAAGTTTTCAATGAATTCTGTTAGAGCAAGTAATTTGTAATCCTTTTATATGGAAAAATAAAGTTGCAGAAATTTAAACATGTAACGTTTGCAGACTGCTTAGGGCCCCATCACATGAAAAATCAGCCATTCTCAACATTTTGCATCTGCTACTTTAGTTACCTTTTCCCAGAGATGGTCACATTTTAGCTTGAGTTATTTATCTACTTGGATAAGCAGCACATTTCAAAAATGGCTAAATATTTAGGGGTAAAACTAAAAATCAGGGGTGATCAACATGCACTTTGATCCAGAGCAGTGTCTGTTAACAAGCACAGCTTTTTTTGAAGGGGTATGTTGATCACCCCTGATTTTTACTTTTACCCCTGACGCAGCCTGAGGGCGAAACGTGGCCACGTCGGGTACTGCTTTTATCTTGGTTTGAATAAATTATTTCTTTGTTTTTATATATGTGTATCGGTCTACTTTTTATAACAGACTTTTATGTAGCAAGTAGACTGTTGCCTTTTGTGTTTTTCTTTTTAAATATTTAGGGGGCTGATTACATTTGTAAAGTGGCATACATATATAGTTGATTTTTAAAAAGCTGATACCTACTGGCAGCCTGTTCCAATTTGGGGGGGGGGGGGGGGGGGAAATCATGGTTTGGGCAGATTTTCACATAAAATATAAGCTCTGGGTTTGGGTAGATAGCATTAGGGATGGGAGAATATACCCACCTCTCTGGTGTTTGAAAACCACCCTGAGTGGCAAGAATTTAAGCTCCTTCAATGGTTCCTCTTGGATGTGGAGTTTGGAGAAGTATGCCATTTACATGTGTAACAGAATTGCTACATATGAAGTCAGTCTTATAACAGACTGCCTAATTAGATTGTAAGCTCTGTCGAGCAGGGACTGTCTCTTCATGTTCAAGTGTACAGCGCTGCGTATGTCTAGTAGCGCTTCAGAAATGATAAGTAGTAGTAGTAGTCTTGGGATTCCGGAATCTTACTACTCTTTGGGATTCTGCACAGAATCTTGCTACTATGGGATTCCGGAATCTTGCTACTCTTTAGGATTCTGCACGGAATCTTGCTACTCTTTGTCCTTATCTCTTATTTGTTCTGTTTGTCTGTCCTAATTAGATTGTAAGCTCTGTCGAGCAGGGACTGTCTCTTCATGTTCAAGTGTACAGCGCTGCGTACGTCTAGTAGCGCTTTAGAAATTGTAAGTAGTAGTAGTTGGCTATCAAACTATTTTGTAAATACACAGCCAAAAGCAGTAGAAACCATGTCTAGCTTGAAGCTGTGGACACTTTGCCTCACCGGGAGCAGGTGTAAATATGCTTAAATTACATGTGTATTTTGTAAACATGAAAATCATGATACTGCTTTCACACTATCCAAACTCTGCCGCTGAATACACCTTCATGCAGATTTCACAAAAATAAGCCCTTTCTTGGCCCTGTGCATACATTTGTGTGTGTGTAACTTCTGGCATTTTTTTTTTAATTACATTTGTACCCAGCACTTTCCCACTCAAGGCAGGCTCTATGCGGCGGGCAATGGAGGGTTAAGTGACTTGCCCAGAGACACAAGGAGCTGCCTGTGCCGGGAATTGAACTCAGTTCCCCAGGACCAAAGTCCACCACCCTAACCACTAGGCCACTTCTCCATAATTTTATAAAAGTCTCTTTATGTGCATAAAAAGGCCTTTACATGTGAAAAATCCTTTATAAAATTACTCCCTTAAATGTAAGTGTAAGAAGCAAAACACCAAACATTGCTCTGTACTCTTGTAAACTGGCTGCTTCTGCTGTGTCACACCAAATGTGTATTTTACAAGAGGCTCACATTCAGCGAGCCTTTTGTAAAATATATTGCATATTTTACCCGTCTTGCATAGTTGTTTTCTGACCTAGATTACCCATGCACATAGGGTTTTTAACTCTCAATATGATCTTTTAGGATAGCTTTTAGAAAATGTTCAGGGTGGTGGTGTGGATGCTATGCGGAGAGACTAAGGCTTGATTTCCAGCTCAGGCTTCTGTCTCCTGGATCAGCTGGAGGTGGGTGAGAGGGAATAGGTCATTACATAAGTGACCAGATTTATGACCTATGGCTTCTGGGTTCTGAAAAGGGTACTAGTGCATGCATGGACCCTTACTGAGAACAATTGCTGCAGTGACCTGGACTAAAATAAATTGGATGATGGTGGGTGGAGTTAATCTATACAACCTTGTCTTGCTGCTCAGTAGTGGCCCTGATGAAGAAGCCTGAGGCCTAGTCCAGGACATGACAGAGAGAACTTTTACCAACGCACACAACAAAACTACTGGAAACGGAAGAATCCGCTAATCTCTGCAGCTCCGTTTTTGCCACTGTCCCAGTTTGAGTTGTATCACTGAAGTCATGCTTTGTGTAAGCCACATGTAACTCGGTTATGTACATAACTGTACTGTAACATTTTATATACGAAACAAAATAAATTTTTAGCATGTCTTTATATCTTATTGTTTCCTGTTTTCTCTCCATTCTGGTTCTGCTTGATGGTTAGTTGAAGGCATTGAAGTTTTAAAAGTGTACTAACAAAAAAAAAAGGCTGCCCTCGTGGTTCAGTGGTAGTTCTGTGACTGCCACATGGAAGACTTGTATTTGGCTCCTGGACAGCTCTTCTGCTCCCTGGGTTGGCTGGGGATATTGCGGAGGCTGCAGTCACACTCCTTGGAAACAGGAATTTCCAGTCATTGTGCAACAGTGACATCCAGATTTAGTACTCGTGATTGTAGCAATCCAAAAGGAGTCTTGCTGTGTGGTTTACAGCTGATATTACTACTACTACTACTTATCGTTTCTATAGCGCCACAAGGCATATGCAGCGCTGTACACCATACACAAAAAGACAGTCCCTGCTCAAGAGCTTACAATCTAGATAAGACAGGCAGACAGACAGAACAATTAAGGGTAAGGGAATAAAGAGGTGAGGATGAAAGGATAGGGCAAGTGAGCAGTGGTAAAGAGGTGGGCTTTAAGTTTGGACTTGAAAACAGCCAAAGAGGGGGCTAGACGTACAGGCTCGGGAAGTCTATTTCAGGTGTGAGGTGCAGCAAGATAAAAGGAACGGAGTCTGGAATTAGCAGTAGAGGAGAAGGGGACAGATAAGAGAGATTTATCAACAGAATGGAGTACCCAAGGGGGGGGGGCATAGGGAGAGACAAGAGTGGAGAGGTACTGGGGAGCGGCAGAGTGAATGCAATTATAGGTCAATAACAGAAGTTTGAATTGTATGCGGAAACGGATAGGGAGTCAATGAAGTGACTTAAGGATAGGGCTAATTTGAGCATAGTGACTTTGGCGAAAATTGAGTCGCGCAGCAGAGTTTTGGACTGATTGAAGAGGAGAGAGATGGCAAAGAGGGAGGCCTGGGTGATTTGAGAAGAACAATAAGAGAAGAAGTCCTCAGTTAATTGTGATCACAGCCCTGGTTTTGATTGAGCTGGAAGTCCAAAAGTTGCAGAGAGCCATCCTTACGTGCTTTCTGTTATATTGATGATAGCAATAGCACACCTTATTGGGGACAATTCAGTAAATGGAGGCAAAAGTTAGGTGCTGGGATGATTTTGCTAAGCTAATATTCTGCGTGGAGTGAGTGACCTTTACAGAATACTAGCTTAGCATGCGTTTTGCACCTAACTTTGGGCGTGAGCATTTACACCTGCCAAAGGCTGGTGTAAATGCTGGTACCCAACTAATGGCAGGTGCATAAATGAAACGCCCCTGACCTGCCTACGCACCTCCCATGGCCACACCTTTGGAGTAGCATGCTATGACATTTAGGTGTGTTATAGAATAGGATTTAGGGCAGATTCACATGTAATGCCTAATTACTGCCAATTAAGTGCCTTACCATATATTTGTATCTAATTAGCTAATATTTTACGCTCTGATCTGTGCCCAGCTTTATGGTAGCCTATACAGAATCTGGCGGATTATTTATTTGGGTTTATTTACCACCTTCCTTCATATCCTTACCAGACCAGTCCAGAACCTGTAGCTTGTGCCTGTTGACCAGCAGATGGAGATAGAGACAGAAAAAAAGAAGTCCTGTGTGCTGTGCCTACCAAATGCACTATACAACCTTACTCAGTATTTGTCTGACTCCAGCAGATGGTGATAGGGGACCATGCAGCTCCTGCCCTAGGTAGAGAACTGGGCATAAGTGGAGCGAAGGGTACCTCGCTTGAGGTTTTATGTGTGAAAACCACAACAAGAAGGGACATATAACAAATTTATTTTGATCTTGGAGCAGGGATGATACTTGAAGGATTCCAAGTACTTCTCCCTGCTTTCCCTTCCCCTCCCATATTCACTACTGTTTTCTTCCTGTCCCTAAAACAGGTTTAAATAATTGGCTAGGAAGTTGCTTCTTCACCTGAAGACATCAGAAGAACTCTGTTCCAGGCTACATTAACGAGCACCAGAAACAAGTAGTGTGAGTAAGGAGGGATTATTTCCTTTCTTCAGCTAGCCCCCAGGGAGCCTGGGTTAGAGGCCGAATGTACAGGCTAGTGGTGTAGCCACAGGTGGCCAGGAGTCAACCCATTTTGTGCTAGACCTACCCAAAATTGGTACACATTTCTGTAGCGGGTAGGGTTCCCCAAGCCCTGCTAGCTGAAGACCTCCAACCTGAGTAGATGGTGGCAGTATCCCTGAGCAGCCCCTGCATTCTAAGTTTTCACACATGCACAAAAAGTGAGCATTCATGGGGGAAGGAGTGATGATGGCGATAGCCGCTGCTCAGGGAGATTGCTGCTTAGCTTGGATAGTTCTGTTAGGGAAGAGGTCTTCAGATAGTGGGGCTTGGGGATCCCTGCTAGCTCAGGTATTTATATTTTGAGTTTGGGGGTTGGGGGGAGAACCTTGGTGGAGCAGCATCACCAAGGGTTGTGGACAGAGAATTTTGTGCCCACCCTCTCTGGGCTGAAGCCCACCCAAAATTAGACATCCGGCTATGCCACTGGGCCAGCAGCAGTGCTATTTGCAGAGCACCAGGCTGAAGCACTGTTCTTTACTACCAGCTCGGCCCACATGCCCAAGGTAATTTTTGAGCAGAAGGAGAGAACTTGGGAGGTGTTTGAGTTTCTTCCTCCTCCCTCCACTGGTGTCTCTTCGTTCACCAGAGTTTCTAACACTTAAATCTAAAGCCAAGGCAAAAACCTAACCAAATCTGTATTTTTTGGTATGTGGTTGCAGGTGAGGTTTTTCACAAGGGGTGGGGGGTGGCGTAGGGTTACCATATGGCTCCAGAAAAAGGAGGATGGATTGAGCCAGCCGGGTTTTACTTCCGTTGCTTTCAATGGAAGTAATTGAGCAAGCCGGGTTTTACTTCCATTGCTTTCAATGGAAAGCAATGGAAGTAAAACCCGGCTGGCTCAATCCGCCCTCCTTTTTCTGGAGCTATATGGTAACCCTAGGGGTGGGGTGTCTTATGGCTGGCTTGGGGGAGCTTGGTTTGCAGCTGCCTTTGTTTGCTGATGAGAGCAGTGTCCCAAACAACATTTAGGCCATAACTGTAGACTCGCATAGTAGCACATGGCCTGCGTGCCTGAGATCTTCAGGGTGCATTTTGGAGGGAGCCCCCAGCAGACTGCATTTTGCACAGTTAATGGGTCTTTTGGTCCTGGCAGCATCTGTTTCATTGCTAGCCAGAACCTGACTTACCAGCTTAGTGGTGCCTTACAAACCCGCAGCAGGTCATAGGTATAAGTGCAGGAAGCGTGGCCATCTTGGGCAGCCTTCTGAAGTAACTCCAGTGTCTCTTTACCAGAGCAGTCTGGCTGCCTGCTTTTGTTGCTAATTCTTAAAGGAAGTTCCTGTCAGTGGAATAGGGTTTCTCATAGTTTAATAGTTTGACAGGAATATCTGGGAGTAGGTTTTTTCATTGTCCTCAGAGTTGAGGAGGCCTTTCAAGTTAATTCCATATTTGAGATACTGGCCATCATCATAGATGTCTGAGTTGTACAGATATTTATCCAATATCACTAACAAAATTCAAAAGAAAAGAAAAATAAGTTAAAAGTTCTTTTGTAATGCATCAGTTCCAGGCAAGGACCTTCAAGTCCTTTTTATTTTAGCATTCTGAGGACGCTCAGAGAGTGATAGTTGGGTATCAGCCTTTCCACTTCCAAGCAGCGGTCCTCAGCTCTACCAGTGTTTCTTGGTCAAGATTTGCAGTTTACACAGTCTCCTATACCTAGAGTTGGATCCCTACTGGAGAAGCAGTGCACCGGGTGTCCATAAGGACTGTCCTTTCACTTCTATGGAGCTCCCTTTAGTTAGTTCATGTGCTTTGGGTCCTTAAGAGTGGCCATTTTGTCTCCCTAGGCACTACCTTGGTGAGGGAGCCCACCTTGGGGATCTGAGAACCTGCAATAACTTCCCTTTTTAGCAAGCCATTCGGCTCTGATTTAAGTACAATGAGAATCTCTGTAAGCAGGCCTCTATTTTTGATACCAAATTAAGTGAGGAACAATTAATCTGCCTGAGGGAGATGACTAAGTTACAAAGGTTTTTATGGAGTCCACCATTCCAGGGGAAAAGGGTGTCTGTCCTAGTGGATAGTAGTATTCCTAGCTGGAATCATTCCAGAAGTAGACTTTCTCTGGCTCTTAATTCTTAAATGACAGAGTGTAGCGCTAATGTTCCAGTGCTTGTATGTGCTAGTTTCTGCAGGGCCCGAGCACAACACTCTTGGATAATCTGAGAAATCAGTGGATTCTGAGTGTTGGGATGTGATATATGGCCTCTTGTGATTTTCTGTTCCTTCTGCAGTACAAATAGTGAGCCTGACATAGGCGCCCGGTGTAAGAGGCTTGGACAGGCTAAGCCTCCCCTGCTGTGCTCTGAGAGGTTTAAATTGTTGATTTACCTCCATCCTCACAGCAGGAGCTGCAGTGAAAGCCCTCTAGCCTTGTCCAGTTGTAGAAATTGGTTTATGGTTTGTTTACCTTACTGCTGGGAGAGCAGGGGGAGGGGGGCTGGCTGGGTTGCCAGGGAGATATTTAAGGAGGATGACTTCCTGACCTGCACTGAGAACAGATAGCAGCAGAATCGGACAACCAGACAACAAAGGTAGAAAAGATCATTTTATTTTCATTATAGTGTTTGGAATATGTCCACTTTGAGAATTAGGTGCTCAACATTAAATGTTTATATTTATTTACTTATTTATGGCATTTTATCCCACATTAAACATGAATTAGGGTGTTTTGTGGCTCTACATGAGAATTGTGATATTATGATCCCTTGTTTCAATATTGTTGACGGTCTGCATTTTCCATATGGGTGGTATATTGGTGTATTAGGTTCTGCCCAGTGTAATATTTATGGTACAGTAAGGTTCTGAGTGTGTTTTTGCACAAAGTTGTGCATAATGTTTTGCAGTTGAGCGATTGTGGTTAGTATATGCTTTGAGCAACCACTTTATTCTTTGACATATGAGACATATCTAATATCTAAATGTAATGAAAGGTATTAATTGTGACTTTTTATTTATTTTTTTTTTCTGTGTTATCAGACAATTATGGATTTAAGGTCCACCCTGGCCCCACCCCTAACCCCGCCCCCTTTAGCCTCCCCAAACAGTTGGGCCACCGACTGCCTATGGTGAGCCACTAATAGCTTTGACCATTCCCTTTCATGGCTTAGAAAAGGGGACTACTGTTTTCTCTTCCAGTGTTCATTCTGTCACACTTCACAAGCAAATTGCTCTTCAAGGAAGATTTATGAACCCTTTTGAATATCGTAGAGGAGTCCAAGACCTTCAGCACAATTTTTATAAAGTTAAAATTAGGGCTGTACTGATTATTCATAATCAGCTGAATAGTGATCTAAATTTGAATGTGAATAATCCAGGGCTCTACTGTGCTAAATTCTACTGAAATAAACACTTGATCTCTGATTTCATGTTTCTTTTCTTAATTTATGTTAGAACTCAATGCCCATTATTTGGCCAAATAATATTTTTCATTATTCATATTTGGCTGAATAGTAAAATATGCTATTTGGTACAGCTCTAGTTAAAACAGATGGTACAAACTGGGCCAAAACAGCAATTAACCGCCTTTCCGGTTTGTGGTCACACGAGGTGTCATTTCGGAATGGTACTAGAGCAAGCAATCAAAGAACTTGAGTCTTTGAGGTTACAAGGGTGCCCTGTTATGGATTGTCGACTGCCCTCTTGCTTATAGCCATTGTTCCCATCGTAGTAGCAATTATGCATGCTATGCTACAATTCTTCTAGATCAAGGAATAGTGAAACTGCTTGCAGAATTGTCTGGAGAAATGGAATATACTCCTATTTCTTTTAAAACTGAAATCTCTATCAGTAATAGCTGCTGTGTCGCGGGGATAGTTTTTAACAGCCTTGCAACTCAAGGCTTTTCTACATGTTTCTTTTGAGCTGCTGCATTTCTTTTTGTAGACCAGCATATTCCCTTTGGACTTGGCCACTGCTCCCAAAAGCGTTCTGCGTTTTATTGTTTGCACATGTGGATAAAGGTGAGCCGGTTGATGTGGTATATCTAGATTTTCAGAAAGCTTTTGACAGAGTTCCTCATGAGACACTCCTGAGAAAATTAAAAAGTCATGGGATAGGATGTGGATTAGGAACTGGTTATTGGACAGAAAACAGACGGTAGGGTTAAATGGCCATTTCTCTCAATGGAGGAGGGTGAATAGTGGATTGACGCAGGGATCAGGACTGGTGCTATACTATACAATAATTCTCACCTCCAACATTCTATTGGTCTTACTGCCTGTGTTTGTGACTTCTTCGGAGTTGGTCTGCTAGGCTCCGTAGCACAGGTTGACGTCACACGCAGCACTGACCAACCGCACGACAGCAACATGAGGCCCCGCCCTCGCCACCACGCCCCCCCCCAAAGTCGCCGCCGCCGCTCACCCCTCCACGCCCCCGAGGTTGCCACCGCTCCACCTCCACCCCCTCCGAGGTCACCCCTCCACCCCCCCAAGGTCGCCGCCACTCCCCCGCCCGGGCCCCCTGCATTGAAATCGCAATCTCACCTCCATGAAAGCAGCGCTGCAGGCAGAACGCTTCCCTTCGGCCCTCCTTCCCTCCTTGCGTCCCGCTCTCGCGGAAGTTGCACCAGACAAGGGTGGGACACAGGAAGGGAAGGAGGCCCGAAGGGAGGCGTTATGCTGCCTGCACCGCTGCTTTCACGGAGGTGAGACTGTGATTTAAATGCTCAGGGCGGGAGGGGGAGGGGGTCCAGAGCAGAGAGGGGGGTGAGGGGGTCCTGAGACCAGAGGGGGTCTGGGGGCAGGGGGGCCTGAGACCTGGGAGGGGTGAGGGTAGGAGAGGGGGAGGGGGACCTGAGACCAGAGAGGAGGAAGGGGGTGCTCAGATCAGAGGGTGGGAGGGGAGGGGGTCCTGAGACCAGACAGGGAAGGGGGTATCTTTATCATGCACACAATCTGTCTCTCTCACACACACACACACACACTCTCTCTCTCTCACAGTCAGTGTCTTTCTCACTCTCTCACACTATGTCTCACACTGTATCACATTCACTCTCTATGTGTCACACAGTCCCTCTCACACACTCTCTCGGTCTCATACACTCTCTTGGTCTCACAGAGAGTCTGTGTATCGCACACATACTCTCTCACACTCTCTCTGTCTCACACACACTGTATCTGTGTGAAACACACTTTCTCTCTCTCACACTCACTGTCTCAGATATGCAGTCGCACACACTCTCTCACAGACACACTCGCACCCAGTCTCACTCTCACACACACACACACTCGCACATTCACTCTCTCTCTCTCTCACACAGTCACTCTTGCACACACTCTCTCAAACATACACACTCCGAGGAAAACCTTGCTAGCGCCCGTTTCATTTGTGTCACAAATGGCCCTTTTTTTTACTAGTTTATAAATAATTTAGAGATGGGAGTAACTAGTGACGACACAAAGTTATTCAATATTGTTTAATCACAAGAGGATTGTGAAAAATTACAAAAGGACCTCACGAGATTGGGAGACTGAGCATCTAAATGGCAGATTACATTTAAGTGATGCATGTGGGAAAGAGGAACCCAATGTACAGCTACATAATGCAAGGTTCCACATTAGGAGTCACCAACCAGGAAAGGGATCTAGGCATCATTGTTGATACATTGAAATCCTCTGCTCGGCTAAGAAAGCAAATAGAATGTTAGGTATTATCAGGAAAGGAATGGAAAACAAAAATGAGGATGTTATAATGCCTTTGTATCGCTCCATGGTGCGACTGCACCTCGAATATTGTGTTCAGTTCTGGTCACCACATCTCAAAAGAGAGAGAGAGGCATATTTTCAAAGCACTTTGGGAGGCTAAGTTCCATAGGTTTCTATGGAACTTTGGGAGGCTAAGTGCTTTGAAAATGAGCCTCATAGTGGTATTAAAAAAGGTACAGAGAAGGGCGACAAAAATAATAAAGAGATGGGATGACTTCCCTATGAGGAAAGGTTAAAGCAGCTAGGGCTCTTCAGCTTGGAGAAAAGGTGGCTGAGGGGAGATATGATAAAAGTCTATAAAATAATTAGTGGAGTGAAACGGGTAGATGTGAATCGCTTGTTTACTCTTTCCAAAAATACTAGGACTTAGGAGCATGCAATGAAGCTACAAAGTAGTACATTTAAAACAAATCAGAGAAAATATTTCTTAACTCAATGTGTAATTAAACTCTGGAATTTGTTGCCAGAGAAAGCTTAGCAGGGTTTAAAAAAGAGGTTTGGATGGCTTCCTAAAGAAAAAGTCCATAGACCATTATTAAAATGGACTTGGGAAAAATCCACTGCTTATTTCTAGGATAAGCAACATAAAATGTTCCACTCCACTCATTATTTTATTTATTTATTTTAATTACCCTTTTTTTATTCAAGGCAATTCAACATATTCAAACAGCTCAAAGGAAAATTACAACACAATGTTTGGTTTGCCTGAAATTTTTAACTTTTTCAAACTCAACCCCTCCCCTCCCCTCCCCTCATTATTTTATATACCTCTATCATGTCTCCCCTCAGCCGTCTCTTCAGCTTGGAGAAGAGACGGCTGAGGGGAGACATGATAGAGGTATATAAAATAATGAGTGGAGTGGAACAGGTGGATGTGAAGCATCTGTTCACGCTTTCCAAAAATAGTAGGAGTAGGGGGCATGCGATGAAACTACAGTGTAGTAAATTGAAAACAAATCGGAGAAAATTTTTCTTCACCCATCTTTGACTCCTCTCTCTTTCTCTGCACATATCCAACAGATGGCTAAACCCTGTTCTTTTTTTTTTTCCTATAACATTACCAAAACCCTTATCACCTCTCGCTTAGACTACTGCAACTTGCTTCTCACAGGTCTCCCACTAAGCCATCTCTCTCCCCTTCAATTATTATTATTATTTATTGCACTTGTATCCCACATTTTCCCACCTATTTGCAGGCTCAATGTGGCTTACAAAGATCTGTTATGGCATCGCCATTACAGGGTAAAAGATACAATTGGTATTACAAAGAGATCAAGGATGACAGAGAAGAACTAGGTAACCTTTAAAGAAAGACATCATTTAGAGTCAGGGTGGGGTGGTGAAGTGTTATAGTTAAGTTATGGATTCTCGTGGTAGGCCTTGTTGAAGAGATAGGTGCAAAAGTTAGTTATTTCGTTAATTGTTTTCAGTTTTGTTGGTAGTGCATTCCACAGTTGTGTGCTGTATGAAAAGCTGGTTGCATCTGTTCAAAACTCTGCTGCACAACTTACATTCCGCCAGTGTCGCTATGCTCATATTAGCCCTCTCTTCAAGTCACTTCATTGGCTCCCTATTTGTTTCTGCACACAATTCAAACTCCTCTTGACTTACAAATGCATTCACTCTGCAGATCCTTAGTATCTCTCCACTCTTATCTCTCCCTACACTCCTCCCCGGTAACTCTGTTCATCGGGTAAATCTCTTATCTGTACAGTTCTCCTCCACTGCGAACTCCAGACTCTGTTCCTTTTATCTTGCTGCACCATACACCTGGGATAGACTTCTTGAATCAGTACATCAAGCTCCAGCTCTGGCTGTCTTCAAATCTAGGCTAAAAGCCCACCTTTTAGAGGCTGATTTTAGCTTCTATTCACTTGTTCAGTACCCATGTCTGTTTTATAATTTCCACCTTAAGCAATTCCCTTATCACTTATTTGACCCGTTTGTCTTGATTAGATTGTAAGCTCTGTTGAGCAGGGACTGTCTCGTACATGTTCAGTGTACAGTGCTGTGTACATCTAGCAGCGCTATAGAAATAAGTAGTAGTGTAGTACTGATGACGAAGACTTGAAGGCAGGCTTTCTGAAAGTTTGAGAAAACCACTTGCTGGCTGGTCCAATGAAAAAAATTTATGTAAGTTTTGATGTGAATGCATTGATTGTGCAGGGACCTCCGATTGCTTTTCTAAGGTGGGTCATGAGGAGGCATATTTTCAAAGCACTTAGAATTACAAAGTTACGTGGAGGGGCATTTTTGAAAGAAACGTCCAAGTTGCGATTTGGATGTCTTTGCAAAACGTTCAAATCCAGGGGTGTGGAAAACTGTATTTTTGAAAAAAGATGGACGTCCATCTTTTGTTTCAAAAATACCATCATAGATGTTCAAATCCTTAAATTTGGATGAACCTAGATTTAGACTCCTTGGATTTGGATGTTTCTGACTTTTGGCGATTTTCAAAACCTAAGATGTCCATGTCAAAAATGTCCAAATGTAAGCCATTTGGACGTGGGAAGAGCCAGCATTTATAGTGCACTGGTCCCCCTGACATGCCAGGACACCAACTGGGCACCCTAGGGGACACTGTAGTGGACTTCATAAAATGCTCCCAGGAACATAGCTCCCTTACCTTGTGTGCTGAGCCCCCCCAACCCCCCCCAAATCCACTACCATAGCCCTTACGGGTGAAGGGGGGTACCTATATATGGGTACAGTGGGTTTGTGGTGGGTTTTGCACAGCTCGCTGTTTCCTCCACAAATGTAACCAGTAGGGGGGTATAGGCCTGGGTCAACCTGTCTGAAGTGCACAGCAGTACCCACTAAAACTGCTCCTGGGCCTTCATGTGCTATCATGGACCTGAGTATGACATCTGAGACTGGCACAACATATTTTTAAAGATGTTTTTTTGAGGGTGGGAGGGGGGTTAGTGATCACTGGGGGAGTAACAGGAGGTCATCCCCAATTCTCTCTGGTGGTCATCTGGTCATTTTGGGCACTTTTTTGTGCCTTATTCGTAAGAAAAACACGTGCGGGTGAAAACGTCCAAGTGTTCGTCAGGGACGTCCTTGCTTTTTTCGATTATGGGTCAAAGACATCCAAGTGTTAGGCACGCCCAAGTCCCGCCTTCGCTACGCCTCCGACACACCCCCTTGAAATATGGACATCCTTGCAACGGACTGCAGTTGGAGAAGTCCAAAATCGGGTTTCGATTATACCGATTTGGACGTTTCTGCGAGGACATCCATCTTCAGATTTGGGTTGAAAGATGGACGTCCTTCTCTTTCGAAAATGAGCCCGATAGTAACCTTGTAAGTCTAAGTGCTCTGAAAATGAGTCGCCAGATGTCCTCCTGTGCATTTTTCCTGCCCTGAGTGGTTTGTTTCTGCTGGTTAAGGCGCTGGGCTTCCATCCTTTGGCCCCCAAAGGAGAGTCTTAGAAGAATGTTACCTTTTTGTAGGTATTCTTGGTTTTCTATCTCTAAGAGAATTCTGAGCTACAAGTTTTAATGTGCTCAGATCCCTTTCTATTATACCCTAAACAAAGCCACAACATGATAGCTGAAGCATCACTTCCACTTTGGTGCAGTTATTCGGGACTTGCTGCATCCATCATCCCTTTCTCCAGTTTGTGGAAGCAAAACATCAATTAAATAATTCTGTCCTTTCTTTCAGAAGGGGTGCCCTCAGTTCAAGTGGATCAAATCCTTTACTTTTACACCATGTTTGCTGTGTACTTTAGAAGTGACCAACCAATTTCTACGGTTAGGCAGACTGATTTTGCCTCTTTGCAGGTTTCAGGTAAGACAAACCAATTTCTAAAACTATCATTGCCCAGTAGCTGAGGAGTGGCCTAGTGGTTAGGGTGGTGTACTTTGGTCATGGGGAACTGAGGAACTGAGTTCGATTCCCATTTCAGGCACAGGCAGCTCCTTGTGACTCTGGGCAAGTCACTTAACCCTCCATTGCCCCATGTAAGCCGCATTGAGCCTGCCATGAGTGGGAAAGCGCGGGGTACAAATGTAACAAAAAATATAAATATGTTGTCAGTTTCAAAAGGAAGTGAGCTTCTCAGGTTTGAGAACTTTCTACCAGAGGTGCTGTGTCCTTTTGGCAGAGTTATTATTGATACTCCCAATTTGCATCTGCAGACAAGTGCTATAGTTGTTCCTTCTTATATTCACAAAACATTGTCTGTTCCAAAGAGAAGCGTAACTGTATACTGTATCTGGGCACAAATTTAGTTGGGCAGAGATACAAGTCCCACCCACCTCAGGAAGTGCTTCGATATATCCCACAGGTTTTGGTTTGGTGAGGATGCTAAGGAGGGAGACATTAGATCTTTCTTACCAATTTTATTTCCTTTAGTGCTACCAGACCAGTCCAAAAGCCCTTCCTAATATATTTTCAGTTATTAAACCACTTTAGTATCCTTTCTCTCTTCATCATAAAACTATTTAGGTTCAATGTTCAGTCTTTGCTCAGTTTAACTTTTCAAAGGTTTTTTTTTTTTTTAATACTGGTAATGGTATTAGTAGTACAACTGCTCTAGCAAAATGGAAAGCAGATGGTCCATTGTTTTCTTATTCGAAATACTGAGTATCTAAGGCTGCATGGTGCCTTATGCAGGACTTTTTTTTTTTAAATCTGTTTCCATCTGTGGATGACATGCACAACCCAAAGGTTCTGGACTGGTATGATGGGACTTCACTGGCTTTCAGTACATTACAGGGCTAAATTTTAAACTATATCTGATCTTCAAGGCCCTTAAAGGAAATGGTCCCGAGTACTTGAAGAACAGATCACCCGCTACACACCTCCAAGGACACTAACCCCGTTTATAAAGTTGTGCGGCAATGCCAATGCAGCCCATTCAAAGTGAATGGGCTATCTGCAGTACTGCACCGCCAGCACAGCTCTGTAAACAGGGGCTTAAGGTTCTCCCAAGGAGTATCCCTAACCATACCCTCTCCAAAGGACATTACATGATGCGATACCCACCTTCTCCGCAATAGCCCCCACCCTCTGGAATGAACTCCATGAAAGGCTTCGCTTAACACAAGACAATCTCTACTTCAGAAATCAGGACAAAGCTTGACTCTTCAACCAGGCCTTTAATGGAAGAACTAACTTGCTAGTCTTACACACGAGTGGCACTGGCTGCACATGCTGTAGCAGGACATGTTTATCCACTCCTAACCTAGCAGAGATATTTAAGCACCTCTCTGACTTCATGTGCAACTTTCTTTAAATTAATCCTCTTATTTTCTAATTCCTCTTACATATATATGTTTCATCTTTGCTTACACCCTATACTGTCTACTAAAATGTTCTATTACGTAGTGTGTTCACATTTTAAGTAGTATACATACTTTGTATTATTTGAATATTTTTTACTGCTGTAATTGGCTATTGCTTATGTTTGACTTATTCATCTTACTGTACACCGCCTTAAGTGAATTCCTTTAAAAGGGTGGTAAATTAAATCCTAATAAAATAAAGGAATGAAAACTAGCAGGTAAGAACTTTCTTCTGCTGAAGAGATTCACCCAAGGCACTGTGTCCACCTGTTGATTGACAGATACAACCCACATGTTTTGGGCTGGTTTGGTGAAGACGATAAGCAGAGATTTTAAGCATTGTGATCCAGATAAGTGACAACTCCTAACCAGTTTCATCAATGGACTACCCAGGCCTTATTTGAATAGTGCTGCAGTGGTCAAAGAAACGTTTAGCTAGTACCACTTAATACTGGCCTTACTAGGACCTAGGTGTTGGCAGGTTCTCTTAAGTACTGGCCCCAAAGATTTCAGTTGCTACAAGTTAACAAGAATTTGTACTTTAAAAGCTACAAAACACATGACAACAGTACATATCAAAACTGATGGTGTTTATTGGTAATTGATCTATTTGAACAAGTGATGACACAGAAGACCTGTATAGTTTTAATGGATGCGCTTTCAGTTTTGTTTACCAAAATATTTCAGTTTTCCAGCTGGATCTGGGATTATCTGCACAATAAGAAAAAAAAAAAAAGGTCAAAACATTACGACTAAAATTTATAGAGATGGCAATCATACTCCACATACTGTGGCTTAGGAGTGAGGTTTTATCAGTAGCATGGTATATACAAAACTAACCCTTAACACACACTATAAGGGAACATTTCCTTATTCCCTCTCAACAACTGAAGTAAAAGAATAAAGGCCATTTTGTTTGATTGGTTTATGAGAAAGACATAAGGAAACTACATCTCCATCGCCCCTGAAACTTCTATAAATCAATATCTGTAATCAATTACCTTAGAAGCTACTTACATTTTTCCTTTGGCCACCACAATTTCATGACATCCTCAGTTTTGATCTTGTTAAACCAGAGGGCAGGCATGGCACAGATACCAAAGCACTTTGAAGTAATTCCCCCCTCTAATAATTTAAATAATTGTGCTTTCTAAACAAAATACAATGATGTCTATCTACTACTATTACTACTATTTAGCATTTCTATAGCGCTACAAAGCGTACGCAGCGCTTCACAAACATAGAAGAAAGACAGTCCCTGCTCAAAGAGCTTACAATCTAATAGACAAAAATAAAGAAAGCAAATCAATTAATGTGGGGGAGTGGTTACAAGTCAAAAGCAATGTTAAAGAGGTGGGCTTTCAATCTAGATTTAAAGATGGTCAAGGATGGGGCAGTAATATTCCAGTAAGATGTGTAAATAAAAAACTTAAAGCAAGACGGTCAATATATTGTATATGGATTTTCAGAAGGCACTTGGCAACATGAAAGACTCCTTATGATGAAGCCACAACTTAAGTACTGCAAGCAGTTCTGGGTAGCTGCACCTCAAAACAGCAGAATGAGGAGAAAAATGATTATAGGGCTGATCAGTCCTCTTATAAAAAGAAAGGCTCAACTGGTTAGGAGAAGAAACAAGTGACAGCTGATACCAACAGAGGTCTATAAAATTCTGTATGGTGTGAACAAGTTATTTATACTATCAAACAGTACTAAGACTAGAAGATGCTCCAATGAAACTATCCAGCAGTATATTTAGGAAATCATGTTTTGAGCCAACATGCAAACTCCAGAATTAATTCTGCTAGAAATGTGGTCAAGACGTATAGAATAGCTGAGTTAAGACCACCACAAAAAGGTCTGGACAAGTTACTGGAAGAGAGGTCCAAGAATAATCGTCAGCCAGACAGATTGGAAAGTCTCCAACATTTTACTTCCAGGAAGGAGCAAAATGGAACGTTCCTATTGGGATCCGACGGATACTTTCAAACAACTCACACTGGTCAGTGTTGGCCTAACCCAGCATGGCTATTATACATTTTAAATAATTAAAGATCATGCAGAGGCCAGTATTTAGCTGCAGTGTAACTTGGATGTTCTCAATTCATACATATGGCCCAGCAACACTATTCAGAGGAACTAAACAAACAATGGAAAATAAGGTGATATCTTTTTATTGGACTAGCTTTCAAAGGCCTTCTGTAGCTAGTGTTCATAGCACAAACAGGTACATAAGTGTGAGAAATTTCAATTTGCCTCGCAACACAAAATATCATAGGAGTTATGGCAATTTAAGGGGTCCTTTTTACAGAACGGTGGTAAGCCCAATGCAGGCTTACCACTGGCCCAACGTGCCCGCTGGTGGTAGTCCTGCTCCAAGCGTGTGCCATTTCTGAGGGAAAAAGAAAACCCCTGGAAACAGCTTGCGCAGCGGTTATTGGGCATCACCACGTGCTGCCCGGTTACCGCTGGATTAGCGCGGGAGCCCTTATCACCACCTTAATGGGTAGCTCCTACCCGTAACCTCCGCTCACAGGACAAATCCCTCCTATCAGTACCCTTCTCCACCACCGCCAACTCCAGGCTCCGCCCTTTCTGCCTTGCCTCACCCTATGCTTGGAATAAACTTCCTGAGCCCATACGCCAAGCCCCCTCCCTGCACATCTTCAAATCCTTGCTCAAAGCCCACCTCTTCAATGTAGTTTTCGGCACATAACCATTTACCTCTATTCAGGAAACCTAGACTTCCCCAATTTGATTGACTTCATACTTTGTCCTTTAGATTGTAAACTCCTTTGAGCAGGGACTGTCCTTCCTTGTTAAACTGTACAGCGCTGCGTGACCCTGGTAGCGCTTTAGAAATGTTAAGTAGTAGTAGTAGCGGTAATGGCTCCCCGCAGCATGGCCATGTGGTAAGAGTTCTCTTACCATATGGCCATGTGTGGCTGGGGGCTTTTTACCTGCTCTTACAATATTGGCTAAAGGAGGTGGAGATTTTTTTAGACTCATAATGGCAAAATATCAGTGACCTTACTAAGAGTCGTATAACTAAAATAAGGCACTGAAAATACTGAAGTCTTTTCCTCCACGATTTTGAATCAATTAGTCAGTGACTTTATATTAAACCTGCCACTATGGTTGTTATCTGTTGATATTAGGCAAACTGCAAGCCACATAATTTGTAGTTAAAGGCAATTTTCAAAGCCATTTATAAGGTTAAATCCACTGTTAGAAAATTACCCTCCCTCAAATGCAGTTAGAGGCTTGTCTATTGTTCCACAATGCACTGACGTCTAACCACACTGTGAGGAGGCACATCTGGGGAAGTATTTAGGTTGGGGGAGGCAAAATAAAAGCATAAATCAAATTTAAAAATCTTTGTGCATACTCATCCAGCAAAAATCTACCCAGAGAAAAGACAGATGCGAGTGACTACATATATTTTGTTTATGTTTGACCCCTTTAAAAAGTGCTACAAAATTTATCACCAATGTGAGAAGTCTACAAATTGCCCCTTTATGAAGATAAAATACATCAAAAGAGTGACTTACTGTTTCACTGCCAGGTTTCCAACCTGCAGGGCAAACTATGAAAACAAAAAAGACAAAATGTTAGTATGTGGCCTTTTCTAAACATTAAAAAGGCTTCACTGACTCTGTCATGTTACGCTAAATGGTTGACTGCTAGAGAGGTACTAAATAACAAATATCACACTCTGATGTACACACACCTTTGGCTTTTCAATGAATCTTGAATGCATAGCAATAAAGTGGAAGCCATGTTGCTAGTAAGGTGCAAATCTGTGGTGGTAATGCAAATACAATAATACAGTGCATACCTTCTCTTTAATAAGTGTCCCTTAAAGAATCAAAACTATCATTAAGCACCATCATTTAAATGTAGGTGTCAACTGATAAAGACCATGTGTTGCAACCCATTGCCTCCCACCTTTGTTGTTCTTGATAAACACAGTAAATGCAAAAGGCGATGAAATCTCATTGTGAAAATATGCTAGTGTCACATTAATAGTAGCCTAGTGGTTAGTGCAGTGGACTTTGATCCTGGGGAACTGAGTTTGATTCCCACTGCAGTGGCTTGTGACTCTGGGCAAGTCACTTAACCCTCTATTGCCCCTGGTACAAAATAAGTACCGGAATATATGTAAACCGCTTTGAATGTAGTTGCAAAAAAAAAAAAAACCTCAGAAAGGCGGTATATCAAGTCCCATTTCCCTTTTCCTCACCTATCCACACCCATCTTGTTAGAATATCAATGATATGCTTTGATGTCCCCATGCATACCTCCTACCCACCCCCATCCTCCCACCCTGTCAGACTTGAATGTTTTCACTTACCGTATTTTTCGGACTATAAGACGCACTTTTTTCCCCCAAAATTTGGGAGAAAAATGGGGGGTGCGTCTTATAGTCCGAAGGTAGCGTTTTTGGACCTCCGTTGTGTACTTACAGGATTCCATGTTCCCTGGTGGTCTAGTGACGTCGGGGCAGGAAAGAGCCCCCTCTTTCCTGCCCATCGCGCTGCTCTCCGTGCTTCTCAATGCTTTCTGACGGTATCGCCGAGACCATCAGAAAGCATGGAGAAGCACGGAGAGCAGCGCGATGGGCAGGAAAGAGGGGGCTCTTTTCTGCCCCGACGTCACTAGACCACCAGGGAACATGGAATCCTGTAAGTACACAACGGAGGTCCAAAACCCGGACAAGACGCACCGGAGCACCTAGGTTTTAGAGGAGGGAAAGAGGAAAATGTTTTTTTTCCTATTTCCCTCCTCTAAAACCTAGGTGCGTCTTATGGTCCGGTGCGTCTTATAGTCCGAAAAATACGGTATATACACTGTCAGCTAGCACATTTGCTTATTTGCGATCTGAGGAAGAAGGGCAACCTTCGAAAGCTAATCAAGAAATGTATTAAGTTATGTCCAATAAAAAAGGTATCATATTTTCTTTTCCATGTTTTATTTTGTTTGATTTCTATTGATAACCTTAAGAGTGGACTAACACGGCTACCACACTCCTTTCCTTTTCATGTAAAAATGTTGGCCTGATATTCAAAGCCAATTTAAGCAGGCAGGAGTTGGTGTTTGTTTTAAATAAAAAGTTTGTCGTCGCGATTTGTTGGATCAGGTCCCTAGTTTGACCCTTGTCTTAGGCCTTCTGCTCCCACATCCATGACTGAATATGCTGCAGAAGGCAGCGTGCACAGCCTGAGAGGGGGTTGTCATTGCTTTAGGGCAATGCACAGTGGCTGGACTAAGGGCCAATGATTGCAGGATTCCAAAAGAAGCTCTGTTGCATGGCTCCCAGTCCAGTATGGTCACTGCTGTGACCAGATTAGATATGCTGGGTGGGGGGGGGGGGGGGGGGAGGCAGATAAAATATGGGAAAATATCCTTAGGTAATTTCAAATGAAGGCTCATGGCCCCAGATCATAAGTCTGGTTCCAACTGAGGAGAAAGTATAAAAGGAGAGGGAGGGACTGCTTGGTCATAAACGTATAGCTTTTCACTATCAAGCCAAAATGCTGTTAAGTTTCTTATCCATTGCTAATGTGCTACTGTCAGTACTTTAATGAAACTAGTGTGTCATTGCTGTTCAGATGGAAAATACTGTTGTACTTATGTCTCATGCTTTAGTACATAACAACATTAACAATCCCTGAAGCTCAGGCTACTCTGAATACAAAGCTTAATTTCTGGGGGGAACAGTGTAGAATGCAGCTCTGCCACTTCTTTTCAGATTCCAAATCCATAGCAGCAGGGATGCTGTGCTATAGAGAGCCTGCAGGGAAGAGGAGAGGAAGATGGGAGCCCCCCATTCTCATGTTATTCCTTGCCCAAGCTCCTTTTCTTATTTTGTCTACAAATTATGCCCTGCTACTACATACTCTGTGCATCAGTTTAGTTTTTTTTTCTTAAGTGTGGAACCAACACTACTCTCCAATTTTAAGAATTGCCAAACTGGGTCAGATAAAATATGATATAGTCTAAGAATCCTAAATTGGACAGAAGCAAGCAGTAGGTTCTAATAGGAAGCATATAAAGAACCCACGCACATACCCAGGCAGACAAATACGGTGGCCACTGAAGTCATGGCTCAAGCAATATCTTGCCCAACTCAGTACCAGCATCTAGAGAGGGTGGGCCAGAGATTAGCTTGTTTGGCCCCTCCAACCACAAAGGTGTTCTGCAGTCTGTGTGTTTGAAGTTGTCCTCACCAGTTAACATTTAAAAATGCACTGAACCAGGGATCGGTTCACATTTTTTAAAAATTCTTTCCAGCCCAAAACACTATGGGAATGAAATGGTTATTTTATTTATTTATTGCATTTGTATCCCACATTTTCCCACCTTTTTGCGGGTTCAGTGTGGCTTACAATACGTTATGAAAGCTGGAAATACAATTTGTTACAACTCAGTTATGGATTACATTATGAGGAGTTATGCGAGACAAAGTCAAGTATCATTAAGGAATATATGTCTGTGGGCAACCCCCCCCCCCCCCCCCAATTACATTTGACATGGAGGAAAAATTGGGGAAGACACACCTTCAGTTCAAAAATGGACTACACTGGATCTGCAGTTCTACAAAAATAAAGCCCTCTGCCCCCCTCCTCCCCCCCCCCTCAAAAATGGCCCAATTCAATATTATGGAAGAGGTAATTCCAGCAGCTGCAACACAGAAATGCTTAAAAACTGAACCAAAATAGGGAATTGCGCCTCCTCCCCTCCCACAGTACATAAGTAATGCCATACTGGGAAAAGACCAAGGGTCCATCGAGCCCAGCATCTTGTCCACGACAGCGGCCAATCCAGGCCAAGGGCACCTGGCAAGCTTCCCAAACGTACAAACATTCTATACATGTTATTCCTGGGATTTTGGATTTTTCCAAGTCCGTTTAGTAGCGGTTTATGGACTTGTCCTTTAGGAAACCGCCCAATCCCCTTTTTAAACTCTGCTAAGCTAACCGCCTTCACCACATTTTCCGGCAATGAATTCCAGAGTTTAATTACATGTTGGGTGATTTGTTTTAAATTTACTACACTGTAGTTTAATCGCATGTCCCCTAGTCCTAGTATTTTTGGACAGCGTGAACAGACGCTTCATATCCACCTGTTCCACTCTACTCATTATTTTATATACCTCTATCTTGTCGCCCCTCAGCCGTCTCTTCTCCAAGCTGAATAGCCCTAGCCTCCTTAGTCTTTCTTCATAGGGAAGTCATCCCATCCCCGCTATCATTTTAGTCGCCCTTCGCTGCACCTTTTCCAATTCTACTATATCTTTCTTGAGATGCGGCGACCAGAATTGAACACAATACTCAAGGTGCGGTCGCACCATGGAGCGATACAACGGCATTATAACATCCTCACACCTGTTTTCCATACTTTTCCTAATAATACCCAACATTCTATTCGCTTTCCTAGCCGCAGCAGCACACTGAGCAGAAGGTTTCAGTGTGTTATCGACGACGACACCCAGATCCCTTTCTTGGTCCGTAACTCCTAACGTGGAACCTTGCATGACGTAGCTATAATTCGGGTTCTTTTTTCCCCACATGCATCACCTTGCACTTGCTCACATTAAACGTCATCTGCCATTTAGCCGCCCAGTCTCCCAGTCTCGTAAGGTCCTCTTGTAATTTTTCACAATCCTGTCGCGAGTTAACGACTTTGAATAACTTTGTGTCATCAGCAAATTTAATTACCTCGCTAGTTACTCCCATCTCTAAATCATTTATAACTATATTAAAAAGCAGCGGTCCTAGCACAGACCTCTGAGGAACCCCACTAACTACCCTTCTCCATTGTGAATACTGCCCATTTAACCCCACTCTCTGTTTCCTATCCTTCAACCAGTTTTTAATCCACAATAGGACATTTCCTCCTATCCCATGACCCTCCAATTTTCTCTGTAGCCTTTCATGAGGTACCTTGTCAAACGCCTTTTGAAAATCCAGATACACAATATCAACCGGCTCCCCTTTGTCCACGTTTGTTTACTCCTTCAAAGAATTGAAGTAAATTGGTCAGGCAAGATTTCCCCACACAAAAGCCGTGCTGACTCGGTCTCAGTAATCCATGTCCTCGGATGTGCTCTGTAATTTTGTTTTTAATAATAGCCTCTACCATTTTCCCCGGCACCGACGTCAGACTCACCAGTCTATAATTTCCCGGATCTCCCCTGGAGCCTTTTTTAAAAATGGGCGTTACATTGGCCACCCTCCAATCTTCCGGTACCACGCTCGATTTTAAGGATAAGTTGCATATCACTAGCATTAGCTCCGCAAGCTCATTTTTCAGTTCTATCAGTACTCTAGGATGAATACCATCCGGTCCAGGAGATTTGTTACTCTTCAGTTTGCCGAACTGCCCCATTACGTCCTCCAGGTTTACCGTGAAGTCAGTAAGTTTCTCCGACTCGTCCGCTTGAAATACCATTTCCGACACAGGTATCCCACCCAAATCTTCCTCGGTGAAGACCGAATCAAAGAATTCATTCAGTCTCTCCGCTACGTCTTTGTCTTCCTTGATCGCCCCCTTTTACCCCTCGGTCATCCAGCGGCCCAACCGATTCTTTTGCCGGCTTCCTGCTTTTAATATACCGAAAAATTTTTTTACTATGTTTTTTTGCCTCTAATGCTATCTTTTTTTCGTAATCCCTCTTGGCTTTCTTTATCTGCGCCTTGCATTTGCTTTGACACTCCTTATGCTGCTTCTTGTTATTTTCAGACGGTTCCTTCTTCCATTTTCTGAAGGCGTTTCTTTTAGCCCTAATAGCTTCCTTCACCTCACTTTTCAACCAGGCCGGCTGTCTTTTGGAGTTCCGTCTTTCTTTTCTAATTCGCGGAATATGTATGGCCTGGGCCTCCAGGATGGTAGTTTTGAACAGCGTCCACGCCTGTTGTGCAAGTTTTTACTCTGTCAGTTGCCCCCCTAAGTTTTTTTTTTACCTGTTCTTCTCATTTTATCATAGTCTCCTTTTTTAAAGTTAAACGCTAACGTATTTGACTTTCTGTGTACAGTTACTTCAAGGTCGATATCAAAACTGATCATATTATGGTCACTGTTATCAAGCGGCCCCAGTACCATAACGTCCCTCACCAGATCATGCGCTCCACTAAGGACCAAGTCTAGAATTTTTCCTTCTCTCGTCGGCTCCTGCACCAGTTGCTCCATAAAGCTGTCCTTGATTTCATCAAGGAATTGTATCTCTGTAGCATGTCCCGATGTTACATTTACCCAGTCTATATTTGGATAATTGAAGTCATCCATTATTATCACATTGCCCATTTTGTTCTCGTCTCTGATTTCTTTTATCATTTCTGTGTCTACCTGCTCATCCTGGCGAGGCGGACGGTAGTACACTCCTATCACCGTTTTTTTCCCTTTTATACATGGAATTTCAACCCACAATGATTCAAAGGTGTGATTTGTGTCCTGCTGAATTTGTAATCTGAGTCAAGGCTCTCGTTAATATACAATGCTACCCCTTCACCAGTCCAGTCCACCCTATCACTACGATATACTTTGTACCCCGGTATGACAGTGTCCCACTGGTTATCCTCCTTCCACCAGGTCTCAGTAATGCCTATTATATCCAATTTTTCGTTTAGTGCAATATATTCCAACTCTCCCATCTTATTTCTTAGACTCCTAGCATTTGCATATAGACATTTCAGAGTATGTTTGTTCTTATTTGCATGATGCTTAGTACCTGACACTATTGATTTGACATCTTTTGTCTGATCTTTAGTTGTATTTAAGGGCACCTGGTCTACCACGGTCTGTTGTGCAACCTCACTATCCAGAAACCCTATCTTCCCTGTTTGTGAGGTATACAAATATGGAGAGGAGTTGGAAATAATTCCATGGACTCATACTCCTCTTGCTTTCCCTAGCACATACCCCTACTGGGTTTTCTAATGAGCAGAGTGCACATACCTGATGGAGCAGACAGAATGAGAATTAATCTAACAAAATATCTGGAGTGGTTGAAGTCATTGCAGTGCCTGCCTATCATGTGGTGGGTTAGGTTTATTATTATTAAGCCATTGTATTGTGCACTGCATAGAGATGCGCCTGGATTCCATATATGGTGCACAAAATTGTGCATGAAAAGTTGGGTGTGTGCACAATTTGAGTAACAAACCAATCAGTGCTAATTATTGGTGCTAATTGGCAAGATGTGTGTGTAAACTTGTGCATGGATCTGAAAAGGGGGCATGGCCATGGAAGGCATGCAGTGTTATAGAATTCACACCAATGGCTATTATTTTGTAATAGATTGTTGGAAAACAAACATGCAATCCTAAGTAGTAAATTCAGTATATCCAACTAGCACCAATACACCTCATACAGACTACTATCACTTCATGATTTAATGATTTAAATAATTTAAATGACCTCAGCGATGTCCGTTGCCATCATATTTATTGTAATGGCAACGTTAGACAACATCAATCATCTTCATCGGTTCACTGTAGAGTAATTCAAAACTTTTATTTTTTAATTTTTAAATTGACTTAGCTTTCGGCTTAGCTTTTAGAGTCCATCTCTCTTCAGACTCAGGGGGTCAAATGCCCGACATATGTTTCGCCCGAGACCGAGCTGTCTCAAGGGACTACCCCCTGAAGGTATTTTAGCGTCAGCTCTGCCCTATATAGTATGAACAAAGATCTATACTATATAGGGCAGAGCTGACGCTAAAATACCTTCAGGGGGTAGTCCCTTGAGACAGCTCGGTCTCGGGCGAAACATATGTCGGGCATTTGACCCCCTGAGTCTAAAGAGAGATGGACTCTAAAAGCTAAGCCGAAAGCTAAGTCAATTTAAAAATTAAAAAATTAAAAAATAAAAGTTTTGAATTACTCTACAGTGGACCGATGAAGATGATTGATGTTGTCTAACGTTGCCATTACAATAAATATGATGGCAACGGACATCGCTGAGGTCATTTAAATTATTTAAATCATTAAATCATGAAGTGATAGTAGTCTGTATGAGGTGTATTGGTGCTAGTTGGATATACTGAATTTACTACTTAGGATTGCGTGTTATAGAATTTGGCAGATCCGTGCCTAAGGATTTACACCACGTTTCAGTTGGTGTAAATCCTCATGCCTAAAAGTTAAGTGCAGATCGTATAAATGGCACACAACTCAGAGAGCAGTTGAGAGAATAGCACTTAGCACTCTGTTTGGTCCTATATGTGTAAACTCTCAATGGTATGAAGGTGTCATAAAGGACACTGAGAACTGCTAATTCAGGGCTGTTGATTCCTGCAGTTCACAAGGCCCAATTAACAGTTACCCTGGATCAATGTTTTTTGGCTGCAGGCCCCATCTATAGAAATTCTTATTAGTTAATATTCACCTTGAACAGGATTTTTTTGTCCTTTTATAAAAAGTGAAGTTACTTGTTTCATTTAGCTTGTCCAGAATAGACTGTTTTTTTTAAAACTTTGCTCGTGTTATACCGTTTTGAGTAATTCTTTATATTGTACCTGCTCTGGACAAATGCCTTTTTTTTTTTTTTTTAATGAAGCACCATTTTGAACGTGGGCACTGATGGGGGTAGAGGCATCGCATCCAGGGATCCCTCCTGCTTTCTATTAGATCCCAGAAGACCCCTGGGGGGTTTGGGGAGAAGAGGGGTAATGATTCTCCATCTGGCTTCTTTGACAGAAGGTGAGCTTGCCTTCAGGCCTGTTATAAGCATTGCTGCAGCAATGCTAATTGAAGAGTTGAGGACATTACGTTCTCTGTGTGTGTGTGTGTGGTGGGGGAGGAGGAGGGATTGGGGTTTGTAACATAGTAACATAGTAGATGACGGCAGAAAAAGACCTGCACGGTCCATCCAGACTGCCCAACAAGATAAATCACTGCTCCGGTTGGACATGCTGGTCGATACCTGTGTCATCCTTTCTAGGTATTTTACAATGCTTCATGTTTATTGTATTTATCCACCCTAAGCATACATACAATATCTAGACAAACAGCAGAGCCTTTTGTAAAACACAGGAGCAACTGAGCACATCTTAACCTGGACATCTCAATTCCCTTTTCATCCTATCTAAAACAGGCCTCTTAGTTTCATTGTATTATTATTGTCAAACCAATGGAACCATTCCATTGAAACCACCTTTCCCTTTTACCCACCAGGTCAGGTGGTCCCCTCCTGCCAAACAAAGATACAGACACATACAGATCCAGAAGGGCTGGAAAGAATTCATGTGCCAATCTCTGCATGATTTCCTCATTTGTTTTAAGTCTTCTGTATTTGTAAATGCTTTGATTTAGTTTCTGGTTCTGTTTCCAGTTTGTTTACAGGCATAGGTGTAGGCACTGTGGGTTTTTCAGCACCCCTACTATTCTCTCCTGTATTTCTGTAGATTGAGAGATGAGAGACTACTGTTTGGCCTCTCCCTCAGCCTACTGGCCGGCTGCAGTGTCCTAGAATGGACACACTTCTTGCCAACTCCTCAGGAGCAAGAATGCTGCTGTGAAGGGTTGGAAGAAGAAGAAAGGAGCTTAATTTCAAAAACAGGCTGTGTGGTAAGGACAAGGGCTGAGAGTGGAGCTATGAGAGAGGAAAAGAGGGCACTGTGAAGCGAATTGAAAGGTATTACTGCCTGTGTGAGAGAATAATGCTCTGTAGAGTTGGACATGGCAGAAAGGAGTTGCAAAGGGAAGAGACTGGGAGATGAGGAAAGGGACTGGAGAAGAATAGATATAAACTGTGAGGGTGAGAGCAGCTGACAGAAAGGACTTGGGCTGTCATGGGGAAGGAAGCTTGTATAAGGGGAAATGATCTGGGAGAAAGGAAGATGATAAAAGAGCTGGGAGAGAGGACAGGAGCTGTGGGGGACTAGGAAAGAAGGGAGCTGAGAGGAAGGCTGTGAAAGGAAATGAGAGTTGTGGTGGAGAAAGGTGAGACATGAAGGTGAGAGAAAGAAGAGGCAGGAGAGAGGGAAGCAAGGGAATGGAAGGGAACGGAGAACAGAATTTCTTAAAAAGAGAATGAATATGAGGGCACAGAGGAAACTTAAGAGAAGATCAAGATCAAGAAGGGACACAAGACTGAAATTAAACTACATACAAGACTGAAATTAAACTACATACTCAAAAGTTGGTACATTGTTAAGTAAAGATTTCTATGCTAGGGGGTTGGGTCAAAGGTGTCCAGCTGGTATTATGCCCTTCTCCACCCCTACACTCATTAGGATAAACAGATTATCAGAAAGACAAGGGGGAACTGGAGGTGCTGTGGTCTGAAAAAACTAAAAATGGTTCATCTCTGGCAGTTTTGTTAAGGAGAGGACCTAGGGTCAAGCCTTCAAATTGAGAGTGGAAAGAGAGGAAAAGTATTTCCTTTTTTTTCCACGGAAAAAAAAAAAGCAAACAAACAACAACAACAAAGAAAAAAATGATCACACCACTTGTTCAATCTTTATGGGAGGCAATAGGGATTGGCCAAGCAGTCTGTTGCCTTGGGCAAAGAAATAGCATAACAGGAAGATGTGACAGGAGAAATGAATGGAGTCTGGAAGAGGATTATTTCACAGTACACTGTTTCGTAAACTGTGTGTTTTTTGATTTAGGTTCACTTCTGGCTCAGCTATTGAGCCCTAACTTTCATTCTCACTAGTCACAGCACAGTTCTACTGCTCCACTCTCGACTTGGCTCAGAACCAGCTTTTGCGGGTGTGTGTCCTGTGTGGCTACATAAAGCACCATGAATGAGAAGGTACTACAATACTGCAATCCACCAACATGTCCTTCCACATTATGTAGGCAGAGGAAACAAGGGGATGCTGGGTAGGAGAATTAATAAAGAATGGAGTGCTGTGCCAAAGCAAAACGGCCGCCAATTTCCATTTCTGCACTTACTCTGTAACCATCAGAATTTTATCAGGTGGGCTGGCATGCCATGGTCCAATATAAATGCATGCTTTTGTGTTTACCCACTCAGAATGTGATGTATGGAGTTTTCAGCTGAGGGCAGGAAGCACTGTGCACAGCTGTGGAGCTGCTGACTGCTGAGCTTCCAAGGCCTGGGCATGTAGGTGGTGGAGCAGCTTATGGGGACTTTTTAGGCATGGGACTGCCTCAGTCTCAGAGCCCAAGAATTACAAAAGAAATTATTCAGGAGGTGAATGACAAGCATCGTCCAAAAGAAAAATGTTCTGCAGCTCTTGGAACAGGCAGAAGGGGATCTATACCTATGGGGAAAGGAGAATAAAATGAGAAGTGAACTTAAGCTGCTGTGCAGGAGTGAGAATTGGAGACCAGTGAAGAGATGGGTGAGCCTAGTCTGAAAGCAAGAGGAGTTGGCTAGGGAGGGGTGAGAGGAGCACAGCAAGTCAAGTTAGGTGGAAAGAGGTGGCAAAGAAGTTTAGGATGGGGACAGAGCAAGTAGGGGAGCTATAAAGTGTAGATACATACCTGTAGCAGGTATTCTCCGAGGACAGCAGGCTGATTGTTCTCATGATTGGGTCGTCATCTGCGACGGCCCAGGAGACCGGCAAATCTCTAAAGCAAAACAAAAACTTTCTAGAACGCACCGGAATGCGGGCAGAGCGAACTGCGCATGTGTGAACGGCTTCCCGCCCGCAGCACGAGCGTAACATCGTCAGTTTAATAAAAAAGCAACCAGAGAATTAGAACAACTCCAAAGGGGAGGTGGGTGGTTTGTGAGAACAATCAGCCTGCTGTCCTCGGAGAATACCTGATACAGGTATGTACCTACACTTTCTCCGAGGACAAGCAGGTTGCTTGTTCTCACGATTGGGGTATCCCTAGCAACCAGGCTCACTCAAAACAATGAACATTGGTCAATTGGGCCTCGGGACGGCGAGGACATAACATAGATTGACCTGAAAAGAAGCACAACTAAGTGAAAGTGCAGCCTGGAACAGAACAAAAATGGGTCTAGGGGGTTGGAGTTGGATTCTAAACCCCAAACAGATTCTGCAGCACCGATTGTCGCGTCGGATATCCTGCTAAAGGCAGTAGTGAGATGTGAATGTGTGGACTGATGACCACGTTGCAGCCTTGCAAATCTCTTCAATAGAGGCTGACTTCAAGTGAGCCACTGATGCAGCCATGGCTCTAACATTATGAGCCGTGACATGGCCCTCTAAAGTCAACCCAGCTTGGGCATAAGTGAAGGAAATGCAATCTGCTAGCCAATTGGAGATTGTGTGTTTTCCGATGGCGACTCCCCTCCTGTTGGGATAGAAAGAAACAAATAATTGGGCGGACTGTCTGTAGGGCTTTGTCTGCTCCACGTAAAAGGCCAATGCTCTCTTACAGTCCAAGGTGTGAAACTTGTCTTCAGCAGGGCGGGGGTATGAGGACAGGGAAAAAATGTTGGCAAGACAATTGACTGGTTCAGATGGAACTCCGACACTACCTTTGGCAAGAACTTAAGGTGAGTGCGGAGGACTATTCTGTTATGATGAAACTTGATATAAGGTGCATGCACTACCAGGGCTTGGAGCTCACTGACTCTACAAGCTGAAGTAACAGCCACCAAGAAAATGGCCTTCCAGGTTAAGTACTTCAGATGGCAGGCATTCAGTGGCTCAAAAGGAGTTTTCATCAGCTGGGTGAGAACGACGTTGAGATCCCATGACACTGGTGGAGGTTTGACAGGGGGCTTTGATAAAAGCAGACCTCTCATGAAGCGAACAACTAAAGGCTGTCCAGAGATAGGCTTACCCTTTACACGTTGATGATAAGCACTAATTGCACTAAGGTGAACTCCTACGGAGTTGGTCTTGAGACCAGACTCTAATAAGTGTAGAAGGTATTCAAGCAGGGTCTATGTAGGACAATTAAAAGGATCTAGGGCCTTTGTCACACCAGATGGCAAACCTCCTCCATTTGAAAGAGTAACACTTTTTTGTGGAATCTTTCCTGGAAGCAAGCAAGACTTGGGAGACACCCTCTGAAAGACCCAAGGAGGCAACTTCTAAGCTCTCAACATCCAAGCCGTGAGAGCCAGAGACTGGAGGTAGGGATGTAGAAGCGACCCCTCGTTCTAGGTGATGAGGGTCGGAAAACACTCCAATCTCCATGGTTCTTCGGAGGACAACTCCAGAAGAGGAAACCAGATCTGACGAGGCCAGAAGGGAGCAACCAGTATCATTGTTCTGCGGTCTTGCTTGAGTTTCAGCAAAGTCTTCCCCACTAGAAGTATGGGAAGATACGCATACAGAAGGCCTGTCCCCCAATGCAGGAGAAAAGCATCTGATGCTAGTCTGCCGTGGGTCTGAAGTCTGGAACAGAATTGAGGGACTCTGTGATTGATCTGAGCGGCAAAAAGATCCACCGAGGGGGTGCCCCATGCTCGGAAGATCTTGTGGACAACGCCCATGATGAGCGACCACTCGTGAGGTTGCATGACCCTGCTCAACTTGTTGGTCAGACTGTTGTTTACACCTGCCAGATATGTGGCTTGGAGAAACATGCTGTGACGGCATGCCCAAAGCCACATCCAACCGGCTTCCTGACACAGAGGGCGAGGTCCGTTGCCCCCCTGCTTGTTGGTGTAATGCATAGCAACCTGATTGTCTGTCTGAATCAAAATGATGTGGTTGGACAGCCGGTTTCTGAAAGCCTATAGAGCGTTCCAGATCGCTCGTAATTCTAGGAGGTTGATCTTTTCCTGAAAGGACCAAGCTCCTTGAGTGTGAAGTCCATCTACATGAGCTCCCCACCCCAGGAGGGATGCATCCGTCGTCAGCACTTTTTGAGGCTGAGGAATTTGGAATGGACGTCCCAAGGTCAAATTGGAGCGAATGGTCCACCAATGAAGGGAACTGGAAAAGTTGGTGGACAGATGGATCACATCCTCTAGATCCCCTGTGGCCAGGCACCACTGAGAAGCTAGAGTCCATTGAGCTGATCTCATATGTAGGCGTGCCATGGGAGTTACATGAACTGTGGAAGCCATGTGTCCTAAGAGTCTCAACATCTGCCGAGCTGTGATCTGTTGAGACGCTCAAGCCATGGACACTAGGGCCAGGAGATTGTCTGCCCTTGCCTGGGGAAGATAAGCTCGAGACGTCCGTGTGTCCAACAGAGCTCCAATGAACTCCAATTTGTGAACAGGGACAAGATGGAATAATTGATCATGAAGCCCAGAAGTTCTAGCACCCGAATAGTTATCTGCATGGACTGTAGAGCACCTGCCTCCGATGTGCTCTTCACCAACCAATTGTCGAGATAAGGGAACACATGCACTCCCAGTCTGCGTAGCGATGCTGCGACAACTGCTAGGCACTTTGTGAAAACCCTGGGCGCAGACGCGAGACCAAAGGGCAGTACACAGTACTGAAAGTGCCAAGTTCCCAAGCGAAATTAAAGATACTTCCTGTGAGCTGGGAGTATCGAGATGTGGGTATAGGCGTCCTTTAAGTTCAGAGAGCATAGCCAATCGTTTTTCTGAATCATGGGTGCAGAGGGAAACCATCCTGAACTTTTCTCGAACTAGGATTTTGTTCAGGGTCCTCAGGTCTAGGATGGGATGCATCCCCCCCTGTTTTCTTTTGCACAAGGAAGTACCTGGAATAGAATCCCAGCCTTTCTTCCCCTGGTGGAACGGGTTCGACCGGATTGGCCTTTAGAAGGGCAGAGAATTCATCTGCAAGTACCTGCCTGCGTTGGGAGCTGTAAGAATGAGCTCCCGGTGGGCAATTTGGAGGTTTGGATATCAGATTGAGAGTGTATCCTAACCGGACTATTTGAAGAACCCACCGGTCGGAGGATATGAGAGGCTACCTTTGGTGAAAAAATATCAACCTCCCCCCGACACTTTTCAGAGGCTATGCTGCACTGGAGCCAGTCAAAAGCCCATCCCTAGCTTTTGCTGGGGAACCGCAGGGGCCTTAGGCGCACGCCGTTGACAGGAACGAGCGTGCTGGGACTGAGCCTGGACAGGCTGCCGAGAAGCAGAAGTGTACCTACACCTATTATAGGAATAGGGAGCACTCCTCTTCCCTCCAAAAAACCTCCTAGATGAGGTGGTAGCAGAAGACGCCCGGCGGGAGAGAGAATCCATAGCATCATGGTGCTTCTTGATCTGATCGACCATGTCCTCTACTTTTTCTCCAAAAGGTGGTCCACCTTTTTGATGCTGCTTTTAACTCCTAACCCTTATTCACTTGTTCAGAATCCTTAATTTTATCATCCTCACTTTAATATTCCCTTATCTCTTGTTTGTCCTGTTTGTCTGTCCTAATTAGATTGTAAGCTCTGTCGAGCAGGGACTGTCTCTAATGTTCAAGTGTACAGTGCTGCGTACATCTAATAGCGCTTTAGAAATGATAAGTAGTAGCAGTAGTAGTAGAAGAATCTGAGAGGGCTCGAGAGCCGGTACCAGGCTGCCAGGAGACCGACGAATCGGCAGCTCCTGTATAGAGGGTGAGCGGTCCTCTCGGTGCCGACGCTTCTCGGGTGCCGAATCCCTTGGCTCCCCGGAGCTCTCAGTACCGCACATGGAAGATCGATGATGGTGCTTCTTAGCCTTTGCTCGACGCCAGTCATCGAGACTCCTCGGTACCGAAGAGGAGAACGTGGAATCCTCGCACCTCCTCGGGGCCGGGTCCGACGGTCAATCCCAGGGGGCCTGCATAGCAGTAGGCCTCGAGACAGGTGGAGACCCACTCGATGCCTCGCTGCTCCCAGCGCGATATGGTCGTTCAGCAGCCATTACCTGCGCTCTCGAAGTTGATGCTTCCCTCAACGTCGCCGACCTTGGTACCGATACCAATGCTGACGTCGAAGGACTGGACCGATCCTGCAAAGGTTTTTCACGTTGAGCCTCCTAAGACACTTGGGTCCGTTGTTTCATTAAAGAACACAGCTTACAAGCAGCTGGCAAACGATCGGGCCCAAGGCACTGGAGACACCACGCGTGGGGATCGGTACCTGAGATGGTCCGGTTGCACCGCTTGAAGCTGCTGGGTGTCCTCGATGACATGGACGGAAAAACGGCGGCTGCGAAATTAAAGGACACGAGTGTGCCAATTAAAAAGGCACAAAACAGGAATATAAAACCCGGCCGAGCAGCCTAAAAGCTGGCCGTGACGAAAAAAGAAGGAAACTTGAACTTTAGTGGAAAAAAACTAAAGAAATAAAGGGAAAAATAAACTTCTCTCTTTTTTTCCTTTCTTAATTCTGTGAAAACACAAAAAACGAAGAAGAAAAATAAGAAAAGGAAAGTGGTAATGCTACAAAAAGTCTCCTGGGCCAAAATGATCACAGCAGAACACCGTGTCACTCCAGACGCGGATAAAGTCCATAAACCGCTACTAAATGGACTTGAGAAAAATCCACAATTCCAGGAATAACATGTATAGAATGTTTGTACGTTTGGGAACCTCGCCAGGTGCCCTTGGCCTGGATTGGCCGTTGTCGTGGACAGGATGCTGGGCTCGATGGACCCTTGGTCTTTTCCCAGTGTGGCATTACTTATGTACTTATGAAAAAGAACCAACGATGTCACGTCCGTGCCGCGGGCGGGAAGCCGTTCGCGCATGCACGGTTCGCTCTGCCCGCGCGCAGGTGCGTTCTAGAAAGTTTTTGTTTTGCTTTAGAGATTTGCCTGTCTCCTGGGCCATCGCGGACGATGACCCAATCGTGAGAACAAGCAGCCTGCTTGTCCTCAGAGAAAACATCCTACCACCAAACATAAAATCAAATTATGTACAAGGAGTAAGAAATGAGGGGAATTAGGATAAGGCAAAAAGAGGAAAAAGAAATTAAGAGAAATGTAGGGTTGAGAAACAAGTAGGAGGGGTATTGGCGAAGAGAACACGAAAAGTGTGGACAGGGAGTATGGATGGGAAGGGATAGTGTGTACGTGTGTCTAGAAGGAGGGAGAGTGAGATAAGGGTGAGCTAGGTGCAAGGAGACTGGGAATTTCAGTGCTTCCCTTTTGGTCATTTGAATCCTCTTAATGTAAGCATTATCTGCTATGTTCATTTAAATATGGTCTGGCCAGTTGTGCCCATGACCCACCATGCTTTGATTTTCTTTAACGGTCATGGTAATATGTGCTGAATTGAGCACCTCCAATCATTTTGAAAAGTTAGCTCCTATGTTTACAGATACCAGAAAAACTTCAGTACTTGGATCAGAATTGATGCTTGTGGCATTCAGTGGTGATTTTCAAAGAAGAAAAGAAATCACCTAGAAACCCTAAGCCTTTCTGGGCCCCACTTTGCTTTTTCATTTAAAGGTTAAAAGAGGCATTATTTAGGAAAGATGTTAGAGAAAAAAAGTATGACATATGGTTTCAACCACTAAAAGCGTTTGATTTAACCTAATTTAACCTAATCTAAACTATACTTCTATACTGCATTAGCTGAATCAGTTCTATGTGGTTTACATAAACATCATCAAAATCAAGCATACCTGGGAAGAAAGTAATAGCACCCATTAGAAACTATAGTGCTCGGAGCAAGTTAACATTTCCAGAAGCTCATGAACTGTATTTCATATAGCAAAGGACTGGTAGACCTTTCTTTTTCTCAAAATGAAAATGTCCTAATAGAAGTAAATATTTAAAGTAGCTACTGTGATAAAATTCCCAAAACGATATAATACCACTGTATGTCTGTGTTAATAAAATGCTGGATTATGGTAGAAACTGTATTTTCAAATTAAACACCACCACTACAATTACATTAATGCTTCTACACCAGCACTTGCTCAAAAAGAGATTTGAAGCAGTTCACAGCTTGAAATACAATATAACTACACAAAACACCCCTAATACTGCCCAATCCGCTCACTAGGTGAGGGCCAAGCTGTATCGTGTATCTAAATATAAATGATCCAGACCAACCCCTAAATCCCCTACCAATTACAGTCAAACTCCAATAGAAGAAACAAAACAGGTCCATACGTCTGTACCTTATACTTCATTTTAGAGGGAAAAAAGCATTACCTTCTCCATGCTTGTCGGTGTACTGGAATGCCTGGACAAGACGGAGAGTTTCGTCTACTGAGCGGCCCACAGGAAGGTCATTCATTGTAATTTGCCGAAGGACTCCTTTATCATCAATAATGAAAAGGCCTCTGCAAAAATCATGATTATAAATATCAAGTGGTTTTCTTTTTTTTTAAGAAACAGAGCAGACAGGAGTCATGCCTCTGGTAAATTAGAGGCAAGGATTATATATATATATATATATATTACAAAACAAAGGCGTAGATATGGGTGGGCCATAGCCCCTCAACTCTGGAGTCAGGCTCTCTCAGTCAATGGCAGTGACCTACATCGACTACAGGAGAACTGAAGGTGGTGTCAACATTCACACTGTCTAGCGTCCATCCATATTAACTTCAGGTTTCACCAAAAACTCAGTTCTAGCTACACTACAGCATCAAAAGACATAAACCCCATTCTATGTATTGTGCTGAGATTTCTGTGCGGTAAATCGAAGTGTATTCCATAACAATGTGCATAACTTGGGGGGGGGGGGTCTTTTACTAAGGCGTGCTTACGATTTTAGCACGCGCTAAAAACAGGCGCAAGCTAAACGTTAGAGACGCCAATGTATTCCTATGGGTGTCTCTAACATTTAGCACGTGCCTATTTTTAGCGTGTGTTAAAAACACGAGTGCACCTTAGTAAAAGACCCCCCCTTAATTAGTTAACAAGCTAATCAGCACTGATAATTGGAAGTTAACAACCAATTATCAGCACTAATTGGCAATTAGAATTTACATGAACTTCTATCCAAATGTATTCTGTAACCTGATGCACATAAAGTCGCATAGTTGAAAAGTGGGTGTGGTTAAGGGCGTGGAATGGGTGAGTCGTGGGCATTTCTAACATTTATGCATGCTGTTATAAAATACAACTAGCTCCGCACCTAATTTAGGCATTGGGATTTACACCAGGTTTTACTTGGTGAAACTGACTGCGACTAAATTTAGTTGTGTGAATTGGCGTTCAGTGTATTCTATAAACTGTGCGGAAATTTAAGCTTGTTCTATAAAGTACACCTAAATTACGGTGTACTTTATAGATTACACCTAAGCGAATTTCATTTCAGCGCCAAATTTTTAGGCGCGATATATAGAATCTATTCTAAAATGTGAGTAGCCCTAAGCCTAAAGACAGGCGCAACATTATTCTGAAAATAAAATAAGTTGTTCCCCTTTATTAATACTTTCAAGCTACTTTAGGTTTCCGCATGGATAAAGTAATATGGTTACTGCTTGGGAAATAAAGATCAAACAAATTATGGGTTACCCTATTCACTAGACCAACGTAATATATTCATGATTAGCTTTCAAAGATCTCTATTCCCCCTCTCCAGATCAGTACAGTGATTTGTTTTCAAAAGCTTGTCACACAAATTAAGTTAGTCTAATAAAATGAGATAACCTATAACTTATTTGTTGATCTGTATGAAGAAACAAGCCTACACTTTGCGGAACACTCAATGCAAGCTTTGATCTTCTAGAATCTAATGAAGAGTGGAATAATCTACTGTTAGACTCTGAAAACTTAAAGAAATCTGTGGCTATTCAGACAGGAGAAAGGTCATGAACAAGGGGTATCTACAAAGAGAAAAACTTCTTTTAGAATGTCTCTATACATATATCCCTAGTTGGCTACTCCATGTTGACTGATTTTAGAAGTATCTTTTCGCTCTCTTTTAATCTATACCTTAGTTTTGGAAATTTAGAACTGTATACATCTTGCAATTTGAAAAGGGTTTTTTTTTAGGTTGTGCAAAGTATCATACATGTGAGATATTGGACCTCTTTACTGGGGCTTTTCATTGTTTCAAGACAATGCATTTGACATTCGTTTATTACAGTGGAGGAGAATAAAAAGGAAATGAAGATCTAGGTGGATTTGGGGTTTTCTTCCAATGGCTTTGGCAGTGCTTCTTGTTCAGCTCAGGGAAAGCCTCCTAACTAGAGGGTTTAGCTCAAATTGTGAGACCTCTAAACTGGAATACAGAGAGCATTATTGAACAGTCTGGCAGCAGGAAAATATCAAGGACTCTATATGCAGTTATACCCATCAACTTTATCATTTTATTAAACTAGGAATTTGAACAGTGTGCGCCTAAGCACTGAACAGCAACTGCATATGCTCACTGCTGTTTACACTAGATTACAGTTTTCATAAAACTGTTCCACCTAATGTTTTAGGTGACATTACCTGAGTGTGTGCCCTTGGTCTTCCAAGTATACACCATAATCTTTTGATATCTGATGAGTTAAATCTGAAAGAAGTGGAATCTGCAATGGCCCAAGTCCACCTTGCTTTCGTGGTGTATTAATCCTTTCAGAAAAGAGAGATATACAAATGTTTCACATTTCAAAGAGGAAATTATTCTGATTAAATACAGGAAAAACAGAATCCATAACACTGGTGTAGTTCTCCTAAAGGGTCTCATTTTCCCCTCAAAGGGAATCCTTAGGACCAGAAGCGTCTCTTTCTTATTTATTGTATTTCTAGACTGCCTCCCTGGCTTTAAAATAAAAAAGTCACCCAAAGTGGTTTACAACAAAATGGTGAAATGTATTCTTACCTGTTAATTTCCTTTCCTTGAGTCCGGATAGACCAGTTTACACAGTGGGCTATATCTTCCAACCAACAGATGGAGGGAAAGAAAGAACCAAACAGTTCCTAGTGACCTCAGCAATATAACAGCAGGGGCAGCCTGGAGCTAGGCAGTATTATCTAACAAAACTCCACTGCAGAAAGTAAAAAAAAAAAAAACAAGGATACCTCTGAAACCTTTGTAGGATCAATGATCAAACTTACAATACTAGCAATGAGCGGGAGTTCCAATGGGACCACAGCCCTGGTTCGCTGCAGCAAAAAACAAACAGAGTGGTATCTGTCTTCTGGGGTAGGATGGCGGACTGGTCTAGCCACACTCAAGGAAATGAAATTAACAGTTAAAATTAAATTTCACCAGTCCAACATATCAAATCTCATACATCCCAGTGAGAGGAAGACACCGCTCCCTGCACACCAACCTGCCAAAGGTGTGATTGCATCTGGCCCACTTAAAGTGAAAATGGCTCTTTTCACAGTCCTGGCCTCTGTTCCCCCCTCCCTTTTTTAAAAAAAATATTTTATGCTTCAGCCAGCAGACTGCCTGCAATCAAGCCAGTTCAAACATTTTTTTTTATTTTTAAGAGAGGCACAGAGGGTGGTGTGGTGTGGGGGGCCTGTAGGGCCCATGCCAGCGTCTAGAAGGGCACTGGCAAGTGTGCCTAGCTAAAGGAGCTAAAATGCCCAGAGTTCAACCAAGAAATGGCTCATAGACCAATGGGAGTCAGGCCTCCACAAACAAAAAAGCAGCTGCACCAGTCCAACCTGCACCATCTGCTAGAGGTAGAGAAATACTGACTAGCTCCAGGCTGTACCTGCTGTTATACTGGCGAGATCACTGAGAACTGTCTATTCTTTCTCTATCTCCATCTGCTGTTTAGGGGGGGGGGGGGGGTATAACTCACTGGTGTAGACTGGTCTAGCTGGACAAAAAGGAATTATTATTTAATGTTTCAAATTTCTCAGTGTTCCCAATAGCAAGTTGGTTTATAACTCATCCACTGGGAAACAGACAGAGAAAGAGCAAAGAATACATCACTGCAGCAGAAGACAACTGTTCTCTGCTCCTATTGTGAACATCATTGATTTTGGTGCTTCATGGTTGAGTATTACTGAAGACTAAGACACTCCATAAGTTCATCTGTTATGACAATATTTCCTAATTAAGGGGCCCTTTCACAAAGGCAAGGAAAGCCTACCACGTGATTGCCGTGCACCAATTTGGCATTACTGCTGGGCTACCATAGGAGCCCGGTGGTAGTTCCTGCCCCCACCATGTACCATTTCTGGCGCTTAAAAAATATTTTTCTTTTTTAAGCGCCGGGGGCTTGCCTGGCGCTAATCAGGAAGTGCCATGCGCTGCTCGGTTAGCACAGGAGCCATTACCACCTCCTAAATGGGTGGTGGTAAGGGGCCCTCCAGGAAATGGCTGCATGGCCATTTCCTTAAAAAAATCCAAAACAAGCAAACCTTTTAATTGCTGCGGTAAAAGGGGGCCTCAGCGCACAGCAAATCCACATGCCAATGCTTACCACAGGGCCCCTTTTACCACAGCTTGTTAAAAGGGGCTCTAAAATGTACTGTTCATAAATGTTGCCTTGAATCTTCTGGTCTGGAAATGAATGTCTCTAAAGAAGCCTTTCAGACTGTTTTCAGGATCACTTGAGAGATGAGCACTTGCTCCTTAAGAACAGTATGTCATCACCGACTACAAAGCAAGGCTTCCTAGGTTCTCAGCTAAATGCACTAACCATTAGGCTACTCATCTCACCTCTAGGGTTCAAAGTGGTTATTTTAGTTTTAAACAACTTTTATTGATGAATAGTTGTGCATAACAAATAACAAACACAATCTTTAGCCAACAATATAATAGTTCGATAAAAGGAACTTTAATATTTATAATAGAAGAAAAACCTCACCCCAACTGTAGCCCGCCAAAGTGGTTATTTTAATGGCATTTCCACCCTGATGAGCAGAAGGCTAGATTAAAAAACAAACCCGGGTCTCTACTTGGTAGCACATAAAGCAGGCTACCTAGGAAATCACTGTGGCCTAAGGCCTACTACCATCAAGCTAAATCACCTGACTGCCCAAACTTGACAGACAGGATCTGTAGGGCAATATTTTCAATTCTAACTGGTCAAACTGTATATTTTTATTACATATCTATAAAAAACAGGTGAAATCTCAAATGAAAAAAAAATTCAGTTTAACACATTTTTCTCTCAATGAATTACTGTGAAGTAACACTCTAATGGTTCACATATGAAAGTTACATACCAGGCTAGGTGTGTAAACTGTGAATCCACCGAACATGCCACTACTTCAGTGTTTATAGACCTGAATTCTTCAATCCTGTCACTGAAGGCGATAATCTCCGTTGGACATACAAATGTGCTTTAAGAAGAAGCAAAAAGAAATGGTTACCTCTTCAAACAGCACCAGCATTCGATGCCACCCTGACATTCCTAATTGCAAGGGATATGGTATAATCAAGATGGAAAACACTAACAGTATTTGTTATCAAAGCTTCATGAGAATCATCATTTATTTTGATCAAATACACGTATACAGAAAAATGTGTGGATATAAACAATGTCCCCAATTAAATTTGGTTTTCCTCATAAATATGCCTTATTTTGGTTTTCCTCATAAATATGCCTTATTTTCAATCCTTGCATTAGCTACCAAGTCACTTCAAGATCAATATTGATCATCTGAACGGCTTTGCAAAATGATGTTCCATAATACCTGACTACTGTTTGAAACATTTGTAAACTGTTGTCTTCCTCCCTCCACTTGGAGGGCATGCAATTGTCTATGCCCTCCATGAAAAAGGTTCATTTTTCAAAGACGGAAAGCTGCTTCTTTTCTATTGTAAGTCCAGTTGAGTGGAGCAAATTGCCTATTGAGCTCAGGTTGTTAGATATGGAAGAGAATCCGCCAGGAGCGGAGAACTCGAAACGCCCCACGGGAAACACGAAGGTTTGTAGAAAAAAGTGGGAGGTTGACCACGGATGCCAAAGACTGGAGAGGTATATACTTTAAAATAAATATTTGGTAAAAAGACTAGACACAAATATTGTGTTTCGGCCGCTGGTATTATGGGTCAGTATTTATCCTGGTCCATCTTGGGAACAAATATCTGCCTTCCCTCTCCTTGGGATTGGGCCACAAAATTGGCTGAATATCTGGAAATATTTCGCTTAAAATCTTCTCACACTTCTGATTCTGAATTCCAACTGCTTCCTCATCAAATCCTCCAGACTGCTCTTCAGAGGGAAGGCAGACTTATATTTGCTCCCAAGATGGACAAGGATAAATACTGACCCATAATGCCCAGCAGTATGTCAGACTCCTGATGCAGGCCTTGCGCCGAAACACAACGTTTGTGTTGAGTCTTTTTACCAAATAAATATTTGTTTTGAAGTATATACCTCTACAGTCTTTGGCATCCGTGGTCAACCTCCCACTGATGTCAGATATGGCCACTTTTAAACAGCTGAAAGAGTTCCTGTTTTCGTTAGCTTTTGCACCACCTTTGTGATTTTCTATTCTGTCTTACATAAGTATTGCCAAACTGGGAAAGACCAAAGGTCCATCATGCCCAGCATCCTGTTTCCAACAGTGGACAATCCAGGTCACAAATACCTGGCAAGATCCCAAAAAAGTACCAAACATTTAATACTGCATATCCCAGAAATAGTGGATTTTCTTGCTGTGGCAAGATTACATGCATTGGTTGGTTATAATTTTTGAGTGCACATGATTAATTTAGGTTTTAGTTATGTTTTACCTATGTTTTATTTTAGTTTATATGTTTAATGTATGTATATTTAAGTTGTACTCTACAGATTTTATGACAGGCAGATTATAAATGTTTTAATACATAAATATAAATACATTTCTAACACATTTAATAATTTATATACAACCAAGTGTCGAGATTGGCTCAGATCAAGACTAAGTACTGCTCTTGAATGTCTCATAGAAGACCCATGTTAAACTTGTACAGCGCTGCGTAACCCTGGCAGCGCTATAGAAATGCTAAGTAGTAGTAGTAACTAACTCTAGTGTGGCAATCAATTGAAAACACAAGAAGAATATAGGCAGGATTGATTTTAGGTGTAAACATTTTTATTGAACCAGATCAGACTAGACTAGAAGAATGGTCTAACGTTTGGCAATTAAAATTCAATGCGAAGAAATGCAAAGTGATGCACTTGGGGAGTAGAAATCCAAGGGAGACGTATGTGTTAGGCGGGGAGAGTCTGATAGGCACAGACGGGGAGAGGGATCTTGGGGTGATAGTATCTGAGGACCTGAAGGCGACGAAACAGTGCGACAAGGCAGTGGCTAGAAGATTGCTAGGCTGTATAAAGAGAGGAGTGACCAGCAGAAGAAAGGAGGTTTTAATGCCCCTGTATAAGACGTTGGTGAGGCCCCACCTGGAGTATTGTGTTCAGTTTTGGAGGCCGTATCTTGCGAAGGATGTTAAAAAAATGGAAGCGGTGCAAAGAAAAGCTACGAGGATGGTATGGGATTTACGTTCCAAGACGTATAAAGAAAGGCTTGCTGACCTGAACATGTACACCCTGGAGGAAAGGAGGAACAGGGGTGATATGATACAGACGTTCAAATATTTGAAAGGTATTAATCCGCAAACGCACCTTTTCCGGAAATGGGAAGGCGGTAGAACGAGAGGACATGAAATGAGATTGAAGGGGGGCAGACTCAGGAAAGATGTCAGGAAGTATTTTTTCACGGAGAGGGTGGTGGACGCTTGGAATGCCCTCCCGCGGGAGGTGGTGGAGATGAAAACGGTAACGGAGTTCAAACATGCGTGGGATATGCATAGAGGAATCCTGTGCAGAGGGAATGGATCCTCAGAAGCTTAGCTGAAATTGGGTGGCGGAGCAGTTGGGGGGAAGAGGGGGTGGTGGTTGGGAGGCGAGGATAGGGGAGGGCAGACTTATACGGTCTGTACCAGAGCCGGTGATGGGAGGCGGGACTGGTGGTTGGGAGGCGGGAAATACTGCTGGGCAGACTTGTATGGTCTGTGCCCTGAAAAGGACAGGTACAAATTCAAGGAAAGGTATACACATATGAGTTTGTCATGGGCAGACTGGATGGACCATGCAGGTCTTTATCTGCCGTCATCTACTATGTTACTATGTAATATACCAACAATAAAAGAATTATCTAAGTCGTAAATACAACGCCCCCCCCCTCCCCATCTAAACTGGCATAAACCTGAACAGAGCAAATCTAATAGCAAAGGAAGACAGTACCAAGCCAAACAGTATAATTCCTTTCACCCCCTCCCTCTCAGAGCCCCCACCAGTCAACAAAGCACAGAACCTTAAAATAATCAGCACCAAAGCCTAGTTTCTTATGGCTTCCAGTGACAAGAAAATAAATACTGAAGGTACCAAGAGAGATAAGGTAATTAAAGCAAACAATAGTATACTCCTACACACTAATCCCACTAGATTACAGCAGTTCAAAACCAGACTTCTGATTTTAGGTTTTAAAAAGACCCCTAATACAAAAGAAAAGCCAACATTCAAAGTGAGTTATCCAGGCAGCAACACCTGCTACATGGATAACTAGTGCCTACCAGGCCCAGTCAGTGATATACAGTGGTATTATACGGATAACGCTGATGAGTATCATTGTCTACCTCAGCATTATCTGGGTAGTGCCTGAGTGGTCACAGGGAGAAACTAAGGTAGAGCCGAAATTATCCAGGCACCGCTAATATTCAGCACCAGTATCCAGATAGCTATCCGGGTACTGGCTTTGATCATCAGGGGTACACAGGTAACATCCGGCAGCTGCCAATCATCCACAGATATTCAGCACCACTATCTGGATATGGCCTGGTGCTGATCATCATGGGTTAAACATTAACCCCTAGGTCAGGGAAGGGAAACCTTTACATACAGAGGGCTACATGCATGTCAGTACTAGCCCTAGAAAGCCACATTATATAATGTTGGAACTGGAAATGCAAAATACATTTTTATTTATTAGGTTTATGGAGTAACCAAAAGCGAAGGAAACAAACTGCTATTGTGATTATTCTGAAAATATTTGTGAAAAACAGTAAAATTGCCAAAACTCTGGTTAATTTTATTTATTGCATTTGTATCCCACATTTTCCCACCTATCTGCAGGCTCAATGTGGCTTACAGAGTTCTATTATGACATTGTCATTCCAGGATAGCAGATACAATTAGTGATGTACAAAGATTAAGTGAGGGGAAAAAAAAAAAGGAGAGTTGGGTGGGTAAGTATAAAAGATAGATTTTCTTGACCCATTGTGTTGGTGCAGTAGTTTAGTAAGGCTGTGGGTTTTCTTTGTAGGCCTTGTTGAAGAGATAAGTCTTCAGGGATTTACAAAAGTTGGTAATTTCGTCAATAGATTTCAAGTCAGTATACTTCCCATGGTCTCAGGGGCTACATAAAATTCAATGGCAGGCCGAATTTGCCCATGGGCTGCAGGTTGCCCACCCCACCCTAGGTGTTTATTGGTTAAACACTGAAAACAAAAAACCTGTCCTAGGACTCTTTGACCCCCTTTCCTTGCCTGCCTTGCACCCTCCACTGTTTTTGTGTCTTTTCTATGAGGATGAGTCCTCAGATGTACGAGTTTGTTTGACTCAACTAAAAAAGGTACCCAGCAATAGTATCTATACTGTAAGAACAGTTTATTTACCCTCAAATTACCCTAATTAGCTACAAAAAGCATTAGGCTATTCCTCTCACCTACAGGGTTCAAAGTGGTTATTTTAGTGGCGTTTCCATTCTGATAAGCAGAAAGCCTGGCAGAAGGCCAGACTGGAAAACAAACCCAGGTCTCTACTTGATAGCACAGAAAGCTAGGAAGTCACTGTGGCCTAAGGCATAAGAGAACCTTATGCCATCAAAGCTACATCATCCCTAGGTTTACAAATTATAAACCTTATGCCATCAAAGCCAAATCACCCCTAAGTTTACAAGTCATAAACACCTTAGAAGCCCTACATATTTACTTCAAGAATAATTTGTTTTTCATCAGTCATGACATCATCTGCCTATTCTGTCCAATTTTTTAATGCAAGGTCAAAAATCTGTTTAAATTGATTAAAAAAACAAACCATGCAGATTAACATATACCTTCTGAAATGGTCCTTTACAGAATGCTAAATTTGATGTTATATCTCCCAGAAATCTAAGACAGGGCTGAGCTATTTTTTAGGAAACAGTTCCTTTCAGTTCCAAGTGCATGGAAGTGCTTTCCAGGTTCCACCCAGCATTGAACTTAGGGTCCATTTTACAATGCGGGCTTACCGCTTGCTAAACAGAAAGTACCGCCAGACTACTGCAGCAGCGCGGTGGTATTTCCTACCCCTACCCCCAGCTTGCCGTCATAATTGGGCAGTGCCACCGGGTTAGCAGGGGAGCCCTTACTGCCACCTTAATGGGTGGCAGTAAGGGCTCCCCCCAAAAATGGTTGCATGGCCATTTTCTGCAGAAAAGAAAGACTACCCTTTGACTAGCTGCAGTAAAAGGGGGCCTCGGCGCACATCAAAAACACTTGCCGACGCCAGCGCAGGCCCCCTTTTGCTGCAGCTTGGTAAAAACGTGTCCATCTATTTGACTGGTTTAATACAAACCCACAACATAACAACAGCTGGCTGTAAATGCTGAGATGCTCATAGGAATATAATGGGTGTTACGGTGTTTACCAAGGTTTAGTAAAAGACTCCTAAAATTAATGGGCTGTGTTTCGGCATTAGCACGCGGCTAAGTAAACGGGGGGGGGGGGGGGGGGGGGAGAGAGACAATTAGCATCCCTCTGCTCTGTACTTAAAGTCACTTTTTCTGGCTTTAAGACTCATCTTTCATAGAGAAGATGAAAAGGCACAACCTGACCGGCCACAAACAAATCTTACGCAGGTGTTACCCCCCCAACAGATCAGTTGTATTACACTGAATTATGACAAGGATCACCTGAATAAGGGGACGCTATGATGCGACAATATCAGAAATCTTGTTTATGGTCCAACAGGGCAGTTTTGACTTCAAACATCAAATGCTTAAATATTGAAAACACACTCACAAATCAAGAGGGTAAAAGAAAAACACCAGATATCTGCCCAGATAATCTGTTAACTTCAGCTCTTTAAATTCACCCTTGATGACTGCTGTTCCTTCGAAGTAGGGTGCTGGCTTGGAAACTGGAAAGAGAAGGGGGAGGGGGGGGTGGGAAGAATATTTGAGTTATTAGTGTGGCAAAAAAGCCACCTGGGACCGCGCGATCGACTTGTCTGACGTGTCTTTCTGCAGAGAGCAAACAAGGCTCTGGGGAAGGTGTGAAAGTAAAGAACTGTAGTAACGTGTTACACAAACGGGGGGGGGGGGGGGGGGGGGCACCACTGGCTACCAGCAGCCTCCCCGAACCCCCTGGAAAATAATTCAGTACCAATCCCAGTATCCCCCCCCCCAGGCTCCATTATCCCTCACGCCACCTCAATTCCAATTCCTTCCGACCCAGCATCAACCACAGCAACCTAATCTCACCCCCCAGCACCGATACATTTGTCTGTCATTCCAAATTAAGTCAGTCTTCCCTTCCCAACCCCACCTACTCCGAGAGGGTCTCGTTAACCGTTCCTCCCAACCCCCCCCTCCCTCTTTTGTATTTTTCCTTAGTCCCACTTTCGAACGCAACGGTCGCCGCGGCGCCAGCTGTTATTAACCGCCTCCTCCACGAGAAACGCACTCTTGGCCTGGCTGAGGTGCAACGAATGGTCGGAGACGGGGACGCGGGACGCCTCCCCCGGGTACACCTGCCCCCCCGCGTAGAAGTGACATTCTTCATCCGGGCCCGCGCCTCGGCTGCCCCCACGCTGCTGCTTCTCCTCAGCCGCCTTCCCGCCCACCGCTAACAACAAGACGAGGCATAGGAGCGGCGGCGGCGACGACAGCTTTCGAGCTGGCTCCATTCTGTACTGCACGTCGTCGGTGAAAAGGGCCCGAGGAGGAATTGGGCGGAGGGAGCGGGAGCGGCGAGGCCCACAAGAGGCGGAGGAAGAAGGGAAAGCCCGCCCTGAGGGGAAACCTAGAAAAGAACCAAAGAGCCGCCTGAGTGAGGAGAAAAAAAAAAACAACGTAATTTCATTTTCCTGAGCTATAAAATAATGGGAAATATGCGAAACTAGTAAAGAAGGCCCGTTTCTGACATAAATGAAACGGGCGCTAGCAAGAGTTTCCTTGGAGTATGTATGTTTGAGAGAGAGTGTGTGAGAGATGAGTGAGACATAGAAAGTATGTTTGTGTGAGAGTGTGCGTGTGTGTCAGAGAGAGTGTATGTGAGAGACAGAGTGAGTGCCCCCGCACGCCTTCTCTCAGGACCCCCTTCTAGGATTACCAGTGTTGCCATATAAAAAAAAAATTCCCACCCAAAACAGCCCAAAAACTGCACACACCCCACCCCCGACGTCATCACCCCGCCCCTGCTGTCATTGCCCCGCCCAATATGTCACCTTGCCCCGCCCAATACGTCACCAAACCCCGCCTCTGTCGCCGTTAGCCCCGCCGGCCGAAAACCCGTCCAAAACCTGCGCGAAAAAAAAAACAAGCCCAAAAAAACGCAACCCGCCGCGGGCAAAAGTTTCCTGCGACGGGTTGCGGAAAACCGCCCAATTGGGCGGGAAAACCGCCCATCTGGCAACCCTGAGGATTACCATTTTTTGTCCTCATAAAAAGAGGACGCTTGCCCCGCCCCATTTCACGCCCTTACCCCACCCCTTTCATGCCCTTGCCCCGCCCCTTTCACGCCATCGCCCAGCCCCTGGTCGCCCCATCTTCCCCCCATCACCTTCCTTCCCCAGTCACCTCCCCTCCCCTTACGCTACTATCCCTGGTGGTCTAGAGGTACCTCTTCGCTCGGGGCAGGAAAGAAAGAGCCCCCTCTTTCCTGCCCGGAGCGCTGCTCCTAGCTGCCCTGCTGCATCCTGTGTGAGTCCGGCTCTCGGCGTTTCAAAATGGCCGCCGAGAGTTGAAGCAGCCTTGCGAGACTTCAACTCTCAGCGGCCATTTTGAAATGCCGAGAGCCGGACTCACACAGGATGCAGCAGGGCAGCTAGCAGCAGCGCTCCGGGCAGGAAAGAGGGGGCTCTTTCTTTCCTGCCCCGAAGAGCGAAGAGGTACCTCTAGACCAGGGATAGTAGCGTAAGGGGAGGGGAAGGGAGTCCCGCGCCCGCCTCCGCTCCCGCCAGCCAGCCCGTTTGTCCAGAAATCCGGACAAACGGGCAGGCTGGCCAAATCCGTCCGGACGCCCGGACATGTCCTCAAAAAGAGGACATGTCTGGGTAAATCCGGACGTATGGTAACCCTACCCCCTTCCCCCCTCTCTCAGGACCTCTTCCCCCCTCTTATGGTCTCAGGACCCCCTCCACCCCCACCTCTCTGGTCTGAGGACCCCCCTCCCCCCCATCCCATGCACCCACTGTTGGTCTTTGTGGCCTCGGACTGCAAGCAGGAAGTGTGCTGCAGGCTCTCCCCTTCATTATTGCTGCCTGTTGTTAAAAGTTTTTACCTGCTGCTGCGCCGCCAAGAGTGAAGGGGAGCACGGACGGACGCCACTTCAGAGTGCCTTTGCTTTGGCTTCAGTTTTTCAGCTGTTCCTGCGGTCCCGCCCTTCCGGAAACAGGAAATGAGGGCGGGACCAGAGGAACAGCTGAAATTGAAGCAAAGGCAGCCTGAAGCGGTTCAGCTGTCAGTCGCGATCGTGGGCTGTTGCTCGAGTGCTGTACCGGCTAACGCGTTCTGTGCTCCCATGGTCCCACGTCTCAGCCCTGTCTTCTTTGTTTTCGCCGCGCGCTTCCCGCCTCCTGGCTTGGAATTGTAGCATCTCCTGACGTCAGGCACGCAGGGTTCTGCTGTGGGAGAGTGACGTCAGGAGATGGTTAAAAACGCAGCCAGAGACATTGGAACGTTGGAGGAGCAAATTATTATATTAGATGGTGTTCTAAACTGCCTCTTTTGTTGCCTTGGGGAAAACACCGTCGATTTTTTTCCACCCTAGGCCTTGGTAGACTTCGAGGCATATTTTCAAAGCACTTAGCCTTCCAAAGTGCCATAGAAACTTTGGAAGGCTAAGTGCTTTGAAAATATGCCTCTTCTTGTCCTGAGACTCTTTCCTCCTTTCCGCCAGTCAGGCTTTCAGCTAGCCATAATGAGTGTGCATGAGATAAATTTGAAAACCCAGCTTATGCACCCTTCTCATGCATGTCAGTTGCTGTTATCTTAAAAACTCAAATGGAGTTTCCAGGTCAGGTTTGGGAAGCCTCAGACACTCCTGACAACCCTAAGCTTCCCACCCTTGTTCTAGGGACTGGCCCTTAACATTGCCAATGTTAAGGGACAGTCCCTAGAACAAGGGTGGGAAACTTGGTCCTGAAGTGTTGCTAGATGGCGAAAAATTTTCCAGCCCAAAAGTAGCCACAAAATAGCTTAATATGAATATTAATAAGGTTGATATGAGTATTGTAACCATAATCAGCATCAGCAGCATAATTCATAATCAGCATCAGCAGCATAATCATAATCAGCATAGTCATCATAAGTAGCATGTCATAACTAAGTAAATAAATAAACAGCTAGAAACTCTAAATGTAGAGCACCTGATTTTCATAACATCATGTCTGTTTTAGTAGCTCTTTACCAGGAGAAAAAAAAATCTCTGCACAAATATTACACGTGGTAGGGTGTCCCCTATAACCAGCCCCTCCAAAGGACACATTGGTTACGATTTATAACAAATTACTACTCTACCTATGAAAGGTTATTCCGTTATTATACTTCTTATGTGCACATTTGTATTCTGCACAAGCTGGCATGTTTGAAAATATAAACTAGATTAACCCTTTAGTGTCCAATGTTCCCATCAATCTGTTCCCATATGGCTTATTACGGGAACATTGGATACTTTAAATAAAAAAACTACCAACAATAAAGAATGACAAAGTGGATACAGCAGCTCGTAGGTTTGCTTGCTTTGTTTTGAGTGTACAAAGAACGATGGCTGAGCAGGGGAGGTGAAACAGACAAATCAAATTGGCTTCCACTTTTTGACTTCATCCGGTCCCGTCTCCTTGCTCTAGCCCTTGGTGGGTGCCCTCCCCGAACTTCCTGGTGGTCTAGTGGGGCAGGAAAGATCCCCACTCTTTCCTGCCAGCTGCACTGTTGCTGATCTTCTTGCTCCCACTTTGTCTTTAAAATGGCTGCTGACAGAGTAAAGACAAAGCAGGAGGTGGGAGCGAGCAGCAGATCAGCGGGCAGGAAGGAGTGGGGGGTCTTTCCTGCTTGCCCTACTAGACCACCAGGAAGTACTGAGGTATGATCGGCGACCGAAACCGATGCCAACCCAAATACTGCACGGGATCCCTCCACATCCCCAGTGGGGATTCCCCACGATGATATGTTGTGTTCATTGGGCCCCTGTCCCTCCGCTCCGGCTCCCTCCCCCCTTCCGCCCCGGACCCTGACTCACAATTTAAAGTCTCAGTCAGACAGACCCTGGCACTGTTGCACTTCTGGTGTGCTGCATACTGTCTTCTCTGCCTCCAGGTGCTGGGCCACGGGTCCCCCTCCTGATTATCTTCTCTCTGACTGTCAGAGAGCTCAGCAGATCATCAGGAGGTGAGTGGAGACCCGCCACCAGCCAATAACACAACCATCCCCCTAGAGTCCAGACTCCACATGCGGCGGGTGGCACCAAGCTTTTAAAGTGGGCTAGATCCTGGCTCCCTCACCAACCTATTGATCAAGTTTGACCAATAAGATGGTGAGGGGAAAAATCCAGCAACCCACGGCTCTCTCGGGAAAAACCACTCTAAAAACCACTACCCGGGAATTGGCAACTTTACTTCAGGGATGCAGCACAGTTGAATTTTCAGGATTTACCCAATGAATATGCATGAGATATATTTTCATACAATGGAGGCAGTGTATGGAAGTAGATCTCATGCATATTGATTGTGGAAATCCTTAAAACCCAACTGGGATGTGGGCCTCGAGGACCGAAGTTACTCACCTCTGCCATAGAAATTCCAAGAACCTCTCCCGTATTAGCTGGCTTGGAGATACTGTTAAGAAAGATACAAATTCTCTATTTCTTTATTGACTCCTGGTTGACCATGAAAAAGCATGTAAATACATTAGTAAAGAAGACATTTAAAGATGTTTCACCACACTAGGGGCTTCTTTTACTAAGGTGCACTTATTCCTGGCTCTCTTAGAACATGCACATGCTGTAATATCCAGGTAGTATAAAGCTCATACGTCAGCACACACAAGAAGCCTCTGCTCTTTTCTGAAATTTACTTTATTGAATAAATGTAGCTAATTTACTCACAGTTTATAGGAAGGAATTCAGAAGTCCGCCTCCCTGAGGCAAGAGAGATAAGGGTGATCAGGAAAAGCAGCAGGTAAACAAAGGGCTCAAACTCTTTGTTTCCTATCAATTTATGTAGTTCTCCCCCGACTCCCTCTGTTCCCACCCGCTGTTGTTATGTCACTGATATATGATATATTTTTTAAATCTGATTAAGATTCTAAACCGCTCAGACACACATTTTGATGGTCAGGCTAGAAAGTCCTTAATAAACTTGAAACTTGAACTTGAGATATTTGCAGAAGACAAGATCACTAGGAGTAAAGCTTATACACTAAGCAGGGGTGGCTGCAGTATGTATGGGACTAATTTTACACAATTCATTGCTCACATACCATGACAGGAAGTAACTGCAGCACTAAAATCCTAAGAAGTAAGAATAGCATTAAACACATTGAATATTGCGAGGCTGCTGGGGGCAGTAAACTCCCTACCTGGTATCAGTAGATACCACTATCACTGCTATTAATGATTTGACACACTAAGCATGCAAAGTCCATTATATGCAGTCGGACTGCCGTTGCCTGAGGAGTGATCTTCCTTTCGTAGGAGCGGAAACAAGAGACAAATCTTTAAGGGGTGGAAAGCAGTCCACAAAGTTCATGTTTTATCATGTGGTACAAGGAGCACTTCTTTGGTGATGGGTCTTGATGGGACAGACACGGGAGCCCCTCAACCAGGAAAGAGGGGCACCACCCAGATGGGGCATGAGGATCCTTCAAACTGGAAAAAAGGGTATCCCTGAAACGAACCCTGAGAGTGAGATGAGAACAGAAAAATTCCCATTTGTGAGATGGAAGTAACAAAAGTGCAAGCTGAAATATTTGGCCATTTTATTCAGTTAAATACATCATTTTCAAAGTTTCTGTAATGCTATACTGACTTTGTATTAGCAGGAGGAAAGAAAAATGAGAGATAAGAGGAATTGAAGGGACCACAGAGAAAACCCAGCCATACACAGCACCATAGTAAGAAGAAATTTTCTTACCTTGCGCCAAGTGGTAACCAGTATCCCTGGACAATCCAAAACAGACTAGTTCAAAGTCTTCAGATTTTCATCTACCAACACTGGTAGAGAATTAAATAACCAGTTCCCATAGCATTATAAGAAAGTGTTTATTGTATCAGCTCTGAGAGACAGGGATTCAGCAATCAAATTCTCTGTCTGAATTTTACAAAGCATTATGCTGCACCTTATATAGTGTTACCAATATTGTAATTTCTTTAAGTACAACCCAGGATAATGCATACATGGCTTGTTAGTACATACATGTACTACTGTTTAGTAATATAACTCTTGCTAATCTTGTTAACTGCTCTCCACTAAAGGGTGATGCCCTTTAGCACTACCTATTTTGGCAGAAGGTGTATAAAATGATCCAGTTGTTACATCCCTCACCTGTACGACGCTCCTCCCGGCTAGGACGAGGATCGGTCTTGGGAAGGTCTGTTTCAGTTTCCTAAGTCTGGCAGCTGTCATCCGACTTAGAGCAATGGTACAGCCATCTTGGATAGATCATATCCCAGGAAGCCATCTTGGACTAACGAGGACAGGAAGGAAGCCCATATTTAGTCCTTAGAGCTCTGCTGATGGGGGCAGCCATCTTGGTTCAGCTGCACATGCTTTAGCCTATTCCTCCTCTACTTAAGGCACTGCCTCCAGCCCTTCAGTGCTTTGGCTTCTGCTGCGCAGAGGTTGTGGTCTGCATCCGTGTTCCTTTCTTGATTCCTGAGTTTCGACCTTGGCTTGTTTCCTGACCACGCGTTGTGTTGCTGCCTGCCTTTTGACCCTGGACTGTGTTTGGACTATTCTCAGCTCTACTGTTTTCCTGGCTCTTGGACTGTGTCTGTTGGCTACCTGTCTGGTCGGTGGTCCTGCAACCCCGCCGGTTCCGGAAGTCCTGCCGGCCACTTGAACCCAGGGGCTCAACTCCTGGGGAATAGTGGCTAAGTGCAGGTGAAGTTAGGGGTTGTCTGGCTGCCTGACTGAGTGCGGTGCACTCCATCTTCGCCGTGCTCAGTCAGGGCACAAGGGCTCACATCCCCGGTCATAACACCAGTCCAGATGTGTACTTAGCAAAAGGTTGGTCAAGAAGTAGGTTGAAAAGGTGAATGTCTGACCCCTCATGTCTTCACACACTTTTGAGGAAAATAAATTCTGCCCAAAACCAGTTTGTACCTGTGTGGACTATACTATGTGCCAGGTATTTTGCATAAGTCATATCCCTGTTATTTACATAAACTTCTACATGGTCATCTTATTTCATTTCTGAGCAGACCCCCCCCCCCCCCTCTGTATGCTTGTTATGGCCTTCAGTATGTATCACTGAATACTTGCTGCCGTACTCCCCGCATTCCTTTACTGACTGACTGCACAATTCATAATAGCAGAAAACATAGGCCTATGATTTCCTTCAATCCTCCCTTTTGGTAGAGGGCTGACGCTGATAGCCCGATAATCATTTCCTTTTACACAAAAGGATGAACTACTAAGTGCAGCCTGAGCTAGTAAATCCCACCAATTATCATTGTCCAGATTAAGCGGGTCCTGGGCTTGGACAGTCCCAAAGAATCAGGAGGAAGAGGGTTGATCAAACTGCTACTCTCCTGAGGTTCAACGAAGCCAAAGATGAAGGACCCAATTTGCAACGTGCTCAGGAGCAACAGAGGAGACTACAGTGAAGTCTGAACCAGATGAAACCACAGGATCAGCAGGAGGAACTATCCTAGGATCATAAGAGGCAGGATTACTTCCAGGCTTGAGAGGAGTGTGGTGTACCCAAGCAGGTCTCTCAGTGACCTTGATGGCAGAATGAGTTGTCAGCAGCACTTAGAAAGGGCTGATCACCTTATCGAGAGTGAATTCTTACACTTCCAAAGGACTGTAGGAGTGTAGCGCACAGTCCAGCAGTACCAATTGTGCCAGTACTGCAGCTCTGTGAAGTGAAGCAAGAGAATGATGTAGAGATAGAACATAAGAAGTTAGTGAATCATCCCCATCTCTGAGTGAGGAAGAGAGAGGTGTCTGTTTCTTATACAGTATTGGAGGTCTTCCAAACAACAACTGAAAAGGAGATAACCAATGAGGTTTCCGAGGTCTTGATTGCAAACAAACAATACAAGTGGCAAAGCATCAGGCCATTTGAGTTTTGTTTCGGTACAAATCATTCCAAGTAAAGTCTTAATAGACAAATTAATGTGCTCAATTCTGCCAGAAGACTGAGGGTGGTAAGGGATATGTAACTTGTTTGTAATACCTAGGACATGATAAAGGGATTTTAAAGTCTCTGCATAAAAAAGGGTACCTAGATCTGAGTCAGTGTTATAAGGAACACCAAACCGAGGTACAATTTTTTATTTACTTACTAGTAAAAAAGGCCCGTTTCTGACGCAAATGAAACGGGCACTAGCAAGGTTTTCCTCAGAGTGTGTACGTTTGAGAGAGAGTGAATGTGTGAGTGTGTGTGTGACAGAGTGAGAGTGGGTGCGAGTGTGTGTGAGAATGAGAGTGTGTTTGCCAGGGGCCCTCCCTCCTCCCCCTTCCCTCCCCCCCCTGCCCTCCCCTCTCCCCTTCCTCCGAGTTTCAGGGTCATCCCCTCCTTATGATGCCAAAAACCAGTACAGGGTTGAATGGGCTGGAGGCAGTGTCCCGGTGGTGCGTTGGTGGCGGGAGGGAGGAGGTTTAGGCAATTCTTTGTTTTTTAGTGGGTTGGCCAAGCATGGGGTTATCGGCGGGTAATAGTAGGCTAGCATGAGGGCAGACTCCGCTGGGTATGGGTGGTTCCTGATGGTCAGGCGGCGCGTGTTATTTTGCGGAGGCTGGGCCGGCCCGGTTCTACGGAGACGGTTGTTGCGTGTATTTCTGTGGGGTCGCCCTCTGCCGCCATCCCCACACATTTGTGAAATGTCCGCTGCCGTTCTTGAAGGGATGTGTTTGAAGAAGTGGAATTGTGTCTATAGATTGGTCCCCTGCCTACAAAGTTTTTAAGACATCTTCACTCCTTCACTTACCTGTTCGAGTCGGGAGGGTGCAGTGGTGTCACGAGGGCAGCTGACACCCGGGGCGGGTCGCCGCTGCGCACCCCCCCCCCCGGGTGCAGCGCGACGCACCCTCCCCCCTCCGTAGCGCAACACCCCCCCCGCCCACCGCCCACGAGAACAAACCTGGAAGGCGGTAGAGGGGCGGGTGGGCGGGCCAATCCGCCAACAGCACGTCGCTGGGAGGGTGTCGGCGCCTCGCTGGTTCCTTGCTCTCTCTGCCCCGGAACAGGAAGTAACCTGTTCTGGGGCAGAGAGAGCAAGGAACCAGCGAGGCGCCGACACCCCCCAGCGGCGTGCACCCGGGGCGGACCGCCCCACCGCCCCCCCCCCTCGTACGCCACTGGGAGGGTGGCTAATTCGGGAGGCATGGGAGGGCGGGTGTTGAGCGCGTGGGGGGGGAGGTTAGCGTTGTTGGCGAGCTGGGAGGGTGTGTCGTGTGTCTGTCAAGTGTTCCGCCCTCGACGTCATGACGTTGTGATGCGAGGGCGGGGCAGAGAGACATGGTGAGTCGGATGGCTTCACCATTACGAACCTTTCACTGAAGCCATGGAGTCAGCTTCAGAACGTTGAGGGTGCGTTTTATTATAGTAGATATTTTGCTCACACCTTTTTCAGTAGTAGCTGAAGGTGAGTTACATTCAGGTACACTGGATATTTCCCAGGAGGGCTCACAATCTAAGTTTGTACCTGAGGCAATGGAGGGTTAAGTGACTTGCCCAAGATCACAAGGAGCAGCAGTGGGATTTGAACTGCAAGACCGGTGCTCTAACCACTAGGCCACTCCTGCACTCCACAATGTTTTACAATGCTTTTACCACAATGTTAGAGTCCGCCTTCCAGAAAGGGAAGGCCTCTGGTCAACCAGTCAGCTGATTCACAACAACAAGAGAGTGTTTATAATGCTGGGCTTTTGGCAGTTCAATGAAGTCAATCTGAAGATGTTGAAAAGGCTAGAAAGCCCATGGTCTAGCTCCTTGTCGGGAAGCAAAATGTGACTGGGGGTTAAAAGCAGAACAAGTAGAGCATGAAGTAGTCACAAGAACTGCAGCTTGGTGGATTCCAAGGGCAAACCAAGAAGCCAAAACCTGTTGTGCAATGGCTTCATGGCCCAAATGTTCAGATTGGTGAATATCACTTATCAGGGCCTGCAGTAAATAGCGGGATGCAATGGACCACCCATCAGGAACTCTCCATACTCCCTGGTCATCCTTACATGCCGCCCATTTCTACTACTACTACTTAACATTTCTAGAGTGCTACTAGGGTTACGCAGCGCTGTACAGTTTAACAAAGAAGGACAGTCCCTGCTCAAAGGAGCTTACAATCTAAAGGACGAAATGTCAAGTTGGGGCAGTCTAGATTTCCTGAATAGAGGTATAGTGGTTAGGTGCCGAAGGCGACATTGAAGAGGTGGGCTTTGAGTAAGGATTTGAAGATGGGCAGGGAGGGGGCCTGGTGTATGGGCTCAGGGAGTTTGTTCCAGGCGAGGCAGAAAGGGCAGAGCCTGGAGTTGGCGGTGGTGGAGAAGGGTACTGAAAGGAGGGATTTGTCGAGAGCGGAGGTTGCGGGTAGGAACGTAAGGGGAGATGAGGGTAGAGAGGTAAGGAGGGGCTGCAGATCGAGTGCATTTGTAGGTTAGTAGGAGAAGCTTGAACTGTATGTGGTACCTGATCGGAAGCCAGTGAAGTGACTTGAGGAGAGGGGTGATATGAGTATATTGGTCCAGGCGGAAGATAAGATGTGCAGCAGAGTTCTGAACGGACTGAAGGGGGGATAGATGGCTAAGTGGGAGGCCAGTGAGGAGTAGGTTGCAGTAGTCAAGGCGAGAGGTAATGAGAGAGTGGATGAGAGTTCGGGTGGTGTGCTCAGAGAGGAAAGGGCAAATTTTGCTAATGTTATAGAGGAAGAAGCAACAGGTCTTGGTTATCTGCTGGATATGCGCAGAGAAGGAGAGGGAGGAGTCAAAGATGACTCCGAGGTTGCGGGCAGATGAGACGGGGACGATGAGGGTGTTATCAACTGAGATAGAGAGTGGAGGGAGAGGAGAAGTGGGTTTGGGTGGGAAAATAATAAGCTCGGTCTTGGCCATGTTCAGTTTCAGGTGGCGGTTGGACATCCAGGCAGCAATGTCGGATAAGCAGGCCGATACTTTGGCCTGGGTTTCCGCAGTGAGTCTGGTGTGGAGAGATAAAGCTGGGTGTCGTCAGCATAAAGATGATATTGGAAACCATGAGATGAGATCAGGGAGCTCAGGGAAGAGGTGTAGATTGAAAAAAGAAGGGGTCCAAGGACAGATCTCTGAGGAACTCCAACAGAGAGCGGGATGGGGGTGGAGGAAGAACCATGAGAATGTACTCTGAAGGTACGGTGGGAGAGATAAGAGGAGAACCAGTCCATTTCTCAGTCCATTCACTCAGTTCATCAGGTAGCACTGTCTTGTAGACAGTGAGGGGAGGTCACAAACTAGTGCTGGAGCTTAAAAACAGGCAAAGCGAGGTTGCAAAGTGGCCTTAGCCGCAGCATCAGCAAGGGAGTTACCCCTTGACAATGTCAATGTCCTTCCCAGTGTGAGCTTAGCAGTACATAATAGCTAATGCAGAAGGAAGCCAGATAAAGGGGTAAAGGCGGTTAGCTTAGTGGGGTTTAGAAAAGGTCTGAACGGCTACCTAAAAGAAAAGTCCTTAGACCATTATTAAATTGACTTGGGGAAAATCCATCGCTTATTTCTGGGATAAGCAGCATAAAATGTATTGAACTTTTTCGGGATCTTCCCAGGTATTTGTGACCTGGATTGGTCATTGTTGGAAACAGGATGCTGGGCTTGCTAGACCTTTGGTCTTTCTCAGTGTTGCAATACTTATGTACTTATGTAAGCTGTATAGCTTGCAGAAGGTCTCTTACCTTTGTAGCATGAGAAATAGCTTGTCCTGATGATGTCTCAAATCCATGCTCCTTCCAGAGCTGACCCATGGCGTGGCAAATTCCAAATGCAGAATCTGTATAAAATGTAGCAGATGCTCCTTGGGAGAGAATACACACCTGAGTGGGAGCTATTAGTTCAGCTGCCTGAGCACCTGTAGAAGAAAACAGAGGTTTAGCTTCCCATGCCCATACTTCAGTTGTAACAGCATACCCGGTGACCCTGGTTTCCTTGTGCAGGAAAGAGCACATAGTCTGTATTGGGCAGAGAGATGTCCATGAGATCCGGTTGGGGGTTTTCCACAGTTCCACCAGCTGACAGCAATCATTATGAGGCTTGCCTTCTGCAGGAACCAGTAAAAGCATTACAGGGTTGAGTTTGAAACACATCTGTAGTCTGACGTTCTCTGCTATAAGTAGTCTAATTTCATAATAGTTAAGACACTGGTTAGAAAAATGTTGAGTGTTATTCTGCAACATTAAGGCCTCCACTGCATGTGAGACCATAACAGTTAATGGGTGACCTAGCACCAAGTCCTGTACTTTTTCAATAATAGCAGCTGCTGCAGTTGCAGCTCTCAAACAAGAAACTGCTCTTTTAGCCACAGGGTCCAGCAGACGAGTAATGAGCAGTGGGCCCCAAGGTTAAGTCAGGACCCCAAAAGCAACACCCCAGTTCTCGTGAACAGAGTAAAAGGTGTCAATATTTTAATTTACTTAGACCTCGCTAGTTCCCAAACTGTTTTACACAGCCTGAGTACAAACACTCCACAAACAGAAGGACGCTGTGACTCTGTAAATATGAGAAAGTAGTTCTCCAAACGTTTATTAGTTACTTACCAAAAGATTAACACAATATCATCACAGAGCATTTCTGAGACTTTCTTTTCTCAGATTGGGAGAGCAGAGCTCTGTGCCACACCAGGTGCTGTCACCATTTAGTATAGACTCCCCACCAGTACCCTATTTACCAGCCTTTAAATACATTTCTTCTACCATTGATCCCTATTAGCATTTCATTTTCTCACCGGCAATCTTTGCACATTATCAGCTAGTAACGTTTAGACAACATCTTTGATTGCAATGACTTCACATGTTTCCAAGTTTCCCTTCAGCCCCCCCTCAGCCCCCCTGGATGTTCTTATTTTACTTTTGGCTGACCTACTGTTATCTGCCTTTACCCAAAACATCTTTGCTCACAAACTCTGGGTATTGTCTTGTTATTGTCTGTCCACCTGTTGTTTTGAGAACAGATTCCGTGTTCCTCTGTCAGCTTCTCAGCTGCGTAATTCAGCATTTTGTCACAGTGACATTATCTGACTCAGACATGGTCTTTAATTTTTAGAGGCCTAGTTCTCAGCTTTAAGCCTGCCTTGACCTGTATTTCACTGAAGGCAAGTGATAGCATTTTTCTACAAAGGCTTGTTATAATCAGGAAGGCCCAGAGCAGGTGCTGTCATAAGCGCATGTTTATTTATTTTCCAAATATGTTTATTGATTTTCAAATTACAAATCAACACAAAGGAAAGAAAGGACATAACAAACCCATATTCCAAGAGAATAGACAACAAAAATTAACACAACTTCGAACCTAACTGACCCCTACCAAACAATTCAAGTGGGATACATAAACGCCAGATCAGTAGTCAACAAAACAACAACAATAACAGACTGGATTACAACAGACAATCTCGACCTATTCCAGTGATGGTGAACCTATGGCACGCGTGCCAGAGAGGGCACGCAGAGCCCTCTCTGTTGGCATGCGCGCCGTCGCCAGGGGCGTAGCCACGGGTGGGCCTGGACGGACCCAGGCCCAGCCACTTTCCCTCCAGGCCCGCCCACCCAACATCCCCTCGCATGTCCTCCCCGCTGGCGCTGATTACCTCCATCGAATCGGCCGCGTCTTTGAAAGCCCTGCCCGTTTCTAGCCTTCCCTTCGTGAGTTCGTTCCCTCAGAGTCAGTCCCACCTTCTGACATCATTTCCGCGAGGGCTGGACTGACTCTGAGGGAACAAACTCATGAAGGGAAGGCTAGAGACAGGCAGGGCTTTCAAAGACGCGGCCGCTTCGATGGAGGTAATAAAAAAGATTTACATGCAGGGCATGGATGGGAGCGGGAGGGGAGGGCAGGGGAGAGAAGAGAATCGCTGGGTATGGATGGATGCAAGGGAGAGAAGAGAATTGCTGGGTATGGGTGGAGGGCAGGGGAGAGAAGAGTTGCTGGACATGGGTGGATGGAGGGGAGGGGAGAAGAGGGTTGCTGGACATGGATGGAGGGGAGGGCAGGAGAGAGGAGGGTTGCTGGACATGGATGGATGGAGGGGAGGGCAATTGTTGGACAGATGGAGGGGAGGGGAGAGAAGGGCAGGCAGGAAGGAGATGCACATGGATGGCGGGGAAGGTGAGTTATCAGCATGCATGCAACAGCAAAAATCACATTAATTATTCAAAAGCATGCCAAATGCTTTTAAAGTTCTGTTATTCAGGTTAAATTGCCCTGTTGGCACTTTGCGATAAATAATTAGATTTTGGGTTGCTGTTTGGGCACTCGGTCTCTGAAAGGTTCGCCATCACTGTTCTATTCATTAGTTAAACCTGGATACACGATCATAAGGACCCCATAATTTTAGATCTATGCCCCCCAGGATTTCCTCCAACTATGGGACCTCAATTGGCCAAATATGCAATCAACCCATGTCAAAGGACACACACTTGACCTCATCACATACAAACTGTCCCCAGACTTAAACCTCGTACTAACAGATACAAAATGGACATACATACCATGGTCAGACCACTACAAATTAAACCTATCCCTACAATGGAGAAAAAAGCCCCACACCATAATCAAGAACGCACAACCTATACCGCGAGAGGCCAAATTGACCCTGTAACATTCTGGCAACAAATCTACAAGAACGAATAGCACAAACAGACTCGAAACACTATCTCCAAGAATGGGACAACAGATGTAGAAGTACATTAGATAACATAGCACCACTACAAACCAGAACCTCACGAAGACACAACTCAATACCACGGTTTAACGAAGAACTAAAAAAACTAAAAACACAAGTTAGGAGGTTTGAATGAGCATGGAATAAAAAGAAAGATGAATATACACTCAACGCATGGAAACAAATGCAAAGAAAATACAAATATGCAATTAGACAAACCAAAAGATCATACTACAAAACCAAAATAGGACCGGACTACAAAGACACGCATAAACTTTTCCAACTTGTGAACAAATTACTAGGTACCATACCACACCGGTTACTACAACCAACACAGACACCCCATCAGCAGACAACCTTGCTAAATACTTCAATGAGAAAATTGTAAAGCTGTGACTCACAGTACCACTCAATACCACCGACCAGAAAAAATTCATTGATTGCCTGGACCCATCCCCCGATGAATATCCAGCAGACCGAATCTGGACAAACTTCGCCATACTCACTGACGATACCATCACCCAAGCGATCAACAGGTTCGCAAAGTCCCACTGCAAACTGGACAAATGCCCCAATAACCTAATAAAATCTGTCCCTCAACGATTCACAACAGACCTCACGACGCACCTGAACTATATGTTACTACACAGACTTTTCCCAAAGGATAAAGGAAACATTCTACTTACCCCAATACCTAAGGATTCAAAGAAAAAAAACAAGTGACATAACTAACTACCGCCCGGTAGCATCTATCCCTCTGACAACCAAACTAATGGAAAGTATGGTAACCAAGCAGCTTACCAACTACCTAAACAAATTCTCAATACTACACGAATCTCAATCATGATTTTGATCCAACCACAGCACCGAAACTGTACTAATCACTCTTCTATCCAAATTCAAACAAGCAATTGCAACTGGCAACAGTGTACTTCTCCTACAATTTGACATGTCCAGCGCGTTTGACATGGTAAGCCATAAAATATTATTAAACATCCTAGAATACTTCGAGATTGGAGGAAACGTACTTAGTTGGTTCAAAGGCTTCCGAACTGCAAGAACATACCAAGTGATATCAAATTCAAATACATCAGCACCACGGAAACCAGCATGTGGAGTACTCCAAGGATCACCATTCACTGACCCTTTTCAACCTAATGATGACACCTCTGGCCAAATTGTTATCCAACCAAGGGCTCAATCCATACATCTACGCAGATGATGTCACAATCTACATCCCGTTCAAACATGATCTAACAGAAATCACAAATGAAATCAATCACAGCCTCCAAATCATGAACTCATGGGCGGATGCATTTCAATTAAAACTTAACACAGAAAAAACACGTCTCATCCTCTCATCACAACACAACACAAGCAAACCCGCCACTATAAACACCCCAAACTATACCCTTCCTGTTTCAGATAGCCTGAAAATACTTGGAGTTACAATTGACCAAAATCTCACACTAGAAAGCCACGTGAAAAATACAACAAAGAAAATGTTCCATTCAATGAGGAAGCTCAAAAGAGTAAGACCTTTCTTCCCAAGGGAAATATTTTGCAGCCTGGTACAATCAATGGTGCTAAGTCACCTAGATTACTGCAATGCAATCTATGTCGGATGTAAAGAACAAATCATTAAGAAGTTCCAAACAGCCCAAAACACAGCAGCCAGACTCATATTTGGAAAAACGAAATACGAAAGTGCCAAACCCCTAAGAGAAAAACTACACTGGCTCCCACTTAAAGAACGTATTACGTTCAAAATCTGCACTCTTTTTCATAAAATCATTTACGGTGAGGCCCCGGTCTACATGTCAGACCTCATAGACTTACCACCCAGGAACACTGAAAGATCAGCACGCACATTCCTGAACCTCCACTAACCCAGCTGCAAAGGACTAATATATAAATTAACATATGCATCCAGCTTCTCCTATATAAGCACGCAGCTATGGAATGCATTACCACTCGCCATGAAAAAAATGCGCAACCTAACTAACTTTCGGAGATCACTGAAGACCAGCCTGTTCAACAAGGCATACCACAATGATCCATCCTAATACCAGACAACGAAACTCAAGCCAGAACTGGATAAAACCTAACTCTCTATACTAGACTACCAAGGTTTACTTTACCACAAATGAACTTTAACGCAGTACCACTTTATCTCTCATTCCGAATATGAATTCTTTATACTTTACTGCTTAATCTACTATCCAGCTCATTTTCAAAAGAGAAGGGCGCCCATCTTTCGACACAAATCGGGAGATGGGCGCCCTTCTCGCAAGGCTGCCCAAATCGGCATAATCGAAAGCTGATTTTTTGACACCCTCGACGGCTTTCCGTCGCGGGGACGACCAAGTTCATGGGGGCGTGTCGGCAGGGTAGCGAAGGTGGGACTGGGGCATGATTAGGAGATGGGAGTCCTCGGCCGATAATGGAAAAAAGAAGAGCGGCCCTGACAAGCACTTGGTGACTTTACTTGGTCCATGTTTTTTCATGACCAAGCCGTGAAAAGATGCCCAAACTGAGCAGATGACCACCAGAGGGAATCGGGGATGACCTCCCCTTACTCCCCCAGTGGTCACTAACCCCCTCCCACCATAAAAAAACAGGTTAAAAATACTTTTTTGCCAGCCTCTATGCCAGCTTCAAATGCCATACTCAGGTCCATCGCAGCAGTATACAGGTCCCTGGAGCAGTTGTAGTGGGTGTAGTGTACTTCAGGCAGGCGGACCTGGGGGGGGGGGGTTGGGGGGCTCAGCACCCAAGGTAAGGGAGCTATGCACCTGGGAGCAATTTCTGAAGTCCACTGCAGTGCCCCCTAGGGTGCCCAGTTGGTGTCCTGGCATGTGAGGGGGACCAGTGCACTACAAATGCTGGCTCCTTATATGACCAAATGGCTTGTATTTGGCCATTTTTGGCATGGGTGTCTTTGGATTCCATTATCGGCGAAAACCAAGGGCGGCCATCTCTAAGGTCGACCCAAATGTTGAGATTTGGGCATCCCCGACCGTATTATCGAAATGAAAGATGGACGCCCATCTTGTTTCGATAATACGGTCGGGGACGCCCCTTTACAGGGCCGTCCTTAGAGATGGGCGCCCCCGTTCGATTATGCCCCTCCACGTCAATCATGATCTTTAATGTAATACCACTTGTATCTCTCACTCCGGAAATGGCGATTGCCATGTCAGAACAATGTAAGCCACATTGAGCCTGCAAATAGGTGGGAAAATGTGGGATACAAATGCAACAAATAAATAAATAAATGGAAAACATTAAAAATGAACAGAGCAATCATGCAACTTTAAAACAATAATATCACATGAGCAAAACTGGGTAATGAATAACAACTGTTATTACTGGCTAGATAAGAAGACATCTAGTTTTCCCCATTTGAGATATGGAAGACATGTTTAAGTCTATGCAATGCGGGGATCATGTGATGCTGTGAGCGAGAGGGGACGCAGGTCTGACTTGCTTCGGGCCCTTGCTCCTGTTTTTAGGTGTTTTGTCTACTTACCGAAGTAATTGCCACAGTGGATTGTCTGTCTGAGCTTGGGTTCTTATATGGACAGATTCATGGAGTGCACTGGAGAAGGCATGTCTGGTAAGTCAGCCCCGCAAAAGCAAATGCACCCAAGGCCGCAGATGGTAAGATGGCAACACTGCCAGTTGGAGCTGTGTCGCAGTTCACGGAGGCAGCACTGCTTGAGCTGCACGTTGCGGTAGAGCAGGCGATTGGCCTAAATTAGAAAATCTCTCATGCCAGATAATGCGTTTAGAGACCTTACTTACTGAAACAAAGAAGCGCACCACAGAGCTTGAAATACGTGTATTGGATGTCAAAGATGGTGCCCAGACTTCGGCCGCTGATTTAGAACGCCTGCAGGAGATAGTATGGTCCCACACGGATAAACTCGACGACCTGGAAGACTGGTCCCAACAGGGAAATTTCCGTTTCCTTGGTATTCCAGAGTTGGTCCTGGAGCAACATCTTCTGCTGGAGCTGGAGAACTGGCTTGCAAAAACTTTACCTTTAAAGGATGGCCTGGGCACAGCCAAATTAGAGCGTGCTCACTGCATGGGATGGCACTTGCCTGGTGAAAGAAGGCCGTGCATTGTCATTGCCAAGTTCCATAATTATATTCATAAAACTAAAGACTTTAAAGCAGTATAAGGCTTTGCGTGATGCCTTGACCTATGAGGATATCCCTGTGCATATCTTTCAAGATTACTCTGCGGCCTTATTGGAGAAGCGGAAACTCTTCCATCCCTTATGTACCGCCTTTGCAGACCACAGGGTACTCTTCATGTTTTTGTATCTGGCCATCCTCAAGGTTTACCTTTAGGGCAGATGGCATGTACTTACTCCATACAGGAAGTGTGGGAGTTTATCAACACCATGGCCATGGAAGATAATTCTCAGATTTGATTTGGTGCTTCTCTGGGAATAGTTTTTTTGGTGGCTGGTATGCCGGGGATTTCTGCCATTGACTTGATACTATGCTTGTTACATTTTCCAAAGCAGGAACTAGGTTAGTGAGCCCTTGGGCCACTGCCGAGGAGCGGCAGTGGCAGGCAAAACCACTCCACACCAGGAACAAGACAGAACTCAGATAGGAACAGCAAGACGTCACTTGCACTAGCCGCCCTTCCCCAGGAGTTGATCCCCTGGCTGCAGGCGGCCGACAGGACTTACAGGACAGGGTAGGAACTGGAAGCTGCAAGCAGCCACTAAAACAGGGAACAAACACGAGACAGAACTGAAAGCTGCCAAGCAGCCACTGAACAAGAAACACAGACAAACAGAAACTAAACACAAAAGACAGTCAAGGAACAAGTCTAAGAAACAAACAATAACCCTAAGCTAAACTACACACAGACTAACTAGCATCAGACAGGGAACTAGAATAAAAACCAAGCTAGGCAGAAGTGCAACAAGCACCAACAACCAGGGCCTTAGGCGATGCAAAGGCAAAGCAGAGAGTTTCCGAATGGCTAATAAGCCCAGCAGCAGCAGCTGAGATTCAGATGCAGCAATCACAAGGCAGCTATGGGTGCTGTGCAGGCTCAAACAAGACGAGCAGGTCTGGCAGGCCGGAAGATCCGGACTGGACTGGGCTGAAGTCTGGAACAGGAAACAGCGCACAGACAATCCAATGCAGCCACCAGGTCTGGCCACCAGAGGGTGAGATGACTGAAAGCCTGAAACCAGGGCACGACCATGACAATACCTCCTCCTCAAGGCCCTCCCGACTTCCACGGGGAATTCAGGTCTCCATGGAAAACAATGGTGAAACCTGCGGAGGAGCTTCAAAACATGACCAGCGGCAGCAGGGCTGGAGGTTGAACTCGGCTGGGACTGAGCAACTTGGCTGGAACTGAAACTTGACTTGGACTCAGCCTCTTGGCTGGAACTGGAACTCGGCTTAGGCGCAGCATCTAGGCTGGAACTGTGACTCGGTCTGGACTCAGCATCTTGGCTGGAACTGGAACTCGGCTTAGGCGCAGCATCTAGGCTGGAACTGTGACTCGGTCTGGACTCAGCATCTTGGCTGGAACTGGAACTCGGCCTGAACTCAGCAGCTTGACTGGAGCTGGAACTTGGCTTAGGCTCAGCATCTAGGCTAGAGCTGTGACTCGGTCTGGACTCAGCATTTCGGCTGGAGCTGGAACTCGGCTGGGACTCAGCATCTTGGCTGGAGCTGGAACTTGGCTTAGGCTCAGCATCTTGGCCGGAACTGGAACTCGGCTTGGACTCAGCATCTTGGCCAGAACTAGAACTCGGCTTGGACTCAGCCTCCTGGCTGAAACTGCAACTCGATCCGGACTCAGCATCTCGGCTGGAACTGGAACTCAGAGTGGGCTCAGCATCATCTTGGCTAGAACTCAAACTCGGAGTGGACTCAGCATTATCTTGGCTGGAACTCAAACTCGGAGTGGACTCAGCATCTTGGCCGGAGCTGGAACTCGGCTTGGACTCAGCAACTTGGCTGGAGCTGGAGCTTGGCTGGGACTCAGCATCTCGGCCGAGACTCAGAACAGAAGCTAAACTGGGCCTCCAAAAAGGCGGCAGGCGAGCCAAAAACTCGGGACTTCTCAGACGTCTTCTTTCAACGGTAGCTTCCGGAGTATCTCGCAAGCCTGGATCAGAGATAAGTAGGTTGCGGTACTTGATGAGCGAGGTCTTAGGATCAATGGCGGAAACCAAGCCCCCCGAGGCGTTCCCTCGCAGCAGCAGCTTCAGGAGTATTTTTCAAGGCCGGGTCAGAACAAAGTCTATCACGGTAATCCTGGAGCGTTATCCCACAATAAAGGTCAGAAACTGAGGCGAGACCGGAATCCGAACTGGAACTAGGAGCTGCCCTCGGCCAGAACCCTGGAGTGCCAACAAAGGAAAAAGTCATAGGCTGGAGACCCAGCAGGTAGGGTGATCGTGCCGAGCTCATGGCCTTTGCATTCTGTCACGTTTTCCAAAGCAGGAACTAGGTGAGTGAGCCCTTGGGCCACTGCCGAGGAGCGGCAGTGGCAGGCAAAACCACCCCACACCAGGAACAAGACAGAACTCAGATAGGAACAGCAAGACGTCACTTGCACTAGCCGCCCTTCCCAGGAGTTGATCCCCTGGCTGCAGGCGGCCGACAGGACTTACAGGACAGGGTAGGAACTGGAAGCTGCAAGCAGCCACTAAAACAGGGAACAAACACTGACAAACACAAGACAGAACTGAAAGCTGCCAAGCAGCCACTGAACAAGAAACACAGACAAACAGAAACTAAACACAAAAGACAGACAAGGAACAAGTCTAGGAAACAAACAATAACCCTAAGCTAAACTACACACAGACTAACTAGCATCAGACAGGGAACTAGAATAAAAACCAAGCTAGGCAGAAGTGCAACAAGCACCAACAACCAGGGCCTTAGGCGAAGCAAAGGCAAAGCAGAGAGTTTCCGAATGGCTAATAAGCCCAGCAGCAGCTGAGATTCAGCTGCAGCAATCACAAGGCAGCTACGGGTGCTGTGCAGGCTCAAACAAGACGAGCAAGTCTGGCCGGCCGGAAGATCCGGACTGGACTAGGCTGAAGTCTGGAACGGGAAACAGCAGCACACAGACAATCCAATGCAGCCACCAGGTGTGGTCACCAGAGGGTGAGATGACTGAAAGCCTGAAACCAGGGCACAACTGTGACAATGCTGCTTCATTTCTGTGGCCCATTTTGCATTTTCCCACTGTTTGAACAAAACACAGTCATGCTGAGGTTATCCTAGCTTTTTTGGAGTGGAGACACTCTGCTTATCATCTAAAACATGTTCTGCTATATTACATTGCACTGAGTTGGATGGGTGTTAGTATGTTTACTTAGTTTAGATATGAGGGCAGTGGGAAAGGGGGGTTGGGGTGGTCAGGGTGGTTTGTTGGGTGTATGGTTTTTTGTGAGTGGGTTATTAGTGAGGTCTGTATGTGAATATATGTTGCCACTGTTGTACTTGGTGAGGAGAAAGAAGTCAATCCCAAATGCTAGAAATTTTTGGTAACGTCTACAGAGGACTCTGTAGAAGTTACCAAAACGTTCTAGCATTTGGGATTGACTTCTTTTTCCTCAGTTAGTTTTGTCTCTCCCTTGGGATTTTTTCTAGTTCGTGAGCGCACTAAAAAGATGTTGTTCTATTGGAAATTTAAATATTATAGATATGGGAATAAGGCTGGTAAATTGTTGGCCCATATTAGTGCTGGGGGGGGGGGGGGCCTCCAGATAGATTTCTGGTATGAAAGATGCCCGAGGTGAATTGCATCATGACACCCTTAATATTGCTAATATCCTTTATGCTTATTTTGAAGATTTCTGTAAAGGGGAGCATCTTTCTGAAGGTTCAGATGTTGCAGACTACTTGGCTTATGCGGGGCTTTGTTGCCCCTCTCCTGAGGCATGTGACCACTTGAATGCACTTCTTTTGGCCAAGGATCTTCAACAAGCTATTAAAGCACTGAAATCTTTCATGATTCTAGGTCTAGACTGCTATACACCTGAATTTGTCTTGGATTTGTGAGGCACTTTGCTGGCTTATTATGCAGACACGATTTCTCAGGGGACTTTTACTCCGGAGCAAATGAAGCACTTATTACGCTCATACCTAAGCCTGGGAAATCTGGCCTGGCTCCTGAATCCTGTTGGCCCACATTTCTTTTAAATGTTGACATTAAGATACTAGCTCGGATTTTGGCTGACCACTAGTCCTTGTATTTGCCAGAACTTATTTGTGATGCACAGGTGGACTTTGTGAAGGAGTTCCAGTTGGTGCGGGTTCTTCTTGCCATTGCCCAAGCTCAAATCACAAATACATTGGGCATGCTAGTCAGTTTAGATGCTGACAACTTGGGTCACTTTGGGTGGATAATATTATTAAATACCTGGAGGACTTTATTTCACACGGTCTTTCCACTTTATATGCTCAGAACAACTCTGTTTTTATCAACCTTCAGGCTTGGCATACATACCCATTATCTCTGATGGGGAAAGTAGCATTATATAATATGTTATTAATGCCTTGTTGGCTTTATATTTTTAAAATGCTTCCCATTGTGCTCACAGTTACTCATGATCAGCAGCTTGGCTGATTGCTTACTCATTATTTATGGAGGGGTTAGGCAGGCTCGGATGTCGCTTAGGTGAACCTACCTGCCTCAAGAGAAGGGAGGCCTTTTCTGTTTGGCCTGTGGTATGCGACACAAAGTAGTATTTCTCATTTTTTCCAATATTCCAGTGGAGTTATGTTTTGCATGCCCGGACCAAACAGTTGGGTTTCTTCTGGCATGCATATCTGATTTATTGCCCTTTATGACTCACTTGGTGATGGGTATGCAAGCTTTTGGGGATCTGTTCTCGGGTTTCCCCTTTTCTTCCACTTTGGGGTAATGGAGACTTTTTGCCTAGTGTTTCCACAACCCATTTTCAAGTTTGGGAGCAGCGGGCCCTCTCCTTTTTTCAAGTATTGGAGAATGGTGGATGGTACTTTGAAATCTTTTGCTTCTCTAATTTTGATGCTTCTGATTTGTTTTATTATTTGCAATTATAGCATTATGTACAATCCTTACCTGAAAATGCATTATCATCAGAAGTTCATGAATGTTTATTTGAAACTTTCACCTGAAGGTGCAACTGCATGTGCTTCTGCATTTTCATAACGTTGCCCTACAAGAACTTTTACTAGTATATGACTTTGCTCCTGTTTTATTATTTGCAATTACAGCATTATGTACGTTCCTTACCTAAAAATGCATTAACATCGGAAGTTCATGAACGTTTATCTGAAACTTTCACCTTGGAGGCGCAACTGCATGTGCTTCTACATTTTCATCACGTTGTCCAAGAACTTTTACCAGTATATGACTTTGCTCCTTTGGCCAGGAGGTGGTCGGAGGACTTGTCGATGCCTGTTATGGTGGATTATTTGTTCTGCAGCCTTCATCTTGCTTGAACACTGACCAAATCAGTTCTACATTGGGAATTACAACATTAATTAGTGAGTCATCTCTTCATTTCCCCCAATCGGGTGTATAAAGCCTGTTTCAGTACATCAGACTTTTGTTTTAAATATCAAATGCCTGCTGTGTTGCTTGGTTATTTGTTTTGGGGCTGCCCATTAATTCGGACTTTTTGGAGCCAGGTGGGACACGTGTCAGCTATTTGGGGGGGGGGGGGGGGGGAAGACCACAATCCCAACCCCAATCTATCTTTTCAATTTTTGATATATTGAGCCCCAAGCCTAAGGGTTCTTGAGTTTTGTGAAACATTCAGCCTTGATGGGGAAAAATGTGTTTTACTACTACTACTAATAATTTCTATAGTGCTACTATATGTATGCAGTAATGTACACATTATATGCAGGTATTTCTCTGTCCCTAGTGGACTCACAGTCTAAGTTTTTGTACCTAGGGCAATGGAGGTTTAGGTGACGTGCCAAAGGTCACAAGGAGCTGCAGTGGGAATTGAATCCAGGTTGCCAGGATCAAAGCCCACTGCATTAACCATTAGGCCATTCCTCCATTCTGGATTTGCCTGGAGGCCCCTTCTCTTGGCCATTGGCATCTCTGATGATAACTCAGGCAGCTTTAGAATGCTGTGAGGCTGTGGACCTAGACTCTCCCAGCAAGGCGGACACTGTCGGGTGTGGGGACCCTTTTGGGACTCTTTAACTCCGTTAGCACGTGGCTGGATACTCAATGCCTCAATTTAATTCTCTAGCCCTCCTTTCCCCTTTCTTTTTCTTCTTTTTTTTTTTTTTTTTGGGGGGGGGGGGTAAGGTTTTGTTTATTTTATATCCTATCTACCCAAGTTGATTGGTACTGTTTCTGGTTCTCCATGTTGCCCTTTTATACATGCTGTGTTTGTGGCACCTGTATCTGTTGCCTCTGCTATTTTCTTGGCTATTGTATCTGTCTAGTGGTAGACTGTTAATAAAAATTCTCCGAGGACAAGCAGGCTGCTTGTTCTCACTGATGGGTGACGTCCACGGCAGCCCCCTCCAACCGGAAACTTCACTAGCAAAGGCCTTTGCTAGTCCTTGCGCGCCGATGCGCACCGCGCATGCGCGGCCCTCTTCCCGCCCGAACTGGCTCGTGTTCGTCAGTCTTCTTTTGTCCGCGCTTGGGACGGTCATGTTTTACCGCCGTTTCATGCCCCTCAAGTTGACCTCGCGCGTCTTCACGATTTTCGCTAAAAAAAAAAAGAGACCGATCGGTCTTTACCCTTTTCCCGTGTTTCCAGTTTTTTCCCGCGTAAGTTTCCTTTCGCTTTGGGACCGGCCTATTTGGCCTTGATTCGGGTTTTTTTCTCCCTTCCTTTTGGTGCCCTCCATCATCATCGCGAATTTTGATTTCGCCGGTGTGATTTTTCCGCCCATGTCATCGAAGTCTTCCAGCGGCTTCAAGAAGTGCACCCAGTGCGCCCGGGTAATCTCGCTCACTGATAGGCACGCTTCGTGTCTTCAGTGTCTGGGGGCTGGGCACCGCCCGCAGGCCTGCAGTCTTTGTGCTCTTTTAAAAAAGAGGACTCAGGTAGCGAGATTGGCCCAGTAGAACGCGTTGTTCTCGGGCTCTTCGACGACAACAGCACAGGCATCGAGTGCATCGACGTCAACAGCATCGAAGTCTTCGACCTCGGCATCGGCATCGACTGCATCGAGGCCTCTTCCTTTGGCATCGACTGCATTGAGGCCCCTACCTTCGGCATCGTCGGTACCGAGGTATCGAAAGGCTGCATCGACATCGGTGGTACCGGGACCTCCGCTGTTGCTGATGTCGTCGGACGGTGGTGCTTCGTCTGGAGTGCAGGTGAGGGCTGTCCATTCCCCTGCTGGTGGCGCTGAGCCTTCGGGTGGGTCTCCCCCTGCCCTGAGGGCTCCTGCGGTACAGCCCCCCTGAGATCGACCTTCTTCGGCCTCGGCCCCGAGGAAGCGACGGCTGGATTCTACGTCCTCCTCGTCGGTACCGGGAAGCTCCGGTGACATGCTTCGCTTGAAGAAGTCTAAGAAGCATCATCACCGGTCTCCTTTCCGTCTCGGTACCGAGAGCTCTGGGTCGCCGAGGCAGTCGGCACCCAGTAGGCATCGGCACCGGGAGGACAGCTCACCCTCTGTTCAGGAGGTGTCGATGCGCTCCCCCTTGGACAGCCCGGAACAGCCTTCACGCCCGGAACAGACTCTGACATCGACGCCTGCATCGGCTTCTCAGTCTTTCTCCACAGCCGCTCTGCACGAGAGTCTCCGGGCCGTTCTTCCAGAGATTCTGGGAGAGCTGTTGCGCCCTTCCCCTCCGGTACCGGGGGTGCTTGCGCCTCCAGTACCGTCGAGTGAGGCGCCGGCTGGCCCCTTGCCCGAGGTGAGGTCTCCGGTACCGGTACCGCTTGCGGTACCGGCCACGGCCGCCTCCCAGGCAGACTCCCCGACAACGTCGGCGGAGGGAGCTTCCCAATGCTGGCGAGGGAGTCCACCTCTTGACGCTCCTACCGTGGCCGTGTTTCCACGGAGTCGAGTCGGGCACGGCTTCAGACACAGGTTCGTGAACTTGTGTCTGATACTGAAGGTGAGGCCTCGTGGGAGGAGGAGGAGGACATCAGATATTTCTCTGACGAGGAGTCTGATGGCCTTCCTTCTGACCCCACTCCCTCCCCTGAAAGGCAGCTTTCTCCTCCCGAGAGTCTGTCTTTCGCGCCCTTTGTCCGGGAGATGTCTACAGCCATCCTCTTCCCGGTGGTTGTGGAGGATGAGCCCAGGGCTGAAAAGTTTGAGCTCTTGGACTATCCTTCTCCACCTAAGGAAGCGTCCACAGTACCCATGCATCATGTCCTAAAAAAGACATTGCTGGCGAACTGGACCAAGCCACTAACTAATCCCCACATTCCCAAGAAGATCGAATCCCAGTATCGGATCCATGGGGACCCAGAGCTGATGCGCACTCAGTTGCCTCACGACTCTGGTGTGGTGGATCTGGCCCTGAAGAAGGCTAAGAGTTCTAGAGAGCATGCTTCGGCGCCCCCGGGCAAAGACTCCAGAACCTTAGACTCCTTTGGGAGGAAGGCCTATCATTCCTCTATGCTCTTGGCCAAGATTCAGTCCTACCAGCTCTACACGAGCATCCATATGCGGAACAACGTGCGGCAGTTGGCGGGCTTGGTGGACAAGCTCCCTCCTGAGCAAGCCAAGCCGTTTCAGGAGGTGGTCAGGCAGCGTGCAGAAAATTCCTGGCCAGAGGGGTATATGATACCTTTGATGTTGCGTCCAGGGCCGCTGCTCAAGGTGTGGTGATGCGCAGACTCTCATGGCTGCATGCCTCCGACCTGGAGAATAGGATCCAGCAGCGGATTGCGGACTCCCCTTGCCGAGCGGACAACATTTTTGGAGAAAAAGTCGAACAGGTGGTAGAACAGCTCCACCAGCGGGATAACGCTTTCGACAAATTCTCCCGCCGGCAGCCTTCAGCATCTACCTCATCAGGAAGACGTTTTTATGGGGGAAGGAGGGCTGTTCCCTACTCTTCTGGTAAGCATAGGTACAATCCTCCCTCTCGCCAGCCTGCGGCCCAGGCTAAGCCCCAGCGCGCTCGCTCTCGTCAGCAGCGTGTGCCTCAGCAAGGCCCCACGGCTCCCCAGCAAAAGCAGCGGGCGAGCTTTAGACTGGCTCCAGCAGAGCATAGCCGACATCAACGTGTCCGTGCCGTTTTTCACCAAAGGTGGCCTCTTGTAACCTCCGACCATTGGGTTCTTCAAATAGTCCGGCAAGGATACACCCTCAATTTGGCCTCGAAGCCTCCAAATTGCCCACCGGGAGCTCAGTCCTACAGCTTCCAGCACAAGCAGGTACTTGCAGAGGAACTCTCCGCCCTTCTCAGCGCCAATGCGGTCGAGCCCGTGCCATCCGGGCAAGAAGGGCTGGGATTCTATTCCAGGTACTTCCTTGTGGAAAAGAAAACAGGGGGGATGCGTCCCATCCTAGACCTAAGGGCCCTGAACAAATATCTGGTCAAGGAAAAGTTCAGGATGCTTTCCCTGGGCACCCTTCTTCCCCTGATTCAGGAAAACGATTGGCTATGCTCTCTGGAATTAAAGGACGCCTACACGCACATCCTGATATTGCCAACTCACAGGCAGTATCTGCGATTTCAGCTGGGCACACGTCACTTCCAGTACTGTGTGCTACCCTTTGGGCTCGCCTCTGCGCCCAGAGTGTTCATGAAGTGCCTGGCTGTAGTAGCAGCAGCGCTTCGCAGGCTGGGAGTGCATGTGTTCCCTTATCTCGACGATTGGCTGGTGAAGAACACATCCGAGGCAGGAGCTCTACAGTCCATGCAGATGACTATTTGACTCCTGGAGCTACTGGGGTTTGTGATAAATTATCCAAAGTCCCATCTTCTCCCAGTACAGAGACTCGAATTCATAGGAGCTCTGCTGGATTCTCGGACGGCTCGTGCCTATCTTCCGGAGACAAGGGCCAACAACCTGCTGTCCCTCGTCTCCTGGGTACAAGCGTCCCAGCAGATCACAGCTCGGCAGATGTTGAGATTGCTTGGCCACATGGCCTCCACAGTTCATGTGACTCCCAAGGCTCGGCTTCACATGCAATCTGCTCAATGGACCCTAGCTTCCCACTGGTTTCAAGCTGCTGGGGATCTAGAAGACGTGATCCACCTGTCCACGAGTTTTCTCAAGTCCCTGTATTGGTGGACGATTTGGTCCAATTTGACTCTGGGACGCCCTTTCCAAATTCCTCAGCCACAAAAAGTGCTGACTACGGATGCGTCTCTCCTGGGGTGGGGAGCTCATGTCGATGGACTTCACACCCAGGGAAGCTGGTCCCTCCAGGAACGCGATCTGCAGATCAATCTCCTGGAGTTACAAGCGGTCTGGAACGCTCTGAAGGCTTTCAGAGATCGGCTGTCCCACCAAATTATCCAAATTCAGACAGACAACCAGGTTGCCATGTATTACATCAACAAGCAGGGGGGCACCGGATCTCGCCCCCTGTGTCAGGAAGCCGTCAGCATGTGGCTCTGGGCTCGCCGTTACGGCATGTTGCTCCAAGCCACATACCTGGCAGGCGTAAACAACAGTCTGGCCGACAGGTTGAGCAGGATTATGCAACCTCACGAGTGGTTGCTCAACTCCAGAGTAGTGCGCCAGATCTTCCAGGTGTGGGGCACCCCCTTGGTAGATCTCTTTGCATCTCGAGCCAACCACAAGGTCCCTCAGTTCTGTTCTAGACTTCAGGCCCACGGCAGACTGGCATCGGATGCCTTCCTCCTGGATTGGGGGGACGGCCTCCTGTATGCTTATCCTCCCATACCTCTGGTGGGGAAGACTTTGTTGAAACTCAAGCAAGACCGAGGCACCATGATTCTGATTGCTCCTTTTTGGCCGCATCAGATCTGGTTCCCTCTCCTTCTGGAGTTGTCCTCCGAAGAACCGTGGAGATTGGAGTGTTTTCCGAACCTCATCACACAGAACGAAGGGGCGCTTCTGCATCCCAACCTCCAGTCTTTGGCTCTCACGGCCTGGATGTTGAGAGCGTAGACTTTGCCTCTTTGGGTCTGTCAGAGGGTGTCTCCCGCGTCTTGCTTGCTTCCAGAAAAGATTCCACTAAGAGGAGTTACTTCTTCTTATGGAGGAGGTTTGCCGTCTGGTGTGACAGCAAGGCCTTAGATCCTCGCTGCTATCCTACACAGACCCTGCTTGAATACCTTCTGCACTTGTCTGAGTCTGGTCTCAAGACCAACTCTGTAAGGGTTCACCTTAGCGCAATCAGTGCATACCATTACCGTGTGGAAGGTAAGCCGATCTCAGGACAGCCTTTAGTTGTTTGCTTCATGAGAGGTTTGCTTTTGTCAAAGTCCCCCATCAAACCTCCTACAGTGTCATGGGATCTCAATGTCGTTCTCACCCAGCTGATGAAACCTCCTTTTGAGCCACTGAATTCCTGCCATCTGAAGTACTTGACCTGGAAGGTCATTTTCTTGGTGGCAGTTACTTCAGCTCGTAGAGTCAGTGAGCTTCAGGCCCTGGTAGCCCAGGCCCCTTACACCAAATTTCATCATAATAGAGTAGTCCTCCGCACTCACCCTAAGTTCTTGCCAAAGGTGGTGTCGGAGTTCCATCTGAACCAGTCAATTGTCTTGCCAACATTCTTTCCCCGTCCTCATTCCTGCCCTGCTGAACGTCAGCTGCACACATTGGACTGCAAAAGAGCATTGGCCTTCTATCTTGAGCGGACACAGCCCAACAGACAGTCTGCCCAAATGTTTGTTTCTTTTGATCCCAACAGGAGGGGAGTGGCTGTGGGGAAACGCACCATATCCAATTGGCTAGCAGATTGCATTTCCTTCACTTACGCCCAGGCTGGGCTGGCTCTTGAGGGTCATGTCACGGCTCACAATGTTAGAGCCATGGCAGCGTCAGTGGCCCACTTGAAGTCAGCCACTATTGAAGAGATTTGCAAAGCTGCGATGTGGTCATCTGTCCACACATTCACATCTCATTACTGCCTGCAGCAGGATACCCGACGCGACAGTCGGTTTGGGCAGTCAGTGCTTCAGAATCTGTTCGGGGTTTAGAATCCAACTCCACCCCCCTAGGCCCATGTTTTATTCTGTTCCAGGCTACACTCTCAGTTAGTTGGATAAGTTGTTAGGTCAATCTCAGTTATGTTCTCGCCGTTGCGAGGCCCAATTGACCATGTTTGTTGTTTTGAGTGAGCCTGGGGGCTAGGGATACCCCATCAGTGAGAACAAGCAGCCTGCTTGTCCTCGGAGAAAGCGAATGCTACATACCTGTAGAAGGTATTCTCCGAGGACAACAGGCTGATTGTTCTCACAAACCCGCCCGCCTCCCCTTTGGAGTTGTGTCTTCCCTTGTCTTTGTCTTGCTACATACGGGACTGACAAACACGAGCCGGTTCGGGCGGGAAGACGGCCGCGCATGCGTGGTGTGCATCGGTGCGCGAGGACTAGCAAAGGCCTTTGCTAGTGAAGTTTCCGGTTGGAGGGGGCTGCCGTGGACGTCACCCATCAGTGAGAACAATCAGCCTGCTGTCCTCGGAGAATACCTTCTACAGGTATGTAGCATTCGCTTTATTCCAGAACAAGTCTATGCAATGCAGTGTGTAAATTAGATGTCCAAACAATTTTCTCGTGGGCTTCTTTTACTGTCAAAGCTACAAAAGGTTTCACTATTTCCCTATAAGCATGACAAAATCCTGCCATGCCAAGCAGAGCCCAGACATGTCTCTTGGAACAGGGTTGTAGGAGATCCTTAATAGCCTCTAAGTGCTTTAGGGAGAGCTTACAATGTCCAGGGGTCAAAATAAATCCCAGATATTCAACTTCTTGAGAGTTGAACTGTGCAACTTTTCTAATGACGCACGATGACCTCCTTCAGTCAGTTCAGACAGTAAATGATGAGTGGCTTGCACATACTGAGAGGAGGTGGGAGAAGCCAGTAAGAGGTCATCTACATACGGAATAAGGGAGGTGGCTGAATGAGTAATACATGAGTAGTCCTTATGCAAGGTCTGGGAGAAAATAGTGGGTGACTCTACGTACCCCTGAGGGAGCCTAGTCCAGCAGAGTTGCCCATTTCCCACTCGACTGCAAACAAATACTGCGATGAAGGGTGGACCGGGATTGAAAAAAAAAAAAAGCTGCACATAAATCTACGACAGAAAAATAGGTGGCTGAGGCAGCTATGGAAGAAATAATAGTAGCAGGGTTTGGGACTACTGGGTGTCTAGGGATCACAAAATTATCAATAGCTCTAAGGTTCTGCACAAACCTACATACTGGGAGAGTTCTGCACAAACCTATATACTAGGAGACCCTCTGGGGACAGCTTAGGCCACATAACTCTATAAAGGGCCTTAGACCTTCTATAGCTTCTCTGGACATATTGTGGAACTGATGGTTGGGGACAAGACATTTATTTATTTGGATTTTGCTCACACCTTTTTGGTTCATAGTAGCTCAAGATGAGTTGCATTCAGGTACACTGGGTATTTTCTCTGTCCCAGGAGGGCTCACAATTTAAGTTTGTACCTGAGGCTCAGTGTTTCTATCTTTCTGGACCATTTTTGGAAAAAAAAAAGTCCAAGGGAAAATGCACAAAAACAAGCCATTGGGATGTATGGGGGGCCAGCATTGTTAGTAAACTGGCCACATAGACATCCCAGCAGAGCACTACGGCACTTGCATTGGGACTTCACATAAAAGGTCCCAGGTACACATCTCACCGTTACCCCCTTATATTGTATCCTGAGCCCTCCAAAACCCACCAAAAACCTACTGTACCCAACTGTACACCACTACAATAGCGTTATGTCTGCAGGTGTCACCTGTTTGTGGATACGGTAGGTTTTTGGTGGGTTTTGGACAGGGGCGTAGCCAGACACCCAATTTTGGGTGGGCCTGGGCCTAAGATGGGTGGGCAGAAGAACTCTGCCTAGTCCCACAAGTGATTTGGTCTCTCCCTCTCTCGCCTGCATGCCATATGGTTTCTCAAACATCCCCCTCCCCCGCATACCTTTTAAATAGCAGATTTTCATCGGCAACGAGCAGCAACTAATACACACTGCTCATGTTGGCCCCACAGCCTTCCCTCTGATGCAACTTCCTTTTTACATCAGATGGAAGGCTGTGGGGCCAGTGCAAACAGTATGTATCAGTTGCTGCTCGCTGCAGGCGAAGATCTGCTATTTACAAGGTATGCAGGAGGAACAGTTGTTGGGAGTTTTTGGCTGGTGGGGCTTGGGTATCCCTGCCAGCCACATCATAGGTGTGCTATTACTGGGTGGGCCTGAGCCCAAACCGAGCCACCCTTGGCTACGCCACTGGTTTTGGAAGGCTCACATTCTCTACCACAAGTGTAACAGTTAGATATGGGCCTGAGTCCCCTTCTCTACAGTGCACTGCACTGACCACTAGGCTACTCTAGGGACCTCATGCTTCTCTAATAGAACTGGCCATAACATTTGTAGCTGTCAAAGGCTGATATGTACTGTTTCTTTCACATCTTTGGGGTGGGTGGGAGGGGGTCAGTCAGTGACCACTGGGGGGGGGAGTAAGGGGAGGAGTCATGCCTTGATTTCTCCAGTGGTCATTTAGGATACCTTTTTGTGACTTAATTGTGATTGAAACAGGTGTAGATCAAACTAACTTTTAGCCCTGGATAGGTTTTTTTTTTTGTTACATTATGGCATAAAAACCTCCAAGTTTTGGAAATACTTTTAAAACAAATAGGAGGAAATATTTTTTCACTCAAAGAATAGTTAAGCTCTGGAATTCACTGCCGGAGGATATGATAACAACAGTTAGCATATCTTGGTTTAAAAAAGGTTTGGCAAGTTCCTGGAAGAAATGTCCATAGTCTGTTGTTGAGATGGACATGGGGGAAGCCACTGCTTGCCCTGGGATTGGTAGCATGGTATGTTGCTACTATTATTATTATTAGCATTTGTATAGCGCTACCAGACGCACGCATGCAGCGCTGAACACCTGATACAAAGAGACAGTCCCTGCTCAAAAGAGCTTACAATCTAAATAATACAGACAGACAAGACAGTTATGGGTGAGGGAAGTAATGGGAGCTAAAAAGCAGCAGTGAAAAGGTGGGTTTTCAGCATAGATTTGAAAACAGGTAGAGATGGAGCTAGACGTATAGGTCCAGGAAGTCTATTCCAGGCATAAGGTGCTGCGAGAGAAAAGGAGCGAAGCCTGGAGTTAGCAGTGGAGGAGAAGGGGAACGACAAGAGAGATTTGTTGAGTGAGCGGAGTTCACGGGGAGGAATGTAGGGAGAGATGATAGTGGAGAGGTAATGGGGGGCTGCAGAGTGGATGCATTTAAAGGTCAGTACGAGAAGTTTAAACTGAATGCAGAAGCGGAAAGGGAGCCAGTGAAGTGACTTGAGGAGTGGGCTAGTGTGGGTATAACAATTCTGGCGGAAAATAAGTCGTGCCGCAGACTTTTGGACAGATTGGAGAGGAGAGAGATGGCTGAGCGGAAGACCAGTGAGAAGTAAATTGCAATAGTCCAAGCAAGAGGTGACAAGGGTGTGAATAAGGGTTCTGGCAGCGTATTCAGAAAGGAAGGGGCAAATTTTGCTAATATTGTAGATAAAGAAACGGCAGGTTTTGGCGATCTGTTGAATATGTGCAGAGAAGGAGAGAGAGGAATCAAAGATGACTCCAAGGTTACGAGCCGAGGAGACAGGGAGGATGTGAGAGCCATTAACAGAGACAGAGAAAGGGGGAAGAGGGGAGGTGGGTTTAGGGGGAAAAACGAGAAGTTCAGTTTTGGACATGTTGAGTTTTAGATGGCGTTGAGACATCCAAGCAGCAATGTCGGACAAGCAGGTTGAGATTTCAGGGGTGGAGATGTAGATCTGAGAGTCATCAGCGTAAAGATGGTATTGAAAGCCGTGGGATGAAATCAGGGTACCAAGGGAAGAGGTATAGATGGAGAAAAGGAGGGGTCCAAGGACAGAACCCTGAGGCACACCAACAGAAAGTGGGATGGAAGTTGAAGAGGATCCACTAGAGTGAACACTGAAAGAACGAAGTGAGAGGTAAGAGGAGAACCAAGAAAGAACAGGGCCCTGGAATCCAAGCGAGGACAGCGTATCCAGAAGTATGGTGTGGTCAACAGTGTCAAAAGCAGCAGATAGGTCAAGAAGGATAAAGATAGAATAGAGACCTCTGGATTTAGCCAGCACCAGGTCATTAGAGACTTTGGTAAGTGCAGTTTCAGTAGAGTGAAGATGGTGAAAACCAGATTGGAGTGGGTCAAGAATAGGTTGTGTAGAAAGAAAGTCAAGACAACGGCGGTGAACGACACGTTCAAGTAATTTGGAGAGGAAAGGGAGAAGGGAGATGGGGCGATAGTTGGAGGGACAGGTAGGGTCAAGTGAGGTTTTTAAGGAGTGGAGTGACAACAGCATGTTTGAAGGCCATAGGAACAGTTGCAGTGGAGAGTGAAAGATTAAGGATGTGACAGATGACTGGGATGATAGTAGGAGAGATAGTGTTAAGTAGATAAGTGGGGATGGGATCAGAGGAACAGGTAGTACATTTAGAGGAGGAAAGAAGAAGGGCAGTTTCCTCAGTAGAAACTAATTGGGTTTCTGCCAGGTACTTTTGACCTGGATTGGCCACTGTTGGAAGCAGGATATTGGACTAGATAGACCATTGGTCTGACCCAGTATGGCTATTTGTTTGTTCTTAAAAAGTTGATTCACTTTTACCCATTCTACACCACTCAGGATTTTGTAGACCTCTGTCATATCCCCCCTCAGCCATATCTCAGGTGATCCACAGATAGGTGAAAAAAATTCACAATAGTTTGATGGTAGCAATCATCTAGGAATGGAATTCTGACATTTGCTCCTTTAATAAAATAACATTAAAAAGTCTCCTTGGCATTCATGAGTGAGCTGTTGCTTGGTTTAACCCAGTGAACTCCTATGGCAAAAGTTGTCTGGTCGATATTCAAAATGATTTAACTGGCCAGAAATGGCTGCTGACTGGTTAAATTACTTGTTTGGAGCTATTCGCTAATTTTTAGTGGTACTTGACTGGTTATCACCACTGAAAATTTAGTGGTTAGCGCCTAAGTGAAATCTGTCTATTTTGGGGGTGTTCTGGGACAGAGTTAGCAGTTGGTGGATTAAATGCTGATGTTCAGCACTTAACCAGCCAGGGTATTTATTTATTTATTTATTTATTTATTGCATTTGTATCCCACATTTTCCCACCTTTTTGCGGGCTCAGTGTGGCTTACAATAAGATATGAATAATGGAAATACATTTGTTACAACTTGGTTATGGATTACATTGTACAGAGTTATGCGAGACATTCGAATATCATTAGGAATATAACAATGGGACATCAACATAGAAACATTGGAAGGAGACAATGGGAAGCTAAAAGGGCAGTGTTAGACACAAAGACATATGGTGTACATAGTTCCGTGAATAAATGTATGATTGACTGGATTACGGGATGAGGGATCAGAAGTGGATGTATGTTGCATTGATGAACAGTGAGTATGGACTCTATGTGTTTTGGCTCTTTCCGTAAGTTATTTCAAACAGGTGAGTCTTCAGTAGTTTACGGAAGGAAGCTTGTTCGTTAATCATTCTTAGGTTGCGCGGTAGTGTATTCCAAGACTGCGTGCTCATGTGGGAAAAGGTTGACGCGTGTAGCGTCTTGTATTTCAGGCCCTTGCAAGTAGGGAAGTGGAGGTTGAGGTGTGTTCGGGATGATCTTTTAGCGTTTCTGGGTGGTAGGTCTATTAAATCAGACATGTACGCTGGGGCTTCGCCGTAAATGATCTTATGGACTAATGTGCAAACTTTAAAAGTAACGCGTTCCTTAAGTGGAAGCCAATGTAATTTCTCTCGTAGTGGTTTTGCCCTTTCATATCTTGGTTTTCCGAAGATGAGCCTGGCTGCTGTGTTCTGGGCTGTTTGAAGTTTCCTCAGTATTTGCTCTTTGCAGCCTGCGTATAGTGAGTTGCAGTAATCCAGATGGCTGAGGACGAGGGATTGCACTAGGCTGCGGAAGACGAATCTTGGGAAGAATGGTCTTATCCTTTTCAATTTCCACATGCAGTAGAACATCTTCTTGGTTATGTTGTTTGCGTGGGTTTCGAGTGTTAGGTGGCGGTCGATAGGGACTCCAAGGATTTTTAGCGTTTCTGAGATTGGGAGGTTTAGGTTTGGTGTGTTTATCGCGTTGAATTCATTTGTGTTGTATTGGGAGGTATCAGGCATTGGGTTTTTTCTGCGTTTAATTTCAGGCGAAATGCATCTGCCCACATAAATTGGACTGCCTAAAGCACAGTACTATCACTATGCAGTAATCCATTGCCACTTAAGTTCTGAATATCAACTTCACCGGCTATGCGTTAACCAGCTTCACATAAACTGGATATTCAGTACCGACACTCGGACATAGCCCAGTATTGAATATCTGGGAATAATACCAACGGTGATCAGCAAAATGCTTACTGCTGCCGGCTGAATATTGACCCTTTATTTCTTAAGAAAGTTTCTGGGTCAGGGATTTCTTCTCTACTCATCTATATTGAACAGCCATCATCATATCCATATTTATGAGAATGGTTGTGTTTATATTCTAGCAGGCACTGTTATGCTACCAGTTTCTTATCAAGAGGCTCTCACTGGCCCTGCTCCACAGGGTGAGGCATTTTATTTTTCATAAAATATTTTAATAGATGAGAAGGAGGGGTAGGGGGGGAGGGGATGGGGGAGGGTGTTGGTTGGGAGGGATGTTGATAAAAATAAGTTTGTGATTACTGCGTTATTGTAATGACATATTCTCTTTATTCAATAAAAAATGATTAAACATAAAATATTTTAATAAGGGTCTTCCAAGAATTGTTGAGAATCCTTTCCCACACATCATTGCAGAAACATGCAGCACAGCACTGGTATGCAAATGTTGATGATAAATTGTTCCCGTGGTCTTTTCTGCACTTTCATAAATACTCAATTGCTAATGCATTCATGAGGCTTAGATGGAAAAATAGGCTGTGAAGCACTTTTTGGTTTAGCTGTGTAATGACTATAAGAGGACTTGTATGGGCTATGATATTTAAAAAGTAAAATAATTTACAGTGTATAAAGCTTATGAAATACACTAGATGGCACAATTTCTTCACTATAATAATATCTGGACTATATCAAATGTATGCAGTTTGTTTTCAACAGAGTTTTTAAACTGCTAAACATAAGCTTTCTTTCTATACAATTATTAGCTGAAAAAGAAAGGAGACATAAGAATATGAGCTAACAAAGAGACAACAGAACTAGGAAACAGGTAACGTGATTATTTGAAGACTTCCTTGCAATACCTATCTTTCTGACCTTATTATCTTTAGTCACATAATTATACATTTACACAAAACTTGAAGGAAGAGAGAAGGGGTGTCTGCCATGTTGTGGAGAGCTGATTACCAACTATCCTACTCTCAGCGCTTGCAAAAGAGGTTCCTAGGGACACTGTAAACCCTGCTGATGCCATCTTTGCTGACCTGATACAGATTTAAACTGTACCTGTTTGTTTCATGGGGCCGCAGACACACGGCTGCAAGATCATGCCTAAAGGGGCATGCATGTCCTGCCCCTTGAGAGCCTCTTTGGAGCTCTGTTGAAATACTGGTGGAGCTTTGGTATATCAAAGGTTATTTGAAGGAACTAATTTGGGACTGGTGTTTAAAATTGGAATGATGAGTGTATTGGGTTTTGTAGTATGGGAAAATGGAAAAACAAGGGGAAAAGAAATTTTTCAATGATTTAAGTAATATTGGGCCCAGTGGATAAGTATGTTCAAGCAAAGCCCAGTGGAGCAATAGGGGTATCTAATTTATCAGCAGAGTCTGGCGCCTCTGAGTTTTGGGAGTTGCCCTTCCCCACCCCCTCCAATGGCTGCTTTATTTCACCTGGAGGGCCCCCCCCCCCCCCCCCCCCCCCACAATTTAGAGGCTTTTTCTTCAGGTCGTAAGGGTAATCAGAGTGTTCTGGTTTCAGCTAGGTGTCCTTTAACCACCACTCCTATAGTTTAAATTCCCAAGTCAGTTGTATGTCCTACTGAAGTGGATTAGGTTAGTGAACAACAAGAAGTTAAACAAGACATTACCTTATTAGATGTTTGGAGAATGGTGACTAAGCCTGAGAATATACTGCAGACCTATGGAACCAATTATGTCTATTTTCAACTCAAGCTTGGAAAATTTCAGGATGTTGAAACGAGATTGTCAAAGGTGGAGATGAAGATGGGACCTTTGAGCCTCAGATGGTTACCCTTCAGACTACAGAGGTCTATGGGATTTTAGCTATTTTTGCATCACATATATGAGGCTAATGAAAATCAATTTAAATGTCAGAATCTACACTTGCTGAATTTCCCTTCAATTTGTCTTTTGTCTCCTGAAATTTTAGGATGGAAATATTTTAAGGAAGTTTTGACATGATCTAATTCTGATCAAATGGGCTCCACCTTAACCAGGGTGTGACCAGGCTGCTGGCATCAGCATTTAAAAAGGAGATAGAGCAGCTTTTAAACTAGAGACTGGGGGAAGACCGACAGTCGCTCAAAAGCACATGGTTCGGAATAAAGAAGGCCAAGAGGGCTTACGAAAAAAAAGATAGCATTAGAGGCAAAAAAACATAGTAAAAAAATTTTTCGGTGTATTAAAAGCAGGAAGCCGGCAAAAGAATCGGTTGGGCTGCTGGATGACCGAGGGGTAAAAGGGGCGATCAAGGAAGACAAAGAGGTAGCGGAGAGATTGAATGAATTCTTTGCTTCGGTCTTCACCGAGGACGATTTGGGTGGGATACCAGTGTCGGAAATGATATTTCAAGCGGACGAGTCAGAGAAACTTACTGACTTCACGGTAAACCTGGAGGATGTAATGGGGCAGTTCAGCAAACTGAAGAGTAGCAAATCTCCTAGACCGGATGGTATTCATCCTAGAGTACTGACAGAACTGAAAAATGAGCTTGTGGAGCTACTGTTAGTGATATGCAATTTATCCTTAAAATCGAGCGTGATCCTGGAAGATTGGAGGGTGGCCAATGTAACGCCGATTTTTAAAAAAGGTTCCAGAGGAGATTCGGGAAATTATAGACTGGTGAGTCTGACGTCGGTGCCGGGGAAAATGGTAGAGGCTATTATTAAAAACAAAATTACAGAGCACATCCGAGGACATGGATTACTGAGACCAAGCCAGCATGGCTTTTGTGTGGGGAAATCTTGCCTGACCAATTTACTTCAATTCTTTGAAGGAGTAAACAAACATGTGGACAAAGGGGAGCCGGTTGATAATGTGTATCTGGATTTTCAAAAAGGCGTTTGACAAGGTACCTCATGAAAGGCTACAGAGGAAATTGGAGGGTCATGGGATAGGAGGAAAAGTCCTATTGTGCATTAAAAACTGATTGAAGGATAGAAAACAGAGAGTGGGGTTAAATGAGCAGTATTTACAATGGAGAAGGGTAGTTAGTGGGGTTCCTCAGGGGTCTGTGCTAGGACCGCTGCTTTTTAATATAGTTATAAATGATTTAGAGATGGGAGTAACTAGCGAGGTAATTAAATTTGTTGATGACACAAAGTTATTCAAAGTCGTTAACTCGTGACAGGATTGTGAAAAATTACAGAAGGACCTTACGAGACTGGGAGACTGGGCGGCTAAATGGCAGATGACGTTTAATGTGAGCAAGTGCAAGGTGATGCATGTGGGAAAAAAGAACCCGAATTATAGCTATGTCATGCAAGGTTCCACGTTAGGAGTTACAGACCAAGAAAGGGATCTGGGTGTTGTCGATGATAATACACTGAAACCTTCTGCTCAGTGTGCTGCTGCGGCTCGGAAAGCGAATAGAATGTTGGGTATTATTAGGAAAGGTATGGAAAACAGGTGTGAGGATGTTATAATGCCGTTATATCACTCCATGGTGCGACCGCACCTTGAGTATTGTGTTCAATTCTGGTCGCTGCATCTCAAGAAAGATATAGTGGAATTGGAAAAGGTGCAGCGAAGGGCGACTAAAATGATAGTGGGGATGGGACGACTTCCCTATGAAGAAAGACTAAGGAGGCTAGGGCTTTCAGCTTGGAGAAGAGATGGCTGAGGGGAGACATGATAGAGGCATATAAAATAATGAGTGGAGTGGAACAGGTGGATGTGAAGTATCTGTTCACGCTTTCCAAAAATATTAGGACTAGGGGGCATGCAATGAACCTACAGTGTAGTAAATTTAAAACAAATCGGAGAAAATGTTTCTTCACCCAACGCGTAATTAAACTCTGGAATTCGTTGCCGGAGAACGTGGTGAAGGTGGTTAGCTTGGCAGAGTTTAAAAAGGGGTTAGACGGTTTCCTAAAGGACAAGTCCATCAACCGCTACTAAATGGATTTGGGAAAAATCCACAATTCCAGGAATAACATGTATAGAATGTTTGTACGTTTGGGAAGCTTGCCAGGTGCCCTTGGCCTGGATTGGCCGCTGTCGTGGACAGGATGCTGGGCTCGATGGACCCTTGGTCTTTTCCCAGTGTGGCATTACTTATGTACTTATGTAATATGGTATCTTTTAAAGATATCATCAAAACAGGGAAGATAGGGTATCTTGATAGTGAGGTTGCAAAAGAGACCATAGTAGATCAGGTGTCCTTAAATAACCCATAGTAGATCAGGTGTCCTTAAATAAAAATAAAAATCAGACAAAAGATTGCAAATTAATACTGTTAAGTACTGAGCGTGATGTAAATAGGAACAACAACATAGTTTGAAATGTCCGTATGCGAATTGCAGAAGCCTAAGAAATTAGATGGGAGAGTTAGAATATATTGCACTAAATGAAAAATTAGATATAATAGGCATCTCTGAGACCTGGTGGAAGGAGGATAACCAGTGAGACACTTTCATACTGGAGTACAAATTATATCATAGTGATGGGGTGGATCGAATTGGTGGAGGGGTAGCATTGTATGTTAAGGAGGGCCTTGAATCAAATAGATTGAAAATTCTGCAGGAAACAAAACACATCTTGGAATCCCTATGGATTAAAATTCTATGCGTAAAGGGGAAAAAGATAGTGATAGGAGCGTACTACCATCTGCCTGGCCAGGATGAACGGACAGGTGTAGAAATGTTATCAGAAATTAGGGATGCAAACAAACTGGGCAATACGATAATAATGGGTGATTTCAATTACCCCGATATTGACTGGGTAAATGTAACATCAGGGCATGCTAGACAGGTAAAATTTCTTGACAAAATCAAGGACTGCTTTATGGAGCAGCTGGTACAGGAGCCAACAAGTGAAGGAAAAATTCTAGACCTAGTCCTTAGTGGAGTGCATGAGATGGTGCGGGAGGTAATGGTGATGGGGCCACTTGATAACAGCGATCATAATATGATAAGATTTGATATTAGCTTTGTAGTAAGTATAAACAGGAAATTCAATACGTTAGTTTTTAACTTTCAAAAAAGGAGACTATGATAAAATGAGAAGAATGGTGAAAACAAAACTTAGATGAGCAGCTGCAAGGGTCAAAAATTTAGATCAGGTATGGATGCTGTTCAAAAATACCATCCTCTAAGCCCAGGCCAAATATATTCCGTTTATTAAAAAAAGAGGGAGGAAGACCAAATGACAGCCGACATGGTTAAAAAATGAGACGCTCTTAGAGGTAAAAGAAAATCCTTCAGAAAATAGAAGAAGGAACTGACTGAAAATAAGAAACAGCGTAAGGAATGTCAAGTCACATGCAAAGCGTTGATAAAGCAAAGAGGGACTTTAAAAACAAGATTGTGTTGGAGGCAAAAACACGTGAAGGGACATAATCGAAAGGGATGTCCTTGTTTTGATTTTGACATCCTCGCAAAACGTCCCCATCCAGAGGCGGGGAAACTCGTATTTTTGAAACAAGATGGATGTCCATCTTTCGTTTCGATAATACGGTCAGGGATGCCCAAATCCTGAAATTTGGTTGTCCTTAGAGATGGTCGTCCCTAGACTTGGTCGTTTCTGATTTTCGGCGCTAATGGAAACCAAGGACGTCCATGTCAGAAATGACCAAATGCAAGCCATTTGGTCATGGGAGGAGCCAGCATTTGTAGTGCACTGGTCCCCCTGACATGCCAGGACACCAACCTGGGCACCCTAGGGGGCACTGCAGTGGACTTCATAAATTGCTCCCAGGTACATAGCTCCCTTACCTTGTGTGCTGAGCCCCACAAAATCCACTATTCCCAACTGTACACCGTTACCATAGCCTCCGATACGCCCCCTTGAACTGTGACCGTCCCTGCAATGGAAAGCAGTTGGGGACATCCAAAATTGTCTTTTGATTATACCGTTTTGGACGACCCTGTGAGAAGGACGCCCATCTTCCGATTTATGTCGAAAGATGGGCGTCCTTCTCTTTAGAAAATGAGCCAAATAGTAAAATTTTTTTAGATATATTAAAAGCAAGAAGCTGGAAAAGAATCAGTTGGACCGCTAGCTGACTGAGGGGTAAAAGGGGCAATCTGGGAAGACAAAGCCATAGCGGAGAGATTAAATGAATTCTTTGCTTCAGGCTTCACCGAGGAACATTTGGGAGAGATAGTGTTGCCAGAAATGGTATTCAAAGCTGACAAGTCAGAGAAACTGAATGAAATCTCTATAAACCTAGAGGATGTAATGGGGCAATTTGACAAACTGAAGAGTAGCAAATCTCCTGGACCGGATTGTATTAATCTCAGAGTATTGATAGAATTGGAATATGAACTGGCGGAACTATTGTTAGTAATATGTAAATTATCTTTAAAATCGAGTGTGGTACCGGAAAATTGAAGGGTAGCCCATGTAACGCCAATATTTAAAAAATGTTCCAGAGGGGATCCGGGAAATTATAGACTGGTGAGCCTGATGTTGTTGCCGGGCAAAATAGTAGAGACTATTATAAAGAACAAAATTACAGAGCATATTCAAAAACATGGATTAATGAAACAAAGCCAACATGGATTTAGTGAAGGGAAATCTTGCCTCACCAATCTATTACATTTCTTTGAAGGGGTGAGTAAACATGTGGATAAAGGTGAACCAGTCAGTTTTGTGTATCTGGATTTTCAAAAGGCGTTTGACAAAGTACCTTAATCTGTTCAATAACCAATTCTTAATCCACTACTACTACTACTACTACTACTATTTAGCATTTCTATAGCGCTACAAGGCATACGCAGCGCTGCACAAACATAGAAGAAAGACAGTCCCTGCTCAAAGAGCTTACAATCTAATAGACAAAATCCACACCAGAACCTTGCCCCCTATCCTATGACTCTTTAATTTTCTCAGGAGTCTCTCAAGAGAAACTTTATCAAAAACTTTCTGAAAATCTAGATATACTACATCAACCGGCTCACCCTTATCCACATGTTTAATTGTGCCTTCAAAGAAATGAAGCAAATTGGTGAGGCAAGTCTTCCCTTGGCTGAACCCATGCTGACTCTATCCCATTAAACCATGTTTGTCTATGTGTTCTGTAATTTTATTCTTTATAATAGTTTCCACTATTTTGCCCGGAACCAACATCAGGCTTACTGGTCTATAATTTCCCGGATCACCCCTAGAACCCAAGTGGCCTGCAGCTCTAGGAATCTGAGTCTTCTGAGCAGGCCAGTGACCCTGAGTGTGCAGCCCATCTACATGAGCTCCCCAGCCCATGATGGAAGAATCTGTCATCAACATCTTGTCAAGAGAAGGAATTTGGAATGGGAGTTCTAGGATCAAATTGGACTGAATGGTGACCACTAGGGGAGTAAGGGGAGGTCATCCCCAATTCCTTCCGGTGGTCAACTGGTCAGTTTGGGCACCTTTTTGAGGCTTGGTCGTGAAAAAAAATGAACCAAGTAAAGTCAACCAAATGCTCATCAGGGACGCCCTTCTTTTTTCCAATATTGGCCGAGGACGCCTATCTCTTAAGCAGGCCCCAGTCCAGCCTTCGCTACGCTTCCGACATGCACCTGTGAACTTTGGTCGTCCCCGCGACGGACTGCAGTTGAGGGTGCCCAAAATCGGCTTTTGATTATGCCGATTTGGGCGACCCTGAGAGAAGGACGCCCATCTCCCGATTTGTGTCCTAATAACTTCAGCACCTAAATGGTTCTCCACACAATTCTTGAGCACCTGTTATGATTCTGTTAGAATTCTGCTAGTCAGGCAGGGGAATGCTTGCAACCGCTCCTGATTGGCCGTCAGGGGCTGAGCTGATGTCAGTCTGATCTACTTAAGCTTACCTTTCCCTACAACCCCTGCTTTGGCATTGTCCTTTTTTTGTGTGCTGAAGCCTTACCTTGCACTGTTTGAGCTGTTGTTCTGTGCTTTCGTGGAGTTTGTTTACTCCTTCCTTGCTTGTAGTTCTCTGTTGCTCTGTCTCTGTGTGCTTGCTGTTTCCAGCGTGTGTCTAATTACCCCTCTACACTACACTTGGGATTTCCTCTGTTTGACTGTGGTCCTTTGTGGTGAGCTCGTATATGGTTCTGTTCCAGTTTGTTTATTTTGGTTCCCTTGGAGTTCCCTTTGTGCTGCGTTTGTATCTTGTGGTGCTTCTCCTCTGTGTGGCTGACTCAGTGACTTTTGTTTCTCTCTGTGGGGGTTGTTTGTTTGTTCTTTCTGTGTGCTTATCTTAACCCTTGACTGCAGTGTTCCTGCCTTGGGCAGCTGTGTGCTCAGAGCCTGGTTAACCCTTTGACTGCAGTATTTCCCTGTCTCTAGCAGCTGTGTGTTTGGAGCTGTCTTTCTCTTGTGGCTGTTTTAGTTCTTTTCGCTGTCACTACCCTCTCTATTGCTGTGCACTGTTTTTTCTGAGCAGGGTGCGTGTCAGGGCTGTACTCTATTTTTTGCTGATTGTTCCCTCCCCTGTCTGCTGAGGGTTTCTGCTCTCTGTATCCATATTTCCACAGTCCCTCATTTCCTTTGTGTGCTGTGGGGTTCAGCCTGATATGTTTCCTATAGTTATTATTATTATTACATTTGTACTCCGCGCTTTCCCACTCAAAGCAGGATCAATGCGGCTTACATAATAATATGGATTACAGAGTATTGATAGAGAAAATGTATAGCAGAATAATAAAAGAGATATGCAACAGAGAATAAGCAACATAGAAGACCGCATGACAGAGGCTGCTGAACCAGCAGGGGCCTTGCAGAAAAAGTTAACAGAACTGGAATTAAAACTAGATGACCTTGAAAATTGCTCCCGCCGCAACAGTTTAAGACTCATTGGCCTATCTGAGCAGATAAAAAGACTTGGAGATGGTGAGTTTTCTCGAAAAATAGATTCCTCAGTCTCTACAGCTCAACAACTTGCATGGCCTGTTGAGAGTGGAGAGGGCGCATCGGGTAAGAGAGTAACCTCTCTTAGTTCATTTTTCCCTTGTTTCCTTGCGAGCACTTAGTGTGTTGGTGCTCTAGTCCCCGTGGGGACCCCCTTGTTTTATTTTTCTCCCTTCCCTGGGTTTGAGTCAGTTCCGATTAGGCCGTGTGGCCCGTATGACTATTCTGAGCAAGTGGGTCCCGATAGGCCGTGAGGCCCGCCTGAATGCCCTATCTTCCTCTACTCTGCTGCTCCCCAGTATCTCTCCACACTCGTCCTTCCCTACACCCCTTCCCGTGCACTCTGCTCCACGGATAAATCTTTCTTATCTGTTCCCTTCTCCACTACTGCCAACTCCAGACTTTGCGCCTTCTGTCTCGCTGCACCCTACGCCTGGAATAAACTTCCTGAGCCCCTACATCTTGCCCCATCCTTGGCCACCTTTAAATCTAGACTGAAAGCCCACCTCTTTAACATTGCTTTTGACTCGTAACCACTTGTAACCACTCGCCTCCACCTACTCTCCTCTCCACCTTCCTGTACACATTAATTGATTTGATTTGCTTACTTTATTTCTTGTCTATTAGATTGTAAGTTCTTTGAGCAGGGACTGTCTTTCTTCTATGTTTGTGCAGCGCTGCGTATGCCTTGTAGCGCTATAGAAATGCTAAATAGTAGTAGTAGTAGTAGGTGGTGTGTGTGTGTGCAGCGCTTGGTAGCTGAGGTAGTGTATAGTACCTGTTCGGTCCATCCTAGGCCTTGGCCCAAACTCTATACTAGGCCTTGGCCTAGGCTCAAGGGCTCACAATCAATCTGACAGCATCCTCCTGCAATGTTTTCTTGACCAGCCAAACGCCCAGATAGGGAAACACATGCACTCCCAGTCTATGTAGCAATGCTGTGACTACTGCAAGGCATTTTGTGAAGAGTATGGAAACAGATGTGAGGACAAAAGACAAGATGCAGTACTGGTAATGGTGTTTCCCTACACAGAATCTGAGATAAATCCTGTGACTGGGATGTATCTGTATGAGGGTGTAAGCATGTTTCAAGTCCGGAAAGCATAGATGATCATTTACCTGAAACATGGGAAGTAGGGTGTCTAGAGAAACCATTCTGAACTTTTCTTTGATCAAATATTTGTTCATCTAAATTTGGATGCATTGTTAATAGGCACTGGAACATTGAAAGGATATTCTGAGGCTCATTTTCAAAGCACATAGACTTACTAAGTTACATATGCTACTATGGAACTTAAGTCTGTGCTTTGAAAATAAACACCATAAGGTATTTTGTAATACCCCTTTGGTAGACTTTTTAAGAGGAAAAAGTTATGTGATCTGTTGATGTCTGCATATATGTTCTTTGACTACATTACATTAAGGTCTTATAATCTGCTACAACCAACAAGTTCTAAGCGGATAACATAAAGAAAAAGAGCATACTCCAGATAATCACCGGAACTTGACGTACTGGCCCAGGAAGTCTATTCCAGGGATATAGTGCAGTAAGATAAAAGGAATGGAGTCTGGAGTTATCAGTGGAGGAGAAGGGTGCAGATAAGAGAGATTAACCTACTGAACAGAGTTCCAGGGGAGGAGTGTAGGGAGAGATAAGAGTCTAGAAGTACTGAGGAGCTGCAGAGTAAATGCACTTGTAAGTCAATAAGAGGAGTTTGAACTGTAAGCAGAAATGGATAAGGAGCAAATGAAGTGACTTCAGGAGAGGGCTAACATGAGCATAGCAACACTGGCAGAATATAAGTCATGCAGCAGAATTTTGAACAGACTGAAGGGGAGAGAGATGACTTAGTGGGAGACCTGTGAGAAGCAAGTTGCAGTAGTCTAAGCGAGAGGTGATATGAGTGTGGATAAGGTTTCTGGTAGTGTGCTCAGAAAGGAAAGGACAAATTTTGGTGGTATTATAGAGAAAGAAACAACCAGTTTTAGCAGTCTGTTGAATATGTGCAGATAAGGAGAGAGAGAGGAGTCGAAGATGACCCCAACCCGAGCTGATGAGACAGACACTAAAACTAGAAAAAAAAATAAGAAACAGCCCAACAATATAAAATTACAATTTAGACAGACCCTTTCCTAAATACTAATCTAGACTCTAGGTTTTTTTAAGAAACCGTAACAGAGACTTTAAATGCTACACATATTTTAAAAATACAGTGCAATCCGCTTAAGTGCAAGGGTCTGGGACCAAAGAAATGCATGCAGTTAACTGGAGCGTGCACTTCACCGTTGTGACCCAAAGAAGCTTGACATCTGATAAACATATGTACAGTACTGTTTATTATATGTACAGTATACAGTCTCCGTTAACTGACGTTATACAGTCTCCGTTAACTGACGTTAGGCTTACTTGAAGTAGGTCATAGTCCTCTGTACACTCTTGCATGTGAGTTCCATAGACTACGTCTGCCAGACAGTAAAAACTGTCATAGCACTGACATCCAGTGGCCTCCAGATAGGCCCGCACGGTGTTGAGACTCTCAAGCGCTCTTGCAAAAGTGACAGGAGGTTGTTGAATTTCGTCAGCATGTGCCTCGCTGCTCATTTCATCATCTGTTTCATCATCAGCTGTTGCCCGCATGTAGGCGCATATCTGGACATCAGTGCTGTCGTCAGCTGTTTGTAGATCGTAATCAACAGCTATGTAGTGATGAAACTCCTCTTCAGTAACATCGGCTGGGATGTCAATAGCCTGTTCATCTGATGTGTTTGTAACAGCTGCATCTGTTTCATCCCTCTCCACATTCCTAACAAAGCTTGCCCGCTTGTAGCAGTTCACAATGGTTGCCTTGGTAACACGATTCCAGGCTTCTTTCTGTATATGTAGGGAATCCAACAGTGATAGATTACGAGCCAGTTCAACAGCACATTTATCCTTGCCAGTCTGGTCATCCATAACGCTCATCAGATGACGTAGCACAAGAGCCTGATAATGTTGTTTGAAATTGGCTATTATGCCCTGATCCATAGGTTGGATCAGAGAGGTAGTGTTTGGTGGCAGGAAGACCACCTTGACGTTAGACAGCCTGACATCATCACTGTGTGCAGCGCAATTATCACAAAGCAACAAAATCTGACGCTTTTGTGTCCGCATTCTAGTGTCTAACTTCTTTAGCCACTGCTTCCAAATTTCCCCAGTCATCCATGAATTTGCGTTACCCTCGTATGACACAGGAAGTCACTTAACATTCTTGAAGCAACAGGGCTGTTTGCTTTTTCCAATGATGAGTGGTTCCAACCAGTGGCGTAGCCAGACTGCCAATTTTGGGTGGGCCTGAACCCAAAGTGGGTGGGCACAAAATTTTCTCTCTACCCCCCTCCCCCAGCAAAATTTAGTCACACTAATCAGATGCATTTGTCACACAGGGATAAAGTGCTGCTTTTCAGTGCATCAGGTTTCAGAAAATAATTTATTTTCAGTGAGCTTTCAGAGGCCAAAACCTCCTGCCTCAGGTCAGTATAATGCCGTTACTTCCAGCTTCTCACTCCCATCCATATTGCAGCAAAGGAGGATCGTCAGTCGGTCCTTCGACGTTTTACTTCCTGTAGTTTTGGCTTGTTTGAATGCAAGTGTTCCATCAGGAATCGCTCGCCAGTAGAGACTGTTTTCGTCAGCATTGAAAATGTCACGAGATGCAAACTCATTCAAGATGGTAGGAAGAACTGAAACAACCCAATTTTCAGCACCAAAGTCATCAGCGTCTTGTTTCTCACCATGCTGTTTCTTGAATTTTATGTTGTTCCTCTCCTTCCATCTTTCCAACCATCCAACAGTGGCTTTGAATTCAGTTAGTCCAAGACTTTCAGCTAGCTGATTAGCTTTCTCCATAAGCAGTGGACCACTGACAGGAAACTGGCTGCTCCTAACATGAGAAAACCACCGAAGAAGAGCATCTTCTATATCATCAGCTTTTCCCACCCGTTTACGTTTCCGGTGTGGATTTGTATTGTTTTGCCAGTCTTCCAGAAGCTGGTCTTTCTGCTTCAAGATACATGAAATTTGACTGGGATTGACACCATATTCTTTAGCAATAGATGCTTGACTTTGTTTGTTTTCTAATTTTTTTTAAGAACTTCTATTTGTTCAGCCAGTGTTAAAGTCTTACAGTTGCACGATGACTCCGACTCCAGTGTACACTCTAACAACATTCTTTCACTTCTTCTGCCTGTGGCAGTTAACCAATGAGATTTCAAATTTACCGCCCCTTTGTCACACGCCAATCGGCTTCCATATTCCGTGTGTGCGCTTATGCGGAGTCTTTCCTGCAGGGAAGCGGTCTTAAACCATACATATAAGTGAATCTTGCACTTATCAGTGGTGCACTAAACTGAAGTTTGTCCCCATAGAAATTGATGGTGCCAAAACCGGGACCGAAGTACGGCATGCAGTTAAACAGAGCATGCGCTTATGAAGGGTGGGGGTATTATGGAACAACAACTTAGGATTGACTGTGTGTGTGTGGGGGATAATAGCTGCATTGAAGATGATGTGAAGTATGTTTGGAGGCTGTTTACATGATGTCTGATTATGTTCTTAGTTTAGTGTGACTTGTTACAATGCTATTAAAGAATAAAAATATTGGGAATTTAAAAAGAGGGGGCGCGGTGGGGTTTAAAAGATAAAAGATGGATGACACCGCAAATGGTTTACTCCTCTCTTAACATATAGAAGCTGTGACTACGCTGGAGTCTTGTATATCCAGGCTATTAAATATGTCTCAGTGATGTTCTCATTAGTACAATCGTTGGAAATCAAACATATTGGGGAAAAACAGAAGGTGGGATAGGGGGGTGGGGAGAAAATTGTTAAAATGTTTGATGACGGACTTCCACAATTATTACGATTATGGATATCTTGATGCTAGAATTACTGTTTTTGCCAAATGTTGAATGTTTCTAATTCGGTTTGTCATCAATAAAAATGTTGAAACATAAAAACAGAGCACGCGCTTATCCAACATGCTTTTAAATGGAGTGCACTGTACTTCCACATAACTTCATTAAGTTATGTGGAAGTATTTTAAAAACAAATAAGAGGAAATATTTTTCAGTTAACGAATAGTTCATCTCTGGAACTCTTTGCCGGATGTAATAACAGCACTTAGTGTATCTGAGTTTAAAAAAGGTTTGGACAAGTTCTTGGAGGAAAAGTCTGTAGTCTACTATTGAGACAGTCACAGGGAAGCCACTGTTTGCCCTGGGATTGGTAGCATGGAATGTTGCTACTATTTGGGTTTTTGCAAGGTACTTATGACTTGGATTGGCCACTGTTGAAAACAGGATACTGGGCTAGATGGACCACTGGTCTGACCCAGTATGGCTATTCATATATTCTAACACAGATCTAAGTGGTTCACAGACTAAGGGCCCCTTTTACCAAGCTGCGGCAAAAGTGCTGGCGTCAGCGCATGTTTTACATGTGCATCAAGGCCCCCTTTTACTTCAGCTGGTAAAAGGGAAGTCTCGCTTTCCTTCAGGAAATGGCTGGGTGGCAAGTAAAGCACTTGCTGCGCAGCCATTTCGGGGGGGCCCTTACCACCACCCATTGAGGTGGTGTTAAGGGCTCCTGTGGTAACCTGGCGGTAACTGGGCAGTGCCTATCTGGCGCTACAAAAATAAATATATTTTTCTAGTGCCAGAAATGATAGCTCGCTAGGGGTGGGAAGTACCTCTGGGCTGCTGTGGTAGCCTGGTGGTACTTCCTGTATAGCGAGCGATAAGTCCACGTTGGGCTTACCACTGCTTAGTAAAAGGAGCCCTATATAAAAGAGCCAGAAAGGAACTGCAATATTAGAACATGAAAGCAAAAGAGCAACATGTAAACACTTAGTAGGGGGGGGGGGAGGAGAAGTTAACCAAGCAAACAGATGTGAAGGCACCAATACAACAAACCAGGATGGCAAGAAATCTTCAGTATGTTCATAAGATACACAAGATCAACTGCAAAGAAATCCTCGGTGATCCATGGTGTCATACATGAACAGCATCTTGATATCCTAGGAATAAGTGAAACCTGGCTAGATGAAAGTGGGGGTTTACCACTGGCTGAACTATGCCCAACAAGTTTCAACATTCAACATTAATCAAGACCAGGAAGACAGTGGAGGGGTAGCAGTCATGATTCAGGATACAATCAAACTGTGCAGAATCTCCATTCCCCAGCTACATGAATCAGAATCTCTTTTAATCCAACTTGAATAGGAAAAACCAGTCTGGCTTCTCATGGTATACCGAGCACCTTGTAACAACTCATTATCTGTGCAAGAACTCCTAGACCTGATTACTCCTGAGTTACCCAAGGCTGGTGATCATGGGAGATTTCAATCTACACATCGAAACCCCAGATACCACCACAGCTGCCTTTCTGGACATGATGACAGCACTAGGATTTACACAGGTGATCAATTCTCTAACCCACAAAAAGGGTCACATAATAGACCTGGTATACTACAAAAGGGTTGACATTCCAGAGTTGTGGGATAGCAGTATTGAAATAACACCCCTATCAAGGTCAGACCATTTTCTAATTAAATTTTCCCTATGTGACCACCTGAAACAAATGGCACCTCCCAGAGTTTGGAAGGAGATCAGAGACAAAAAAAGCTGACCATTGAGAATTTCCTAGAGGCCTTGGACTATCCATATGTGGATGAAAAGACAACTACAGTGTCAGAACAGGTTGACATTTGGAATACACACTTAGAGAAAATGGCACCACTAAAAAATGTCTTATTCCCCACTCACCTTGGTTTTCTTCAGACCTTTGGATCCTTAAACACGAAGAACAGAAACTGGAAAGGAGATGTCATAAATCCCGCCTGGATGAAGACAGGCTAAACTGTAGGAAGCACATGGCAAAATACTGCCAAGCCATAACAGCAACTAAAAAACAATATTTCTCTCAGTGCATTCACAGGCTGCCAGTTCAACCAAGCAGTTGTTCAGTATAGTAAACAGCCTATTGCAACCCCCACAACAGAACCAGCCTGCCCAGTCCAAACTGAACTGCAATGTTTTTGCTGCATACTTTGCCAACAAAATTAAAAGTCTGTGCTAGGATTTATAGGCAATCCCACCCAGTCTCCAATCAGTTAAGCAGGAGTGCACAAACTTGCTCCCTTCTGACACACACAGATAGGACACTTTTAACCCAATGACAGAGCAGAGCCTTGACAAAATTCTAAGAGACCTTCGACCAACTACCTGCTCCCTTTACCCTTGCCCATCAAAGATAGTGCAGCAGGCAAGTAGTTGCCTCATAGAAGGCGCCACAAAAATTGTGAATGCCTCTCTTTCTAATGGGCAACTACCAACAGCATTAAAAATGGGCAGTGGTTCACCCTTTGTTAAAGAAGAACAACATTGACCAGAACAAACTTGAAAATTACCTGCCAGTATCCAACATTCCATTTCTAGGGAAACATAGAACAAACAGTCTGAGTTCAACTTAATGACTGGCTAGAAGAGAGAAACTGGCTAGATCGATGTCAATCTGGATTCAGACCCGGTTATGGAACAGAAACGGTCCTCCTATCCCTACTAGATGATCTTCACAGAAACTGAGACAGGGGATTCACTTCAGTGTTAGAACTGCTAGCTTTCTCAGCAGCTTTTGACACTGCGGATCATGGTATCATGCTAACATGACTGACAGAAACAGGTATCAGTGGAACAATACTTGCTTGGTTCAGATCCTATCTATCAGAAAGGCAACAATCCATAATGTTTGGCAGCAACTCATCGCCACTAAGGGCCCTGACCTGTGGGATACCACAAGGATCGATACTGTCATCTATTCTGTTCAATATATACCTCAAGCCACTAGCTGAGATGATTCGGTCAATATACACTTGGTTCTACATCTACGTGGATGATGTGCAGCTAGCTACTCATACTCATTGAACCTGGCTTACCTACAGCCTTGAATAAACTGATTACCTGTCTAACATCAAATCAAGAATGGGCTAAACACAATAAACTATACCAGAACCCAAGTAAAACTGAGCTTCTCTGGGTCCCTAACACAAGTGGATACATACTTGACATCAAAATCTCTTTTGGGAAGTACGAACTCCCCCTCAAATCAGAAGTCAGGAACCTTCAAAAGCTGCTTCTACTATTTGCGACAGCTACGCTGCCTCTCTCCTTACATTGAGAAGGTAAATCTTATCCCAGTTGTGCATGCCATGATAACATCAAGACTAGATTACTGCAATGCACTGTGGAATGGTCTGACTACAAAGGGCATGCACCAGCTTCAATTGATTCAGAATGCTGCAGCAAGACTCGTAGAAGGTTGCAAGCGACATGACCACATCACACCATTTTTACAAAAACTTCACTGGCTACCAGTACAATACAGTGCTAAATTTAAAACTTTATGTCTGATCTTCAAGTCCCTTAACGGAAATGGCCCCGAGTACTCGTAGAACAGAATGACCTTCTACACACTGCTAAGGACACTTAAGGTTCTCTCAAGGACTATCACTAACCACACCCTCTCCAAAAGACATTACATGATGCGATACCCACAAGCAAGCCTTCTCTGGAGTAGCCCCCACACTTTGGAATGCACTGCCTGAAAGGCTGTGCTTAACACAAGGCTATCTCTAGTTCAGGAAGCAGGTGAAAGCTTGGCTCTTCAACGAGGCCTTTAATGGAAGAAGTAACTAAATTGTTAGTCTCACTCACACACACAAGAAGTGACATGGGCTGCACATACTGCAGTAGGACATTATCCACTCCTACCCTAGCTGACACAATATTTAACCATCTCTCTGACCTCATGTGCACCTCTCTTTAAATTAGTCACCTTATTTTCTAATTCCTCTTACTCTCTTACCTATCTATATGTTAGCCATCTCTCTGACCTCATGTGCAACTTTCTTTAAATTAGTCGCCTTACTCTCTAATTCTTCTTACTGTCTTACCGATCTATATGTTCCATCTTTGCTTATACCCTTTACTGTCAATTAAAATATTGTATTACGTATTGTGCTGACATTGTAAGTAGTATACCATGCCATACTTTGTATTGTTATTTAAATATTCTTACTGCTGTAATTGCCGATTGCTCATGTTTGATTTATTTTTACTGTACACCGCCTTAACTGAATTCCTTCAAAAGGCAGTAAATTCTAATAAATAAATAAATAAATAAATAAATACATAAAATAAAATAAGATGCACATCTTTTATTTCATTTGAAGAATGCTGTTTGCACAAGCCTCTGGGAGGGGAGGTTAAAACATTAAGGGGGGGGGGGATTGATAGCGAGAAGGAAGAGAGGGAGGAGAAAAGTGAAGTGACTCTGGGTTGCTAACTAATTACCGAAGACCCATCGGAAAAAAAAAACAAGTCTTAATAGCTGTTTTAAACCTGGGAAGGGAGAGGTCAGCGCGAATGTCAGCAGGGAGACTATTCTATAGCGTAGGGGCGAGAAAGTAGGACATACTATTTCTAGTTCTTTCATGGCTTGCCAGCCAAGGACCTGGGAAAAACATGTGATGATTGTTAAGAAAGCGCAAAGTGCGAGAGGGGGAGTAGGGTATGGTAAGGGAGGCAAGATAGGGTGGAAGCCCGATGCGGAAGGCAAGCAGAAGAACCTTATAATGAAGCTGAAAAGCAACAGGTAGCAAATGGTGGTTTTTAAGGAGGGCAGAGACCCAATCATATCTACTGGCATGGCAAAGGGCTCTGATGGCTGTTTTCTGCAGTGCTGCGGAATATCTTATGACTGCCTTAGCACTGTCCAAGTATTGGTAGAGTGGTCCAGGGACAGAGCCAGGATTTACCCAGTTAGTGGCAATATTCAGTCCTCTAACTGGCTAAGTAAGCAGATAAGATTAGGACCACAAAAAGGCTGGTCTGTCAGCTGAGCTACCTGAGCACCGGTAAGAATATCAGTTGTACCTGAGTAATTTCTGGGTAGCCGTGCTGTCCCAGATATTCAGTGCCGGTACCTGGACATGGCCTGGCATTGAGTATCTAGGCTTAATTCAGCTCATGGTTGTCAGCAGCTTAGAAAACGCAAATAGCGGTGGACTGAACATTAGCCCCAACATTTTTGTCGTTTTTTCTGTTTCTTTTTTCACTGGAATATGTTTATTGCAATTACAAAAATGAACCAGCTCCTTTTGTGTGTGCTTTATTTTTTAAATCTGTATAAAGATATACAAAATGACAAAGAAGTTTATGTTTACTAAACATTTTCATTTGATTGTATGACATTACACAGTGTCACAACATTTTCAGTTTGTAATTGTGTCCTTTTACTTGGTGGTGCATAATTCTGTATCTTGTAGGATACAGTAGCCGTATCTAGTCACCCTTGGAAGAACTCCTGAGTACTTTGCAAAGTATCTTTGCCTGTTTGGGGAGCTATTCAGCCATAATATCTGTTGCCTGAGAATTTTCTCAAGAGATTTTCTTTTTTTTTGGAGAGGAAATGAAAAATAAAAATAAAAGTTTCCAGTAGGGAAATATGAAAGTAAACAGTATGCTTTGAAGCATGTCACTGCTGAAGACTATTTTCCTGTTGACAAAAATTGAAATTAATATTTAAGAACCACATTTGGCTAGCATATTCAGTTGTGGTTTGATTCTTCTTCCACATGGAAGATAATTTTATTTTTTTTGGTATGCTTTCTTTGTAACATCTGGCTTAATTGCTTTCTAGCAAATATTGTAGTTATCTACGTCTTACACTTTTGGGTCTGAAAGGCAAGTATTCATGCTTACCCTAGGAAGGCCAACTGTCAAGGCACTATAGTAACAAAGTAGTTCATCTGAGCCAGGAAGGTGACTTATGACCTTTGCCCTTTAAAGTACTGTGGTCCACGCAAAAGTGAAATAGTCTGTAAGATCCACAGATGTGTTCAACATAAGTAACCTGCACTGAGGAATTATTTTCTTAATCCTTGCTGCATATTTCTTTGTAGAGCACATTACAATGCAATGGGAACATAGTCTAGCATTATCAGTATGTTCTCTTCCTATTAGTAGCTCGTAGGGGAATTTAATTTAACATGACTTTTTTGTCCTGATGAAACACATACTTTATTTTCTGTGGAACTGTGTAGTACATGAGCATTTTAGATTCCACAAATCCCTTGTGAAGAAAGAATCCATTTGGCCTCAAAATCTACTGTACCACAGCATCTTTTTGAGTTACTCTTATGTTGACAAAATAAAAGGGAAAGATGGCTTAACCATTAGGAAAGACTAGGCAAATGGGAGGAAAAGAATGACTTTTGAGATTTGCCTTCATGTTTTATGTATGTATATATATATATATATATATATATATATATATATATATATATATATATATATACTGTATATATACACACACACAAACATGCAAAAAGCATTTATCCCCCTAAGTTACTAAGCCACGCTAGTGGCTGCTGTGCGTTGCACTAATCCCGACACAATCCCATTCACTTTGAATGGGCTATGTCGGCATTGCCACGCAGCAGCCGCTAGTGAGGCTAAGTAACTTAGTAAACAGGGGGTTAATATTTTAAAGTATGATGTACAATTACTGTATGCAGTTTTACAGAATTGCTGTGGGATGATCATGATTGCTAAGTTTATTATCAAAATCCTGGGGTAGGGTGAACAAGGGATTTGAAGATTATTTGAGGGGGCATATGACTGAATGTTTACCTAAGGCACCCAGTAAATACCCTTGCAATTTTCTTCAGGATCAGTAAAGCTACTAGAATTCTGAGCTAGGTAAAATGATACCTTGTGCAATATAACATTAACCATACCTCTATATCCTAAAACAGGTTTAACTCAGTAAAGAAGTTGACTTTATAGTGTGTTACTGGATATCACTTCTCCTAACACTCTACTGGAATGTCTAGAATTGCCACTAGTGGACATTACAAAAAGTGAGTAATTCTGAACCAAAAGAAAGCATGCCATATTATACACTTTGAAAAATATGTATTATTAATTAAAAATCTAATTACAGCATAGGACAGGACTGGCCGAAGAGAAGCCCTTCATTTAATCAAGATGACCCAGTCATCTCACGTTAATCTAGAAAAACAATTTTTCCTTATTTCAGCCCATTTCTGGTATTCTCTAGCTAATTAATTCCTTTTTTACCATTAGATAGCTGACATGCAGTGAGCAGACATATACAAGCATGACACTGGAAATACAGCACAGCTTTATTCTGCTGTATGAAAAAAAAATGCAGTTTTTGGCAGAAGTCATGATATGCATACAGAGCAGAGCGAGGAAAAGATTAACTGACTTTGATATGATTCAGGTGAATTTTAAAGAGGAGGCAGTTACACAGACGTACATCAGACCAGAATCATAAAAAAGGCAATTCTATAAGGCGCTCCTAAAGTTAGGGTCTAGTTGTACACCAAAGTTTATAGAATAATGGCACCTATGTGTAGGATTGACACCATTAATTAGCTTATTAGGTATGCCTTAATGCTGTTACAGAATTGGCACTGTGTACCTTATTATGACTCCTTAATTTAGGTGCCACTGTATAGAATTTCTCTCAAAATCTATATTGCATATAAGGGCATGTTTACTAAAGTGTGTCTTTAGAGTGAGTTTTAGTGCATGCTAACCAGTATTGTCAGCACATGCTAACTTCTAGTGTGTGTTAAAACAGCCAGTGTGTTAAATATCCAGTACTACCAGCTAGTGTGGGATGGAGCAGGGACTGAGCAGGGGATGGACAGAGAATGGGCAGTCAGTACATGGTAGGAAGCGCATGCTAACTGCTAAATGCACATTTAACACTGGCTCACCTAATGCCACCTCAATAATGCATGATAGAGTCCCTGTTTGTGCGGAAACTGCTGGGAGAATGCTGAACATACCCCAACAGTTACTGTAGAGCCTTTGCACTTAATGTACTGTAATCCCTGTTAAGTTCAAATACCTGTGCACTTCAGTAAACATGCCCCATAGTTACTTAAAAAGATTGATTGTGTCATATAAGTATGAAAACTTGATCAAACCCAGAAAGGACCAGCAGTGCCAAGTGAGTTTGTGGTTGTATTTTATTAGAGGAAAGAAGGTGAGGAAGAGACAATGAAAGGCTGCAGCTGATTTAAAAAAATGACTTTGGCATTTGGCTGGCCCCACATGCTCTATTTTAATTAAATCAGAAATCATTGGATAACACCTTTGGCAGAAAGTTTTGACATGCGGACATTTCCATTTATACTGACATTTTCCCAGTTGCCCCAATTTACTTTTCTATCTTATTTGAGATGGACAGACTTGTAAATTGAAATGCTCTCAGGAAACATGGGACTGCTAATGTAACAGAGTAGAATCTATTTCCAGAATCTTGATGCACAAATTTGCCCAGTGTCCAGTACTAAATTTTACTGCATGGTGTTGTGCTTCGTGAAACTGCGCCCTGTCATTGGAATTCTGCTTTCTGCTGAATCACGTGGAGGGGCATAATCGAAAGGGATGTCCAAGTTTTGATGAGGATATCCTCGCAAAACATCCCCATCCAGGGGCGAGGAAACCCATATTTTCGAAACAAGATGGATGTCCATCTTTTGTTTCGAAAATATGGTTAGGGATGCCCAAATCCTGAAATTTGGTCGTCCTTAGAGATGGTCATCCCTAGACTTGGTCGTTTCTGATTTTTGGCGATAATGGAAACCAAAGACGTCCATCTCAGAAACAACCAAATACAAGCCATTTGGTCATGGGAGGAGCCAGCATTTGTAGTGCACTGCACCCCATCACATGCCAGGACACCAACCGGGCACCCTAGGGGGCACTGCAGTGGACTTCATAAATTGCTTCCAGGTACATAGCTTCCTTACCGTGTGTGATGAGCCCCCCCAAAAGCCTGCCTGAAGTGCACTGCACTCACTAAAACTGCTCCAGGGACCTGCATACTGCTGTGATGGAGCTGAGGATGACATCTGAGGCTGGCAATCAATATTTTTAAAGATGTTTTTTGAGGGTGGGAGGGGGTTAGTGACCACTGGGGGAGTAAGGGGAGGCCATCTCCGATTCTCTCCGGTGGTCATCTGGTCATTTCGGGCACCTTTTCGTGCCTTGGTCGTAAGAAAAACATGACCAGGTAAAGTCATCCAAGTATTTGTCAGAGACATCCTTGTTACTTTTGATTATGGGTCAAGGACGTCCTAGTGTTAGGCACACCCAAGTCCTGCCTTCGCTATGCCTCCGATACACCCTCTTGAACTTTGGCCGTCCCTGTGACGGAAAGCAGTTGGGGATGACCAAAATCGGCTTTCGATTATGCCGATTTGGACGACCCTGTGAGAAGATTGTCCATCTTCCGATTTATGTCGAAAGATGGGCATTCTTCTCTTTCGAAAATGAGCCCAATAATGTCATGGTACATTGCTATAATAGCCCTTCCTAGACATGTTGCAGTAAAATAATCTATTCTTTCCTGATGGGGTGAATCCTTTCTATAAAGGCTTCTAAGATACAAAGGATTTATGAAAGAGGAAAACAAGTTAGAAATGGGATGTTGCCTATAAAACTAGTAATTTATTTTTAAAAGAACTATACTAGTTCATATTATCAAAAGTACAGTAGCATGGATCTAGAGTTCCTTTGTATGCATACTGAATTTCTTGTATTGTAAATAGTATTTATTGCACTCAGGGGTAATTATATAGTCATTTTTGCACATATGTAACTATATAGGTGTATACAATAGCAGCAGGTATAAAAGTACACACAATGGCATGAACGTGTGCACTTTTACTATAGGCGTTGCTGAGGGTATAGTATAGGCAGAGTGTAGGTGGAGTTTGCAATTACAGGTGTAGATAATAAAGAGGGGCATAATCGAACGACAACGTCTATCTCCATGGGCATTTATCTCCGAGAACAGGTCCGTGAAGGGGCGGACCGAACCGTAGTTTCGGAAAAAATAGACGTCCATGTTTTATTCGACAATTTGTGAGCTGGGCGTTTTTGTTTTTCAGTGATAATGGAAAATGAAAGCGCCCAGCTCAAAAACGAATAAATCCAAGGCATTTGTTCGTGGGAGGGGCCAGGATTCGTAGTGCACTGGTCCCCCTCACATGCCAGGACACCAACCGGGCACCCTAGGGGGTACTTTTACAAAAAAAAAAAAGGTAAAAGAGCTCCCAGGTGCATAGCACCCTTCCCTTGGGTGTTGAGCCCCCCAAATCCCCCTCAAAACCCACCGCCCACAAGTCTACACCATTACTATAGCCCTAAGGGGTGAAGGGGGACACCTACATGTGGATACAGTGGGTTTGGGGGGCGGTGTGGAGGGCTCCCATTTACCAGCACAAGTGTAACAGGTGGGGGGGGGGGGATGGGCCTGTGTCTACCTGCCTGATGTCCACTGCACCCCCTAATAACTGCTCCAGTGACCTGCATACTGCTGCCAGGGAGGTGGGTATGACATTGAGGGTGAACATAAAAAGTTGTGAAACGGCATATGTTTGTGGAGGGAGGGGGTTTGTGACCACTGGGGGAGTCAGGGGAGGTCATCCCCGACTCCCTCCAGTGGTCATCTTGTCATTTAGGGCACTTTTTGGGGCCCTATTCGTGGAAAAACAGGGTCCAGGAAAAGTGCCCTAAATTCTCGCTAAAAACGCATATTTTTTTTCTATTATCGGCGAAAGGCGCCTATCTCTGATTGGCCGATAACCACGCCCCAGTTCCGCCTTCACCACGCCTTTGACACGCCCCCATCAACTTTGTCCGCATCCGCGACGGAGTGCAGTTGAAAACGTCCAAATTCGGCTTTCGATTATACCGCTTTATTCGTTTTTGTGAGATAAACGTCTATCTCCCGATTTGGGTCGCAATATAGGCGTTTTTCTTTTTTAGTTATAAGCTGGAAAATATACTGATCTAGGTACTTTATGCTTGAACATTTACACCGGAGGGGGGGGGGGGGGGGGGGGAAAGAAGGGGTAATTCTATAAGGAGCCATATAGACAAGACAATAATCTGGTGACAGCTATTCTGCAAGTAAGCATATATCTTTGATAGAGTGTACTTTGTAGGTGGGCATTCAAATGGTTGGAGTCTGGGCAGAGCGTGTGCAGGTGCACCCTTATGCACGTAACTTACATAATAGTATAAGATATCTGCAAATATCCCAATCCTTTGTATATTTACCCAGTTACACTATTATTCTTTAAAGGAAAATGAGCACCTATTTCCATTATAGAATAGACTCCAAATAGGTTTTGTTTGAAACGGTCTCCTTAGAAACCAAAATATATAGAGAGGAAAGGTCCCACTTAACTTTCTTTCTGAGAAGTTCTGAGAGAAGAGGATATTTCTGAATAAGCAAACTTTATTAACTGGTCTCGATACCCTTTTCCTCATAGTTTTAAAACTTGAATTTACTGCCAACAGCATTAACAGATAGTCTCCAGAAGGCACTGTAGGGCCTAGTTTGGTCCTCATTCCCACCCACCCCAAGCTCAACTCTTCATTTATAGTCAATTATTCTAATTAGGACAACAAGAGGGGAGTTTTCATTAGAGTTTTAGTTACATTTAATTAGCTTCTGAGAAGCAAACACTAAATAAATTACAAATTATACCACTCTTAAGGGTCTTTGTATTCATCTGATATCCCTAGTACCTTAATAAGTTTTAATTAAACAACTCTATAATACTAAGATGCAGACAGTAGACAGTACCTCCTACCAATCTTCTTACCCACCATGCTCTTCCCCTACCTCTTCTTTATCGCTCTACTTCCTTACCTATCCCTATCCTTTCTCTCATACCTCTTTTATCCCATTTACCCTTGTTCATTTGTCCTACCACATACCTCCTTTGTTGATTCAGATACTACAGATTGTATTCTCTTGTTACTATGTAGGCCGCATTGAGCCTGCGATGAGTGGGAAAGCAGGGATACAAATGTACTAAATAAATAAAATGGTCCAGCAGTGAGAGGGGTGCTATCCAGTCTTTTGCACTGAGTGTCACATGTATGATTATCTCCCAGTTGGTGAGAGGTCATATGTGTGTGCTAAATGCAAAGAGCTCCTAGCTCTCAGAGAACAAGTCCGTTCTCGTGAGGCTAGAGTAGCAGACTTGGAGGAGCTGAGGGAGACAGAGAAGTACATAGAGGAGGCCTACAGGGACATTGTAGAGAAGTCCCACCTCCAATCTGGCAGCCTCTTTGCTGCCTTGGAGGAGGGAGGTCTTCTAAAAGGAGAGCATTAGCCAGGACCAGCACACCAGGGATGCAATATCCTCTCACACCAAGGATGGGTCTCCAGGAGCTTCTGCCCAAGAGGGAAGGGTTAGGATGACTGTTGTAGTTGGTGATTTGATTATTAGGCATATAGATAGCTGGGTGGCTGGTAGATGTGAGGATCGCCTGGTCACTTGCCTGCCTGGTGCAAAGGTGGCAGACCTCATGCATCATCTAGATAGGATTTTAGATAATGCTGGGGAGGAGCCGGCTGTCTTGGTACATGTGAGTACCAATGACATAGGAAAATGTGGGAGAGAGGTTCTGGAAGCCAAATTTAGGCTTTTAGGTAGAAAGCTCAAATCCAGAACCTCTAGGGTATCATTTTAACGAAGTGCTACCTGTTCCACGCGCAGGGGCCAAGAGACAGGAAAAGCTCCGGAGTCTCAATGCATGGATGAGGTGATGGTGCAGGGAGGAGGGTTTTAGATTTGTAAGGAACTGGGAAACATTCTGTGGAAGATGGAGCCTATTCTTGAAGGATGGGCTCCACCTTAACCAGGGTGGGACCAGGCTGCTGGCATTGGCATTTAAAAAGGAGATAGAGCAGCTTTTAAACTAGAACCTGGGGAAGGCCTACAGTCATTCAAAAGCACATGGTTCGGGATAAGGTGTCTTTCAAAGATATCACCAAAACAGGGAAGGTAGGGTATCCCGATAGAAAAGCTGCAAAAGAGACCATAGTTGATCAGGTGTCCTTATATAAAAATCAGACAAAAGATTGCAAATTAACACTATCATCTACTGAGCAAGATGTAAGTAGGAACAGCAAACATAGTTTGAAATGTCTATATGCAAATGCAAGAAGCCTAAGAAATAAGATAGGAGAGTTAGGATGTATTGCACTAAATGAAAAATTAGATTTAATAGGCATCTCTGAGACCTGGTGGAAGGAGGATAAGCAGTGGGACACTGTCATATCAGGGTATAAATTATATCATAGTGATATGGTGGATCAAATTGGTGGAGGGGTAGCATTGTATGTTAAGGAGGGCCTTAAATCAAATAAATTGAAAATTCTGCAGGAAACAAAACACATGTGGGAATCCCTATGGATTGAAATTCCACATGTAAAGGGGAAAAGGATAGTGATAGGAGTGTACTACCATCCACCTGGCCAGGATGAACAGATGGATGTAGAAATGTTATCAGAAATTAGGGAGGCTAACAAACTGGGGAATACAATAATAATGGGTGATTTCAATTACCCCGATATTGACTGGGTAAAAGTAACATCAGGTCATGCTAGGGAGGTAAAATTCCTTTACGAAATCAAGGACTGCTTTATGGAGCAGCTGGTACAGGAGCCAACAAGAGAAGAAAAAATGCTAGACTTAGTCCTTAGTAGAGCGAATGATCTGGTGCAAGAATAAGTACACACAGGAAATCCAATACGTTAGCATTTAACTTTCAAAAAGGAGACTATGATAACATGGTGAAAAAAAAACTTAGAGGAGCAGCTGTGAAGGTCAAAAATTTACATCAGGCATGGATGCTGTTCAAAAATGCCATCCTGGAAGCCCAGACCATACATATTCCATGTATTAAAAAAGAAGGAAGTTGGGAGATCATGTGATGTGGTGAGCGGCTCGAGCCCCCCCCCCCCCAAATCATCACTTTAATGGCCTTTATACAACTTCAAAACCAGAACAAATCGTGAATAAAGACTCTCACTTTTATGGGTGGTTATATCACATACTCATCTCAGCTGGTGGTCGCAAATTGTCAGTGCAGAGAAAGCCCATGGACGCCGGACGGAAAACAAAATGGTGGCTCCGCTGACTCTCTTGCAGCAGTGTGCGAGTATAGTGTTAATACCAGAATTGATGGCTATGGTGGTCTCAGCGTTGGACTTTTGGTTCACGCAACGCTCAGAAGAACTTGCTAATATTGCACAAATGACATTGGAGTTAACCCGTAGAGTAGGAGAGCTGGAATGCTGGGTCTCTGATGTGGAGGACACCTCACAAGCCCACACTGCAGATTTGGCTCGATTGGAATCACTGGTGGCTGACTCTACTTTGCTCCCTACTTTGGAAACCTGGTTGGTGGCACACTTCCCTCAACCAGGGGGGAGTGGAGGAGTGGCCTAGTGGTTAGGGTGGTGGACCTTGGTCCTGGGGAACTGAGGAACTGAGTTCAATTCCCACTTCAGGCACAGGCAGCTCCCTGTGACTCTGGGCAAGTCACCTAACCCTCCATTGCCCCATGTAAGCCACATCAAGCCTGCCATGAGTGGGAAAGCACAGGGTACAAATGTAAAAAAAAAAAGGTACACTTGGAAAGGACCCACCATGTGGGGCCAAACCAACCAGATGCCAGGAAACCATGTGTGATAGTGGTAAAATTCCATTGATACACTCAAAAGGCTCATGTGCTGCATTCTTACAAAACTAATAAAGAAACAGTGACTTTTGAGGACAGACCCACACACATTTTCTAGGACTATTCTGCATCTTTATTGACGAGACACGGGGAATTTTCCAGTGTGTGCATGGCGGTGGGGAAAAATATGCGATTCTCACTGCAATACCCGGCGACCCTTTGACTCCTGCATGAGGGACAATGGCGGTCCTTCCTCTCTTATAAGAAAGCTCAAGAGTGGCTCAATACACTGAAGATGCCCTGACTTTTATTATCATAATGAGCAGTGATCTGGTGACAGGGATTTGGTGGTTTAATGGCCTGGAGAGATTGTTTACCTAAGAGAGAGTGCCTGACCTTGGAGACAATTCCTTGAACTCAGAAAATTTGGATTTGAGAGCATTCTGACTGATAATTTGGGGCAAGAATTTTCGGGGACCGGGCAGCCCCACTCTCTTTTTCTTCCCTAAAGGGGGAGACGGCATTTATATCTGGTAATGAGGGAGCAATGATGGGTGGATTGAAAGGTGGGATAAAGTTATTAGGTGTGGGGAGTGAAAGTGGGTCAGTAGGGGATGAATCGGAGGAGGTGACCCATCAAATTATTGATAATCTGAATAATGTCAATATGGACCTCCAGTTATTCATAATGTTGTCCTTGCGAGTTCACTGTCTCACTACTATATCCTCTCTCCCCATGAGGCTATGACACTGGATTGAATGGTATGACTGGAAGTGACAGTGCATGTTATCTTGGGAAGGGGTTGGGGGTGAAAAGGTAAGTAAGAATGAAGCTAATAAGGATTGATCAGTGTGAATGTGGTGAGTGAGTGTGGAATTTTTTCTTATGGGAGTGAGTATTCGAGTTTTGGGAGGACTGGTTTCTTATTTGTATTTTGTGATTTTCATGGGTGGTGGGGGGACCCTTTACAGCAGGTACATGATCTGTTGCCTTTCTTGCTAGTGGGGAAGAAGGGTATACAATTGTTGTTATGGATGGGGAGGGGCATAAGGGGGTGGGAGGGATGGAGGTGGAGGGTGGAAATGGTCCAGATTCAATAATTGAATACTTATTTGTTGGGGTTTTATAAATACAAATGTACTCCTTGGTGTGATGTCTTTTATCAGGGATCACTGGACCTGGAATGCTTCTATTTTGCTGGGCTGCTGGAAACTGATTCCTAGGGTGGGGCTGGATGCCCTGGAGTCTTGAATAGACTTTTTTTTTTGCATATGACCAGACTTTTGCTAACTGATTATGGCTGACCCGGCTGCACCCCGTCTCATTACTTGGAATGTTTCAGGAATTGGTTCCCCCATCAAATGCTCCAAAATATTATTGGTGTTAAAGAGGCACAAGGTCTCCATAGCGTGCTTGCAGGAAACCAAGCTCTCTGATGCGCAGCATGCTAAACTTCATCAATAATGGGTGGGTGAGTGCTATTATGCCTCCTCTGGCGGCAGAGTGGTGTAGCCATGTTTATTTGCAAAGGCCTACCATGCCATTCCAGGCTAGTAATCAAGGATGAGGCTGGGTGCTTTGTATTGGTGCATATGAACTGCCTGAACCAACCTTTTTATCTGTATGCAGTCTGTGGCCCAAATGGCTATGATTCACGGTTCTTTTCACGGCTTACACAAGTGGTCTGCGCTATTTGGATGCCCTGTGGATATGGTTGGGAGATTGTAATCAGATCTTGGACCCTGCCCTAGATAAATCCACATCAGGCACTAGTGGGGCTAGTGGAGGTGCACGGGGCTTTGTATCATTCTGCACGATCCTCCAGTTGATCGATCCCTGGTGTACGCTGAATCCATTTGCCCGAGACTGTACACACTATTCCCTGGTCCACCATACTTGATCTAGAATCGATAATATCTTACTTTCAACTTTATTGTTCTCTCGGGTTCAATCAGTAGACATTGGGCTGATGGAGGTGTTGGATCATACCCTCTTGTGGGTAGATCTAGAGTTGGATTCAGGGGCTATACCAAGGAGAGCCTGGTGTTTCCCCACCTATTTGTCACTCAACCAAGAGTTTTGGGAGTTCCTTATTCGGAAGTGGGAACAATGCTAAGACTTTAACTCTTCTCATAGGGACTCTCCAATATTGCTTTGGGAAACCTCTAAAGCAGTTTTGAGGGGGGACATAATTGCGTTTCTGAGTGCCTGAACTAAAAGACTGACACAAGGTATACTCCGCCTAGAACATGAATACCAAGCAAATAAGAGTGCCTATGTTTATCAGCCTTCTCAGGAGCGTAGAGAATTTATGATGGTCTCTTTGGTAGCCCTCAACTCACTGCTCCATGAGAGTGCGAAGAAACAGCTCTTTTGTCACCAACACATGTTTCATCGTTTTGGCAATAAGCCAGGTAGACTTTGCACAACTTACTAAAACTGCAAAAGCATCTTCCTTTATTCCTTCTTTGGTGGGTCCCTTGGGCAATCAAGCTCACAAACTAGAGGAGATCGCACAGATCTTCTCTGACTACTTCACGACTTTATATTCTGCCTCACTTGAAGAGTCTGGACTTTCGATCCAAGACTACCTGGAGGATTCAGGCCTTCCTGCAGAGGTGTGTGCCCAACTTAATGTCCCACTTCGCAACCTTGAGGTGCAAAAAGTGATAAAAGCCCTGTCCAGGGGGACGGCCTTTGGGCCAGACAGGTTTTCCAACGAAAACTATCAAATACTGTTCCCGTACATATGTGCCCCATTGACCTACTTCTACGATGCAGTGGTCGCCCAGGGCATGTTCCCTTCTCTGATCAATGAGGCTCTAACCTATCTGATTCCTAAAACAGGTAAGCCCTTAGACCACCCAGGATGTTACTGGCCCATATTATTACTTAATGTTGATATAAAAATATTATCACAGATTTTAGCAGACAGGCTGGCCCCTCCGCATCCCGACCTTAATAGGAAGTCAACAAGTAGGGTTTGTGCGTGGAAGGCACTTGGTACTAAACGTGTGAAAGGCTTTACTAGCCATTGCATAGAGTAGAGCTATGAACACTCAGCTCCTATTGGTCAATCTTGAGGCTGAAAAAGCATTCGATCAAGTCAAATGGTCATTTCTGATGGAATTGCTTCGGTATTTGGGTTTGGAGGGGTGGCTGGGTAGTGTGATTCATACTCTGTATAATGATCCTCAGGCCAGCTGTTAGTGAATGGCGCCTGTACGCCAGCCTTCACAATTCAGTAACGTGTTAGGGGTGTCCAGTTTCTCCCTTGATTTTCTTACTATACTTGAACCACTCCTATGCACTATCCACCTGGACCCGGAGGTGACAGGTGTTCAATTACCCTCCCTTACAGTTAAAACACTTGCGCTCGCGGATGACATCCTGTTAACCCTGTCTCATCCTCGTCAGGGCTTGCTGCATTTTCTGGCAGTTCTGGATGAATTTAGTTTTTTTCTCTGGATTTCGGCTTAACTTGCTCAAGTCTATAGCACTTGCTATTCCACTTTCTCTTAAGGAGCGGTTGGGTGGCGAGTTTCCATTTCAGCGGGTCTCAGACAAAATTAAATATAAAGGGCAGTGGTTCCCCAACCTTTTTTGGTTCACGGCACCCTTAGTGTCCAAGCAATTTTTTGCTGCACCCCCCTGGCCACATAGGTCTCTACACCCCCTGGCCACATAGGTCTCCACCCTTCCCCTGGCCACATAGGTCTCCCTTTCTCTGTAGCCCCCTCCTCTCACTCCAGCATACCTCTCCTCCCTGAAACTTCAGTACACCTCTCCATTCCTTGCAGCCCCCTCCTCCTAGAAAGTCCCGCATACCTCCTCCTTCACTGCAGACCCCCTCCTCCCAGAAAGTCCAGCACACCATTCCCTTCAGCCCCTCTCCTCCCAGATAGTCCAGCACATCTCTCCCTTCCCTTAAGCCCCCTCCTCCCATAAGTCCAGCACACCTCTCCATTCCCTGCAGCCCCCCTTCTCCCAGAAAGTGCAGCACACCTCTCTATTCCCTGCAGCCCCCGTCCTCCCATAAGTTCAGCACACATCTCCCTTTCATGCAGCCCCCTCCTCCCAGAAAGTTCAGCACACCATTCCCTGCAACTTCTCTCCTACCAGATAGTTCAGCACTTCTCTCCCTTACCTTTACCTGTAGCCTGCCTCTCATAAATCCAGCACACCTCTGCCTTCCCTAAATCCAGTATCGCTGCTGCTTTCTTCTCCTTCCCCCGCTGCTGCTGCAGTCTTGCAGCTTACATTTTCGAGCCATCCGCGATTCACACAGGCACTACGGGGACTTCCCTCTGCCGCGTCCATCCCTCTCTGATGCAACTCCCTATTGCAAGGGCCGGATGCAGTAGAGGGAAGATCCCGCAGTTCCTGTGTGAATCACGGACGTCCTGAAAATATGCAGCGGCGGTGGGGGAAGAAGGTGGAAGCGGCAGCGGGAGGGGAAAGTAGGGAGTGATGCTGGATTGTGGGTGGCTGAGGGCCACCATCTCGGTTTAGGTGGTGGTGGGAGGGAGGTCAGGATTTGCCGCGGCACGCCTGAGAATTCTCTGCGGCGCACAGTTTAGGAACTGCTGATCTAGAGATTTATCTTACCACTGATCTTTCACAATTATATTCTGTTAACTTGGCTCCCCTCCGCACTTCCACACAACAGATCTTAAAAGGCTGGAGATCTTTACCACTTTCACTTTCGGGGAGAGTAGCTCTTTACAATATGATTTTAGTCCCTAAGTGGATATATGTATTACAAGTCCTGCCCATCTTCTTACAACATTGAGACCAGCTTTTTCTCAGGCAAGTAGTCTCTTTCTTTCTCTGGCAATGTAAGAGAGCCCGTTGCCCTTTGGCTCAGCTTTGCCTATCTCATGCAAGAGGAGGCCTTGGTTTATTGGACGTGAAATTGTTTTCTGTGGCATGTTGCATTTGACATCTATCAGATTGGTTTTGCGGTACATCATATTTTTAATGCACCACTACTGAACTAGCTCTTATGAAGCCACATCACTTTGGGTATTGGCTTCATGCAGCACCTGGTAAGCTCCAAGCACTTTCCCATTTTGTTTTTCTGTTTGCTCCACTTCGTAGGGCTTGGAGCTGTCTCTGTGGCTTGCATTGGTTATCGAGGGAGGTATCCCCCTTATTACCACTAGCGGGAAATGTGGATTTTCTGGCGGGTGACAGCTCTGCTATTTTCAGGCAGTGAGTGGCTGGAGGGCACCAATATTTATATCGCATTTTGACTGAAGCTGATGTCTTTAAACCTATATTGGATTTTCTGGGAAGCATTTTAACATTACAGGAGCAATCTGCTTATTTGCAAATACAGCATTATGTGCATTCCTTGCCTAGAGAGGCCCTGACTAATGAAGTGTGGGATTGCTTTAACACCATGCTGGGCTTAGATGCCCAACTATCAATTCCAGTATTACCATGGTCACCTGAGGGAGCAACTGGCAGATCGACAGATCTCCCTATCCTTTTGGGGGGCAACTCAACTAAAGAATTGTCTGATGCAGGTGTATGCCTTAGTGGAGAGTGCTAACCTTTGTGAGTTATAATTTAAATTCATTCACAGGCTATATATCTCACCTCATAGAGCCTTTCGGGCGACCCTGAGGGCTGACGACTGTTCCCCGAAATGTGCCTGGGGGGCTGCTCATCTGGGACTCATGTTCTGGACTTTTTTGGAGTTTTGGAACCAATTGGCTCAATATGTTGCCCAGATGTGACAAATCTGCTGGACACCGTGTCCCCCTCAACTCTTTGATATCTTTTCAGTATGAGGGTCTAGACCAGCTGGTCTTCGTGCCTTTTTGAGGCACACTGTGCTGATAGCAAAATGGATCATCTTGAGTTTGTGGTTCTCTCCACACTCGTCCTTCCCTACACCCCTTCCCGTGCACTCCGCTCCATGGATAAATCCTTCTTATCTGTTCCCTTCTCCACTACTGCCAACTCTAGACTTCGCGCCTTCTGTCTCGCTGCACCCTATGCCTGGAATAAACTTTCTGAGCCCCTATGTCTTGCCCCATCCTTGGCCACCTTTAAATCTAGACTGAAAGCCCACCTCTTTAACATTGCTTTTGACTCGTAACCACTTGTAACCACTCGCCTCCACCTACCCTCCTCTCCTCCTTCCTGTACACATTAATTGATTTGATTTGCTTACTTTATTTCTTGTCTATTAGATTGTAAGCTCTTTGAGCAGGGACTGTCTTTCTTCTATGTTTGTGCAGTGCTGCGTACGCCTTGTAGCGCTATAGAAATGCTAAATAGTAGTAGTAGTAGTTCAGCCGGAGACGCACGTGATCGCTCAGTGGTAGTCATCGATGATACATCTTAGTGCCTTGGAGCGCAAAAGCATCTCAGATCTTGCCTTTTCAGTGGGGGATAGACTTTTGCACACCTGGAGTAGGGGACGGGAGGAGGGAGGGGGTAGGGGTAGGGGGGATATAGGTGGATCTGTATTGTTGAGATTACTTGTTTTGTTATTGTCAGCAATCTATTATTGCATTCCTGTTTATGACAATAAAAATGATTGCAAAAAAAATTAAAAAAGAGGAAGGAAGGGCAAACGACAGCTGGCATGGTTAAAAAGTGAGGTGAATGAAGCTATTAAAGCTAAAAGAAAATCCTTCAGAAAATGGAAGAAGGATCCGACTGAAAGTAATAGGAAACAGCATAAGGAATGGCAAGAAAAATGCAAAGCGCTGATAAGGAAGGCAAAGAGATACTTTGAAAAGAATATTGCGTTGGATGCAAAAACACAGAATAATAACTTTTTTTAGGTATATTAGAAGCAAGAAGCCGGCAAGAGAATTAGTTGGACCACTAGATGACCGAGGGATAAAAGGGAATACAGCAGAGAGAGGGAGCAAAGTACAAGCAAAAGTTCAGACAGCAAAAAAACAGCACCAAGGGCCTTAAAAAGAGGGACACAATTCTTTAATTATTTAATTGGAACCTGTATAAAACAGTCTTTGAAAAGGACCCGACACAGGCCATGTTTCGGTGCTCCGCGCCTGCATCAGGAGTCCCAATGATAGCGGGGAAAATTATGGGGAATAGCTCAGCAGAACTATCAGACGCTACGTCTAGCAACGATATATATTCCTACGCACGTGTAGAGAAATACTGCTCAGTTATTGGAGACAACTAACGCTCTCCTTCTGTGTTGGTGTCCAAAATGCAAAAATACAGAATAATAACTTATTTAGGTATATTAGAAGCAAGAAGCCGGCAAGAGATATTCTGTATTTTTGATATGTCTCTGTTTATTTCATTATGATTTGTAACTATATGTTTTATAAACTTAATAAAATTTCATGGAAAAAAAAGATATATATGCCTAAATATCTAAGGCCTTTTATTGCCAGTTTAAAAGGGAAACCTGAGACTTCTGATGAAGAAAAATGAAAACTTAAAGCCTTCATTATGTCAATATTGACTTTAAAGCCAAAGACTTTCCCAAACTCACTTATTAAAGACATAAACATGGGTACCGAGTCTTTCAGGTTAGTCATAAAGACTTCACTGGGGTATCATCTGCATATAGCACAACTTTATGCTTTTCCCCATTCACCCCACTGGTTGAATTTCTGCTAAGGTCCTAATTCTTTCCACCAGGGGTTCTATTGCCAGGGGACAATGGGCAGCTTTTCTGAGTTCCTTGCCTCTCCCTATGCTTGGAACAAACTCCCTGAGCCCATACGCAGAGCCCCCTCCCTGCCCATCTTCAAATCCTTACTCAAAGCCCATCTCTTCAATGTCACCTTTGGCACCTAATCATTTTACCTCTATCCAGGAAATCTAGACTGCCCCAATTGACTGTCTGCACATGTTGTCCATTAGATTGTAAGCTGACTGCACATGTTGTCCTTTAGATTGTAAGCTCCTTTGAGCAGGGACTGGCCTTCTTTGTTAAACTGTACAGCGCTGCGTAACCCTAGTAGCGCTTTAGAAATGTTAAGTAGTAGTAGTAGTTCCTCAACTCAATGAAGGTTCTTCTGACAGAATTCCATAGACTGCAGTAGTGCTGTGAGGTTTGTAATATAAAGCCTAAATCCAAGGCCACAAATTCTTTCTCAGCCACATTTGTTTCATAATTTCAATTAAGATGGGCCACTTGACCCGGTCAAATGCCCTCTCAGCTTCTAAGGTACACTCACTGCTTTCTTCTTATTCATCTGAAGGAAATCAACCAGGTCAGGCACCCTCCTCACATTATTTCCCAGGTGTCTTCCCTTAACAAATCCCATTTGGTCCGGGTGAACCATATTTGATCATTGATAATACCATCTCCAGTCTGTTTGCTGAAACTTTAGCAAAGATTTTCATGTCATTATTTAATAATTAAATAGGCATAAAGCTTGCACACTTTGTACTGTCCTTTCCTGGCTTCTGTAATACTACTACATTTGTTTTATACATAGATGATGGCAACTGGTTCCTCCGCAAAACATTGTTAAACATCTTGGCCACTAAGACTGAGATATCAGAACACAAAAGTTGGTAAATCTCACCCAGAAATCCATCCTTCCCTGGAGATTTTCACAACTTCAGATTAGGTTATTATTCTATTCAACATTACACTCTCCTGAGCAATGATTCCAGGGAGCCTGGAGTCTTTTATGTAGTTGGATATATTTTCCATGTACACTACAACTCAGAGGCATATAAGTGTTTCTAGACCTCCTGAAATTCTTAGGCTGTGACCACTTGGGTCACTTTCATATTACTATCCCTGCCTTGAATCTTTCCTACCCACCTAGTGTTTTGTTGTTTCTTAAGTTGAAACACTAGCAATTTACCCAGCTGTTTCTGTTATGGTATAAGCCAATCATCAGAATTAAATGTGTAGCATGATGTTGTGTTGGATCAGATATATATATATATACACCAATATATTTGTGCAGCTTTTAAAAATACACTGCAGCAGAACTGGCTTTCATTCCAAAAGCCCTCTTCCCTCTCCCTTTGGGGAATATTTAAAAGACAAAGGTACTGCTGCAGTTGCAGGGACCTCACCTTGCCTTTTCTCATTCCTTAAACAAAAGACTTAAGACTGCTTTAAAGTTTTAAATTGACTCTATTCCTCTGATCAACACAACAAAGATTGGACCTAACCAGAGGAGGCAAGGAGACAGGCAGGGAAAGGTGTGAAATCCAACTTAAAGACAAAGGGCACCTGCTGGCTGCCCCAGACAAATCTTATCTATCACAGAGAATCAAGCAGGAAGCCCTGTACATCAAAAGACCATTTGCCAGCAAAATCCAGACAGCAAGTCTCGTGATGTCATAAGACATGAGACCAAGACTCAGGGGTCGTGTGCAAACATGAGACCAGGACTCAGGGGTCGTGTGCAAAAAACCAGGAAGCCAGCAACCAGATGCACATGGCCTGCTTCCCTGCAAAATAAGAGTATAAAAGGACAAGCTGTTCCCCCAAGAAGCGGACTCTCTCTCTTCTCTCTTCAAGACTCTCCCTCTAGGAGATTCTCCCTTCAGCACCAATCCAGATGCCTTGCTCCTGATCTGCAGTTCACCTGCCTCATGGCTGTTCAATGGACCACAAAATGCTTTGCAACAGACTGCTTTGTAAGTTATAACTTTTGATCTAGACCTGCTACTTTACCTTACTTAAGCACAGATTATCTGTAAAGATCTTTTAAAACCTACCTCTCGTGTGCAATTGTATATTAAATCAACCTTTTTGAAGCTAAAAATACGGTCTCTTTGTGTTCTGAGTACATGGTATCTTATGTATATATTTAATTTATTGCAATTATCACCTTTGGTGATTGGTGGAGAAATTAATATCCTAAAACTTATAAATACAGCACCTGCTCTTAAATTATAAACAGTAGCGAGTGCTCTAGAGCTCTTTCTCCCAAGTAAATCATTTCTTGTAACATTTCCATGCTGTAAATTAGGGCTTCTCAAACCAGTCCTTGGGGCACACCAAGTCCCATTGGTTTTTCAGGGTATCCACAATGAATATGCATCTAAATTAATTAATCATAGACAAAATATTAATCTTTTCTTATTTAAAAATATGAATCTTTTCTATTCAGTACCGGTTATCCTCGCGTTTCTTCAGGAGGCTGTACAAAAATCACTCTCGTTGAGTTCTCTTAAAGTGCAGGTGACAGCTCTGGCATGTTTTAGAGGCCGGCTTCATCATTAAGATGGACATGGGAAATTCCATTACTTATTCCTGGGATGAGCAGCATAAAATCTGTTTTACTATTTTGGGATCTTGCCAGGTACTTGTGATCTGGATTGGCTATTGTTGGAAACAGGATACTGGGCTTGAAAGACCTTTGGTTTGTCCTAGTATGGTGATGCCTATGTTGTTATGCTGAATGCTGGTTTCTAATGCAAGGTTTTGTACATTAGAAACCAGCACAGACATCTCGATAAGCACATGCTACCACCTGTGCTAGCTTTCTGCATCAACCCCTAAGTGTGAAGAGCTGTTAGAGTCATACAGTAAAAAACAAAACAATGTTGAGGGAAGGATGGAGGGAGGTGCACCCAGCAGAAAATAATATAGGAGTATCTCTGAGGAGCTGGAAACTTCTTAACTTCTTTAGCACTTGGAAGAATAAAAAATATCATAAGTTCTCAGATTTCCCAAACATTTAGCTCATCATAAAACATTAATATGTTATAAACAGCTATTATTGCTGGAATAATAATGTGATGCATAGTATGATTTAAAAAAAAAAAATTTAAAGCACACAATAAGGGGGATCCTGGTGTGTCTAACATTTACATGCCTGCAGTTACACCAGCCATAGAGCTGGCATAACCGTGGTTATGTAAATACAACAGAGATGCATATAATTTACAGTATTCAGTAAGTTACATGCATAAGTGGGAGCCCTGCCTGTGTCCCACCTATCTGTATACCACCCTTTCAGATATACTGTATGCCACTTATGTTACCCTTTCTAGTACTTTTGCAGGTAAGTGTACATTTATACTCATATGTGCTAGTATTCTGTCTGTTAATGCATGAAATGTGCATATAAATGTGGGCACCCAGTTATAAAAATGCCCTTCATATATATCTGCTATCAGTGCCATCAAGGCTTACTTTGTTCACAGTTATAATAGTGAAAAGAATGCCATGGATTCTTTAAAAAAAAAAAAAAAGGCTGCAGTTGTAAAGTGCCAGGAAAACGTAAAGGACATTTTCAAAAGGTTTATGCTTTAACTTTGAGAATTAGTCTCCTAGATTGGCCTCTTTGAAAATTTACTAGGTCTGAGTTCCTAAATTGCCATTGAGATGGTGAAAAGGCTCCTGCGCTAACCTGGCGGTAACTGGGCAACATTCGGCGATGCCCGATTACCACCGGGTTACCGCTGCGCAAGCCATTTCTGGGGGTTTACTTTTTCCCCTGGAAATTGCGTGCGCTCGGGGCAGGACTACTGCCAGCAGGGCTGTGCCTAGGGTCTCTGGTGCCCCCCTGCAGACTATCAGTTGGCGCCCCCCCCCCCCCGTGAAAATGAACGCTCACCACTTGCCACACTGCCAGGAATTGTCAGCAATATTCTTATAAACAAATTGCTATACATTGCAAAATAAGATAGCAGATGTAAATTCTCAAAGTGGACATATTCCAAACACTAAAATGAAAATAAAATGATTTTTTTTCTACCTTTGTTGTCTGGTGACTTTCTTTTTCTGATCATGCTGGCCCAGTATCTGATTCTGTTGCTATCTGTCCTCTTAACTCCGTTTCCAGGGCTTCCGTTCCATTTATTTCTTTCCTTTCCTCCTTTCTTCTTCATTTCTGGTCCTCAGCTTCTGCCTATTTTCTTCATCCATGTGCAGTTTTTCTCCTCTCTTCCTTTTCCCTCATTTCATCTCCTTCATCTCTCTTCCCTCCCCTCTATGTCCAGCAATTTCTCCTATCTCCCTGAGCCCTGTCCTCCCATCCATGCTCCTCTGTCCCCTCCATTCATCCCTATCCAGCAGTTCCCCTCTCTCCCTGAGCCCTGCCCTCCCATCCATGCCCATCTGTCCCCTGCCCCCTCCATTCATCCCTATCCAGCAATTCCCCTCTCTCCCTTCCATGAACCCTGCCTTCGCATCCATGCTCCTCTCTCCCCTGCCCTCCCGCTCCCATGTCCCAACTGCCCGCCCTCTTCTCCCCCCCTTTCCTTTTTTTTCTTTTAAATTTACCTTCATCCGGCAGCGCAGGCACAGCGTCAGTGAAGGAGGTGGCGCTCCCAACATGTCTAGCCTTCCCTTCGCTCAGTGTCCCGCCTTCTTCTGATGTCATTTCCTTGATGTCAGAAGAAGGCGGAACACTGAGCGATGGGAAGGCTAGACACGTCGGGAGCGCCGCCTCCTTCACTGACGTTGCACTGCCGGACGGAGGTAAATTTAAAAGGAGAGAAAAAAGGAAAGGGATCTTGCGGGAGAGAAGAGGGCGGGCAGTTGGGCAATGGGAGCGGGAGGGCGAGGTAAGCATGGTGCGGCGGCGCCCCCCAGAGGACGGCGTCCCCCTGCCGTGCTTACCCTGCTTACTGTGTTGGCACGGCCCTGACTGCCAGGGCCACGTTGGGCCTGCGGCAGTCCTGAAAGAGCAAGCGGTGAACAACATTGGGCTTACTGCCGTTCTGTAAAAGGGACCCTAAATGAGTGTGTGTGATTGGTGCCTAAGGTTAGACACACCTTATAGAACTGCCTTTTTAGGCTCATGGTTTTGACTTAAGCTGGAGGATATAGAGGGGAGGGCAAATTTAGGTACCTAATTTAGGGACCCAAATTTAGGAGCGCAGCCTTGAATATTGGGTCCTAAATTGATATTGGGATTTGTGGTTTTCTTGTAGTATAGCAAGGACTTCACATTAATTGGTAACTCTGGTGTTAAGCAAGAAAATTGATCTACTAAATTAAAAGAGATATAAGAACTAGCTCCATATGTTTTGAGAAAGAAATCGGTTTATTTGATAAGTGGTGCTCATTTTCAAAACATACAGACTTACAAAGTAAACTATGCAACCTATGTAACTTTGTAAGTCTATGTGCTTTGAAAATGAACCTCTAAATGACTTGCAGTTTGAAAATACACAGCTTTCTGACACCAGGTTTTTTTTAAAGTTATATAAAGTTGCATAAACTTTTCAAGTTGAAAAAGAAAAGCTAGATGTTATGGCTAAGGCTGGTTGTAGCTGACTCATTCACTTGAGTTATTGCTTTGCAGACAGTTTGTAAAACTTTTTATGAGTGAACACTAAGATGGTAACTCTAGAAAGAGGGACCTATTTTTAGGCGCCAAGAACACACCTATTTGGAATCTATTGTATAAAGAAAAGTAGGTGCCTGTATTGTAGCCACAATAATTAACACCAGCTGTAGAGCTGGTGTAAATGCATGCACCTAGATAGTTAAAGAACATGTGTACATTATAGTACTTTTTTAATGCAATTGTGTAAGCGGGCACCCTGTTTGTACTCTGCCCAGAGTCTGCCCATGTGAACGTCTACATGCAAAGTATTTGGCATCGAATATTGGCATGTACTTACAGAACAGCATATAGCTACATGTGTATATATCAACATACATAATATATAACTAGAATACTGGCATTTATGTGCATTCTTGCCACCTAAATCTAAGCAGCTTTTTATAGAATTACCCCGTACCCCCTTAGGGACTGATTCACAAAGCTTTTTTTTTCTATGGATGCAGAATCAGACCCTTAGAGGACATTTCTATAAATGTGCACCTATATATAGATGCCTAGAAGGTACCTAAATATGCCTACTTTCCATTATAGAATAATAGCATAACGGGCCATATACACGCATATGCACTTAGGCACATGTACTTATGCCAGCCATAGAACTGGGGTAGGTGTGTGCCCCTTAATGCCAGAGAAACACATGTAACTCATAGTATTCTATAAGTTATGTGCATGTGAGACCTGCCCACACCCTGCCTAGATTCCACCCATGTGTACACCCATCTGCCAAATATGCACTATGTAAGATAGGTTCATATTCAGTACATATGTGCATATATGCTGGTATTAACATTTACACATGTAACACATGTAAATGTTAGCCCTTACTTTATAGAATTACCCTCTTAGTGCTATTTCAACCTTGACAGTTGACCTTGGGCTCAACAACAGTAACACCAGTAGCTGCTTGGGCTCAACCACAGTAACATCAGTATCTCTTAGGGATGCACATTCAGGGGCACTTTTATTAAGTTGCGGTAAGCACTAACACATGCTTACTGCAGGTTAAAAACCACTACTGCAGGGCGTGCTCAGGCATCCTATGGTAGTTTTCGGATTGGGGCACGCTTCTCATGCGCTAAAACATAGATTTTATTTTTTAGCAGTGGGAGCGTGTTGGGGGGGGGGCAGAGAGTAGGCATGTACTGCGCTAATCAGTTAGTGCAGCTACATTGCTGCATGCTAACTGATTATTATGTGGTTAGCGCATGAGTCCTTACCGCCTAGAAAATAGGTGTCAGTAAGCACTCATGTGCTAATGGGAAAATTAGCCATTAATGGGAATTATGGAAAATTGGCTATTTTACTACTGCGCTAAAAGTGGCTTCAGCGTGCGGGAAAGACCCACACTAGGGATAGTACTGGCCACTTTTTTTTAGCACAGCTTAGTAAAAGGGCCCCTCATTTTGAAAAGAAAATGAAAAATACAATGACACAGGCTTGCTTTGTTACAAAATGAACCAAATACAATGAATTTTTTAAAAACGTTTTTCAGTTTGTTTTAGCCTATTTTATTTGCAAATAATGGGGGTCATTTCCTAAAGTATCTTAAGGAGTTAACTTGGGAATGAGTGAGTGCTGTCATTGCATCAGCAGTTAAAACAGTGACTTGACTCTTAGGAGGGAAGTTATCAATGTGTGCTATAACTGAGACGTGTTATTTTACTGTTGACCCTAGTTATTAGTAACTAGGTCTCGTTGCATAAAATGGGATCTGCACTAAATAGTATGAATTAGTAGTAAAATAAAAGGTCTTAATGGTAGTCCACATTGATATCTACACCCCTTAGTGCACTAATTCCTCATATTAAACACCACCTCAACAGAGAGCACCCCCAACAGTTAACACTGAGGCCTGGCCATTAGCCTGTAAAACTCTACTGCACTTCAGTAAAAGGCCCCAATTTGTGCTAATAATGAAACTTAATAAAATGAAAAAATTTTTTTGAATGAAATGAAAATACCTGAAACAAACACAATTAAAAAAGCTAATGTGCACTAAGGATGGGCAGTCATTTCAAACAAGTGTTCACCGTTAAGAGTGTGCATTATGTGCACATACTGCACATTTTTCTTAAAGAGTGTGCACTATTTGCACATAGTGTGCATTCTTTCCCGATAGTACATGCACGTCTGCACATGCAAGACGGTTCATACATGCATATTGGTTTGTGCATGTGCATAATATCAGGAAAGAGTGCATACTCCCCCTAATTGTGCACAAAGGGGCCCTTTTACTAAGGTACAGTAGGCCTAATGTGGGCCTACCGCACGTGAAAAGGGCACTACTGCAGGAGGTACTGCGGCATCCCACAGTAGTTTTCTCACTCAGCGCACACTAATCCCCAGCTCTATATTTTTTATTTCCCAGTGTGGGAGGCGTGCTCATGGGCGGAGAGCAGGTGTGCCTGCGCTAATCAGGTAGTGGGGGTATATTACCGCCTGCTACCCAATTAGCGTGGGAGCCCTTACTGCCTCCTAAATAGGTGGCAGTAAGGGCTCTTGCGGTAATGGCCACATGCTAATGGGGAAATTAGTGTGTGACCATTACAAGAAAATATGGCAAGGTGGCCATTTTACTACTGCACTAAAAGTGGCCGCAGCTTGCAGAAAACCCAGATGCTGACACCAGCGCCAGCCACTTTTTAGCACAGCTTGGTAAAAGGACCCCATAGTGCGCACTCTTAATGACATTCATTTTCACCTCCCTCCTCCCCCCAAAATGAACAGACACATACACACAAAAAAATTTCTGAGTGCCCATTCTTAGCATCTGCAACACAGAAAGAACTGAATACTGATTGCCCGGTAAAACATGGTGTTGAAGAGACTAAAAATCACCTTTCCTTTTTGTTTTATTAAATACTTAGTTTTAAATATCCCTTGGCTTTTGAGGGTGGACATTTGTAGGATTTTTGTCCTCCCTATCATGATGATGTTTTCCCCCAGAATTCTAACAACCAATGTTTCTCTTTGTTTCATGAAGACTTTCTTTCAGTAAGACCTAGGGTGAAACATAACAAACAAACAAACAAACAAACAAAAAAAACCTGTCAGACAGTTGTAATTTGATCAACAACTCGGGTACTATCCATGTCTACCATTTCAACACATTCAATTTCCTCACGGTTTTCTGGATGCTTTTTTTCTTTCCTCTTTTTCTTGGAGGGTGGTAAAAAAGTCAGTATCACAGGTAAAATGGCAAAGCAGTGAAAGAATGTGACAAATGCTATTAAAAACAAGCACCTGAACAGTGTACGGGTCAGATTTGAAGGCACAGCTGCAAGAGGAATTAGACCAACAGTATAGCACAGGTAGCTCTGCAAAATAGCTCCCCCATGCAGTTCTAGAGCATTTTTTACCCATTTAGTCCTTGAAAATTCTTTTCCCAAAATAAAAGTTGATATTAGTGGTGCACAGTTGTCTATTGTGTAGTTTATTCCATAAATTAAACACAGAACAGAAATGCAGTCCAGCTCTACGTTCCACAGAGTCATAAAACCTATGACCCCAAATTCAACTGAGGCAACAGTTAGGGTGATCCAGACATTAATTAAAGAGCTTGCCACAAGAAATGCAGAAAAAAACAGGAGAAATAAAGCACTGATGCAGGAGTTCTGTAGAGGGGCTCCCACTGAGGAAGCATACCGATCAATGTATACAAATGATGGGTTGAAAATGATGAATTTCACCTTGGACGTGAGGGACAATCTCCTTAATGTTTCCAAGAGATCATAGAGTTCTTCCTTTCTTGTATCCATTGTCTTAGCAACCAAGAACATCCTAGAGGCTACCACTTCTACATCATTATTGTATTTCTTGGGAATGATAATGTCCTCTGAGAAATGAGAGTACTGTGGTATTTTCAAGAAAGAATACCTTAAGATATCAGTAAAGTTTTTTTTGGGCAGTCCAGTGGACATATTAAGCTTTCTAAGGTAATTCAAATAGCTTTCAAACCATGATATTCTCACAAACCCCTTGGTGTACTGTAGCACGTCTTCCTGAACACTTGTGTTCCAGTACTCTATAGACTCATAGATGTAAAAGCCAATGACTGGACTATAGTTACTAAAATACTTTTGCTGTGCAGTTGTGTATGTAATGGTTCGTGTCTCGGTTGCTACAATGTTACTGAGGTCTGACCCTTCGTTGACCTGCAAGTAGCCCATTAAGGCAAATGAAACATATACTAAGTAAAAGAGAACTACAAAAGGCTTGACATACGTGTTTGTTATCCAGTCACAGTAGTAGCGCTTGAGGAAACAAAGGAAAAGATGACTTTCATAAGAGTTAGTCTCTTCTGTGTCAGTATCTTCACTGAACTTGGCTGTCATAAGGAATTTATACCATGTCGGCTTCTCTTGCAATATCTCAGGCTTTGGCACCTTTTTGCAGAAGATACTGTGCCGGTAATTGTTCTCAATGTAACCAGTAAACACCAGGCTGGATCCATAAAAGGAAAGTGTGTAGAGGTAGTTGAAGAAAATCGCTATACAGCAATTGCGGCAGAAAATCCTTGTTGCTTCTATGTTAGTGAAGGGGCTGGCACCTATCCCAAAAGTTACCAGATACATGGCAGTGGTAAGGGAAAAAGAGATCATGGAATCTGCGTACACAGCTGCGGTTCTCTCTTTCACATGCTGATCTTCTCTTGTTTTCCTCCAGGAGGACACCATTTCAAAAGTCCCATATAACCCATGACCTGGAAGGGAAAACAAGCAATAGTTTAGGGCACTAAGAGAAAATTAAGCACAGAGTGGATGGCAAGGGAAATATGGTACAATGTCTTCATAAAGTATAAAACCGATGCTGATTAGGTGTTACCTCAATTTATTCTTTCAGATAACATGTGTTCCATTCTGTTATGACATATACCATATGCATTAAGAATAAGGAGGCCATTTTAGAAGCATCTAAATGTGTAAAGAAATGCATTTTCACATGTAGATCACACACATGTAAATGACGATTCCAAAAGCTACTATTTACACATATAGATTCTCAGGATGCAGAGATTTCAAGGGATGTGGTTTGGAGGGGTTAAAAATGTATATGTATATTTCCCATCTTACTATAGGGATACATGTATGTTAAAACAAATTTCACCATCGGGTTTTCCACCAGTTCAGAGGCACGTTGCTGACCTAACAAAGCATTTAAATTTCATGCTAGGCAACGGATTCTTCCCTGTGACCCGTGGAAACATATTACTCACCCCAATTCCAAAAGATGCCAAAAAAGATAGTACCGATCTAACTAACTATCGCCCCATTGCATCAATACCGTTATTTGTAAAGTTAATGGAGAGCATGGTGAACAAACAGCTCACTGAGTATCTGGATAGGTTCTCTATATTCAATGAATCGCAGTCGGGATTTCATACCCTTCACAGCACTGAAACTGTGCTCGTCATGCTTCTATCAAACTTCAAGCAAGAAATAGCATTAGGGAAAAGCATTCTTTTACTACAATTTGACTTGTCAAGTGCTTTTGACATGGTGGACCACGCCATCCTGTTAAGACTCCTCGACTATTTTGGTGTCAGTGGGCATGCTCTAGCCTGGCTGAACAGTTTCTTAACCACCAGGACCTACCAAGTGAAGTCCAACTCATGGTTATCCTCTCCGTGGCACCAGGTCAGTGGTGTGCCCCAAGGCTCGCCGCTTTCCCCTACTCTCCAACGTAATGCTGATTCCCCTGGCCATAGCCCTTTCAAAGCTTGGACTTCACACATTTATCTATGCAGATGATGTCACTATTTACATCCCTTTTCGGACAAACTTCACCGACATCACTAATGAAATCAGCCATGGGATAAACACCATGCTCACTTGGGCTTATTCCTTCAAATTAAAGCATAACACAGAAAAACCTCATTGCCTTATTCTTACCTCTCCCTTTAACAAATTCAGACCCGCTACCTTACACGTTCCAGGCCTTACCTTGCCCAGCTCTGAGAGTCTACATATACTAGGTGTTATTGTGGACCAGAACTTAACACTACTGGATCATACCGCCTCAACCACCAAGAAAGCATTCTTCTCTCTCTGGAAGCTAAAACGATTGAAGCCTTATTTCCCAAGAGGAGTATTTTGCAATTTAGTCAGATCGTTAGTCTTGAGCCGACTTGATTACTGCAATGGCATATACGCAGGGTGCACAAGCATGCTTCTCAAAAAGCTACAAACTGCCCAAAACACAGCAGCTCGACTTATCTATGGAGCGTCAAAGTTCACCTGTTCCAGACCATTTCGTGAGAAGCTACACTGGCTTCCTGTACAGGAGCGTATAACTTTTAAAATTTGTACCCTAGTCCATAAGATCCTCTATGGAGCAGCCCCAACATATATGGATGCCCTTGTCAACCTACCACCAAGAAATTCACTTAGTACTGCTCGTTCTTATTGTGTTTGTAACTTTCCAGGTATTGGACCCCTGAATCCAAACTCCTGCACAGTAAAGTAAATTCTGACCTTTAAATTCCAAACTTCTCAACTTTCTGGCTATAGGTGAGATACCTGATATTCTCTTTAATTTAATTCTTATTGCTTAATTAATTAATTTGCCCTGTGAAACCTTTTCTTTCTTTCTTTCTTTCTTTCTTTCTTTCTTTCTTTCTTTCTTTCTTTCTTTCTTTCTTTCTTTCTTTCTTTCTTTTCCTGCCAAGCTCTGATTGATAAAGAGAGAGGAGAGGCTGTTTAAACAGCATTGCATTCAATTGAGACTCCAAAGTTACATTTTACTCTGCTGAAACTGCTAGAATTAGTGGGAATATTTAGATTTATATCACAAGAGGAAAGTTATATTCTAAGACAATTTTAAAAGTTAAATCAATTGAAAATTCTTTGATCAGACTACCATTTCTGGTCCCCATCAGCAGAAGAAAGGAAGTGTTGATGCCTCTGTACAAGTCGTTGGTGAGGCCCCACCTGGAGTATTGTGTTCAGTTTTGGAGGCCGTACCTTGTGAAGGATGTTAAAAAAATGGAAGCGGTTCAAAGAAAAGCTACGAGAATGGTATGGGATTTGCGTTCCAAGACGTATGAGCAGAGACTTGCTGACCTGAACATGTATACCCTGGAGGAAAGGAGGAACAGGGGTGATATGATACAGACATTCAAATACTTGAAAGGTATTAATCCGCAAACAAATCTTTTCCGGAGATGGGAAGGCGGTAGAACGAGAGGCCATGAAATGAGATTGAAGGGGGGCAGACTCAAAAAAGATGTCAGGAAGTATTTTTTCACGGAGAGGGTGGTGGATGCTTGGAATGCCCTCCCGCGGGAGGTGGTGGAGATGAAAACGGTAACGGAATTCAAAAATGCGTGGGATATGCATAAAGGAATCCTATGCAGTAGGAAGGGATCCTCAGAAGCTTAGCTGAAATTGGGTGGCGGAGCAGGTGGGGGAAGAGAGGTTGGTGGTTGGGAGGCGAGGATAGTAGAGGGCAGACTTATACGGTCTGTGCCAGAGCCGGTGATGGGAGGCGGGACTGGTGGTTGGGAGGCGGGAAATACTGCTGGGCAGACTTGTACGGTCTGTGCCCTGAAAAAGGCAGGTACAAATCAAGGTAAGGTATACACATATGAGTTTATCTTGTTGGGCAGACTGGATGGACCATGCAGGTCTTTTTCTGCCGTCATCTACTATGTTAAATGTTACTATGTATGTTCTTACTTAAACCTCCATTACCCTGCGTGTTCTGGACTCAAGTATAAAACCACATATGCTTCCACCTTTTCCTATGTCAGTACTCATTTGTGGAATGCATTACCTAAATCAGTAAAAACGGTTCAAGATCATCTGACTTTCAGGAAGTCTCTCAAGACCTACTTATTTGGGCAAGCTTACCCTAAAGATCCTGTCTTGCCTCACTGACTTCTGGACTCTGACCCTTCTAGTGATCTTGTGGACTTACCTACTTTTTTCCTATCCCTTTACTTTTCTGCCCCACTTATCCCTTTCCATTTATTGCCTGTTTGTTACTTAAATGTTGTAAGCCACATTGAGCCTGCCGGCGACGGGAAAGTGTGGGGTATAAGTGCTGTAAATTAAAAAAATAAATGTAAAAAAGTTTTGGCCAAGGCTTTATATGAAGGATTAAGGGAGTAATTCTCCTTAATGCCCTGTTTTGTATTTCTGCTTTCAAATTAAAAAATAAATTGTGGCTTTGGTAGCTAATTACTGGCCCTTATATGGACCCCACTACTGAAGTGTTGCACTTGTACATGGAAGTTGCAAAATTGCCACTTTCACATATAAGTGCTGACACTTCTTCATGGAAGCTGCTGAGCTGATGTCTTTCTTTTTTGTACATATTTGCAAAATGTCTGCTCCTACTGTATGAGTTGACAAATGTGCACTCCTGCATATACAGTTGCAGTTAGCTTATTTATAGCCTGCTAATACTAATAAAATAGTTCAAAGCAGGTTACAACAAAGATACTAGATTAAAGAAGAAAATTTAGGATGTAATAATAGTTCAATTAAAATCATAAACAGAATTATCCAAATCTATAAGAATCCTAATATAGCAATATACATTACACTCTACTTCCCTAATACATATTTATAAAACAATAATGTCTTTAAATCTTTCTTAAAAGTAGCATAACTAGAAAAGCGTCTTTAAAAAGGAGAAGAGATAGGCCCTATAGTAGCCTGATATGAAAACAAGCATGTAAACAATTTCTTAGAAGTAATTCCCTGAGGACTAGGGAAAGAGAAAAAAGACAGACTACAAATATTGTATTGTAAAACTGAATTTGTACTTAAGAAAGCATGTACAGAGGGCTTAAACTGCAGACAATCTTGTATAATAAGCACCCCAATTTAAACAGCACCCTAGCCTCTACTGGAAGCCAGTGCAACTTAATGAAGAATGGAGTAATATGGTCAGATTTTTTAAGAGAAAAAAATTAGATGAACAGCAATGTTTTGAATGGTTTGGATTTTTCTAAAAGTATGTTTCGACAAACCCAAGTATACAATGTTGCAATAGTCCAATTTACTAAGAATAAGCAACTGTACTACCAATCTAAACAAATCTTCTGATAACTATTTTCTAATGCTTGTCAGTTTTCTCATCACATAAAAAGACCTTCTTACTAACGAATTAACCTGATTATTCATGATTAATTTCTCATCCAACACAGCAGCACCCAAGATTTTAAGTGAATGGTCTAATGAACAGGTTTCACTATCAATACTAAACTTTAAATCCATATTTGAATTCTGCTTAGTCCCCAACAAACAAAAATTTAGTTTTTTCTTTATTTAATTTAAGATAATGAGAAGCCATCCAGTCAGTAATGATTGTGAAACAGTGAGAGATAATCAGCAGCATAATCGAAAGAGAAGGACGCCCATCTTCCGACACAAATCGGGAGATGGGAGTCCTTCTCTCAAGATCGCCCAAATCGGCATAATCGAAAGCCGATTTTGGGCGTCCTCAACTGCTTTCCGTTGCGGGGATGACCAAAGTTCACGGGGGCATGTCGGCAGTGTACCAAAGGTGGGACAGGGGCGTGGTTAAGAGATGGGCGTCCTCGGCTGATAATGGAAAAAAGAAGGGCACCCCTGACGAGCATTTGGCTGACTTTACTTGGTCCAATTTTTTTCATGACCAGGACTCGAAAAGGTGCCCAAACTGACCAGATGACCACCGGAGGGAATTGGGGATCACCTTCCATTACTCCCCCAGTGGTCACCAACCCCCTCGCACCCAAAAAAACCATTTAAAAACATTTTTTCCCAGCCTCTATGCCAGCCTCAAATGTCATACCCAGCTCCATAACAGCAGTATGCAGGTCCCTGGAGCAGTTTTTAGTGGATACTGCAGTGCACTGCAGGCAGGCGGACCCAGGCCCATCACCCCCCCACCTGTTATACTTGTGCTGGTAAATGTGAGCCCTCTGAAACCCACTGTACCCACATCTAGGTGCCCCCCTTTACCCTTTAAGGGCTATGGTAGTGTTGTACAGTTGTGGGTGGTGGGTTTTGGGGGGCTCAGCACCCAAGATAAGGGAGCTATGCACCATGGAAGCAATTTATGAAGTCCACTGCAGTGCCCCCTAGGGCATGTGAGGGGGACCAGTGTACTGGTCCTGGCATGTGACCAGTGCACTACGAATGCTGGCTCCTCCCATGACCAAAGGGCTTGGATTTGGTCGTTTTTGAGATGGGCGTCCTCGGTTTCCATTATGGCCGAAAACAGGTGACGACCATCTCTAAGGTCGACCATCTCAACATTTAGGTCGACCATCTCTTAGGTCGACCATCATGTTGAGATTTGGGCATCCCTGACCGTATTATCGAAATGAAAGATGGACACCCATTTTGTTTCGATAATACGGGATGCCCCACCCTTTTGCGGGGACATCCTCAGAGATGGACGTCCTTAGAGATGGGCGTCCCCATTCAAAAATGCCCCCCCACGTTATGTGCATCTTTAAAATCTGTCATAATAGGAAAAATTATCGTTATATCATCTGCATAAATATAGAAAGAATAACCTTCCTTTTCTAAACATTTACCCAAATAAGATATAAGAACATTAAACAAAACTGGTGATAGGGGAGATCCCTGGGGCATACCTGCTGGTAAAGACCAACTTTTTGAAAGCAACCCCTGCATCTTTACATTTGGTGCTATTAAACATTCTTTATTGTTCAAATTATCTGAATTAGGTACGTCAGGGACTGTGTTACTTTGGTTTGAAAAATTCCTTAAAAGTATGTCATATAGTGTTAAGGGACATATGGAGAGATCATCTAATTGGAGTCCTTGTTGTGGGGTGCCTCAGGGCTCCCCACTTTCTGCCTCACTTTTTAATGTTTATCTCAGTTCCTTGGGCAATTTTTTTTCTGAGGAATGAATTACAATATTATCATATGCAGATGATATATTCCTTCTCTGTCCATTGAGGGAGACTTTAGATAGCACTTTGAGTAATATTAAAAATTATATTTCCTATATTGATAACTGGACAACTAAACATTTTTTATGTTTGAATAAACAAAAGACTAAACACCCCTTTTACAAAGCCACGCTAGTGACTGTCAGTGTGGTAAGGGAAAGGGAATGGGACTTGATATACTGCCTTTCTGTGGTTTTTGCAACTACATTCAAAGCGGTTTATATAGTATATATAGGTACTTATTTGTACCTGGGGAAATGAGGGTTAAGGGGTCCTTTTACTAAGGTGCGCTGAAAAATGGGCTGCACTAGTGTAGGCACGAATCTTGGGCGCACGCAGATCCATTTTTCAGCATGCCTGTAAAAGAGGCCTTTTAAAGATTTTTGCTGAAAAAGGACGTTGCAAAATAAAAATTGATGCGCGTCCATTTTGGGTCTGAGACCTTACCACCAGCCATTGACTTAGTGGTAATCGTCTACGCATGTAGAATGATGATTACCGCCCAGTTTCCACCGTGCGCATGAAAATAAAAATTATTTTCCAGTGCGCATAGCAGATGTGTGTAAAAAATGAAATTACTGCCCGGGCCTCGTGGTAGCTGGGCAATAACTCCAAATTGATGCACATTGGGTGCCTGTAGGTGCCTATCCTGCTTATTTTCGAAGGAGAAGGGCGCCCATCTTCTGACACAAATCGGGAGATGGGCGTCCTTCTCCTAAGGTCGCCCAAATCGGCATAATCGAAAGCCGATTTTGGGCGTCCTCAACTGCTTTCTGTTGCAGGGATGACCAAAGTTCAAGGGGGCGGGTTGGCAGTGTACAGAAGGCGGGACTGGGGCATGGTTAACAGATGGGCATGCTCGGCCGATAATGGAAAAAAGAAGGGCGTCCCTGATGAGCATTTCGCCGACTTTACTTGGTCCATTTTTGTTCATGACCAAGCATCAAAAAGGTGCCTGAACTGAAAAGATGACCACCAGAGGGAATCGGGGATGACCTCCCCTGACTTCCCCAGTGGTCACTAACCACCTCCCACCCCGAAAAAAAGAACTTCAAAAACTTTTGTCTTTTTTTTAGAGTATGTCCTTTGCTATGCCTCCGTGTCCAAAATGTGGATGTTTCTGTGAGAAGGACATCCATGCCTTTGCTATGCCTCTGACACCCTTTTTATTTATTTATTTGGATTTTGGATCACAAGTAACAGCAGTGGGATTTGAACCGGCCACCTCTGGATTGCAAGACTACTAAGGCCACTCTGCCACTCCTCCACTCCCTTGAAATTTGGCCATCCCTGTGGGGGGGCAGTATGCAGGTCCCGGGGGGGGGGGTATGTGTGTGTCAGCGAAGGCATAACGAAGGCGTGGACGTCCTTCTTTCAAACATTTTGGACTTCCTCAACTGCCCCCCACAGGAATGGCCAAATTTCAAGGGAGTGGAGTAGAGTAGAGTGGAGGAGTGGCAGAGTGACCTAGTGCTTAGAGCACTGGTCTTGCAATCTAGAGGTGGCCAATTCCAATCCCACTGCTGCTACTTGTGATCCAAAATCCAAGTAAATAAAGGGGGTGTCAGAGGCATCATAGCAGGCATGGATGTCCTTCTCACAAACATCCACATTTTGGACATCCTCAACTTTCCCCTCCTTAGGAAGGAAATTGTGTGCAAATGAGCTAACAGCGAGCAGCTCATTTGCATGCAATTTCTTTCATGCATGCCCGTTCCTTTCCGGATCGGTAAGGGAAGGGCTTTTTCCATTCAGTTAGTGGGACCAGTGCACTACAAATGCTCGCTCCTCCCACGACCAAATGGCTTGGATTTGGTCATTTCTGAGATGGGCATCCTCGCTTTCCATTATCGCCGAAAACCGGGGACGACCATCTCGAAGGTCGACCTAAATTTCATGATTTGGGCGTTCCCGACCGTATTATTGAAACAAAAGATGGATGTGTTTTGATAATACGGGTTGCCCCGCCCCTTTATGGGGTTGTCCTTAGAGATGGGCGCCCCCGTTCGATTATCCCCTTCCATGTGGCTTAGTAAAATGGCCCCAAAGTGACTTGCCCATTCCCAAGGAGCTGTAGTAGGAATTGAACCCAGTTCCCCAGGATCAAATTCTACTGCACTAAGCACTAGGCTACTCCTCTACTCTGACTTTGAATAGGCCATGTCAGCATTGCCGAGCAGCAGTCACTAGTGCGGCTTTCTAAAAGGGGGCCAAAGTTACTTTGGTTCAGCAATAATAGCCCAAATAGTTCTGTTGTTTTGGCAGGTGAAATTTTGAAAATTGAGGGTTCTTCTAGAGTGTTGGGGAATCATTTTAGATTCTGCTGTCTCATTTGAAAAACAGGTTAGTGCTTTGAGCAAGAGATTTAAAAAAAAAAAATCAGATTATTAAAAGCGATTAGGTCTTCTTTGCGAAAGGAAGGCTTTAGAATTTTGGCATGGGCCACTCTCCTTCCTCAGTTGGATTATTGTAATTCATTATGGGGTCCTTTTACCAAGCTGTGGGAAAAGGGGCCCTGTGGTAGCGGTGGGGGCTGTATTTCCTGCGTGCCATGGTCCTTTTTACCACAATGGTTAAAAAGCCACAAAATCAATATGGACATACAGTAAGTAAACTCTTACCGCGGTTGGTGGTAGTCCTGGACTAGTGAGTGGTATGCTCACGTTGGGCTTACTGCCACTCTATAAAAGTGCCCTTATATTCTCAGGTCAATTGTTCCTTGAAAAATCAGTTGCAGTTATTGCAAAATACAGTGGCCAGATTGTTCTGTTGTTTGGGTAAATTTGATAGTGTTTCACCTATTCTGAGGGAGCTACATTGGCTGCCTGTTGAACAACATGTCAGATTTAAGATGATATGTTTAATTTTTAAAGCACTGTGGGTTGGGGAGGGGGGGAATTCTATATATGGTGACTAAAAAATCAGTGTGGAAAACATTTTTGCCTAAGTGTATTCTATAAGCGGTGCCTAGATTTAGGCGCACTATATAGAATACACTTAGTTGATATCCCAGTGTCTAAAACTACATGCGTCCATTTAAACCAATGAAAACATAGCGTAAATCCTTGTGTGTAGATTTAGGCGCACTGGACTATATTCTATAACTATGCATGTAAATTTTGGAATGCCCACAAAATGCCTGTTTTCCCAACCATAAGCACACCACTTTTAGACGCACTGCGTTATAGAATATGCTTAGCGAGTAGTGTGAGTAAATTTTAATTATTGCCAATTAGTTCTTATTATTGCTTAAGTGCTGTTATCAATGCTGATTGGCTTGTTAAGCCTATTAAGTTATGTGTGTTGTTACAGAATACGCTTGGATTTCAGCGTGGATCTCTAGGCGCGTTATTTAGAATCTGGGGGTATGTGGGGCAAATGCAGAAGGTTTAGTGGATCTGTTAGAGATTCCTTCCTTCTAGGAGAAATCTTTGTTATTATTGGACTTTAACATTAACCCCTCTTGTTTACGAAGCTATGCTAGTGGCTGCCTTGCGCTAATGCTAACACAGCCTATTCACTTTGAATGGGTTGTGTCGACATTGGTGCGCAGCAGCAGCTAGTGCAGCTTAGTAAACAGGGGGGTAAGTTTTCCTACCATGAAAAATATTAGATTAATATCAATTATTGAAAGATAATTTCCTTTCCAGGGGGCTTGTCTCTGGATTGCGTTAACTTTGAATATGAAAATACAATCTTTGTATTTGTCATTTTGGAAGATTTGGGCCTGTAGTGATCTGGTTCAACTGTAAATTTTTCTCCCTATTGTTGGGATTTCTTATTTATGTGAACCTCTGTGAATTCTTGTTAGGAATAACAGTTGGTATATAACCGCCTTGAGTGAATTCTTTCAAAAAGGTGATAAATAAATCCTAATAAATAAATATGAGGCCCAGGGTCGCTTTACTCATACTACCCCTCTCCTCAAGACCCTTCACTGGCTACCTATCCGTTTTCGCATCCTGTTCAAACTTCTTCTACTAACCTATAAATGTATTCACTCTGCTGCTCCCCAGTATCTCTCCACACTCGTCCTTCCCTACACCCCTTCCCGTGCACTCCGCTCCATGGATAAATCCTTCTTATCTGTTCCCTTCTCCACTACTGCCAACTCCAGACTTCGCGCCTTCTATCTCGCTGCACCCTACGCCTGGAATAAACTTCCTGAGCCCCTACGTCTTGCCCCATCCTTGGCCACCTTTAAATCTAGACTGAAAACCCACCTCTTTAACATTGCTTTTGACTCGTAACCACTTGTAACCACTCGCCTCCACCTACCCTCCTCTCTTCCTTCCCGTTCACATTAATTGATTTGATTTGCTTACTTTATTTATTTTTTGTCTATTAGATTGTAAGCTCTTTGAGCAGGGACTGTCTTTCTTCTATGTTTGTACAGCGCTGCGTATGCCTTGTAGCGCTATAGAAATGCTAAATAATAGTAGTAGTAATAGAATAGAATAGAATAGAATAAAGGGAGCATTCCTTGATAAATATGATGCGAAACATGAGTCAGGTTGGATAGCAGTCCCTGTGCTGACTCAAGCTATAAGGTAAGTTTTGATTTTGCTTTGACATATTCATAAACAGTGTGAAAATCATTTAAAGACTATGGGCTGGATTCAGTAAATGGCACTCAATATTTGGTGTCGAAAAAAAAATGGCACTGAATGGCATTTTTATACCAGGTGTTCTGGGATCAGCACACTTTTTAGAATAGCGTGTAGTGCTAGGATCTGCACCATGGGCGTAGTTTGACTGTTTCATTTGGGGGGGGGGGGGCAAAGGATGGGGCACGGCATATTAGCATATTCATTTGCATATATATATTTGCAAATGAATATGCTAATATGAAGGAAGGAAGGAAGGGAAAAAGACCTGGCATAATGAATATGTATGCGATATCAAGCCAGCTCTTTCTCCCTTCCTTCCTTCCTTCTTTCCTCCTTACCCAGCATTCCCTCTTCCTCTCCAGTAGTATTTCCCCACCCCCTTTCCCATACCATGCCAGTGTTGACCTTAGAAATGCATAGGCTCTATATGTAGATCCTTCAAGAGGTAGTGTGTCATGATTTAGGCTCTACACCCTTTCTGATGTTTTGGTGTCACCTCAGTAAGGCCAACACACAATCTCTCTGTCTTTACGGAAGAAGATGTAAGAGATCTGCCTGTACCAGAAATGGTTTTAAAGGGTGATGATGTGGACGAATTGAAAGAAATCTCAGTGAACCTGGGAGATGTACTGAGCCAATTTGACAACTTAAAGAGTAGTAAATCACCTGGACTGGATGGCATACATTCAAGGGTACTCAAAGAACTCAAGCATGAAATTGCTGATCTGCTGTTAGTAATATTTAACCTGTCGTTAAAATCGTCCGTAATACCTGAAGATTGGAGGGTGGCCAATGTGATGCCAATTTTTAAAAAGGGTTCTAGGGGTGATCTGGGAAATTATAGACCGGTAAGCCTGATGTCGGTGCCGGGCAAAATAGTGGAAACTAATATAAAGAATAAAATTATAGAACACGTAGACAACCATGGTTTAATGGGATAGAGTCAGCATGGGTTCAGCCAAGGGAAGTCTTGCCTCACCAATTTGCTTAATTTCTTTGAAGGCGTGAATAAACATGTGGAAAAAGGTGAGCCGGATGATGTAGTGTATCTAGATTTTCAGAAAGCTTTTGATACAGTTCCTCATGAGATACTCCTGAGAAAATTAAAGAGTCATGGGGCAGGAGGCAAGGTTCTGGTGTGGATTAGAAATTGGTTATTGGACAGAAAACAGAGGGTAGGGCATAGGCGGTCGGTGGCCCAACTGTTTGGGGAGGCTAAAGTGGGCAGGGTTAGGGGTGGCAGGGGCGGAGCTTATAGCCACAATTAACACAGAAAAAAAATGAGTAAAAATAAAATAGTCACAATTAATACCTTTTATTAAATTTAGATATTAGATATGTATCATATGTCAAAGAATAAAGTGGTTGCTCAAAGCATATACTAACCACAATCGCTCAACTGTAAAACACTATGCACAAATTTGTGCAAAACCACACTCAGAACATTACTGTTCCATAACACTAGGCAGACCCTAATACACCAATATACCACCCATATGGAAAATGCAGACCGTTAACAATATGAAACAAGGGATCATAATAGCACAATTCTCATGTAGAGCCACAAAACACCCTTTTAGGATGGATAGTGTTCACAATGAGCTCCTTTTATCAACGACTATATGTAGATCCTTCAAGAGGTAGTGTGTCAAGATTTAGGCTCTAAAACCCTTTCTGATGTTTTGGTGCCACCTCAGTAAGGCCAATACACAATCTCTCCAGTGCAAAACACTATACACAAACTTGTGCAAAAATACACTCATAACCTTAGCAAACCATAACAGCACTAATTCCAAGGACAGGACGAGCTACAACCTTATGCGTGGAAAAGCAGCACTGTAATTACACCGGGCTCTAAAACACCAATACACAACCTAGTGAAACAAAAAAAAAAACCCCAAAAGGGCTGTAAATACTACACACTAGTAGAATACTGCACCTTGATTACACATGAAAAACACATGACACAACAGATATGAAGGCAAAACTGGAAAGTTACCTCAAGAAGTCAGACTTAGCATGCAGCAATACTAGAAAAATTGAAACTTACATGCAAAATATCACAGATGCACATTTCCAAAAGCTGACATATTCCAGTTAATAAATTCTGAATAAAATACTTTTTTCTACCTTTGTTGTCTGATCATTTAGTTTTTCTATTCGCTTTGGTCCCAGTGTCTTCTTTCCATTTGATATTTTTTCTCTCAATATGTCCACCATCCTCCTGTGTCCTTATGCATCCTGTCTACCATCTGTAGCCCTGTCCCTATCCTTTCTCCAGTTTCAGCATCTGCCCTCAAAGTATTCCAATCCAGCCCTTAAATTCAGCAATTTGCCCTCCATCCATATCCAGCACTTTTCCTCACTCCCCTCCATCCATGTGCATCTACTTCCTCTGTCTTTCCTCTCCTCCATCCATGTCCAATCATTTCTCCTCTCTCCTTTCCCCTCCATCCATGTGCATCTCCTTCCTTTGTCTTTCCTTCCCTCCATCCTTGTCCAACATTTCTCCTCTCTTCCCTCCCCTCCATCCATGTGCATCTCCTTCCTGACTTCTCTCCCCGCCATCCATCTGTCCAGCAACTCTCCATTCTCCCCCTGCCCTCTCCTCCATCCACCCATATCCAGCAAATTTCCTCTCTCCCCTTTCCCCTCCATTCATCCATGTCCAGCAATTCTCCTCCTTCCCCTGCCCTCTGCTCCATGTCCAGCAATTTCTATTCTCTCCCCTGCTCTCCTCTCCATCCATCCATCCATGCCCAGCAACTCTCCATTCTCCCCTGCCTTCTCCTCTATCCATCTCCAGCAAATTTCCTCTCTCCCCTGTCCCCTTCATCAATCCCTGTTGTCCAGCAATTCTCCTCTCTCCCCTGCCCATCCTGTTTCTTTCTTGTAAGGCACTGCCCCTACCCAACAAAAACAGTGTTAGACTTAAAGAACGACAACATGGATGCAGCAGCTCACAGGTTTGCTTGCTGTGCTTTTGAGTGAACGGCGACGGCTGTGCGGGGGAGTGGAAACAGAGATTTACCAAATGGCTTCTTCCTTCCTTACAGTGGACTAGATAGGCTGGCTGGCTCACTTCCACTAGTACCGAAGTTGCAGCGGCCGGCGAACTGGCGGTAGTAAAAGCAGCAAGCAGGCAGGCTCGACTCCGTCCTTCGCTTCCCTGCCCTCTCTGCGTCCCGCCTTCCTCTGATGTCATTTCCTTTCAGGTGGGCGGGACGCTGAGAGGGCAGGGAAGCGAAGGATGGAGTCGAGCCTGCCGTCTTGCTGCTTTTACTACTGGCGCCCCGCCCGCCAGTTCGCCGCTGCAACTTCGGGTAAGAAGACTCTTCGTCGTCGTTTGGGGGGGCAATGCCCCCCTTGCCCCCCCAGTCTACGCCCATGATCTGCACCCAACTTTGGGTGCAAGGAGTTCCACCAACTGAAATCAGGTGTAAATCCTGGCCAGTAAGTTTTGCACAGGTCCGCAAATTCTATAACACTGCTTGCTTTTTAAGGGAATGCCCATGACCCACCCGTGCCCCTCCTATTGCCACACCCCCTTGCAGATCTTGATGGAAAACACATAAGTGCTATTCTATAGTGTATTTTTGCACGGATCTAATGTTTCTGCCCCATTTCAGCGCCTTGCATCCATTAGAACACTTTTCCACACTAGTAATTCAGTGCAGAAGTAGTGCTTAATATTCAGTGCCATATATAGAATTCCCATTTATATTTCTATCAGTAAACAAGTTTAAAAGTTTTTTTTAATAGAGCAATAAAATCAAAAATTAAAGATTGGGACAGTAGTAGACCCATGAAGATTATGGTGTTTAAATCTCAGCAGAGATTTGGTTTTGCTATAAGGCAATTAATAAATAAACATAAACATTACTCATGAGCAGCACCTCTGAAGGTTCAATACCCTAATTTAAAAATTGTAATACTTAGTGAGAGAATTTGAGTGGTTATTTTATAAAATCAACATCAAAAGAAATCCACAATTCAAGGATAAAATTAATACAACCAACAAAAATCATATTGAAAATGTTTTATGTCTAATGGATCATCATATTTAAAGCTTCTCTTGACTGATAATCACCATCAATAGCTTCAATATTATAATCATCAGTCCATATATAATTCAATTTTTTTTATAATTACTAAAATCCTATTTAAAAATTATTTCTCCAAACAAATGTATCAAAATATATCTAAAAGAAAAAATATCAATTACCAAAGCACTGCATGTTAAGACCACAAGATTGGAGTGCTTTATATAATAAACACATTGGATCTTTGCCACTCTAAAGCATGCAGGCTGGATGAATCCACACAATGAAAGAGTTTTTTTTAATTTTTATTTTTTATTTATAACCATTAAAATTTTTACAAGCGATAAAACAACTTGCCAGAAATACAGAGACAGTAATATATAGGAATTATTTCAGTCAGGTAATTCTATTCTCTTCCTTAGACCACTAAATAGGGAGAGTGAAACAAGACAAGGAGACCAATTAAACAGTAAACAGAAAAAAAACGTGATATTAACCTGATTATCCCCAGATAGTACTCGTCTAATTCATTATTCCACATTGATCATCTGGTTGGCTTCTTCAAGGCCAATACGGTGTATAATCAAATCATTTCATTGAAAACATACTTATTGTCCAATATTAGTTAGAAATAATACATCTGATTACATTCTTTCTCTTTTAAAAACCAGAAGTTATTTAACAATACATATACTCAAGTCTCTAATTCAAATCCCACTGATTAAAGTAATCCCAGTTTTCACAGGCTTCACTCCTTTTAAATTGAGGAAATATTTCTGAGGAAAACAATGAAAGAGTTTAAAATTCAGTTGTCTGTGACACTGAGAAATGGCCTGTCTGTGCCTTTTTGTCCTTTCTGTTTTTTTCCCCTACCACACTCACTTTGTTGTATCTGATTCCAGACCCACATCCAGGCATCATGAGAGATTTTTACAAGAAGACTCAATATTCTATGGCACTGAGAAACAGCTTACCTGTGCCTCTGTATCCACTTTATGCCTTTTTATTACTACCCACACTATGTTATTTATTTGGATTTATCTACCGCCTTTTTGAAAGAATTCACTCATTATGGTTTACAGGCACTTATTGTACTGCCTTTCATTAAAAAAACACATCAAAGCAGTTTACAATTCTAAAAATAAATTTAACAGAAAAGAACTCCTACAAACATTGACAGAAAAGGATACAATAGATAAGAAAGACTAAAATACAACTAAACATCATAAAAACAAACAAACAAACAAACAAACAATAAATGAAATGAAATATAATGATAGAATACTACAAATACACTGCATATGCTAAGAGAATACTACTAATTGGTTTTCTGGGTAATAGACCCTAACTAGGAAAAGCCAATGTGTTCTGTCATCTGGCTGTATACCAATTCCCAGTCTGAGGGATTATTTTCTTTAGATTGGATTTTGAACATTCACAACAAAGCAGCAATTTACAGGGAAATAGAAAAATAAAGAAAATAATACAATCCCCAAACAGGCGAATACAGAAAATAACATAACATGAATCTTCTTAAGAAATACAAAAGGAAAATAAAATCCTCACATTCAGCTGTTAAATATTATGGGGTCATTTTACTAAGCTGTGGTAAGCACTAATGCGTGCTTACTGCATGTTAAAAAGCATTAACGGGAGATTTGCTCAGGCATCCTGCAGTGGGATTGGTGCGTGCTACCCACATGCTAAAAGGTAGAGTTTATTTTTTAGTGTCTGAGAGTGGAGAGTAGGTGTGTTAGCACAGCTACATCACCAGGGGCTAACTGATTAGTACGTGGTTAGTGCGTTACCCTTACCATCTACAAAATAGGTGACGGTAAGGGCTCAAGTGCTAATGGCCATACACTAATGGAGAAATTAGTGTGTGGCCATTAAGGAAAAATGGAAAAGGGGACCATTTTACTGCTGTTCTAAAAGTGGCATCAGCATGCGGGAAAGACCCACTCTGGCCACTTTTTAGTGCTACTTAGTAAAAGGGCCCCATGCCTCTATTATATCAATCCTGCTCACAAGGTTCTACCTTACTCTTTAACATATATTTCCCTATCTAATAAAAAATATTTCTTGTTGAGATGGTTAAAAAAAAGTATAATTCACATCTTGTAATTTAATCAAAACACTTTTAAGGGAACTATAAAATAAAAATTGCTCCCACTGTAAGTGTTCTCTGCCTTAATAACAAGAACGCCTTAAGTCTCATCTGAGTCGATTTAGCTACATCAGTAAAGAGTTGTACTATTCTTCCATAATAGAAAAAAGTCTTTCTTAAAGTAAGCTTTTACCACCATTATCTTATCTACTTTTGATACAAACAAAACAAGGAGAGTCACCCTCCTGGAAACACCTTTTTGTGATGTTTCTAAAAATTTAGTTAAAACAAAACCTGGCTGTTCTAGTAAATCTGTTTCAATCTCTTCCTCATTTTGTTGTGTAATCCTAATAGGCAAATAAAGCAAATTAGAAATAGGTAATTGCTGTGAGTTAGGCAATAACAATGCTTCCTTCAAAAAGTTTCTAAAAGGTATCTCAGGCGAAAGTAAGCTTATAACAGGGAAATTCAAAATACGTAAATTTCTTTCTCTGTATTGATTTTCCAAGCTTTCAGTCTTACAATACAATGACAAGTGTTCACCTGATGTTCTATTTTTCCCCACTTTCATATCCAAATTAGAAATATGAGACTCCATATCCTGTAATTTCTCCATTACTTGTTTTGAAAATTGAGAAGATTGAGAAATAGAGGATTGAAGAAACTTTACAGACCTAGTCACTATCAGCCATATATCTTTAAGAGTCACTTCACCAACAGGTTAAGAGAAAGAGAAGTCCAATCTTGCCAATCTGAGGGATTTTTAGAACATTTAATTTAACAGTGCTGATACTGCCTCCCCTCTCTCAGAGCCCTGTTTATGCTTTTTGAGATCAGCAAAGTAATTTTTCAAACTAGCGTCTTTCTCTATGATCCTTTCTGTCAGAATCCAGAACAGAAAATGGTGTTCTGCTGTTTTGCTGCATCTTTGTTTCACTTTCCTACTAAGGTGATGATGATTTGGGAAAAGGGAAGCACGATGTGGCTTGTTTGACTGCTTGTCAAAAAGTTTGATCCAAAGCAAAACAAAAATCCTTGGTATAGAATATTACAGAATAACCCATAGAAAAAATATATGATAAAGTGCCTCATGCTTTTGCCTTCTCCTATAGAATGCAATGGTTGCAAAGAAGAAATGGCATCAATGAGGATCCAGTTCATTCCGACTCATTGGTTTTTCGATTCGTTTAAAGGTATAGATGTTCCCATTATACCATTCATCTGAAAGCAAATGCAAATTCCTAGTAGGAATCTTATATATAACCCAATATCAACTCCTCTCTTCCCTGTCCTCCTAATTCTATAACAGGTTGCCTAAAGTTAGAAGCCCATAGTGCGCGCAAGTTATAGAATACTAGCACTTATGTGTATGACAGTTATGCATTTACATGCTAGTCACATAGGGCCCCTTTTACTAAGCCATGTGGAGGGGCATAATCGAAAGGGACACCCAAGTTTTTCTGAGGATGTCCTTGCAGGACGTCCCGGTGAAAGGGTGGGGAAACCCGTATTATTGAAACAAGATGGACGTCCATCTTTTGTTTCGATAATACGGTCAGGGATGCCCAAATCTGGAAATTTAGGTCGACCTTAGAGATGGTCGTCCTTAGACTTGGTCGTTTCTGATTTTCAGCGATAATGGAAACTGAGAACGCCCATCTCAGAAACAACCAAATCCAAGCTCTTTGGTCATGGGAGGAGCCAGCATTCGTAGTGCACTGGTCCCCCTCACATGCCACGACACCAACCGGGCACCCTAAGGGACTCTGCAATGGACTTCAGAAATTGCTCCTAGGTGCATAGCTCCCTTACTCTGTGTGCTGAGCCCTCCAAAACCCACTACCCACAACTGTATACCACTACCAAAGCCCTTATGGGTGAAGGGGGGCACCTACATGTGGGTACAGTGGGTTTGTGGTGGGCTTTGGAGGGCTCACATTTACCACCACAAGTGTAACAGGAGAGACTCTATGGCTTCTCGAAGGCTAATCCATCGACATTGGCATGAAAGCATTGACCTCAGTGGTTGCTAAGACTTCAACAACTACTGGGAGTTCACTAGCATTAAGAAGGTCTCTACCTCTCTCGACATCGGGCAATGAAAGTAGGCCCTGGGACCAGCCAGCATCAGACTTGAAATTGAGGGAGTGTATGAGTTTGACACCATCCTCATTGGCACCAAAGGACCGTGATGCTGAGTGCAAGTGCAAGAACCATATGCATCAGTCTTCTTCAACGCACTGTGCTGGGGCATCAGCATTACTGGTACTCGAGAAGCGGTGGCACCAGGAGGAATACTCCCCCCTCTTTATAGAGGTGCTGGTGTACAAGTCTCCAAGCAGCAAGGTTCCAGCTTCTGGTTCAGCACCAACATCTTCTCAGGGTGCCTTTGTCCCAACTCCCCCACCTTTGCCAATGCCTTCCTTTGATGAGTGGTACCGAGCCACAGTCATGGAGGAGCTGGTCCAGATACTGCAGTTGCAATACGCTCAGGCATTGAGGGCATGTGCACCAACTGTGGATCAGCCCTAAATTCTTCCTGAGGATCCACCAAGCCTGTGGAAGAATCCTTGACGTCAGCGCTTCAAAGAGTATCAGCGTCCACATCGACCCATACAGCACTGCTCTTAATGTCGGAGAAGGAAGCTTCACCAGAGTCTGAGGGTAAGATTTCATCTTGGCGCTCTTTGATGCATGGACATGGTTCCACTGAGCCAGAGCAGATGCAGACTCAGTCTGATCTGAGTACAAAGAGGAGTTTGATTGGCACCTCTCATGGGACTCAGTTAAAGACCCTCATTACTTCTCAGAGGAGGAGTCTTATGCGGTCCCTTCTGATCCCTCTCTACATCAAGAGAGATGTAAATCTCCACCTGAGGGTCTCTCTTTCACTGGTTTCGTCAAGGAAATGGCTTTGGCCAACACATTTAAGTTGTAGATGTAGGATGAGCATACTTATCAGTGATCCTTGCCTGACTCAACATTAAAAAGTTAAAAATTTTAATCTCAAGAAACTGGTTGAGTCATAGTGAGAGAAAGTTATTAGTAAGTCCATCTATTAACGGGACTAATTTACAGTGGAGCACCTGTGTCAGAAATTTAGACCATGACTTGACAAACAACCTGCATATTTCTACTGTTGCAGGTTCTTCTTTTACAACATATCTGTTACTTTGTGGAGCATAATGATTTTGCCACCTTAATTTATGCATTAATAACAATCAGATTTGATTACTGTAATATCTGTATTATGGTTTACCGAAAATACAGTTGAAAGAGCTTCAGTCATGCAGAATACTAAAGCTTGGATTATATTTCAAAGAGGTCTATTGATTACCAATTGAAACTTGTATATAATTTAAAACTCGTCATTTGTGTACAGGTCTGATGGAAAGAAAAGGGATTTGGCCTTTTCAGTAGTAATTCAAGGCAAGTTGCATTCAGGTACTGTAGATTAAACTGACGTCCAAGGCATTTGGCTTTTTCCTTTTATACAACAAGTCTTTGGCATTCTGCACCTCTCAATGTATGACATGAATTAAAACATACAGAAAAAAATGTGCTACAGCTTGGTTCTTTGAGATGTGTTTTAGCTAATTATTTTTCTTTGAGCATGAAATCTTTTAAAGTTTTCAGCCAAGAAGAATTATTTACAGGTATGCTGCATAAACCAGAGAATGATATCTCTGATGTGTAGATGAAGAGTGAAGTTTTTTTTAAATGGCAGGAAGAGGGAAGGGATTAACAAAGTTTAAATTAAATTGTTATATTTATTCAATTCAACAAAATTCAAAAGTAAGTACTTGTTAACAGAAAAATAAGCAATAGAGTGATTAAAATAACTATTCAAAAAGTAATGCATACTTAAATTCTCCGAGGACAAGCAGACTGCTTGTTCTCACTGATGGGTGACGTCCACGGCAGCCCCTCCAATCGGAATCTTCACTAGCAAAGTCCTTTGCTAGCTCTCGCGCGCCCGCGCGCACCGCGCATGCGCGGCCGTCTTCCCGCCCGAAACCGGCTCGAGCCGGCCAGTCTTCTTTCGTCCGCACTCGGTACGGCTGTGTTTTTCGCCGTGTCGAGCCCCGGAGAGTCGACCTCGCGCGTCCTTTGTCTAATCGACGTGTTTTTTCTTCGGAAAATATTTGATTTCGTTCGGGAAGTGCTCCGCAAACCCCCTTGGGTTTCGTTTGCCCCTACCCGTATTTCCAGTCTTTGCCCCGGTAAGTTTTCTTTCATCGTCGGGGTAGGCCTCTTTTCGGCCTCGGTCGAGATTTTTCTCCCTCAAAGTTTTTGGTGCTCATTTTCGTCATTTCGGATTTTGATTTCGCCGGCGTGATTTTTCCGCCCATGACATCGAAGCCTTCCAGCGGCTTCAAGAAGTGCACCCAGTGCGCCCGGGTTATCTCGCTCACTGACAGGCACGTGTCGTGTCTTCAGTGTCTGGGGGCCGAGCACCGCCCTCAGGCCTGTAGTCTGTGTTCCCTTTTGCAAAGGCGGACTCAGGTAGCGAGATTGGCCCAGTGGAACGTTTTGTTCTCGGGCTCTTCGTCGGCATCGGCACCGGGGGTATCGTGTGCATCGACGTCTTCAGCGTCCAGAGCTTCATCCTCGGCTGCCAGTGCATCGAGTGCATCGAGGCATCGGCCCTCTGCATCGGCGCCGAGACATCGGATAGCTGCATCGACGTCGGTGGTACCGGGACCTCGTCTGCTGATGTCGTCGGACGGTGGTGCATCGTCAGGAGTGCAGGTGAGGGCTGTCCATTCCCCTGCTGGTGGCGGTGAGCCTTCGGGTGGGTCTCCCCCTACCCTGAGGGCTCCTGCGGTACAGCCCCCCCGAGACCGACCTCCTTCGGCCTCGGCCCCGAGGAAGCGACGGCTGGATTCTACGTCCTCCTCGTCGGTACCGGGAAGCTCCGGTGACATGCTTCGTTCCAAGAAATCGAAGAAGCATCGTCACCGATCCCCTTCCCGTGTCGGTACCGAGAGCTCTGGGTCGCCGAGGGAGTCGGCACCCAGCAGGCATCGGCACCGAGAGGACCGCTCACCCTCTGTTCAGGAGGTGTCGATGCGCTCCACTCTGGACAGCCCGGAACAGCCTCCTCGCCCGGAACAGGTTCTGACGTCGACGCCTGCATCGACCTCCATGCCTTTCTCTGCAGCCGCTCTGAACGAGAGCCTCCGGGCCGTTCTCCCAGAGATTCTGGGGGAGCTGTTGCGCCCTACCCCTCCGGTACCGGCGGTGCTTGCGCCTCCGGTACCGTCGAGCGTGGCGCCGGCTGGCCCATCGCCCGAGGTGAGGTCTCCGGCGCCGGTACCGCGTGCGGTGCCGGCTGCCGTCGCCTCCCAGGAAGGCTCCCCGACTACGTCGGCGGAGGGAGCTTCGCCGATGCGGGCGAGGGAGTCTACCTCTCGACACCCCCATCGTGGACGTGGCTCCACGGAGTCGAGTCGGGCACGGTTGCAGACACAGGTCCGTGAACTTGTGTCTGACACTGAGGGTGAGGCCTCGTGGGAGGAGGAAGAAGACCCCAGATATTTCTCTGACGAGGAGTCTGAGGGTCTTCCTTCCGATCCTACTCCCTCTCCCGAAAGGCAGCTTTCTCCTCCTGAGAGTCTGTCTTTCGCTTCCTTTGTCCGGGAGATGTCTACGGCCATCCCCTTCCCGGTGGTTGTGGAGGACGAGCCCAGGGCTGAAATGTTTGAGCTCCTGGACTATCCTTCTCCACCTAAGGAAGCGTCCACTGTTCCCTTGCACCATGTCCTGAAAAAGACATTGCTTGCGAACTGGACAAAACCATTAACTAATCCCCACATCCCCAAGAAGATCGAGTCCCAGTACCGGATCCATGGGGACCCAGATCTGATGCGCACTCAGTTGCCTCATGATTCTGGAGTTGTGGATCTGGCCCTAAAGAAGGCTAAGAGTTCTAGGGAGCATGCTTCGGCGCCCCCGGGCAAGGACTCTAGAACCTTAGACTCCTTTGGGAGGAAGGCCTACCATTCTTCAATGCTCGTGGCCAAAATCCAGTCTTACCAGCTCTACACGAGCATACACATGCGGAACAATGTGCGGCAGTTGGCGGGCTTGGTTGATGCTCTCCCCCCTGAGCAAGCCAAGCCTTTTCAGGAGGTGGTCAGGCAGCTGAAGGCGTGCAGAAAATTCCTGGCCAGAGGGGTGTATGACACCTTTGATGTTGCGTCCAGGGCCGCTGCTCAAGGTGTGGTGATGCGCAGGCTCTCATGGCTGCGTGCCTCCGACCTGGAGAATAGAATCCAGCAGCGGATTGCGGACTCGCCTTGCCGTGCGGATAACATTTTTGGAGAAAAAGTCGAACAGGTGGTAGAGCAGCTCCACCAGCGGGACACTGCATTCGACAAGTTCTCCCGCCGGCAGCCTTCAGCTTCTACCTCTACAGGTAGACGATTTTTCGGGGGAAGGAAGACTGTTCCCTTCTCTTCTGGCAAGCGTAGGTACAATCCTCCTTCTCGACAGCCTGCGGCCCAGGCTAAGCCCCAGTGCGCTCGCTCTCGTCAGCAGCGTGCGACTCAGCAAGGCCCCTCGGCTCCCCAGCAAAAGCAAGGGACGAGCTTTTGACTGGCTCCAGCAGAGCATAGCCGACATCCAAGTGTCAGTGCCGGGCGACCTGCCAGTCGGAGGGAGGTTGAAAGCTTTTCACCAAAGGTGGCCTCTCATAACCTCCGATCAGTGGGTTCTCCAAATAGTCCGGCAAGGATACACCCTCAATTTGGCCTCAAAACCTCCAAATTGTCCACCGGGAGCTCAGTCTTACAGCTTCCAGCACAAGCAGGTACTTGCAGAGGAACTCTCCGCCCTTCTCAGCGCCAATGCGGTCGAGCCCGTGCCATCCGGGCAAGAAGGGCTGGGATTCTATTCCAGGTACTTCCTTGTGGAAAAGAAAACAGGGGGGATGCGTCCCATCATAGACCTAAGGGCCCTGAACAAATATCTGGTCAAAGAAAAGTTCAGGATGCTTTCCCTGGGCACCCTACTTCCCATGATTCAGGAAAACGATTGGCTATGCTCTCTGGACTTGAAGGATGCCTACACACACATCCCGATACTGCCAGCTCACAGACAGTATCTGCGATTTCAGCTGGGCACACGTCACTTCCAGTACTGTGTGCTACCCTTTGGGCTCGCCTCTGCGCCCAGGGTGTTCACAAAGTGCTTGGCTGTAGTAGCAGCAGCACTTCGCAGGCTGGGGGTGCACGTGTTCCCATATCTCGACGATTGGCTGGTGAAGAACACGTCCGAGGCAGGAGCCCTGCAGTCCATGCAGATGACTATTCGCCTCCTGGAGCTGCTGGGGTTTGTGATAAATTACCCAAAGTCCCACCTTCTCCCGGCGCAGAGACTCGAATTCATAGGAGCTCTGCTGGATTCTCGGACGGCTCGCGCCTATCTCCCAGAGGCGAGAGCCAACAACTTGTTGTCCCTCGTCTCGCGGGTGCGAGCGTCTCAGCAGATCACAGCTCGGCAGATGTTGAGATTGCTGGGCCACATGGCCTCCACAGTTCATGTGACTCCCATGGCCCGCCTTCACATGAGATCTGCTCAATGGACCCTAGCTTCCCAGTGGTTTCAGGCTGCTGGGGATCTAGAAGACGTGATCCACCTGTCCACGAGTTTTCTCGAATCCCTGTATTGGTGGACGATTTGCTCCAATTTGACTCTGGGACGTCCTTTCCAAATTCCTCAGCCACAAAAAGTGCTGACCACGGATGCGTCTCTCCTGGGATGGGGAGCTCATGTCGATGGGCTTCACACCCAAGGAAGCTGGTCCCTCCAGGAACGCGATCTACAGATCAATCTTCTGGAGTTGCGAGCGATCTGGAACGCTCTGAAGGCTTTCAGAGATCGGCTGTCCCACCAAATTATCCAAATTCAGACAGACAACCAGGTTGCCATGTACTATGTCAACAAGCAGGGGGGCACCGGATCTCGCCCCCTGTGTCAGGAAGCCGTCAGCATGTGGCTCTGGGCTCGCCGTCAAGGCATGGTGCTCCAAGCCACATATCTGGCAGGCGTAAACAACAGTCTGGCCGACAGGTTGAGCAGGATTATGCAACCTCACGAGTGGTCGCTCAACTCCCAAGTGGTGCGCCAGATCTTCCAAGCATGGGGCACCCCCTTGGTGGATCTCTTCGCATCTCGAGCAAACCACAAAGTCCCTCAGTTGTGTTCCAGGCTTCAGGCCCCCGGCAGACTGGCATCGGATGCCTTCCTCCTGGATTGGGGGGAGGGCCTGCTGTATGCTTATCCTCCCATTCCTCTGGTGGGGAAGACTTTGTTGAAACTCAAGCAAGACCGAGGCACCATGATTCTGATTGCTCCTTTTTGGCCGCGTCAGATCTGGTTCCCTCTTCTTCTGGAGTTATCCTCCGAAGAACCATGGAGATTGGAGTGTTTTCCGACCCTCATCACGCAGGACGAAGGGGCTCTTCTGCATCCCAGTCTCCGGTCCCTGGCTCTCACGGCCTGGATGTTGAGAGCGTAGACTTTGCCTCTTTGGGTCTGTCAGAGGGTGTCTCCCGCATCTTGCTTGCTTCCAGGAAAGATTCCACTAAGAGGAGTTACTTCTTTCTATGGAGGAGGTTTGCCGTCTGGTGTGACAGCAAGGCCCTAGATCCTCGCTCTTGTCCTACACAGACCCTGCTTGAATACCTTCTGTACTTGTCTGAGTCTGGTCTCAAGACCAACTCTGTAAGGGTTCACCTTAGTGCAATCAGTGCATACCATTACCATGTGGAAGGTAAGCCGATCTCGGGACAGCCTTTAGTTGTTCGCTTCATGAGAGGTTTGCTTTTGTCAAAGCCCCCTGTCAAGCCTCCTACAGTGTCATGGGATCTCAATGTCGTTCTCACCCAGCTGATGAAACCTCCTTTTGAGCCACTGAACTCCTGCCATCTGAAGTACTTGACCTGGAAGGTCATTTTCTTGGTGGCAGTTACTTCAGCTCGTAGAGTCAGTGAGCTTCAGGCCCTGGTAGCCCAGGCCCCTTACACCAAATTTCATCATAACAGAGTAGTCCTCCGCACTCACCCTAAGTTCTTGCCAAAGGTCGTGTCGGAGTTCCATCTGAACCAGTCAATTGTCTTGCCAACATTCTTTCCCCGTCCTCATTCCTGCCCGGCTGAACGTCAGCTGCACACATTGGACTGCAAGAGAGCATTGGCCTTCTACCTGGAGCGGACACAGCCCAACAGACAGTCCGCCCAATTGTTTGTTTCTTTTGATCCCAATAGGAGGGGAGTGGCTGTGGGGAAACGCACCATATCCAATTGGCTAGCAGATTGCATTTCCTTCACTTACGCCCAGGCGGGGCTGGCTCTTGAGGGTCATGTCACGGCTCATAATGTTAGAGCCATGGCTGCGTCGGTAGCCCACTTGAAGTCAGCCTCCATTGAAGAAATTTGCAAAGCTGCGACGTGGTCATCTGTCCACACATTCACATCTCATTACTGCCTGCAGCAGGATACCCGACGCGACAGTCGGTTTGGGCAGTCAGTGCTTCAGAATCTGTTCGGGGTTTAGAATCCAACTCCACCCCCCTAGGCCCATGTTTTATTCTGTTCCAGGCTACACTCTCAGTTAGTTGGATAAGTTGTTAGGTCAATCTCAGTTATGTTCTCGCCGTTGCGAGGCCCAATTGACCATGGTTGTTGTTTTGAGTGAGCCTGGGGGCTAGGGATACCCCATCAGTGAGAACAAGCAGCCTGCTTGTCCTCGGAGAAAGCGAATGCTACATACCTGTAGAAGGTATTCTCCGAGGACAAGCAGGCTGCTTGTTCTCACTGATGGGTGACGTCCACGGCAGCCCCTCCAATCGGAAACTTCACTAGCAAAGTCCTTTGCTAGCCCTCGCGCGCCCGCGCGCACCGCGCATGCGCGGCCGTCTTCCCGCCCGAAACCGGCTCGAGCCGGCCAGTCTTCTTTTGTCCGCACTCGGTACGGTCGTGTTTTCGCCGTGTCGAGCCCCGGAAAGTCGACCTCGCGCGTCCAATTTGTTTGAACGTGTTTTTTTCCTTCGGGAAAGCTTTGTCCTAGTCGGGAAGTGCTCCGGAAACCCCCCGCCGGGTTTCGTGTAAATCCTCCCCGTACTTCCAGCTTTTTTGCCCCGGTAAGTTTTCTTTCGTCGTCGGGGTAGGCCTTTTTTCGGCCTCGGTCGAGATTTTTTCTCCCTCTAAATTTGGTGCTTCAAATTTCGCCATTTCGGCTTTTGATTTCGCCGGCGTGATTTTTCCGCCCATGACATCGAAGCCTTCCAGCGGCTTCAAGAAGTGCACCCAGTGCGCCCGGGTTATCTCGCTCACTGATCGACACTCGTCGTGTCTTCAGTGTCTGGGGGCCGAGCACCGCCCTCAGAACTGCAGTCTGTGTTCCCTGCTTCAAAGGCGGACTCAGGTAGCGAGACTAGCCCAGTGGAACGTGTTGTTCTCGGGCTCTTCGTCGGCATCGGCACCGGGATCTTCGAGTGCATCGACGTCGTCAGCGTCCAGACCATCTTCCTCGGCCGCCCCTGCATCGAGTGCATCGAGGCATCGGGCCTCTGCATCGGCGCCGAGACATCGGATAGCTGCATCGACGTCGGTGGTACCAGGACCTCGTCTGCTGATGTCGTCGGACGGTGGTGCATCGGGTGGAGTGCAGGTGAGGGCTGTCCATTCCCCTGCTGGTGGCGGTGAGCCCTCGGGTGGGTCTCCGCCTACCCTGAGGGCTCCTGCGGTACAGCCCCCCCGAGATCGACCTTCTTCAGTCTCGGCCCCGAGGAAGCGACGGGTGGATTCGACGTCCTCCTCGTCGGTGCCGGGGAGCTCCGGTGACATGCTTCGGAAGAAATCGAAGAAGCATCGACACCGGTCTCCTCCCCGTGTCGGCACCGAGAGCTCTGGGTCGCCGAGGGATTCGGCACCCAGCAGGCATCGGCACCGAGAGGACCGCTCACCCTCTGTTCAGGAGGTGTCGATGCGCTCCGCTCTGGACAGCCCGGAACAGCCTCCACGCCCGGAACAGGTACTGACGTCGACGCCTGCATCGACCTCTCAGCCTTTCTCTGCAGCCGCTCTAAACGAGAGCCTCCGGGCCGTTCTCCCAGAGATTCTGGGAGAGCTGTTGCGCCCTACCCCTCCGGTACCGGCGGTGCTTGCGCCACCGGTACCGTCGAGCGTGGCGCCGGCTGGCCCATCGCCCAGGTTGAGGTCCCCGACGTCGGTACCGCGTGCGGTACCGACCGCGGCCACCTCCCAGGAAGGCTCCCCGACTACGTCGGCGGAGGGAGCTTCGCCGATGCGGGCGAGGGAGTCTACCTCTCGACGCCCCCATCGTGGACGGGGTTCCACGGAGTCGAGCAGGGCGAGGTTGCAGACACAGGTCCGTGAACTTGTGTCTGACACCGAGGGTGAGGCCTCGTGGGAGGAAGAGGAAGATCCCAGATATTTCTCTGACGAGGAGTCTGGGGGTCTTCCGTCTGATCCCACTCCCTCTCCTGAGAGACAGCTTTCTCCTCCCGAGAGTCTGTCTTTTGCCTCCTTTGTCCGGGAGATGTCTACGGCCATCCCCTTCCCGGTGGTTGTGGAGGACGAGCCCAGGGCTGAAATGTTTGAGCTCCTGGACTATCCTTCTCCACCTAAGGAAGCGTCCACTGTTCCCTTGCACCATGTCCTGAAGAAGACATTGCTTGCGAACTGGACCAAACCATTAACTAACCCCCACATTCCCAAGAAGATCGAGTCCCAGTACCGGATCCATGGGGACCCAGAGCTGATGCGCACTCAGTTGCCTCATGACTCTGGAGTTGTGGATTTGGCCCTAAAGAAGGCTAAGAGTTCTAGGGAACATGCTTCGGCGCCCCCGGGCAAGGACGCTAGAACCTTAGACTCCTTTGGGAGGAAGGCCTACCATTCCTCTATGCTCGTGTCCAAGATCCAGTCTTACCAGCTCTACACGAGCATACACATGCGGAATAATGTGCGGCAGTTGGCGGGCTTGGTTGATGCTCTTCCCCCTGAGCAAGCCAAGCCTTTTCAGGAGGTGGTCAGGCAGCTGAAGGCGTGCAGAAAATTCCTGGCCAGAGGAGTTTATGACACTTTTGATGTTGCGTCCAGGGCCGCTGCTCAAGGTGTGGTGATGCGCAGGCTCTCATGGCTGCGTGCCGCCGACCTGGAGAATAGAGTCCAGCAGCGGATTACGGACTTGCCTTGCCGTGCGGATAACATTTTTGGCGAAAAAGTCGAGCAGGTGGTAGAGTCTCTCCACCAGCGGGACACCGCATTCGACAAGTTCGCCCGCCGGCAGCCTTCAGCTTCTACCTCTACAGGTAGACGATTTTTCGGGGGAAGGAAGACTGTTCCCTATACTTCTGGCAAGCGTAGGTACAATCCTCCTTCCCGACAGCCTGCGGCCCAGGCTAAGCCCCAGCGCGCTCGCTCTCGTCAGCAGCGTGCGAATCACAAGGCCCCGCGGCTCCCCAGCAAAAGCAAGGGGCGAGCTTTTGACTGGCTCCAGCAGAGCATAGCCGACATCCAAGTGTCAGTGCCGGGCGACCTGCCTGTCGGAGGGAGGTTGAAAGCTTTTCACCAAAGGTGGCCTCTTATAACCTCCGATCAGTGGGTTCTCCAAATAGTCCGGCAAGGATACACCCTCAATTTGACCTCTCAACCTCCAAATTGTCCACCGGGAGCTCAGTCCTACAGCTTCCAGCACAAGCAGGTACTTGCAGAGGAACTCTCCGCCCTTCTCAGCGCCAATGCGGTCGAGCCCGTGCCATCCGGGCAAGAAGGGCTGGGGTTCTATTCCAGGTACTTCCTTGTGGAAAAGAAAACAGGGGGGATGCGTCCCATCCTAGACCTAAGGGCCCTGAACAAATATCTCGTAAAAGAAAAGTTCAGGATGCTTTCCCTGGGCACCCTTCTCCCCATGATTCAACAAAACGATTGGCTATGCTCTCTGGACTTGAAGGATGCCTACACACACATCCCGATACTGCCAGCTCACAGACAGTATCTGCGATTTCAGCTGGGCGCACGCCACTTCCAGTACTGTGTGCTACCCTTTGGGCTCGCCTCTGCGCCCAGGGTGTTCACAAAGTGCCTAGCTGTGGTAGCAGCGGCGCTTCGCAGGCTGGGGGTGCACGTGTTCCCATATCTCGACGATTGGCTGGTGAAGAACACATCCGAGGCAGGAGCCCTGCAGTCCATGCAGATGACTATTCGCCTCCTGGAGCTACTGGGGTTTGTGATAAATTACCCAAAGTCCCATCTTCTCCCAGTGCAGAAACTCGAATTCATCGGAGCCCTGCTGGATTCTCGGACGGCTCGCGCCTATCTCCCAGAGGCGAGGGCCAACAACTTGTTGTCCCTCGTCTCGCGGGTGCGAGCGTCCCAGCAGATCACAGCTCGGCAGATGTTGAGATTGCTGGGCCACATGGCTTCCACAGTTCATGTGACTCCCATGGCCCGCCTTCACATGAGATCTGCTCAATGGACCCTAGCCTCCCAGTGGTATCAGGCCGCCGGGGGTCTAGAGGACGTGATCCACCTGTCCACGAGTTTTCTCGAATCCCTGTATTGGTGGACGATTTGCTCCAATTTGACTCTGGGACGTCCCTTCCAAATTCCTCAGCCTCAAAAAGTGCTGACCACGGATGCGTCTCTCCTGGGATGGGGAGCTCATGTCGATGGGCTTCACACCCAAGGAAGGTGGTCCCTCCAAGAAAGCGATCTACAGATCAATCTTCTGGAGTTGCGAGCGATCTGGAACGCTCTGAAGGCTTTCAGAGATCGGCTGTCCCACCAAATTATCCAAATTCAGACAGACAATCAGGTTGCCATGTACTATGTCAACAAGCAGGGGGGCACCGGATCTCGCCCCCTGTGTCAGGAAGCCGTCAGCATGTGGCTCTGGGCTCGCCGTCAAGGCATGGTGCTCCAAGCCACATATCTGGCAGGCGTAAACAACAGTCTGGCCGACAGGTTGAGCAGGATTATGCAACCTCACGAGTGGTCGCTCAATTCCCGTGTGGTGCGACAGATCTTCCAGGCGTGGGGCACCCCCCTGGTGGATCTCTTCGCATCTCAAGCGAACCACAAGGTCCCTCAGTTCTGTGCCAGGCTTCAGGCCCACGGCAGACTGGCGTCGGATGCCTTCCTCCTGGATTGGGGGGAAGGTCTGCTGTATGCTTATCCTCCCATTCCTCTGGTGGGGAAGACTTTGTTGAAACTCAAGCAAGACCGAGGCACCATGATTCTGATTGCTCCCTTTTGGCCGCGTCAGATCTGGTTCCCTCTTCTTCTGGAGTTATCCTCCGAAGAACCGTGGAGATTGGAGTGTTTTCCGACCCTCATCACGCAGGACGAAGGGGCTCTGCTGCATCCCAACCTCCAGTCCCTGGCTCTCACGGCCTGGATGTTGAGGGCGTAGACTTTGCCTCTTTGGGTCTGCCAGAGGGTGTCTCCCGCATCTTGCTTGCTTCCAGGAAAGACTCCACTAAGAGAAGTTACTTCTTTCATTGGAGGAGGTTTGCCGTCTGGTGTGACAGCAAGGCCCTAGATCCTCGCTCTTGTCCTACACAGACCCTGCTTGAATACCTTCTCCACTTGTCTGAGTCTGGTCTGAAGACCAACTCCGTAAGGGTTCACCTTAGTGCAATCAGTGCATACCATTACCGAGTGGAAGGTAAGCCGATCTCAGGACAGCCTTTAGTTGTTCGCTTCATGAGAGGTTTGCTTTTGTCAAAGCCCCCTGTCAAGCCTCCTACAGTGTCATGGGATCTCAATGTCGTTCTCACCCAGCTGATGAAACCTCCTTTCGAGCCACTGAATTCCTGCCATCCGAAGTACTTGACCTGGAAGGTCATTTTCTTGGTGGCAGTTACCTCGGCTCGTAGAGTCAGTGAGCTTCAGGCCCTGGTAGCCCAGGCCCCTTACACCAAATTTCATCACAACAGAGTAGTCCTCCGCACTCACCCTAAGTTTCTGCCAAAGGTTGTGTCGGAGTTCCATCTGAACCAGTCAATTGTCTTGCCAACATTCTTTCCCCGTCCTCATTCCTGCCCTGCTGAACGTCAGCTGCACACATTGGACTGCAAGAGAGCATTGGCCTTCTATCTGGAGCGGACACAGCCCCACAGACAGTCCGCCCAATTGTTTGTTTCTTTTGATCCCAACAAGAGGGGAGTGGCTGTAGGGAAACGCACCATATCCAATTGGCTAGCAGATTGCATTTCCTTCACTTACGCCCAGGCTGGGCTGGCTCTTGAGGGTCATGTCACGGCTCATAATGTTAGAGCCATGGCAGCGTCGGTAGCCCACTTGAAGTCAGCCACCATGGAGGAAATTTGCAAAGCTGCGACGTGGTCATCTGTCCACACATTCACATCTCATTACTGCCTGCAGCAGGATACCCGACGTGACAGTCGGTTCGGGCAGTCAGTTCTTCAGAACCTGTTTGGGCTTTAGGATCCAACTCCACCCCCCGAGGGCCCTGTTTGTTCTGTTCCAGGCTACACTCTCAGTTAGTTGGTAAATTTTTTAGGTCAATCTCAGTTATGTCCTCGCCGTTGCGAGGCCCAATTGACCAATGTTGTTGTTTTGAGTGAGCCTGGGGGCTAGGGATACCCCATCAGTGAGAACAAGCAGCCTGCTTGTCCTCGGAGAAAGCGAATGCTACATACCTGTAGAAGGTATTCTCCGAGGACAGCAGGCTGATTGTTCTCACAAACCCGCCCGCCTCCCCTTTGGAGTTGTGTCTTCCCTTGAGGTGTATTGTCTTGCTACATACTGGACTGGCCGGCTCGAGCCGGTTTCGGGCGGGAAGACGGCCGCGCATGCGCGGTGCGCGCGGGCGCGCGAGGGCTAGCAAAGGACTTTGCTAGTGAAGTTTCCGATTGGAGGGGCTGCCGTGGACGTCACCCATCAGTGAGAACAATCAGCCTGCTGTCCTCGGAGAATACCTTCTACAGGTATGTAGCATTCGCTTTCTCCGAGGACAGCAGGCTGATTGTTCTCACAAACCCGCCCGCCTCCCCTTTGGAGTTGAGTCTTCCCTTGTATCTCTTTTGCTACATACGAGACTGGCCGGCTCGAGCCGGTTTCGGGCGGGAAGACGGCCGCGCATGCGCGGTGCGCGCGGGTGCGCGAGAGCTAGCAAAGGACTTTGCTAGTGAAGATTCCGATTGGAGGGGCTGCCGTGGACGTCACCCATCAGTGAGAACAATCAGCCTGCTGTCCTCGGAGAATACCTTCTACAGGTATGTAGCATTCGCTTTTAAGAAAAGACAAATATATAATCACCCCTTTACATCACAATAAGTGAGGGAAGGGGGCAGAATGAAGAAGAATTGTACAAGGAAAAAGACAAATTTCAGCAAGGTATTTACCCTTGCTTTCTATAACATAGTGCCTAAATTTACATACTAATTGTGCATGTAATTTATAGAATACTAACACATACATGGGTAAGTGTACTCTTAGATGTATAAATCGGGTATACATATATCACATAGCATGTAAAATGAGTTTATCTTGTTGGGCAGACTGGATGGAGTGTTCAGGTCTTTATCTGCCATCATTTACTATGTTACTATCCTGCTTATTTTCGAAGGAGAAGGGCACCCATCTTCCGACACAAATCAGGAGATGGGCGTCCTTCTCCTAAGGTCGCCCAAATCGGCATAATCGAAAGCTGATTTTGGGCGTCCTCAACTGCTTTCTGTTGCGGGGACGACTAAAGTTCAAGGGGGCGTTTCGGCAGTGTACCGAAGGCGGGAAGCGGGTGTGGTTAACAGATGGGCGTCCTCGGCTGATAATGGAAAAAAGAAGGGTGTGCTTCACGAGCATTTGGCCGATTTTACTTGGTCCATTTTTTTTTCATGACCAAGCATCAAAAAGGTGCCTGAACTGACCAGATGATCACCGGAGGGAATCGGAGATGACCTCCCCTGACTTCCCCAGTGGTCACTAACCACCTCCCATCCCAAAAAAAACAACTTCAAAAACTTTTGTCTTTTTTTTTTTAGAGTATGTTCTTCACTATGCCTCCGTCCCTGCGAAGGCAGTTGAGGATGTCCAAAATATGGATGTTTCTGTGAGAAGGACATCCATGCCTTTGACACCCTCTTTATTTATTTATTTGGATTTTGGATCACAAGTAGCAGTAGTGGGATTTGAACTGACCACCTCTGGATTGAAAGACCAGTGCTCTAACCACTAGGCCATTCCCAGTGCTCTAACCACTAGGCCACTCCACCACTCCTTCACTCCACTTCCTTGAAATTTGGCCATCCCTGTGGGAGGGGGCAATATGCAGGTCCCTGGGGGGGGGGGTATGTGTGTGTCAGCGGAGGCATAATGAAGGCATGGACGTCCTTCTTTCAAACATTTTGGACGTCCTCAACTGCCCCCCACAGGGATGGCCAAGTTTCAAGGAAGTGGAGTGAAGGAGTGGTGGAGTGGCCTAGTGGTTAGAGCCTTTTTGTGTCCATAGCCATTTCCATTTGGTGATGGGATTAAACCCCCAACTTCTTAATATCTAAGGAGTGTAATTGTGCTGGGGTAAAGAAAAGGTATCTGATGCCCAAATATTTAATCAAACATTTACATAGGTATCTTAGGAAACTGCTGCTGCTACTTGTGATCCAAAAATCCAAATAAATAAATAAAGAGGGTGTTAGAGGCATAGCAAAGGCATGGATGTCCTTCTCACAGAAACATCCACATTTTGGACGTCCTCAACTGCCGTCACAGCGCTTCCCCTCCTTAGGAAGGAAATCGTGTGCAAATGAGCTAACAGCGAGCAGCTCATTTGCATGCAATTTCCTTCATGCATGCCCTTTCCTTTCCGAATCGGTAAGGGAAGGGCTTTTTCCATTCAGTTAGTGGGACCAGTGTACTATGAATGCTGGCTCCTCCCATGACCAAATGGCTTGGATTTGGTCGTTTCTGAGATGGTCGTCCCTGGTTTCCATTATTGCCAAAAACTGGGGATGACCATCTCTAAGGTTGACCTAAATTTCATGATTTGGGCATCCCTGACCGTATTATCGAAACTAAAGATGGACGTCCATCTTGTTTTGATAATACGGGTTGCCCCGCCCCTTTACAGGGCTATCTTTAGTGATGGGCGCCTTTAGAGATGGGTGCCCCCGTTCAATTATCCCCCTCTATGTTACTATGTATAAAGTGCTAGCTAACTGCTCAGTGCTATTCTGTAAGTGACCTATGCAGCTTGGTGTATAAATTTATGGGGGGCATTCACAGAAGGGAAGCATGGGGGAGGAGGAGATTGGGTAGGACCAACATTTACATGGGTAATTTACAGACTACTTGCTGTTGACATGATGTAGGGAAAGTGGTAAAACTAGAGGACATGCATTGAGGTTGTGGTGTGGTACACTTAGGAGTAATGACAGAAAATTCTTTTTCACAGAGAGGGTGGTGGATGCCTAGAATGATCTCCCAAGGGAGGTGGTAGAAAAAAAACTGTGGAGGAATTCAAAAAGGCATGGGATCTCTAATTAGAAAATGAATGATATAAAAACAAAACTTAACGGTTTGCATATGTATTTGCATGTCAAGTGTTGCTTCGATGTCGACTCTGGCTGCATCAACTAAGGCCAGTGCTAGGCTGGCTTGTATGGTCTGAGTCCAGCATATGGCAATCTGGTTTAGGATGGACTAGAGAGAGCTTTGATGGAAACTCCAGTGGTTTGCAACATGAGGATAGTTGCGGGCAGACTTTTACGGTCTGTGTCCCGCAAATGACAAGACAGATTTGGATAGGCTGGAGTGGGCTTTGACGGCAACACCAGTAGTTGGAACATAATGATGGCAACACCAGTAGTTGGAACATAAGGACAGAGCCAGGCAGACTTCTATGGTCTGTGTTCCAGAAATACCAAAGAAAGACCATGATCAAGTATATAATATGTGTTCATTGTTGATTTAAATCTTGAATTGATAATGAATGTGACTGTTGGGCAAACTGGATGGACCATTCAGGTCTTTATCTGCTGTCGCTTACTAATGTAGGCGCGTTGATGCAGATCTACACTAGTATTCTGTAATGGTTCTATAATGGAATCTTGGCGTCCATATTCTGCTATAGAATTGGTGCTCAGTGCACTGTATCTAGGTGTCTAAATTGTGGCACTCAGTTACAAAATTGCTCCCTTAGTGTGCTAAAGCCCCTCTTCTATTCATGTGTCCATAGCCATTTCCATTTGGTGATGGGATTAAACCCCCAACTTCTTAATATCTAAGGAGTGTAATTGTGCTGGGGTAAAGAAAAGGTATCTGATGCCCAAATATTTAATCAAACATTTACATAGGTATCTTAGGAAACAAAAAGGAAGTAGCACCCAAGCCAAGAACCTCCTGCCTCATGGACAGAAATAATTTGTACTTCTCCTGCATGGGCAGTGGTGTGCTGGAGCCGGCTCGCAAGAGCCGCTTGTTAAATTTTGCAAGATCTTGCGAGCCGGTTGTTCTCCAGGACGAGCCGGCTCCAGTGAATGAGGTAAGCATGGCAGGAGGGCGCCACCACAGGCCATGCTTACCTCCCCTCCCGCTCCCATCCATGTCCAGCGAGTCTCCGTTGCCCCCATCCTCCCCTCCCGCTCTCATCCATCTTTTTCTATTACCTCCATTGAAGCGCCGCGTTATTTAAAGCCCTGCTGCCCGTCTCTAGCCTTCCCTGTTTGCTTCGTGATGAGTTCGTTCCCTTAGTCCTGCCTTCTGATGTCATTTCCTTTTTCCGCGAAGGCGGGACTGAGGGAATGAACTCATCATGAAGCAAACAGGGAAGGCTAGAGACGGGCAGCAGGGCTTTAAATAACACGGCGCTTCAACGGAGGTAATAGAAAAAGATGGATGGGAGCGGGAGGGGAGGATGGGGGCAATGGAGAATCATTGGACATGGATGGGAGGGGAGGGCAGGGGAGGGAGGAGAATTGCTGGGTATGGATGGGTAGAGGGGGGCAGGGGAGAGAAGATAATTGCTGGGCATGGATGGGTAGAGGGGGGCAGGGGAGAGAAGAGTATTGCTGGGCATGAATGGATAGAGGGAGGCAGGGGAGAGAAGAGAATTGCTGGGCATGGATGGGTAGAGGGGGGCAGGGGAGAGAAGAGAATTGCTGGCCATGGATGGATAGAGGGGGCAGGGGAGAGAAGAGAATTGCTGGGCATGGATGGGTATAGGGGGCAGGGGAGAGAAGAGAATTGCTGGGCATGGAGGGCAGGGGAGAGAAGAGAATTGCTGGGCATGAATGGATAGAGGGGGGCAGGGGAGAGAAGAGAATTGCTGGGCATGGATGGGTAGAGGGGGGCAGGGGAGAGAAGAGAATTGCTGGGTATGGATGGATAGAGGGGGGCAGGGGAGAGAGAAGAGTTTCAGGACATGGATGGAGGGGAGGGCAAGAGAAATTCTGGACATGGATGGAGGGAAGGGAAGGGAGAGAGAAGAAATGCTGGACATGAAGGGAAGATAGAGGAAGGAGATTAGATGAGGGAAAAGGAAGTGAGGAGAGAAACTGCACATGGATGGAGAAAATAGGCAGAAGCTGGATCCACTGTACAGTCAAGTCTGTGGAGGACCAGAAATGAAGAAGAATGGAGGAAAGAAAAGAAATAAATGGAAAGGAAGCCCTGGAAACAGAGTCAAGGGAACAGATAGAGAGCAGCAGAATCAGATACTGGGCCAGCATGATCAGAGAAACAAAGTCACCAGACAACAAAGGTAGAAAAAATAATTTTATTTTCAATATAGTGTTTGGAATATGTCCACTTTGAGAATCAGGTGCTGAACGTTAACAGTTTATATTTATTTACTTATTTATGGCATTTTATCCCATATTAAACATGAATTAGATTGGAACCTGGGATCATTTAATTTTTTTTTCCTGGAGAGAGTAATGTATTGCCCCCCCCGGCTATAGCCAGCTCTGCAATTTTGGGGGGTGCAGAGGTGGATGGGGGGGGGCACAGAGGTGGATGGGGAGGCGCAGTGGTGGACGAGGGGGCGCCGAGGTGGACCGGGGAGAGAGCCTGTTGTTAAAAATTTACCAGCACACCACTGTGCATGGGCTAAGCCACATCAGGAAGAACCTCATATCCTTTCACCCTGAAAAGAAACATTGATATTTCTATAGCACAAGTGCAGAAACATATTCATAACTTGCTCAAACACGAAACAATGTTTCCCTCTCATAATTCTCAAAATGTAAAGTTTCCAACAATGCTGTTACATCTATACTACTAACTGTTTCTAAAGATTGTTGTTTCCCTGTTGGTAGAAAGTACACTTTATTGGAGTGCTGAGGTAGGGGTCTTGAAAACTTCAGAAGCTTACTGCTTGAATATATCTAAGGGCATCACTGCAGGAGCTGTTGGGAAGTTCAGGAACCTTAAGTTCAAGAGTCTTACTTGATTCTCCAACTGTTGTATCTTTGGATGAATTAAAATTTTATATTGAACCCAGGCATTCACATCCCCTTTGATTTCTTTAGTTTCTTTCTCAAGGGCACCAGTTTGCTCTGTATGTTCTGTCTCTGAGCTCATCATGCATCTGAACCAACTCCCTTACATACTTAACTAAATAAATTATGTCCAAGGACCATTTAGCTACAGAAGTATCCAGTTTCACCAACAAATCCCAAATAACCTTGTCATCTGTGGAGTTTCCATGGCCGTCAATGGTCTGACTTCTCTCAAGCTCCCTAGGGGCAATCCAGCTCCAAAAGCATAATTTGTAGGCAGCTCTGCAGCCACTCCCTTAACCAGAGACTCAGAAGATGCCAATGGTAAGGTTCCAGCTACCATTACAGTGGGATAGATCTCCACTCCTTCCTACAAGGAATTGGTTGCTTGAATTTGCAAACTCTCTGCTTGTCTAGGTGTGTGCCATGGTGTTGAGCAACTCTGGGATGAGTGTGTGTGTGTGTGTGAGTGTGTGTGGGTGGTTGGTGGTAATTATTCCACACTCAAGCAGTAAGTGCCACAGCAGGGGACTTATCCCTGGACACAAACGATGGGAAGCACAGATATCTAATGATTCCTTGTTGAGAGTAGAGCCTCCAACTCTAGGAGGGTGGTTCCAGCTCTGCTTTGAAGCTTAGAGGGCAAAACTTCAACAAAGAAGATCGAAACTAATGCAGCGACCAGAGATTTTTGCATTCATGCCACCATCTTGCTCCTCTCCCCCACTCCCCCACAATGTTAATGTAAATCCAACTTGTTTTAGGTGTAACAGTATTAAATATAAGGTGGGGAGTAGAGTTTTTTTAAGATGGTAAAAAGAGGATGGGTTTTGGGAATCACATGATGTGGTGAGTGGAGTCGGATGTGTGGCTGAGCTGCTCTGAGGGCCCCCCTCTACAATTTGGAATCATTGCATCTTACAAGCTTTCATTTTGGCATTTATCTCTTCAGGAATATTGAGTGCTGGTATATGGACTGATTTTTGGTTACATCTCATCCTGAAATGTCTAAAAAACAAAAGAAAGGAAAGAGAAAAAGAAATTGCGCACACAAGACAAAAAGATGGTGGAAGGGCTTGCTGACGCTGCATATACCTGTATGGGGAACTTTTCAGTATTAGAAGTCACCCAGTCAGTGGTACAAGCACTTCAGATCCAGTTTGACAATTTAAAAGAACAAACAGATGATCCAGGAACTATCCACATGCCTTGGAGATATGGAGCGTCGTATTAATATCGTTGAGGAAGACACAATCAAAATGGCTCCACTGCTGACCTCCATGCAATCACTGTTGCAACAGCACTCTGAAAAATTGGGGGACCTAGAACATAACATAGAAGTTCTTATATACCGTATCTAGCCAATAGTTCAGAACGGTTTACAAAAAAAAAAAAAGAAAAATCAGTAAAACAAGAACTAAAAATAATACAAACATACCGAGCAGGAAAATCAATCTGGAAAGATACAAAATTTAAACATAATAGTAATATGCCTAAAACAATTGCAATGTTATATTCAAATTATTGCTCAAAACAATGATGAATCAAATGAGAAAAATTATGTAAACAGATAAACAATGCTACAAAAAAAAAAAAAAAAGAAAACAGGTCCCACAGGAACAGCCTGCAGTTCATTTAGATACCAGAGTTGGCAGGTGATGGAGATCTGAGTGACCTGTTAGTGACATGGATCTTGCAGGTATTCTCCTTGAATGCAGAATTGGGCCCAGTGGGCACTGAAAGAACCCATCAAGTCGGCTCCAAGCATGATGACTCAAATCGCCCACGAATTATAATTGAATGGTTTTTGAACTTTGCACATAAATCAATGATACCAAAAAAACTCTGCTTGTGCATTATGATGGCAAGGTAGCATACATTTTCCAAGACTTCTCAGCAGCACTTGCTGCAAAATACCATGCCTTCTTTAATGTATATGCTGTTCTATATGCAAAACAAATACGTTTCATGCTTCATGGTTCTGCAAGTTAACTTAGGTGGTAAATCAAAGGAATTCCACACTCCAGAGAAAGCCCAATCTGACTTAAATTTGAGTGGACCAGCATTTGTAGTGTCAGCATGCTTGCCAGATAATGAAACTTCTACTCCACTATGACTCAATTCACTTCCCGCTAACTGAGGATTACTTTCTACTCTCTGGCTGCTGCCGGAGCTGGTGAACAAGAAGAAAAGTAACTGTCCTATTCACTTTGTTGGCTCTTAGTAGTTTTATTTCACCATGACTGTTTCACAGCTTTTTTGACCATTAGAGGGGGGACCTTCTGTACATTAAGTTGTATCAGCTTTATCCCCAGCCTTTGGCTGGTTAAGTATCTGTGATGTTTAAACAAGAGATGTTGAGAGGGGGGGGGGGGGGGGAGGATGGGGGGGGGGTTTGGGGTCAGGTGGGTTCTTGGGTTATTTTTTATGTTTTTTGCTTTGAGGAGGCAGCTTTCTTTAATTCAATGCTGCTTGTGGGAATTTAGTTAAAAATTTACGCAGAGTGAGGGCCGGGCACCCTCTCACGTATATTACCTGTTGTTTTGTATCTATCGTCTCCTATATTGGGATCCTGAGTAAAAGAGAACTATGTATAGTGTCTTAGAATATCATCTCCTATGAAATGGGGAAAAAATTCAGAAATGTGTACACATTCATAGTGCTGACATAAATTGTTTCCAAGAGACTCATTTGACTCAGAGCATCTTAAATTACAGCGTGAATGGATAGGGGAAGTTGTTTTCACTTCTTCCCTTCAAAGGAAAGGTGGCATAGCAATCTTAAAAATAAGTGGCTACGCTACAAGATTATTCACACCATACGTGACAACAAGGGCAGATATGTACTTCTTCATTTGCAGATTTTACACCATGAATTGGTTATCTTGAACGTCTATGTTCTCAGCAACTATGATCATAGTTTCTATGAAAATATTATAAAGCTTGGTTTCGTGTATCATAATACTAATTTATGTGTATTGGGATATTTCAATCAAGTATTTGATCCAAAGCTGGATCGTATCCCTTTAAATAAACAGGAGGTGCATCTGAGTCAGCGCAAAGGTTTCCGTTATATGTACTCTTCTCTTGACATAGCAGATGCTTGGTGATTATTGCACACTGGGGAAAAAGATTATACTCGCCTTTCTAAAGCCCATGGTTTCCTGTCACGCATTGACTACATTCTGTTGATGCAGTCTCTTTTTGCAAAAATCACTAAAGCAGGTATAGGATCTTTGGTGATCTCTGACCACATGACAATCTTGATTAGTCATGAGATTATATTAGCCTCTATCACTGTGTCTAGCTGGTCTTTTCCAGCTTATTTGTATGGAAACTCAGACTTTCAAAAATACTTAAACGATAAACGGGACCAATTCCATAACTTTAACCAATTATTTGGATGTGCTTATTTTATATTGGGAAACTGCAAAGGAAGTGCTGTGTGGAGATATTATTGCATATGTTCATAATAGAAAAAGGAGTATTGCACAAGAACTTATTCACCTTGAGGGGGCTCTTTTTAAGGTGAAAAGAGCCTACATTGTTCATCCTAGTCAGACCACTGAAGATAAGTTTATTACCATCCAAGTATCGTTAAACACTCTCATACGTGAGTGTACAGAAAGATCTCTACTGTTTCACAAGTGTAAGCATTTTAGATATGGTAAGAAAGCTGGGAGGCTGTTAGCAACTCTGACCAAAAAATGGGCAAGCCCCAGATATGTTTCGCTTTTAAAGACCTCTGCAGGTTCCCTCACCAACTGCTCTCAAGATATAGCAGATGCTTTTAAACAATTTTTTCATTGCCTATATAAGTGATTGCTAAGGTGATGATTCTAGTATCTCTAGTTCTTCCTCTTCCACAACTAGATGAAACCTAAGGCTAAGTATGACATTTATCTGCCTCTATCAGAGTGGTATACACACAAATTGCCATCAAACAGTTGACTTAGACACCTGGTCCAGGTGGATTTGGGCCTCAGTTTTACAAAGTGTTGACTTTGAAGGTTGCCATGTCTTTAGAAGTTTACTATGCTAAGGTAAGAAATGGGTGCCTTCCCTCCCCCATGCTAATAATTACACTTATTCCAAACTTTTTTTTTTTTACATTTGTACCCCACACTTTCCCACTCATAGCAGGTTACATATTATATACAGGTACTTATTTGTACCTGGGGAAATGGAGGGTTAGGTAACTTACCCAGAGTCACAAGGAGCTGCCTGTGCCTGCAGTGGGAATCGAACCCAGTCCCCCAGGACCAAAGTCCATCACTCTAACCACTAGGCCACTCCTCCACTTGATAAGAGCCCCCACATTACTGAAGTCTTTAAGGTCTATATCCATTCTTAACTTATTGGGACATCTGGAAGAGATGGGAACTGGGGGGGGGGGGGGAGTTATAATTGTTTGGTTCTTTCCTGGAAGGCAGGTTGTTCCAGGTTGAGACTAAACAGGGTTACCAGAGAATGTGGTAAAAACAGCTAGCTTAGTGGGGTTTAAACAAGGTTTGGCTATCTTCCTAAAAGTCCATAAGCCATTATTAAGATGGGCTTGGGAAAATCCACTGCTTTTTTCTAGGATACTGTCAAAATGTTAAGGCGTTCTACTTATTATGTTCAAAAGAACACAGCAATAATGTACAAAAATAGAAAGTAGAAAAGTGAGTGCCACCAAGTACTATTGTAATTGAATCTCAGGGACGCCTCATATAATCTCATTTGGCTGTATATACGACAGAATACTCTTGTCTACCAGCCATGGCAGTCTTTAATCATTGACGACCCCCTCCATCCAAATTTTATGAGTATTTTATGTGCAAAAAATATATATTAATGTGAGGAATACTTGAGGCACACACTTAAAAAACAGTAGGAAGGCATCAATTTAAACCACCACTGTTTAACAATCACAATCACTTATCTTGTGCATGTATTGAGGAGCATCCAGGAACCTTTATTATCCCGACAGGACCTGTTTCGCTGGACTGCTTTGTCAACTTCTGTGAGAGAGCATAAGGCATACCAGGAAGTTGAAACAGATTATCCCTTGACAAAGCAGTCCAGCGAAACAGGTCCTGTCGGGATAATAAAGGTTCCTGGATGCTCCTCAATACATGCACAAGATAAGTGATTGTGATTGTTAAACAGTGGTGGTTTAAATTGATGCCTTCATACTGTTTTTTAAGTGTGTGCCTCAAGTATTCCTCACATTAATATATATATTTTTGCACATAAAATACTCATAAAATTTGGATGGAGGGGGTCGTCAATGATTAAAGACTGCCATGGCTGGTAGACAAGAGTATTCTGTCGTATATACAGCCAAATGAGATTATATGAGACGTCCCTGATTCAATTAGAATAGTACTTGGTGGCACTCACTTTTCTAGGATATGCAGCATAAAATGTATTGTACTGTTTTGGGGATCTTGCCAGGTACTAGTGACCTGTATTGGCTACTGTTAGAAACAGGATACTGGGCTTGATGGAACTTCAGTCTGTCCCAGTATGGCAACACTTATGTTTCCATTTGGATGAATATTACCTCACAAATCCCTCAGGGATTGGCTCTTTCGCTAGTACTTTTTAATTTATTTGGTTTCTCTATGTAAATTGTTAAAAGTGCTGGGGGTATCATCCAGGCTTTATGCCAATGATGCCCAATTCTTTTTCCCTATTGAGAGGTCGGTGGAAATGGCATTCGACTGTTTGCGATCATTTCTGGCAACAATTGAATACTGGATGACAGGGAATAGACTCAAAATAAATATGACAAAACTCCAGATTATGATTCTTTCAGTTCTGATTTGCATTTTCCAGATTGATTTGAAATGGGAGAGACAGTGATAAGTATTAAGCTTGAGGTTAAATATTTATGTGTGGTATTAGACTCATCCTTGTCATTAACGACTCATATAAGTAGCTTAGTTAAAAGCATTTTTTAAAAGTTAAAATTACTTAGGCATTTGAGAGATCTGCTGTCAGAAGATAATTTCAGGACAGTAATTTATGCTCATATTATATTTCTTTGTGATTACTGCAACACTTTGTTGCTAGGGGTGTCGGGGTATATGATGCAATCGCTCCAAGTTGTCCAAAATGCGAAGGAAAGAGTGCTGTCTGGGGGGAATAGATTTGATCATGTTACCCCTGTAATGATGAAGTATCATTGGTTGCCAGTAAAATGGCATTTGAAATTTAAGATTCTGACTCATTCATAAATGCATTTATGGAGAGGCACCTCTGATGTTATCAGCGTTGCTGAAGATTCATTGTCCACAGCAGTCCCTCCGATCTAGTAATCAATTTTTGTTGGAGATCCCATTGATGAAGCAAATTTGCTTAAATAATAATTGGTCACATATGTTTCAGGTAGAGGGTGCTAGATTGTGGAATCAGCTTCCAGAGAAAAATCACAATTTGAAACAGTATTTACAATTTCAGAAATATTTAAAGGCCTTTTTGTTAAGTAGTGTCTTTGAATTGAATTATGAAGGAATGTACAGACTGTGTCCAGTGATGAAGGGACTTGTGATTTCTGGTTTTTGAGGGGGAGGTGATTGTAGGGATTGAGATGATTTTAGGTTGTGGGATGCAAATTGCTTTACTCTCCCCACCACTCCGTATGGCACACTCGTTCTTCAGCCTTTTACTTTCTAGCCTTTAAAATGTGGAATGATCTTCCTTTGCAGATTCAATCTGAACCTGAATTTAAACTACTGTTGAAAACTCATTTTTTCCATTTGGCTTTTGGTACCAAACTTGGAGACTCTTGAACTTATTTTTCTCCATTTTATAACCTCAACAAACACAGACCACATAATGCTGTGAGCAGAGCAGTCACTCTGCTGCTGTGCTTTGGAAGCCCCCTGCCTTAAACATTAATTTGGGGGAGCTTTTTCAGGGCTACAAGTTGCTTACCTGTTGTTGGAACCCAGTGAGAGTTTATGAACAACTTCCTTTTGAAATCCATTGATGCTATGTCATCCAGGCCATTGCAGAAAGGTCAGGGCAAAACTTACGGGACTGAAGATAAGATAGCATCTGCGCAACGTGACAAGATTGCTCCTTTCACCTCCAAGCAGCTGCAGCAGATTACGACCACGGTTTCACAAGTGCTGGAGCCCCAACTGATCTGGCTGTCCGGCCAGCTCCAACAATATGAGCAACTGTTGGAAGAGTCTTCTCGGAGGGCTGGAGAGCTAGAATGCAGTGTCTGATTTGGAGGACACTTCCATTGAGGGAGCAGCTCAGCTTGTGCAACTTCAGTTGCAACTCTGCGAGTAAGTTTTGAAACTTGATGACCTCTAGAATCGTTCGAGGTTAAACAAAATAAGGCTCTTGGGGTTGCTGGAGAGTGTCCCGGGGCATCTGCTCCTGCGCTGTTTAGAGGAAAGGCTCACAGCCCAGTTTCCTGCGTTGACCTGCAAGGACAAGTTGTGTTTGTAATGGGCCCACCCCATGGGCCACAAGAGGAATGGAGCCACATGGCCCATAGTGTTTGTGGCCCATATCTTAAACTCTGCACATAAAACTGAGCTGCTGCAGTTTTACAGAAAAAAAGAGGGACTCTCTGGAATATGAAAGAGAGAAATTTTTGTTATTTCAGGATTATTCTTCAGCACTCCTGGAGCGACACTGTATATCTCCCTTTTGTACCACCCTACATGACCACAACATTCGCTCTCTTTTCTTATGTGCAGCGGTTTTGAAAATTTATCATGAAGGCTAGTGGCATATATTTAAGGCACTACAGGAGGCACAAGATTTCATCAATCAGCTTCCTGGTCCTGCAGAATGAGTGGTTAGGCTCCTTTTGGAACTTTATTTTACTGAATGCCTTGGATAGACTGATTAATTGTATGCAATTTATAGGTTCCTTTTTGTGTTTCAGCTATTAGTTCACTTTTGTAGCATATTTGGTGTTCAGCGCTGTGTGCGTCTGGTAGCGCTATACAAATACTACTACTACTAATAATATTTGCTCACTTTTGTCAATTACCTGTGTCTCATTAGGATGGAGTAGGGGGCCGCCTGGCTGGAATAGTGGTCCTTAGCCTCCCTGTACTACAGTTGTGGGGCTGCTAATGTTTGTTTGGGGATGGGGTAAGGGAGTGGGATCAGGTGGGGATGAGGGATTGAAGGGAGTTCAAGAGGGGGTCATGCACTGCAAGAGAAGGGTTTTAACTTGTTTTTTCTTTCTTTGTTAATGGTTCAGTGTGAGTTGTTTGAGTGACTGCCACTTTGTATGGCTGTGGTATGTGGATTTGTTTGAGTGGATGATAGATATCCTGGGGTGGGGGCTGGGCATTCTGGTGTAGGAGCAAACCCAGCACTATGAAGCACTATAGTTATGATACATTGTCAGTGGATATACAATGTTGTTTTTTTATTCTTGAGCTTGCTCTGCTGTACTGATTTTGTTGATCTGCTGATAAATATGATTGAAACATAACCTCAGCAAGCAGACTCTTCAGAATTCCCTTCTTTTCCTGTGTGATTGTTTAACTTTCCTGTATATAAATGGTGTTCTTTTAGAGTGATTTTATTTTTTTTGGGGGGGGGGGGGCACTAGAGGACCTTGGACTAGATGGGCATGTAGACTCGGAGCTCCTTCCTAGGCCTCGCTAAAATCAAGTATTTACTGGTGTCATTGGCACAATTTTTTATACTAGTATTCATATTCTTTCTGCTAAACATGTCTACAAGCAAGTCTCACAAACAGAAAGTCAGCATATCTTCTTCCTCGGGAGAAAAAAGGAAAAAATGTGATATGTAGTCTCCTGAAAAAATGGCGCCGAACAGGTCTAATGTGCACTCTTCTGAAGTAGTTCTAGAAGAACTAAAGGCTTTAAGAGATCTTACTGCAAAACACTTTGAAATAACTTGCAGCTTGAAAAACAATCTCTTGGCACTCACAAGCTCAGTCTCTGAATTTCAAACCAGGTTAGAGGCAGTAAAAAAACACTCAGAACAAACTGCCACAGATCTATAGCAACCCGTGCACTCAACAGCGGACAAACGTCTCTTCTTAGAAAAACAGCTAGAAGATCTTGCAAATAGAAACAGGAGAAACAATATCCAAATTTTGGGCTTACCAGAACATTCAGAAGGGTCTGATTTACCACAGTTTCTAAGCACATGGATCCTGAAAATCCTATGCTTACCACCTGAAATAGTTCTTGAGTTGGAGCGTGCTCACACATCTCTGGGGAAGATTAAGTCCAACACTAAGACACCGCACCCTATAATTGCAAAGCTACTTCGATATCCTCGCTCTACTAATATTGACAACAGTAAGATCGATTCCTTCTCTGATTTTTAAGGCAGAAGGATAAATATTGTCCCGGATCTGTCGAAAACCACTGCATAGAAATGAAAGCAGTTCCTGTTTATGAGAACACACAACTTAAAGAAAAAGGAGCGAGGTTTGGATTACAATACCCTGCAAGGATGATTATCACATTAAAAAACACCACCCAAGTCTTTGACTCCCCGGAATCCTTGCAATCATTCTTGGATAAAAGGGACACGGAAGGTATGGCTGGATGAGTTAATCTCCATGCGAATATATATATATTTTTCTTACTCTGCTGAGCCATTCTCTGTTCTTGTAAGCCACATGTTGATGGCTGTTTACCCACTGCAGCCCTATTGAAACTTTTGTCAATCACAGTTTCCTTTTTGATTCAAAACCTCTTCTCATGGATAAGTGACTTACAGGCTCATTTTCAAAAGAGAAAAACGTCCAAAAAGTGACACAAGTCTGCATTTGGATGTTTATCTCACAAAAGTATCCAAATCAGTATTTTCAAATCTCAAGGGGGAGTGCCAGGGGTGTGTTCAAGGTGGGACTTGGGCGTTCCTAAGACTTGGACGTCTTTCAGCAATAATGGATCAAAACAAAGATGTCCAAGACTAAAACAGACATTTTGAGCTACACCTGTTTTTATAAAACAATAGCCGCATTGGGAATTGAACCCACTTCCCCAGGATCAATGTCTGCTGCATTAACCACTAGGCCATCGGGCTCATTTTCAAAGCACTTAGCCTCCCAAAGTTCCATAGAAACCTATGGAACTTAGCCTCCCAAAGTGCTTTGAAAATATGCCTCTATGCCTCTACTCCACACAAGTTGTACCCCAAATGATCAGATGACCATTGGAGGGAATCAGGGATCACCTCCTCTTACTCCCCCAGTGGTCCCTCCCACCCCAAAAAATGTGATTAAAAATATTACTTGCCAGCCTCTATGCCAGCCTCAGATGTTATGCTCAGGTCAATTAGAATAGCATGCAAGTTCCTGGAGTAGTCTAGTAGTGGTGCAGTGCACTGCAGACAGGTGGACCCAGGCTTCTACCTCCCCCTACTTGTTACACTTGTGGAGGAAACTGTGAGCCCTCCAAAACCCACCAGAATCCCACTGTCCCCACATATTTGTGCTCCCTTCACCTGTAAGGGCTATAGTAGTAGTGTACAGTTGGGGGTAGTGGGTTTTGGGGGGCTCAGCAGATAAGGTAAGGGAGCAATGGTGAGATATGTACGTGGGAGCATTTTATAAAGTTCACTGCAGTGCCCCCAAGGATGCCCTATTGCTTTCCTGGGATATCACTTTTCCACTATTCTACCTGATGTCAATCTTTCTATTTTTTTTTAATAACATCTGAGCCTTGTGTCTATTGTTTATCATTAGATTTGGGCTTTGAATTCAGATCTATAGATGAAAAGGAGGTCTCATCACATATATCTAAATACCAGAGTGCTATTTTTCCATACTTCATAGCAAGCGAGTACATTCCCTAATTATTTCTCCCAATGCAACTGAAGCTTTTACCTCCTCAGTGCATGTAAATGGTTTCATCCCTGTGTGGATTCTCTGATGCTGTGTGAGGCTTTCTTTTCAACCAAAGCTTTTACTACACTCAGGACACGTAAATGGTTTCACTCCTGTTCTCTGGTGCATTGTGAGGTTTACCTTCTGACCAAAGCTTTTACCAGACTTTACACATGCAAATGGTTTCTCTCCTGTGTGAACTTTCTGATGTGCTTTGAGATTTACATTACAACCAAACTTCTTACCACACTTAGAACCTGTGAATGGTTTCACTTTATTGTGGATTTTCTTGTGCATTTTGTATGTTTTGCATTTGGATGTATTTGTTTGAAAATGGACCAAAAAATAAAACATCCAAATCACAAAACATTTTTCCAAACAGCATTTTCAAAAGGAAAAGATAGACTTTTTTTTTTTTAGAAAATGACCTTTCCTGTTCTGATTTTGGATGGTTTACAAAAAACATCCAAATTCAGACTTAGATGTCATATCCAAACAGGGCCGTGCCTAGGGTCTCTGGTGCCCCCCTGCAGACTATCAGTTGGCACCCCCCCCCCCCGTGTGGCACAAGTTGCAAAGGAAATAGGAGCTGAAAGATGGAGTGCATCTTTGTGGAATTGCTGAACAAATAGAGGGTTTACAACCACTTAGCTTTTCGTGCTTTCATGTTCACGAAATTAGTAATTAAATCTTTGATATCTAACTGAGCACATATATCATTCTCAATAGCAATCATGGCAAGGCTTACAAGCCTTTCTTGCGAAATACTTGATCGCAAATAATCCTATATAATAATTCTCACCTCCAACAGGATGTGCCTGGGACTGTGCCTCCCTCGGAGGTGGTCTGCTAGGCTGGCACGCACTGACGTCAATGACGTCAGTGACAGCTGATACCAAAGCAAGGGGAGCTCCTCCCCCTGTGTTACAGCCCACTGCACCCCCCTTCCGCGACCCAGTCGACCCCCCCTTCTCGGCAAAAACCATCCCCTGCCACCGTCCAGTACCTGTGCTGACAACCCCGTCAGCCGAAGTCCTGTGCTGGCCTTCGCGCTGTTGCTTCTTCAATGATCTTCAGTTCAAGTTCCTCTGCGTGCGTCTGATGTCAGATGCACGCAGAGCAACTTGGACACAAAATCATTGAAGAAGCAACGCCTTGAAGGCCAGCACAGGACTTCTGCTCATGGGGGTTGGGGTCCCCCGTCAGCATAGGTAGTGGACGGCGGCGGGGGACGGTTTTCGTCGAGAAGGGGGGGGTCGACTGGGTCACGGAAAGGGGGGGGTGAAAACTGAGGGATGGCAGAGTCTGGAACAGCGAGGGAGGGAGGGTGGGGGATAGCCTTGCTAGCGCCCGTTTCCTTCCCTTTTGAAACGGGCATTTTTTACTAGTTTTTTATGATTTTTAACCGTGAAAATGATCGCTCACCACTTGCCACACTGACAGGAATTGTCAGCAATATTCTTAGAAACAAATTGCTATACATTGCAAAATAAGATAGCAGATGTAAATTCTCAAAGTGGACATATTCCAAACACTAAAATGAAAATAAAATGATTTTTCTCTACCTTTGTTGTCTAGTGACTTTCTTTTTCTGATCATTGATAAGTCTCTGACTCTAAAGTTTAGCAATTTCATTAAAGCAAACTATATTTCACATATCACAGACTCTTCCTATCCAAGGAGAATCTTTTATATAAAAACAAACACCAAAAAAAAAACCCAATCAGATTTTCACTTACCAGCTCTTCTACACTACACGTCAGCTAACAGCTTCCTCTGAAACTACTGTTGGAACCATCAGCCAATGAAATGGCTTTTAGCTGTAGCTATCCGGTTACCTATAATTATGCAAACATCATTGCAGTCATGCCCTCCTCTGGTGTAGAAGCTCAGAGAAAAAAAACCCCCAAAACTTTGACCACTTACAGATTTTAACAATTATACTATTTAGTTTTTATTTCTCCCCAGTCTCACTTGCACACCTCCCTCCAAACCTGGCTGTTCTCTTTAATTTGAATGTTGTTCAAGCTCACCCTGACTGAGGAGTTCGTCCCACACCAAAGACATAAATAGCACTGGTTGTATTCTTTCAAACAACTTCAGCAGAGTCTGCCTGCCTCAGTGAGCACTGTGGTTGAAGAGGGGAGGGCAGGGGAGAGAGGAGAATCACAGCTTCAGCTAAAACATTTTACAAGTGAGCTGACCTCAGGAAACTACCCTCCAGAGTGCGTTGTTTACCCTGCTTACTGTGTTGGCACTGCCCTGTATCCAAAAATGCCCCTTGTGCATTTGATTTGCTCAAAGTCACAAGGAGCAGCAGTGGGAATTGAACCCATGTTGCCAGGATCAAAGTCCACTGCACTAACCATTAAGCTACTCCTCCTTTGTTTTGAACAGCTTGCATTTGGATGTCTTTTGTTTGAAAATGGATAAAAAAAGGATGTCCAAATCACAAGACGTCCATAGCATTTTCGAACACAAAAGATAGACGTCTATCTTTTTCGAAAATGACCTTCTTTCTTGTTCAGAATTTGGACGTTTTTGTAAAATGTCCAAATTCTGATTTTGACAGTCTATCAAAAATGCCCCTCTTAATGGCTTTTGTTATTTTAGTTACATTTGTACCTGCACTTTCCCACTCACGGCAGGCTCAATGCAGCCTACATATACAGGTACTTATTTGTATCTGGGACAATGGAGGGTTAAGTGACTTGCTCAGAGTCACAAGGAGCTGTGCCTGAAGTGGGAAGCAAACTCAGTTCCTCAGGACCAGAGTCCACCACCCTAACCACTAGGCCACTCCTCTGGTACTTAAATGAAAATGACATTAGTGTCAGAATAACGATACTGATTAGCTTGTTTTGTCTGTTTTTGCCTACTAATTATAAAAGTTCTATGCATAGCAAATGTTACATTTTGAAGCTATACTAAAATTGTTATCATTAGGAATATACATTTAGTTGTATTAATCAATAGACACCAAAATTTATTAGGCCTGGAAGTTCTCCTTGCCTGCTGTTCACTTCTTACACCCATCTATTTTTTCGAAGCTGAGCTCTTACACTCTGCTCTTATTGCTATTCTCTCTTTTTACATGAGTCCAAGCTGTTCTTTTTTCTCTAACATAATTGCTGGATATAACAGTAGCATTATGATGATGTATATTTGTTATCCCTATCTGGGATATACACACTGTTTGCAATGGAAAATGCTTTATAGAAGGTTCTGCAGCACTTTTCATGTTTTTTTTAGAACATAACGTATTTTTCAATATGGCTCACACTATCAAAAATGATACTAAGTTTATTTCTTGGAATGTGCATGGGTTCCGACACTCAATAAAAAGGAAAATAATATGTTTAGCACTTAAAAAATGAAAGCACAAATAATGTTTTTGCAAGAAACACATCTCCCGGATATGCATCTTTTCATCAAAAATGGTAATTGGTTAGGTGAATTCTATCAGTCTCTATCTAATGGTAAAAAGAAAGGAATTGCTATTATATTTGATAAAAAATTAACAGTTAATCTTCAAAAGGAAATAAAAGATGCAGAAGGACGATGGCTTCTGTTAAATGTAGTTTTAAATGGTTTAGAACTAAATTTGCTTAATATTTATGCCCCAAACAAAGATGAACCTTCTTTTTTCCATACAATAGCTGAAAAACTGGCAGAATACCCTCCAGCTCCCATTATCACAGCCGGTGATTTCAATATGCCTCTAGATACATGGTTAGACAGACAATCCAAAACAATTTACCATACACCTAAAGAACACACTGCCGTACTTTCTATGATAAATACATACCACCTGATTGATCTATGGAGACAATTTCACCCAGATTCTAGAGAATACACTTTTTTGTCTAATCCTCATCACAGTTTTACAAGAATTGACAACTTTTTAATTTCTAATAATTTACTCAAACCAACCATTTCTTCAGATATATCTCCACTTACAATCTCAGATCAATCTGCAATCCCTTTTACTCTTCAACTCAATGCATTTACCTCATTTAAAAAACCCTTATGGAGACTTAACAGTCTATTATTAATGGATGATAATTACAAGAACGGAATTAAAAATGCAGTTGTTGATTTTTTTTGTCCATAATCAAGATCCTAACATAAACCAAATCACAATTTGGGAAGCTTTCAAGGCCACTATAAGAGGAGAGTTCATTGCTATCTCTGCACATCAAAATAAAGAAAGATATAAGCACCTCACAGAATTGGAGAATGAACTAAAATTATTTGGACAGCAATATATTGCATCTCCTAATCCAATCACTCTCAACTCTATTTATCAAACCAAATATGAATAGAATATGGAGTATAAAGGCTAGCCATGAGATCTTTATTCACAATCAGTCCTAATATGCTGAACAGAATAAATGCAGTCATATGCTTGCCAACTATCTGAAAAGGAAAAGAATTAAAACACAGATACCTATAATAAAATAAAAAAATCCAGATATTTCTTATACTAAAACAAACAATATACTTGAAGCTTTCCATAAGTTTTATACAGAACTCTATCAATCAGAAACTTCATATGCCTAATCTCAACTACAAAATTTTCTAAATAATATCTGTTTCCCCTCTTGGTCCACAAAAAGAAAGAGACTCACTTTATTCCCCTATAACGGGCCAAGAAATTTTAATCTCCATTACCCAATTAAAGTCTAGGAAAGCTCCTGGACCAGATAGTCTTCCTAGCGAATTTTATAAATTATTTAGTAAAGAATTGACTCCCAACCTCCTCACTTTATTTGAACAACTGGAAAATGACTCTCCATTAACCCCCCCCAACAGATTTTTCTGAGGCAGTTATCACTATGCTACCAAAACCCAATAAGGATCCCATGCAAGTCTCCAATTATTGGCTAATATCTCTACTCAATGAAGACTATAAAATATTTGCAAAAATTCTATCTAACCATTTACGTTCAATCATTGGTTCTGTTATTCATCCCAATCAAGTTGGGTTTATGCCAGGGAGATTAATCACTGACAATGCCCACTTGTTTGATCAGATTTCCTTGCTTGCTAAATCCCTAGATCAACCCATTATAGCAATGGCTTATCAATGCTGAAAAAGCATTCAATAGAGTAGAATGAAACTTCTTATTCTCTGTCCTCCATAAATTTGGAGCACCTGATTCATTCATTAATAAAATTTAAATACTATATACCAATCCTTCTGCACACATTATTGCAAATAACACGCTATCAAAACAAATAATTTTGAAGAGAGGTACTAGACAAGGCTGTCTGCTGTTGCCCCTTCTATTTAACTTAGCTCTGGAACCCCTACTTATTTCTCTTCGTCATAACTCTGATATTCATGGCATCTCCTTTAAACATGCATAAATCAAAACAGCGGTCTACACAGATGATGTTCTACTATTTTTCACAAACCTATACAATCTATAGAATACTTTTAAAACTGGTAGATATTTACTCTCATTTCTCAGGTTATAAAATTAATAAATAAAAAAACTGATAATACCCCTTAATGTACATGCCACTCCAACTATTAGCTCACATTTTGATTTTGTTTGGTCATCTAGTGGCTTTCGTTATCATGGATTAGATCTCTTACCTGATCTCGAATCTACTATGACATCTAATTCAAAGAAAATTATTTCAATAATCAAATAATTACTTCTTTCATGGAGCCCTTTGCATCTTTCCTGGTGTGGAAGATTGGAGTCTATTAAAATGGTAATAACGCCAAAGATCAACTTTATTTTAAGTATGATCCCAGCTTTCTTTCCCCGCACTGTGTATCAACAAATAGATAAACTTCTATCACAATTTTTGTGGGCTTCCAAAGTCCCAAAAATTGCTTTGAAAACATTAAAGAATCCTAAAGAACTTGCTGGTGTTGCTTTTCCAGATTTCTGGACATATCACAAAGCTTTCATTACTCAACAAGCTTGTTATTGGATTGCTGACATTCCACTTATGAACCATTATGGTTAAAAATTGAAAAAGAATTATGGTCTCAATATTTTACACCCATGACATATTCCTTTCTGTTTACCGAAACACTTACAAGATAATTCTGTTATTGTTTCATCTTATAAATGCCTGATTGAACTAGATAAATATATGGAAATCTCTGGTGAGAACTCATTACATTCCATAATTTGGGGTAGTCCCATTATTAAAATCAATAGTTCACATATATTCTGGTTAACTTGGTATAACAAATGAATATATTATATGGATCAATTATTGACCAATGGAACATTGCATTCCTTTTCTTTATTGTACAATACATATCTATTACCCTCTAACCAGTTTTTTAGATGGTTGCAACTGCAACATTGCCTTACCAGAAATGATAATATTAAGACAATTTCTTCACAACAACCGTCTATAACTTCCTTTGTTGAGAAACTATTTAGTACTGGTCATATGGCCTCCAATATGAAGTGCGGGGTACAAATGTAACAAAAAAAAAATATATATATATAAATTTTTGGTATCAAAAGAATCATCTTCAAAATCTGGCCTTATGCATTCATGGGAATTAGACCTGGAGCATAAACTAACATCAGAACAATGGTAAGATTTCTGGAAATTTCTTGGAAGACCAGTAACCTCAGCTAATATGATCCAGTCTCTTTTTTTTCTGCATCACAAAGCCATTTGGACTCCACAAAAATTAGCAGTTGCAGGTCTACTACCTCAAAATCTCTGTTGGTCATGTAAGACATATCCTGGAACTCTGAAACACCTTCTATTTGAATGTAGTCTCACTCATGCCTTTTGGAACAAGATTTGGAAATATTATTTCCAAACTTTTACATATTCAACAACCGCTCTCATGGAAACTGATTATTTTTGGTTCTCTGGCATTTGACGTCTCTTTAGACAAACATGACTCTAAATTGCTTAATATTTTGTTAGCAGTTGCTGTAAAATCCATACTGTCCAATTAGAAAGACAATTTTCTTTTAAATATTCATTTCTGGTGGCAATCTGTGTTGCAACGTCATCAATTTGAAGTTTCAGTAATAGACAAGAAAAATCTCTCTCCATTGGCACTTAAACTATGGTCTAGTTTGGACTCGTATGTCCACTATTTAAATACGTACCTAACAGTTTTCATACCTGTTTCTGACATTTCCTAGATATAGATATTGTACTTGACAGGTGATGACTTTCATTATTCTCATCTCTAGCAATTTGTCTGACAAATTGTTTTTTTGTACTGCTTGGTCTCATTGAATTCTTTAATATGACTATTCTGTTGTACACATGCTCTTTGTCCTTTTCAAAATTCAATAAAGATACTTGGACATAAACAAGAGTGATTTTATTTGCTGATTGTTTTACTGTAAACTGCTGTGACTAAAGGCCTTTGTAACAGCGGTATATCAAATACTGAATAAACTGTAAACTATAAAAACTATAAAATTATTATTTTTTTTAGGAATATGTATAGTCTTGTTTGTATGATGCCAGATGTTTTCTATTTATATTATGGATGTGACTTGCTGTGAACTGCCTAGAATATAAACTGTGATATAAATAAATAAAATAAAAAAGAATAGTCTTTGGATGTTTCTAGCAGGACCAGCCTAAGGATATCTGATGCCCTGGGCAAACCTTTAGCTGTGTGTTACCCCTCCCCTCACATCCCCATTATTTTTTAAAATTAATATGAATAAAATATTCTGCATTGTTAACAGCAAATCTGTAGAAGTAGGCTATTGATTCTTCCTTCCCACTGATTGCCACTAAGCCTTTCTTTGGAGTCACATTAAAGCTACAAAGCAATTAAGCAGTCCTCAATAATTCATCACATATACCAGTCAGTAGACCCCAATCCACAAACGATTCTTATCTTGAAACCAACAAGTTACAAGCTACAAAGCAATTAAGCAGTCCTCAATAATTCATCACACATACCAGTCAGTAGACCCCAATCCACAAACAATTCTTATCTTGAAACCAACAAGTTACAAATGACTATTTCACCACCAGAATAGTTTGACAGACCACTATATTCACCACTTGAACACAAGTTTTCAAAACACCTCCTAAGAACACTATGCACTCTGCCAAATTTCTTTCTTGTTAAAAAAGGATTTAATTATTATTCTGTTTCTCCTGTTTCCATGATGGTGATATCTTGCAAACAGCAGCCTCCCTTTTGCTATATTATACCCCCTCCCAAATTTGTATGTGCACTGCCACTATTAGCTTGAATTACAGCCTATTTTACTTGGCAGACTGTCAGTTGTGACTAACCCTTATAAAAGGCCTTTTTGGTCAAGATTCAAAATTAAGAAGTAAAAAAGAAAATTTCTCTGGAGTTGGAGGAAGGAGGAACAAAGTACAAGAAATAAATACTTTTGAAGGTACTGACCAGTGACCCATAGCACTCACTGCTTTGCTGCTTCACTGCCCAGCTGCTCCCTGGAGCCAAGCCAAATGCCCACAAATCCAATTATCACCTTCACACTCTGAAAGGAACTAACACCACAGGCAACAACTTGCCAGCCATGTTCCATCTACTGGCATGGTGATTGTGTCTTGTGGGTAACAATGGGTAGCGGGTGGATTAACCTTCCAACACCAGGTGACATTTAAAAAGTCTTTAACGTAGAACCACAAAATACAAGGGCTTGGCTCAAATATACTCAGCATGGTGCCATCTTTCGTCATTTCCGCCTGACTCAGGAGTCTTATGGTTATGAACCGTGAACACTAGTAGAATTGTACAATATCATGAACAATGCTGGTGAAACAACAGTGTGCGGTATACAGCTTAAACAAGAATTACTGTTACACCTTTATGTACTTATACCATTATAGTTGGTAGATCTTCCTTGTACACTTATATTGTAGCACACAGAATTGCACATCTTTATTTTTTTTTATTTTAGTTCTGGTTCATATATAGTCTATATTGTATAAATATATGTATTCTCTGTCATGGATAACTCCTTTTTTCTTGGTCCATTAGTATTCACACAAAACGTTTGAATTTTGAATGTTCATGAATATTAATAAATAACATTGGACCTTTATCTCAACTTTCTGTTTTGTATACCACAGGAACAGCCACTCAACTTATTTTGCTTCTTTTTTAGTAGAGCTAAAGGAACACAGCGCTGTCATTCTGTGTTCTAATAGAGTTTTTAAAAAATAATGCCACAGTTCATTTTATAGATGAGTACACTTTGGATATTTGTAAGGTAACATGATTGCCATTAAACTGTGACATCCTTTGATGTTGCGGGTTCTCTCTATAACTTGAGGGCAAGTATATTTGTATATTTTGTTCTATATGTTTTTTTGATACAGCCATATGAAACTTTGTGACCCGTGTTGGGGCATAATCGAAAGGGACGCCCACGTTTTGCTGAGGACGTCCTCGTAAAACGTCCCGATGGAGGGGCGGGAAAACCCGTATTATTGAAACAAGATGGATGTCCATCTTTCGTTTCGATAATACGGTTGGGGACGCCCAAATCTTGAAATTTAGGTCGTCCCTAGACTTGGTCGTTTCTGATTTTCGGCAATAATGGAAACCAAAGACGTCCATCTCAGAAACGACCAAATGCAAGCCCTTTGGTCATGGGAGGAACCAGCATTAGTAGTGCACTGGTCCCCCTGACATGCCAGGACACCAATCCGGCACCCTAGTGGGCACTGCAGTGGACTTCATAAATTGCTCCCAGGTACATAGCTCCCTTACCTGGTGTTCTAAGCCCCCCAAAACCCACTACCCACAACTGTACACCATTACCATAGCCCTTATGGGTGAAGGGGGGCACCTAGATGTGGGTACAGTGGGTTTGTGTAAAAGGTAGGGGGGGATGGGCCTGGGTCCGCCTGCCTGAAGTGCACTGCACCCACTAAAACTGCTCTAGAGACCTGCATACTGCTGTCATGGACCTGAGTATGACATTTGAGGCTGGCATAGAGGCTGGAAAAATATTTTTAAAGATATTTTTTGAGCGTGGGAGGGGGTTAGTGACCACTGGGGGAGTAAGGGGAGGTCATCCCCGATTCTCTCCGGTGGTCATCTGGTCAGTTCGGGCACCGTTTTGTGCCTTGGTCGTAAGAAAAACAGGACCAGGTAAAGTTGTCCAAGTGCTCGTCAGGGACGCCCTTTTTTTTCATTATGGGTCGAGGACGTCCAAGTGTTAGGCACGCCCAAGTCCCGCCTTCGCTATGCCTCTGACACGCCCCGTGAACTTTGGCCATCCCTGTGATGGAAAGCAGTTGGGCACGTCCAAAATCGGCTTTCGATTATACCGATTTGGACGACCCTACTTGTCTGACTGTACATTTGTCCTTTAGATTGTAAGCTCTTTGAGCAGGGACTGTCCTTCTATGTTAAATTGTACAGCGCTGCGTAACCCTAGTAGCGCTTTAAAAATGTTAAATAGTAGTAGTAGTAGAAGGACGCCCATCTTACGATTTGTGTCGAAAGATGGGCGTCCTTCTCTTTCGAAAATAAGCCTGAGAGTGTCATTAATTTTTATTATAATTGCATCATTTTGCATTTTTATTTTGGTTGTATATGTGGATTTCTTCTCTTAGTTTAGTAACCTATACTATGGCATATTTTTCCTCTCCTGATGTCACGATGATGTTTACTTGAGTTCTATTCCAAGTTCAATATAAAAGTGTTTGACTTTCTTCCACATTCAAAGTATTTTGCTGTTTTGAATTTAATTTTTTTGAGGATCTATTCAATATTTTTTGAAGCCTATTTGGAACAAGGATATGCTGGATTTCTAATTTTTGTAAATATAGTGCCTCCAGACCTGTTTTTTTTTGCAGCAGTGGTTTTCTCCAAATTGTTTTTTGAGTTTTTTTTCACTGCTGTTTTTTCTAAGTTTGGTGGTAATCCTGTGATGTGATGCCTGATGAGGGCATTTGATAATATGTAATCTCACCCTGGGCGATTGAGGCTTGCTTTATTTAAATTTATATTTAATTGAAAGGAACATATCCATGGTCCAATTGACTTGTGGTAAACATTCTTCTTAATTATTTTTAACAGTTATTTTTAATTTCTAGGTGATATATTTGTCTTCAGTTTTGGTCTAAACCTCCTTTTATTTATAAGTACAACAATTATAGGTATGTGCTTTAGTATTTTCTTTCACATATTATGTGTTTTGAGATATCTTACATTACTAAGGGCCCTATTTACTAAGGCACGTTAGCATTTTTAATGTGCCTACATTTAGCACGCGCGCTAACTGTGTAGGTGCCTATAAGGATATTGTAGGCACGTACACTGTTAACGCACATACATGGTTAACATGCGTTAAAAATGCTAACGCGTCTATAACACAGCTTAGTAAACAGGGCCATAATTTAATATACCGCCGTTGTCTTGACTTTCTTTCTTCTCAACCTATTCTTGACCCACTCCAATCTGGTTTCCGCCCTCTTCACTCTACTGAAACTGCACTTACCAAAGTCTCTAATGACCTGCTGCCGGCTAAATCCAGAGGTCTCTATTCTATCCTTATCCTTCTTGACCTATGTGCTGCTTTCGACACTGTAGACCACACCATACTCCTAGATACGCTATCCTCGATTGGATTCCAGGGTCCTGTTCTTTCCTGGTTCTCCTCGAACTCTCACTTCGCACTTTCAGTGTTCACTCTGGCGGTTCCTCTTCAACTTCCATCCCGCTTTCAGTTGGTGTGCCTCAGGGTTCTGTCCTTGGACCCCTCCTCTTCTCCATCTATACCTCTTCCCTTGGTACCCTGATTTCAACCCACGGCTTTCAATACCATCTTTACGCAGACGATTCTCAGATCTACATCTCCACCCCTGAAATCTCAACCTTAATCCAGGACAAAATTTCATCCTGCTTGTCTGACATTGCTGCTTGGATGTCTCTACGCCATCTGAAGCTAAACATGACTAAAACTGAACTTCTCATTTTTCCCCCCTAAACCCACCTCCCCTCTTCCCCCATTCTCTATCTCTGTTAATGGCTCTCACATCATCCCTGTCTCCTTGGCTCGTAATCTTGCTGTTATCTTTGATTCCTCTCTCTCCTTCTCTGCACCAGGGGCGTAGCCAGACCTCGCCGGGAGCGGGGGCCACAGCCCTAGGCGGGGGGGGGGGCACTGTTTAGCCCCTCCTCCCGCCGCCGCCCCCCAGCCGCCGCCACATTGCACCCCCCTCCCGCCGAACCCCTCTCCCGCCACCAACCCTCCCCTGCCGTTGCCGCCCGCCCCGCCACTTCAAGTACCTTGTTGTTTGCTGGCCCAGCCAAAGGTAGTCACGTATGGCGTCAGAAACAGCTGATCACGCCAGGAACTTCATTGAATGAAGGCGCTACTCTGGCGCTGAAGAACTAGATTCTCGGCTGGCGGGGCCAGCAAACAACAAGGTATTTGAAGCGGCGGGGCGGGCGGCGACGGCAGGGGAGGGTAGGTGGTGGGAGGGGGTTCAAGGGGATCGTCGGGAGGGGGCCAGGGCCAAATCTACGGGGGCCCAGGCCCCCTCAGGCCCCACGTAGCTATGCCACTGTCTGCACATATTCAACAGATCGCCAAAACATCTCGTTTCTTTATCTACATTAGCAAAATTCGCCCCTTCCTTTCTGAATACGCTGCCAAAACCCTTATCCACATCCTTGTCACCTCTCGCTTGGATTATTGCAATTTACTTCTCACTGGTCTTCCGCTCAGTCATCTCTCTCCTCTCCAGTCTGTCCAAAATTGTGCAGCATGGCTTATTTTCCGCCAAAATCGTTATACCCACACTAGCCCACTCCTCAAGTCATTTCACTGGCCCTCTGTCCGCTTCCATATACAGTTCAAACTTCTCTTACTGACATTTAAATGCATCCATTCTGCAGCTCCCCATTACCTCTCCACTCTCATCTCTCCCTACATTCCTCTCCGTGACCCCCGCTCACTTGACAAATCTCTCTTGTCATCCCCCCTCTCCTCCACTGCTAACTCCAGGCTTCGTTCCTTTTCTCTCGCGGCACCTTATGCCTGGAATAAACTTCCTGAGGCTGTACATCTAGCTCCATCTCTACCTGTTTTCAAATCTATACTGAAAACCCACCTTTTCACTGCTACATTTGGCTCCTAGCCACTACTCATTTGCCTCCCCACCCTTGTTCCTTCTCACCCAATACTTCCCTCGCCCTTAATTGTCTTGTCTGTCTGTATTATTTTAGATTGTAAGCTCTATTGAGCAGGGACTGTCTCTCTGTGTCAGGTGTTCAGCTCTGCATGCGTCTGGTAGCGCTATACAAATGCTAATAATAATAATAATATACCACACTTCTTTATATAATTCAATTTTTAAGCACCTTCACATATATCACAATTTTATTTATTATATTATTTTATGTACTCTCACTGTTATTATCTGTTCTTATCTGTATTTCATCTTTTTATTTTATGGATGTTATGTTTTATATATTTATATTTAAATACATAAATCTATTTAGATTTTATACTGTATATATGTTCTTGATTGTGTTATATTCATATTTTATATGGACCCCTGACGAAGACTTGCGTGCTGAAACATGGGTCTTACTTCTGTAACTAGACTGAAGTTTTATTGACTATGGATGAATAAGATTGATGGACAGCATCATTACTGGACCATTTCTGCTTATTCAGTCTTAAACATTTGTATTTTGGTGACTTCCACTTTTGTTTTGTTTGTCCTTTGACTTTTTGTCACTTGCCATTGCTCTTTTACCTGCGTAAAGGACAAGAAACTTCCATCAGTCTGATTTAACAGGTGTCCCAGTGTAGAGCAGCCTGCTCCTTCCCAGTTTTTAAATCGTGACCTCCCCATACCCGCCGGGAAGGCTGAATTGCCCACTAGTCTCAAAAAAGGAGACACATTAGGACTGCAAGCTTGATGTTGGCGCCACCACTTCCAAGCTAGTCGCAAAGGTTTAAGAAAACTGAGTTGTCCATTAAACATGGTTCCCAAACCTGGCGGCATAAGAACCAAATTAATAAGCTGATACGGAGAGGCCCAACCATCCCACCATGCCGAAGGGGTAAACCGAGATTGCCCACTGATCCCTTCATACACCAACCTCATCAAAGCAGCCACATTGTACATTCGTATATCAGGTAAATTTAATCCCCCCTGCTCTTTTTGTAAAATGAGCACCTGGTGCCCTATCCTAGACCCTCTATTCCTCCATATAAAGGCCCTGATGACTGACCTAAACACTTGTTCCTCTCTTCGTCTAAGCCAAATGGACATAACCTGCAACTGATATAAAAGTTTAGGGAGCAATATCATTTTAGTCAGTGCCACCCGGCCCAGCAAGGAGAGCGGAAGTTCCATCCGCCTGGCGCACACCTGTTTTATTTTATCGATTTGTGCCAGTATATTTTTCCTTTACACTTCTTCCTCGTTCATGCTTAAATATATACCCAGGTACCTCATATGACTCTGCCCTGGCAGTATAGCTAATCTCCCAAAACCCAATGCAGAAGAATTACCTGACAATGGAAGAAGCTCCGATTTTTCACAATTAACTCTGAGCCCTGATAGTCCCCCAAAAACTCTCACCAAGGACAAGGCCTCCTCCAAATGTTTTGGCACATCTGCTATGTAGAGCAGTATATCATCAGCAAATAAGTTAATGTGCACCTCCCTTCCCCCTATCAGAAGTCCCCGCAGCTCCTTACTCTGCCTGATCTTGAGCGCCAATGGTTCTATAGCCAACACAAATAATAACGGAGACATGGGGCACCCTTGTCGAGTTCCTCTTTGTAATTGGAATCTCTCTATTAACCAATAGACTTGCCTGTGGTCCCTCATATAAAGCTTTGATCCAATCAAGAAACCGTCCCTGAACCCCATACTGTTCCAATACCCAAAAGAGATACTGCCATGAAATACTATCAAACGCCTTCTCCATATCCAAACCCGCTATAGCCGCTGTCGTCCCCTGCCCCCGATATAAATGTATGGCTGCCATTGCTCTAATAATGTTCATAGAGGCATATCGACCTGGGACAAAGCCTACCTGGTCCTCATGAATGACACCCGGCAGATATTTGTTCATCCGCCTAGCCATAATGGCGGCCAAGATCTTAATATCCTGATTTAATAAAGAAATAGGTCTATATGACCCCCACCTGCTCTGGATCTTTTCCCGGTTTGGGCAGTAATACTATTTGAGCAAGGTTCTGATGTAGCCGGCCCCCACCCTCCGCCAGGTCATTATACATATCTGCCATTGGTGTGACCACTTCGTCCATCAGTATTTTATAGTACTCAGGACCATACCCATCGGACCCGGCGCCTTCTTCGTGGGTTATTATCTTACTCATACACTGAGCCTGGTCTACAGTAAACTGTGGCATCTTCAGGTCCTTGAAGAACGCCTCTCTCTTTTCTGGATCCAGTGCCCTCTGCTGATACAGAGAGTGATAGTATTCAACAAATTGGGAATGGATTAGTTTCTCCTCAGTGTACCTCTTCCCCGCCCCATCCTTAATGGTATTAATAACTTGTCTTTTCCTGTATGGGCGCACAAGATTAGCCAGAAGTTTGCCCGCTTTATTCCCCCATTTAAACAGTTTGAATCTCTGATAATATATATCTCTTTCAGCCCTTTTTGTTAACAGCTTATCAAGCCTCTGCCTCAGTGCCATCAGAGCATCCTTAGACAACTTATCTAGCCTGGACATATGCTGCCTACACAAAATTTGATACTCTGAAGAAAGCTGCAACAAATCTGCCTCCAACTTTTTCTTTTTTCCCGAAGTATAAGCCAGTATGTGACCCTGTAGTACAACCTTAGATGCCTCCCAGAAAACTACTGAGCTCACTTCCGGAGTGTCGTTACTTATCTTGTACTCCCCCCATTTCTCCCTCAAAAAGATGCAGAACTCAGGGTCCTGTATAGTGCTGGTGAGAATTTCCACACCTTCTCTTCTTGCTCTGCTGTATAAGTAAGAGCAAATGCCACCGCTGAGTGATCAGATACAGTGTTATCAAGAATCCTCACCTCCCTAGCCTTTGATGTTAATGCTTGTGAAATGAGGAAATAGTCCAATGTAGAATATGCGTTATGGGGGAATGAATAAAATGTAAATTCTACATCATGGGGATGCACCAACCGCCAAATATCCACCACTCCCAGTTGGTTAGCTAGAAAATTGACCCCCCTATTGTCAGCAGCCTTCCCTCTTGGTCTGGCGGGTTTGCAGTCAACAGTCGAATCAGCACATACATTTAAATCCCCCCTGACCACCCATTAGTACTCTGTGTACAAACTCAGTTTGGCTACTATATCAGAGAAAAACTGATGATTGTAAATATTCGGGCCATAAATGTTACACAATCCTAACTTATAGCCCCATATCTCACACAATATAATGACAAATCTTCCATTTTTGTCTTGAATTATTTTATGAATATTAACAGGTAATTGTTTATGGAGGAGAATTGCTACCCCCCTCTGTCTACCATTATACGATGAACTGATCACTACCCCTACCCATCCTCTCTTTAGCGTAGCATGCTCCCCACTGGACAAGTGCATCTCCTGGAGAAAGGCTATGCAGCTTTTTTGGCCCTCAGCCAGGACAGTATTTTAGTACGTTTCACAGGTGAGTGGATCCCATCCACATTCAAAGAAATAAATTTTAAGTTAACCATACTCTCGTGTCATTGCTGCAATACAAAGATCTTGCCTCCTCTCTATCCCGCAGGCCTCCCAGCTCAGCCTGCAGAATCGCAACCTCTTTAATAAAACATCCATCTCCTGTGTCTCATAACTTACAAAAATACCCGGTACTTCCCACCCTCTTCTCCTTTTCTCCCTCCTACCCCCACCCCTTCCAACCCCTTCGCACACACTCACTCCCACACTCATGCACACACTCCCCTGTATACCTCCCCCCTCCCTCCCCCCTCTCATTCTTCCTCCCCCTCCCCTCTCCCCTTTGATAGAGACCTACCATCCTTACCCTAATCCAGTCCACACCCTTCATCCCCCACGTATATCACCCTTCCCCCCAGTCCCTTCCCTCCTCCCAACTCCCCTTATCTTATGTATCTCTCCTTCCCACAACTTCACCCCTCCCACTCCAACTCTTTGACCCCTCCTTCTGTAACTACACAGGTATTACCAGAAAACCTTGTGCCAAGCATACATTTCATCATAAATCGAAAATAGTATAGAACCAAGTAAGAAACTAAACTGAACAGGAACAGACAGCAAGCATAACACCAGGTGCAGCCCCATCCTAGGAGGAGACTGTTCTATCTCGCCTGAAAGCTTCACCCAAATTTCTCAGATGCATCTCTGCTTCTTTGCACTGATTCCTGCTGTAAGTCTCAAACTCCAGTCACCATCACAGGGGTACGCCTCTCTCAAACATCAGGCTCCTCTTCCCGTCTCCAGCCATGCAATATGCACATGGCTGCTAAGTCTCCTTCATCTCACTGCCATGCTCGCTGATCTCCTGCACCCGAAACCTGTTAACACCTGACCATGCTTAATTATCAGTTATAACCAACAACTGTATTTTTGCTTCTGATACTGTCCCTCTGATCTCACACTTGCACCTGGTCCACAAAGGAGCCAAGTTCCTTAGGGCCTGTGAAGAACAGCACCTTGTTATCCTACAAGACCCTCACTTTAGCCGGGAACAGCAGTGCGAATTTTACTCCTTTTTCAAACAGTCTCTTACACTGCTGTCCCATCTTCTGACGCTGTTCTGATACCACCGCAGAGTAGTCCTGGAACAGCAGTAACTTGTTCCCTTCATAGGCTACCATTTTCTGCTTTCGATAAGCTTGCAGTATTTTTTCTTTATCTGTGTAATTGAGGATCTTGACAATTACTGGTCGCGGTCGCTGTTCTCCCTCTCTCAGTGGCCCAATTCTGTGAAATCTCTCGATCTGCAACTTGTGCCCAGAAACTTGCAAACCCAGTTGCTGTGGTAGCCAGCCTTCCACTAGCTTCCATAGATTCGTATCTTTGACAGATTCCGGCACTCCGATGATTCTCAAGTTGTTTCTTCTACTTCTGTTTTCCTGCTCGTCGACTTGTTGCAGCAGCCTCGAACATTTTTGCTCTAGCACTTCAAGTCTGACGTCTGCAGCTTCTGCTCTATCTTCTTGCCGAGAAATCCTTTCTTCAGCTTGCTGCAGCCTGGCGCTCTGCCGCTCCACCGCTTCACTTATCTGTTCTACCGATGCTTGAGATAAGTACATAAGTAGTGCCATACTGGGAAAGACCAAAGGTCCATCTAGCCCAGCATCCTGTCACCGACAGTGGCCAATCCAGGTCAAGGGCACCTGGCACGCTCCCCAAACGTAAAAACATTCCAGACAAGTTATACCTAAAAATGCGGAATTTTTCCAAGTCCATTTAATAGCGGTCTATGGACTTGTCCTTTAGGAATCTATCTAACCCCTTTTTAAACTCCGTCAAGCTAACCGCCCGTACCACGTTCTCCGGCAACGAATTCCAGAGTCTAATTACACGTTGGGTGAAGAAAAATTTTCTCCGATTCGTTTTAAATTTACCACACTGTAGCTTCAACTCATGCCCTCTAGTCCTAGTATTTTTGGATAGCGTGAACAGTCGCTTCACATCCACCCGATCCATTCCACTCATTATTTTATACACTTCTATCATATCTCCCCTCAGCCGTCTCTTCTCCAAGCTAAAAAGCCCTAGCCTTCTCAGCCTCTCTTCATAGGAAAGTCGTCCCATCCCCACTATCATTTTCGTCGCCCTTCGCTGTACCTTTTCCAATTCTACTATATCTTTTTTGAGATACGGAGACCAGTACTGAACACAATACTCCAGGTGCGGTCGCACCATGGAGCGATACAACGGCATTATAACATCCGCACACCTGGACTCCATACCCTTCCTAATAACACCCAACATTCTATTCGCTTTCCTAGCCGCAGCAGCACACTGAGCAGAAGGTTTCAGCGTATCATCGACGACGACACCCAGATCCCTTTCTTGATCCGTAACTCCTAACGCGGAACCTTGCAAGACGTAGCTATAATTCGGGTTCCTCTTACCCACATGCATCACTTTGCACTTGTCAACATTGAACTTCATCTGCCACTTGCACGCCCAATCTCCCAGTCTCGCAAGGTCCTCCTGTAATCGTTCACATTCCTCCTGCGACTTGACGACCCTGAATAATTTTGTGTCATCGGCGAATTTAATTACCTCACTAGTTATTCCCATCTCTAGGTCATTTATAAATACATTAAAAAGCAACGGACCCAGCACAGACCCCTGCGGGACCCCACTAACTACCCTCCTCCACTGAGAATACTGTCCACGCAATCCTACTCTCTGCTTCCTATCTTTCAACCAGTTCTTAATCCATAATAATACCCTACCTCCGATTCCATGACTCTGCAATTTCTTCAGGAGTCTTTCGTGCGGCACTTTGTCAAACGCCTTCTGAAAATCCAGATATACAATATCAACCGGCTCCCCATTGTCCACATGTTTGCTTACCCCCTCAAAAAAATGCATTAGATTGGTGAGGCAAGACTTCCCTTCACTAAATCCGTGCTGACTTTGTCTCATCAGTCCATGTTTTTGTATATGCTCTGCAATTTTATTCTTAATAATAGCCTCCACCATCTTGCCCGGCACCGACGTCAGACTCACCGGTCTATAATTTCCCGGATCTCCTCTGGAACCCTTCTTAAAAATTGGAGTAACATTGGCTACCCTCCAGTCTTCCGGTACTACACTCGATTTTAGGGACAGATTGCATATTTCTAACAGTAGCTCCGCAAGTTCATTTTTTAGTTCTATTAATACTCTGGGATGAATACCATCAGGTCCCGGTGATTTACTACTCTTCAGCTTGCTGAACTGACCATTACATCCTCCAAGGTTACAGAGAATTCGTTTAGTTTCTCCGACTCCCCCGCTTCAAATATTCTTTCCGGCACCGGTGTCCCCCCCAAATCCTCCTCGGTGAAGACCGAAGCAAAGAATTCATTTAATTTCTCCGCTACGGCTTTGTCCTCCCTGATTGCCCCTTTAACACCATTTTCGTCCAGTGGCCCAACCGACTCTTTGGCCGGTTTCCTGCTTTTAATGTATCTAAAAAAATTTTTACTATGTATTTTTGCTTCCAACGCTAATTTCTTCTCAAAGTCCTTTTTTGCCCTCCTTATCTCCGCTTTGCATTTGGCTTGGCATTCCTTATGATCTATCCTGTTACTTTCAGTTGGTTCTCTTCTCCACTTTCTGAAGGATTGTAACCTGGGATATTAGCTTCTGCACCACTGCTGCTGCATGCTGGCTCACCACCCCCGTGGACTCTGGCACCACCGCCATTTTAGGTCTCGCTTCCTGCACGCGGGTCTTCTTGCTGCCTCGACTCTTCGCGGGCATACCAGTTGCACTCTGGTGCGATTACCTTCGTTTTCCCGCTGAGTTGAAGTGTTGCCTTCACTCTCACCTGCTCATTTTTTTGAGAGAATTATGCGGGTTATTTTAACAGTTTAGGGGCGTCAGACTCGGATCCGGGACTTGAGACGTCCGCTCAACAGTGCTGCATCATGTGACCCCCGGGGCTGGTTGTTATGATCCTTTCTGGGACAGGCAGGGGAGTGACTGGGGCTCGCTCCTGATTGGCCATGTCAGGGATTGGGCTGACATCTGAGGCAGCAGATGTCAGGTCTCAGATCCTATTTAAACATACCTCTCCCTGCATAGAATGCTCTAGCGTTATCTCTAGCAGCTGTGAGCTTTCATTTTCCTGCTTAGCCTGTGCACATGGCACAGGGTGTATTCTCTGTAGTTTTTTTTGCCTTTTCCCCTTGTCTGTGTTTGTTCAGTCTGTCGGTAGTAGCCAGCTTCTTCCCTGATTACTTTACTTCTGTGCAGCTGTATCTGCTCTCTTTCTCTGCCTGCCCTGCCTTTTCTCTGCCTTTCCCTGCTGGCTGAGTCCTGGTAAGAATGTTCTTTCTTTGTTTTGTCTTCCCTTTAGTCTGCTTTAACCCTTTGTGTACAGTGTTTGTTATTTGGCTCTTGTGAGCACTTCTTCTTTTCTGACTTGTGTATTTAGAAGCAGCCTTTTCCTTCAGCCTGCTTTAACCCTTTTGAGCTTATTTTCGAAAGAGATTGCTGGCCATCTTCCAACACAAATCTGGAGATGGCCGGTGATCACCTGATCCCGGCCAAATCGGTATAATCGAAAGCCGATTTTGGCCGGCCCCAACTGCTTTTCGTCGTGGAGCCGGCCAAACTTCAAGGGAGGGTACAGAAGGTGGGACGGGGACGGGGGGGGGGGGGGGGGGGGGCATGGGCAGGAGGGGGGCGTGGTTATGAGATAGCTGGCTTCATCCCAAAATGGAAAAAAGATTGCCGGCTCAGACGAGCATTTCGCCGGCTGTACTTGGTCTGTTTATTTTTAGGTCCAAGTCACAAAAAAGTGCCCCATTTGACCAGATGACCACCGGAAGGAATCGGGGATCGCCTCCCCTTACTCCCCTAGTGGTCACCAACCCCCTCCCACCCCCCAAATTTTTTTTAAAAGAGTTTTTTGCCAGCCTGTATGCCAGCCTGAAATGCCATACCCAGCTCCCTGACAGCAGTATGCAGGTCCCTGGAGCAGTATTTAGTAGGTGCAGTGCACTTTAGGCAGGTGGACCCAGGCCCATCCCCCTCTACCTGTTCCACTTGTGGTGGATAATGTTGAGCCCTCCAAACCCCCCCAAAACCCACTGTACCCACATGTAGGTGCCCCCTTCACCCCTTAAGGCTATGGTAATGGTGTAGAGTTGTGGGGAGTGGGGTTTGGCGGGGATTTGGGGGCTCAGTACCCAAGGTAAGGGAGCTATGCACCTGGGAGCTACTTTTATTTATTTTTTTTATTTCTAGAAGTGCCCCCTAGGGTGCCCGGTTGGTGTCCTGGCATGTGAGGGGGACCAGTGCATTACAAACGCTGGCTCCTCCCATGACCAAATGCCTTGCATTTCGCCGGGTTTGAGATGGCTGGCCCCGGTTTCCATTATGGCTGAAAAACGAAGCTGGCCATCTCCTCTACACCTGGCGATCGATTTAGCTGGCCCCAACCGTATTTTGAAAATACGGTTGGCTCCGCTCCCTTGTGGAGCCGACTCCGAAGATGGCCGGCCATCTATTTGGCCTTCGCCATTCGATTACGCCCCTCTTTGTGTGCAGCGTTTGTTATTTGGCTTTTGTGAGCACTGCTTCTTTTCTGACTTGTGTATTTAGAAGCAGTCTTTTCTCTTTTGCCTGCTTCTCCCTTTGTCTGCAGTGTCTGTTATTTGGCTCTGGTGAGCACTGGTCCTTTTCTGCCTTGTGTGTTCAAGCAGTCCCTCTCTTCTGTCTGTCTTATCCTTTCCCGGCAGTATCTGTGGAGCTCTGCTCCTGTTTGTCCTGTGATTCTAGTAATAGTATCACTCCAACTCAGCCTTACCCCTTTACCTACTGTGGGGACTGCCTTCTGCTACCCAGGTTACTGTGTAGCCTTTTGTCTGAGTTCTCTTAGTCAGCACTGATTTCCGTGCCAATTTTTTAGGCGCCATATATAGAATCTTCCCCTATGTGCTAACTGGCAATATTCAGCGGGAAATTGTCAGCTGTCTCCTGCTGAATATTGCCGGATAGCCAGTTAAATGCCATTTTACTAACCAGGAACCATTCCTGGCCAGTTAAATAATTTAAAATCGGGCAGAATGTCTTTATGGGGTCCTTTTACTAAGGTGTGCTGAAAAATGGCCTACGGTAGTGTAGATGCGTGTTTTGGGCACGCGTAGAATTATTTTTCAGTGCACCTACAAAAAATGCCTTTTTAAAAGTTTTGCCGAAAATGTACGTGCGGCAAAATGAAAATTGCTGTGCGTCTATTTTGGGTGTGAGACCTTATTGTAAGCCATTGACCTAGTGGTAAGGTCTCATGCAGTAAACCGGGCGGTAATGTTCTATGCACGTCAAATGCCACATGTTAGAAAATAAAAAGTATTTGCAGACCCGTATAGCGGACACATGCCAAAATTGAAATTACCGCAAGGGCCACATAGTAACCGGGTGGTAACTCCAATTTGTCACACATTGGGTGCATATAGGCACCTACGCAGCTTAGTAAAAGGGCCCCTATCTGCCTTATTTTTTCATGTTTCCATATTTCATACAAATAGAGGCATCAAAAGTTGGATTAGGTACCTTGTTGCTCCAAGAGTATAAACCCATACGATATTCATTAAGGGCCTTTTTTACTGAACCACACTAGAAATTCCTGGCGTGGCAAATGAGAGGAAGCCCATAGGAATTGAATGGGTTTCCTCTCATTTGCTGCACACTTTAGTAAAAGAGGCCCTGATAGCCTTAAAAGTTGTGATGCAAAATTATATGCCAACAGAAAAAGAACTGCTCACTATAATATTCAGCACTCAACCCATGCTGGCTCTATCCCATTAAACCATGTTTGTCTATGTGTTCTATACTTTTATTCTTTATATTGTTTTCCACTATTTTGCTTGGCACCGACGTCAGGCTTACCGGTCTATAATTTCCCAGATCACCCCTAGAACCCTTTTTAAAAATCGGCATCACATTGGCCACCCTCCAATCTTCAGGTACTTCGGACGATTTTAACGACAGATTAAATATTACTAACAGCAGATCAGCAATTTCATGCTTGAGTTCCTTGAGTATCCTTGGATGTATGCCATCCAGTCCAGGTGATTTACAATTTGGCTCAGTACATCTTCCAGGTTCACTGAGATTTCTTTCAATTCGTCCACATCATCACCCTTTAAAACCATTTCTGGTACAGGCAGATCTCTTACATCTTCTTCCGTAAAGACAGAAAGAATTCATTCAGTTTCTCCGCTATGGCCTTATTCCTCATATCTTGTTCAACTGTACATATAATTTGCCTTCAGTTTAGCCACCATTTTTTCCAATGACTTTGCACTACTTATCTTATCTTGTCTGTATATCTCAACTGCGCTTGCCATACCTATTAAGATGTTGATTTTACAAACATCGGTAGTCTCATATTTATGTTATTTGAATGTTGCAAGGTGTGCCTATTAAGGTGTTGCATTTGCATTGTACTGACAGTAAGTTGTATGAATGTTCTTCCATGCTGTCTATTATGATATCCTTTGTATTTTGCTGATATTTATCATATTTCTTTTATATGATCAAAAATGTTTATATTTCTGATACTGTGCCATGTTAGTCCTATTACTAGGATTCAATTTGCCATCCCCAAGTTTACCTCATTGATTTTGTTTATGTTTTGTTATGCTGTTAACAAAATTGTAAGTTTATGTCAAGCTGAACCTGTTGTGCACTGCCTTGGATGAATCTCTTAATAATTACATTTATTTGCACAGGTAATTATAGTTAATTCAGCCCACAAGATGCTAGAAGCAATTTAAACAAACCACTGAACAGAACTCCTGCACTGCAAAATCACAGTGAATGTTGCCTCTGTTGCAGAGGTATGGACTATGGATTGAGAATAAGCCAGTCAAAGCAAGGTTGAGAGGTGATGCCTTCACAAGTGACTGCACATAAAACAACTGACTGCATGGATCATGTCTTGCAAGAGAAGGTAATTTATGCCATGGTATCAGAAATGATAACGAGACCAAGAATGGCCACATGGGTAGACCTAGATTTGAATGTGCTGAATTCCAGCTGGAGCAAAATATCTTCCACAGTGGTTACACTCCTATTGCAGGGCAAACATCTATTGAGGCTTAAAAATGCTATTGTGCAATGTATTGAGAGAGCAGTGGTTTCTAGACAGGTAAAGGAAGAAGTCATGTATGTCACCAGCAGATTGAATTTTTTCTTTGTACAGTTGCTGGGGAAATTGAAATGTTTGCTGTGTCTGTGCGTAAGGATAACCTGTTTATTTCTCTCAATCAAAGGTTTACATTCCTGTTGAGAAAAGCAAGGAAATGTGTGTTTGTTTCCCCTGAAGCAGCCTATGGATGAAATATGGCCATGTCTACTCAATAAACTTTTTATAGACTAACTAGGAAAAAATGCCCGTTTCTGAGCGGAATGAAACGGGCGCTAGCAAGGGGCCCCCTCCCTCCGTCCCTCGAAGCTACTTGCCTTGTTCGCTGTGGGCCGTTTCAGCCCTCGAGTGTCAATAGCTCCGCCCTCGACGTCATGACGTTTTGACGCGTCATGACGTTTTGGCGCGAGGGCGGTGCAGATACTCCAGGGCACACCGGATATCTCGGGCGCCTCAACTTCCGTGGAGGCTTCAGAACGTTGAGGTTGCCTTTTATATATATAGATTGGTACATCTTGCTTTTTCTTTTGGTTTTTGGCTAGCTTGGGAAATCTAGAGAATATCTAATTTATGCATGTGAAACTTGTATCAGACACGAACCAGGCAATTGGGGAGGGGGGTACTCTTCCAAACATGAGGTAACATATCTATAGTGACAGAAGATTGTAGACATTTCTTCATGGAGAGTTCATTGCTTTTTGCTTGTAGATTATTTTTGAAAAGATTCTGAAAATTCATGACATGATCACCCAATGTATGTTTTATTTATTTGGATGTGTTTTCTCTGATATTGAAGCAGTTCTCAGTTAATCTTTAAAAAAGTTAAAATAAATGAAATGAAATTAAAGTGTCATAGGTAAGATTAAGTCATTGTCTGAGATAGTCTTGTCTAATATAATCTAAGTCAGCTTTATATCCCACTCTTTTATTCCCATAAGACCACCCAGAATGGCATACAAGAAATGGAAATACAATTTCATAAATAAAAATTGAAGGGCATTGCACAAAAATCTGATAAGTCATGAAAATCAAATTTTTGACAAAAGCACACAGACACAATTCAATTTTTCAGTGCCTAATATGAGGACTTGACATGTTTGGAACAGTCTCAGAGATGCCTATTATATCTAATTTCTTCTTATGTTTGTTCAGCTTTAGTTTAAAGATCCTAGTCCAATTCTCTACATTATTTAAACAGGTTTGGATCAATGTTAGTAGTGTATCTCACCGACATTTGTGAAAATAATTGATTTTGACAGGTGACACGCCTACTTCCAGGTTCTCAGCCAATCAGAAAAGAGGAAGCACCCAAGCCATGCCCAGGCTCTGCCTGAGCCACCCCCACTACCCACCCATGCCCCATCCCCTTTGATGACATCACTGGATGTGACCAAGCCCTGCCCCTTTTGTATAACCATGCCCCCTTGCCCCACCTTATTTGTATAGCCTCACCTTGAACCCTGCCCTCTTTTTGCATAACCCTTCCCCAAACTCTGCCCCTTTTGGTATGCCATGGGAAATGACATCATAGCCATACCCCTTTTCCAAGATGGTGGCTACTGCTGGACACTTCACATCACTTCTTGTTTCCGCTACTAGTCGTCATCTTGGATGGGGGGGGGGGGGTGTCAAATGATAGCAAATGACATCAAATGTCCCTTGACATTGCCCCCTACAGCCGTGGAGGAATGTGTACAGCTTAACCTTTTTTCTCACAGAAAATAAATATACATTTTTTCTTTTTCTTTCAAAAGGATACCTTGTGCTTATTTTAAGCTGTATTGAGTTAGTCCGTCTGTTTACAACAAAAGGCTCGAGCTCAGATCCTCCTCCTCCTCTTTGCTTTAAAGGGCACATAGACAAAAGAACTAATGTGAACGCAATGCCCCTCCTCTCACAGCCCTCCTGCTTTTTGTGCCTGAATTGCTGTTTGCTTTTAAGACATGTCAAAAAGAAAAAGGCATATTTTAACTGGTGCAGGGAAAAAGCAAAATTACATTTTTTAGGCATTAAAGCATGGCACCTCCTGATTACTGCCAGGTAAACACCAGCACTACAAAAATAAAAATATTTTTGTAGCACCGGAAATGGTGCACTCTGGGAGGTGGTAACTACCACTGGGCTGCTGCGGTAGCCCAGAGGTACTTCCAGTTTAGTAAGCGGTAAGCCCACATTGGGCTTACCACCACTTAGTAAAAGACCCCCCTCTGTTCAGCAAAATATGTGTGGTGCCATGGCTCCAGGGATTCACCCCATTAGGATGCCTGTGGATCAGTTACTGGATTGGGTAGGTATGATCACCTTACACCTATGCTAAAAGAATTCCAGTGGCTTAGCGGATTCAATTTAAGAAGTTAATTTTAAAGCATTTTACAGTGGTCTCCCAAATTATTTAGCGAACCTATTAATTCCATATATACCTCAGAGGACATTATGGTCATTGATACAAAATCAACTAGTATTTCCTTCTTTAAATAGGAAAAGATTAGATGTGACAAGAGACTTAGCTTTTTTCTATCTTGCCCCAGCACTTTGGAATTCATTACCTCAATATCTTAAGAGTTGAATTTCAAAAATGTAAATGGAATGACTATTTTTAAATTTTTTAAATATTATATGAATTGTGTGATGCTTTTATTTTAAAGTGTTTGAAATTAATTGATTGTAATTTGATTGCAATGTCTATATTACATCTGACTAACCTATCTGGGTAACTTAGGACAGATAAGTTATTCACGTAGCAGACCGCCTTATCTGGATATTTTAGTTGTAAACCACTTTGATGTTTTTTGGGGTTTTTTTTGAAAGGCAGTGTAGCAACTATTTTAAAAAATACAAACATACTGAACTGTCCTTTAAATAGGCTTGCCAGACCATATTTGGGAATGGATCGATATTTCTCAATGCTGACATGCCTGGGGAATATGCTGTTGCCTAGGAAACCACTTTTTCTTGCTAGGACTACAGACAGATTCCTGCAATCCTGAGGAATAAGTTTGGATTCTGAATATATTACTGATTTACACTACTCCACCACATATATTCAGAAATGTTTCACAGTTTCACAATATCTGCTTGTTATATTACTATCATATATTCAGAAATGTTTTACAATATCTGCCTGTTATATTCCTATCACTATCATGTTACCAAAAATCCTGCTGTAATACTAATTATCAATTTTCTATATACTTCCATTATTCACGATGTATTGTAAGCCACATTGAGCCTGCCAAGAGGTGGGAAAATGTGGGATACAAATGCAACAAATAAATAAATAAATTTCTGAGATCTACTAATTAAATAGTAGAAGGGAAAACTTATTGTATCAACAGGGCATAAAGGAGACCTTATTTAGGAATATCTTCAAGAAAGTTCCTGATCCTGTGGGTAAGGTAGGAATGTAGGCAAAAAGCCAACAGGGCAACAAAAAATGCAAGGCCTTTTGCTGGAATGAAACAACAGCATGAGCTCTGATACAGCCTGGAAGATACTCAAGGGCGCATGTCTGAACAGGCAGAATCTTCAGCTTGAAAATATTATTATACTTTTCTTTTTTTTTTCTTAAGGACTGCCTATCTTCTCTGGCCATAGCTTTTGGGTGGCCTTCTGATCTTGCTACTGCCATTTTCATGTTGAAAAATATAGGTGGTCAATATTCAACAGCACTTATCTGAATAACAGAACCTGTTATCCAGATATGTGCTGCTGACTGAGATATTCTGAAGCATTATACAGATAGGGCTTCTGAATATCCTTGCAGACCTCCTCTGCAATATGTGGATAGTTCTGAGGCGGAGTCAGGGTGGTCCTAGAATTTATCTAGATAGTGGCAATATTCCATCTGACTAACTTATCTGGGAAACAGGACAGATAGATGACTGTCCTAAGTTATTCATATAGCAGATGCAATACTGCCAATCTCTGCATAAGTACTGGTGCTCACCACCTTATCTGGATATTCAGTGCTAGCCCCTTTTTGGATAATGGTGTTGATTATTCAGATATTTTTTGACAACCACATCCAATATTTAAAATAATATGCTGACTGTCGTGGCTGAAAATTGACCTGCATCTCTTGTGGGTCCAGCATCTCATCCCCTTCTCTTACTCATTCTCTCCCTTCACCTATGGTCCATCATTTCCCCCTCTGATTGGCACTTCCTCCAATGGTCTGCCATCTTCCTCTCCTCTTAGTTCCCTTACTCATAGTCTGGCATCTCTCTTATCCCCTTACCCCTGCAGATCCAGCACCTGTCCCCTTCCCACCCTCATGGGTTCAGCACATCTCCTTTCTCCCCAGAAGTCCAGGACCTCTCCCTCTTCTTTCCAAAGCCCCCCTTGAGTCCAGAACCTCTCAGTATTCCCTCAGCAGCCCCTCTTGGATTCAGCAACTCTTTCTCTTGTTCCCTCAGACCCCCCCAAGAGTCCACCTTGTTTCCTCAGACCACCCAATGAGTCCAACAGCTCTCCCTCTTTATCCCTCAGCTCCCTCCACCCGTGAGTCCAGCACCACTTTCTATTTATCCCTCAGCCGCGTTAGCCGCCTCCTGAATCCAGCTCCACCCCTTCTTTTTCCCTCAGCCCCCCTGTGAATCCAGTACCAATTTCTCTTTTTCCCTCAGCTCCTCCTCTGTGATTCAAACACCACTCCCTCTTTTTTCCAGTCCTCCCTTGAGTCCTGTACTGCTCCCTCTTTTCCCCTCAACTCCCATTGTGAATTCAGCACCTCCTTCTTCCCTCAAACCTCCCCCACCTCCTCAAGTCCAGTACCATTTTCTCTTCTTCCCTCCCCAGGTTTCTTTAGCGGCCCATGCAGCGATAGCAGGCTGCCTAAGCCAGCGCTGCATCCTTCACTCTGCTGCGTCCCACCCTCGTGTACATAGGAAGTTGTGTTAGAGGGTTGGAGCATGGCAGAGGGAAGGATCCAGCACAGACAGCATGTTATCACTGCAGTGTCCGCTAAAGAAAGCAGGTTTGATGGACCGAGGGGAGGGGAGAAGACAAAGTGGTTCTGGACTCGGGAGAGATTTGAGGAAAGAAGAAGGAGCAGTGCTGGTTCCACAGGAAGGAGGGGAGGCACTGGTTCCATGAGGAAGGGAGGGGAGGCACTGGTTCCACAGGGGGCAGGGAGGGGAGAAGACAAAAGGGAGTCAGTCATGTCGCAAAGTTAAAAAAATTCTCTGCTGCTATGTGCCGGCCCTGTGACACACCGGTTAAGAACCACTGGCGTAACTTAAAGGACCAGTGATAACTTTGGTTCAGGTATTTGGCACCCTTTATCACCAGTGCCCTGCCGTCATCTACTATGTTACTATGACTAGAGCCTCGCCTAGTCCATAGATTAAGCTGGCCCTGAGTATTCTATAAAGAAAGTAGCCATCCACTGTCCTTTATAGAATAGGCACACTGTTTTAGAATTACCCCCTATGGGGCAATTGTTTACAAAAGCACTTAAATATAGGTGCCTAGAGTGTGTTTGGTAGGAGCCTATTCAATCAAGGAAGAGCTGATGTAAATTAATTGCACCTAAAAGCAGAAGATACACCTATAACTTATAGTATTCTATAAGTTAGGCGCACAAATAATATGCCCTGACCCAGGGGCGTAGCCAGACTTCCGTGGGATCCAGAGCCCGAGGGGAGGGGGCACATTTTAGCCCCCCCCGGAGCCGCCCCCCCACCGCCACCATTGCCGCCCCCCACATTTTTGTTGACCCCCCTCCTGCCGTGAATCCTCCCCCACCGCCGCCTACCTTCGCTTTTGCTGGCAGGGGACCCCAATCCCCGCCAGCCAACGTCCTCTCCGTCCTGCTGAGAGAAAAAAGTCTTCTTCCGGCTGTTGCATACTGATGTCCTGCACGTTGTACGCGCAGGACGTCAGACTCAGAGAACAGAACGTTCTGTTCTCTGAGTCTGACGTCCTGCACGTACAACGTGCAGGACATCAGCATGCAACAGCCGGAAGAAGACTTTTTTCTCTCAGCAGGATGGAGAGGACGTTGGCTGGCGGGGATTGGGGTCCCCCACCAGCAAAAGCGAAGGTAGGCGGGGGCGGGTTCGCTGGGAGGGGGGTCCAGGCTGGAATCTACAGGGGCACAGGCCCCCTCAGGCCCCACGTAGCTATGCCACTGCCCTGCCTAGACTTCACCCATGTAAATGTCCACCTTCCATTTATGCACTACTAGCCGTTAAGCCCATTAAAATGGGCGAGATTTCCAGCTACCCTCCTCGGCGCTGCTCCCTCCCCCCTCCGTGCCGGGCCCCCTGCACTGACCTGACAGCGCCTCTCACCTCTGTGTGAAAGCGCTGCAGGCAGCAGCAGATCGTTCTGCTGCTGCCTGTAGCGCTTCCACACGCAGGTGAGAGGCGCTGTCAGGTCAGTGCAGGGGGCCTGATGTGGAGGAGGGCGGTAGCGGCGGCGGGGTTGGGGGAGGGTGGAGGTTGGTGTGCACGATGTTCATTTCCAATCTCCAGCGGCAGCGTCTGACTCCGTTTCCCTCTCTGTTCTGCCCTCTGACGTCATCACGTCTTGACGCGAGGGCAGGACAGAGAGGGAAGTCTCTACTGCGCATTTGCAGGTGAGTCGGTCACTTGCCATTTATATGTTTGATAGGGGATACATGCTAGAGTATATGTGAGTATATGGTGCCTAAGTGTAGACACTCTCTTTATAGAATTGCCCCTAATCCCCTAATTCTACAACCTTAGTGCTTAAATGTAAGTGCCATTTGTGGCTAAGATGATAGAGTACTTGTAGCTATGATCTGAATTTAACATTCATCTATGTAAGTACCAGTTGGACGTTAAGTGATACTCTACAAACTTAGCACCCAACCTGCATAACATGCAACTGGAAAGAGGGCATACAAGTTGACAGGGCATGGGAAGACCATGGATAGGTCCCACAATGTCCTGTTTGTCTGTCCTAATTAGATTGTAAGCTCTGTCGAGCAGGGACTGTCTCTTCATGTTCAAGTGTACAGCGCTGCGTATGTCTAGTAACGCTATAGAAATGATAAGTAGTAGTAGTAGTACTTAGGCATGTAACTTATTCCTACATTGGCTCTGAATATTTTGGTCCATTCATTTATCATTAGCCAGTTAGATTACTGTAATTCACTCCACAATGGACTATATTTAAGACAGATTTGGAGGATTCAATTGATCCAGAATACAGCCATCAAATTAATCATAGGTACAAGGAAATATGACCATGTAATGCCATTTTTGAAAGCTGCCAATTGGCTACCCATAACTCATCAGATTATTTATAAGACGCTGCCTTATCTGTTATCTTTCATAGTCCCTTATAGCCCTTCCTATTCTCTCCGCTTATCCCAGTAGAGTTGTCTGCTTGTTCCTTCATTCAGATACACTATCCATAAATGTTCACAATGATCTATGTTCTCTGTCCAAGGCCCGGAGCACTGGAATATGATGCTGCACATCTCAGATCTCAAAATTCCCTACAGCAATTCAAAATAGATCTTAAGACTTTTCTTTTTGCAGATGCATTTCTGTAATTCCATAAATTTTCTTTGGGTTTCCAGTGCGGGCCTGGAAGACATAGTTGATTTCTTCATGTTTTCTCCCCCTCCCCTTGTCCTATTGATATTGTAGTTCTTGTCTTAGTAATAGTAACATAGTAAATGATGACAGATAAAAACCAGAACGGTCCATCCAGCCTGCCCAACAAGATAAACTCATTTATATGGTATGTAAAACTTTATATGTATATCCGAGTTTGATTTGTCCCTGCCTTTCTCAGGGCACAGACCGTAAAAGTCTGCCCAGCACTGTTCCTGTACTAAAAGTTCTGAAGCTAACAGCCCCTCCATATCTATTCAGTCACGATCAGGGCACAGACCGTAGAAGTCTGCCCTGCACCGGTTTTATTCTCCAAATACCGGCGTCGCCACCCAATCTCCACTAAGATTCCATAGATCCATTCCTTCTAAACAGGATTCCTTTGTGTTTATCCCATGCATGTTTGAATTCCATTACCGTTTTCATCTCCACCACCTCCCGCCGGAGGGCATTCAACGTATCTACCACCCTCTCAGTGAAAAAATACTTCCTGACATTACTCCTGAGTCTTCTGTTTCTGTCTTGTTACATATATTTTGTTCTCTCTTTATTGTAGATTTGTAATCTGCCTAGATGCTTATGTTTAATGGGCGGGATAGTAAGCCCTTATTAAACTTGGAAATTTGGAATGCTATAAGTTAGACACTAAAGTGCATAATTTACACACCAACATTTACACCTACTTTTTACATGGCATACATGATGATGCATAAATGCCAATTTATGCTCTATTCTATAATGGAATCCAGGAGCCCAAATGCAGGTGTAGAATTTGTGCTCAGTGCCCTGCATTTTAGTGCTCAAGATTGGGCAACCTTTATAGAATTGCTCTCCTAATGTGTACTTTTACACAGATGTGAAGTTTTGAAATTACCATCTGTCCATGTACTGAGGGGCCAATTCTGTAACTGGGCACCTCCATCTAGGCACTCTGATGTTGCAAGGAAGGAGCCTATTCTATATGAGATCCTAGACACCTAGGGGTCGATATTCAGATCGTGGGAGTTAGCCCATTTCCGGTGACCAGCATTGAATATCCGGTTTATTTTTGTCTAGTTAGAAGATAACCGGCTATGTTGATATTCAGACTTAGCTCGTTATCTTTTTTTTTCGATAAAATTTTTATTGTTCATATAATAACCACAAAACATAACACAAGCAATAATTGAGTGGAGTAATGCACAAACATGTGGTTACAATCAATAATAATAAGACTAAGGAACATTATTAAGTGAACTAGTCATATTTTCCCCCTTCCTCCCTCACTTCCCACCCACCCAGTAGTACTTGTACCAAACAAAGGTGGCATTAACCATTCAGTACTCTGCTATATGCTAGAGGGGTCAGGGTGTCACAGAATGGAGACCAGAGGTGTAGAAATTGGTCCACTTTTGTCGAGTAGTAGCTCAAAATGTTATCCCAATTCTTGAAGGCCATCCCTCACTTGTGCACACCTTCAATAATTGGGATAACATTTTGAGCTATTCAGAGGATTGTTTACACCATCTCCTTCAGGAACCTGCCGTTTTTGAAGATGAGGATGAGGACTCACTTGCTGACCAATGGAATGATTTAATTGATCTGACACAGGACTCTGTCAGATACCAATTACATTACGCCATTCTGATCCAATACTGTAGATGCTATATAGGATGCTATCTGTACAGGGAAGGGGGGAGGGGTTGGGAACAACAGTGGATGGCCATGGGTACGGAAATATTGTTTAAGAAAACTTGCGGGATTTTGAAAGGGTTTTTTTTCTTCAATGCAGACTTCTGGCAGTAATTATATATAACTATAATCTAGGTTATTCTTCTCAATGTGCATTACTTTGCAGCTATCAACATTAAATTTCATCTGCCATTTGGATGCCCAGGTCCTGCAATTTCTTAGTCTCTGTGTTTTAATAACTTTGGTCAGAATGACAAGGCAACTACTGGGATTAGTTATGTCGGTTGACCGTAAATGGAGACAAAAATATTAACTCAATGTGCTAGTTGATGGGCATAGGTAATCCTATTCCTGTGGATTGGTCTGGTAGAACTAAAAGAAATTGAGGTAAAACAATATTTCCTTTGTACCAGCTGTAAGTCTTTGTAAGCCGCACTGAACCTGCCATCGAGTGGGAAACAGTGGGGTATAAATGCAACAAACAAACAAACAAACAAATAAATAAATAAATAAAATCCCCAGGGGGCTGAGAATTCAAAAGGAGTGTCAGTTTTTTAGGAATAATAAAATATTCCTTAATAAATGGTGTTAAATGCTTTTGAATATTGGGAGGAGAGATTCTGTTATAGAATACTAGCATAACCTGCTATTGGTGTGCCCAAAGTTTAGGCACTTGCACTTACACCAGCCATAGACCAGGTTTAAGTGTGGATGCCTTAATGCAGCAGGGGTGCACGTAACTTACAGTATTCTGTGTGCTCCACTTGCTAATACATGTTATGTAAGTTAAGTGGGTAAGCAGGTATGTGTTCACACACAGCAGTAAGTACTAGTACTCTAAACATTTAGAGGCATAATGCACACATACATTTGGACACCTAGATTATAGAATTGCTCTTTAAGTAGTATTAAACATGGCCTGATAAAACAAGTTACCTGATCATTTTAATGGCAGTAGTATATTAGGTTTTAACACTAAGAAGGACATTATAGAAGGCTTGCGTGGTGTCTACTTGGCTAAACATCAGCATTTACATGTACAGATTTCATATATATATAAATGGTGATTTCAGAGTGCCAAGACACACAGATTTAAAGGGGGGCAGTCCAAAAAGTAGTTGAAAACATTTTCCCATCCACTTTTGTACTTCTTCCAACGTGCATGCACGTTTTGACAAAGTGCTTGTTTTGGCAAGTGTTTAAAATAAGTGATTGATTATGCTTAGCACTCTAGTATTTTATTCAGCGTTTAAAAAACTTTTGCTACTTGGGGCTTTGTCCACTAATTGGTAGAGCTTAGATGTAAACTTTTTGAATTATAAGTCTTCTACATATAATCATCTGTGATTACATATATACAGGGGTGTGCTGGTAAATTTTTAACAACAGGCTCTTTCTCCGGACTTAGCCAGCTCTGCAGTTGGAAGGGCCAGGGGTGGCGAGGGGGGGGGGGGGGGGGGGGGAGCAACAACCGTCTCTCTCTCCTCCCTCCCTTCGTGCAGGCATGCTAGGCATACCTTTGCTGGCAGCCAATAAATGGACTGCCACCACTCCCAACGTCTTGCTCTGAGCAGCATGCTGGAACTTCTCTCACATGCTCGAGAAGTCCCAGCCTGCTGCCCAGAGCTGGAAACAAGGAGCGGGGAGCAGCAGTAGTCTATTTACTTGACTGGCAGGGCTCAACATCCCCACCAGCAAAGTAAAAGAGAATTCAGCAGGGGGCCCAAGCCCACATTTTGGGAGCCAGTTGTTAAAGTAGCCATGGAGGGCCCTACTTTAACAACCGGCTCCCAAAATTCTTAAAAACTTAACAACCGGCTCTTGCGAGCCTGTGAGAGCCTGCTCCAGCACACCACTGCATATATAGATGATTTTGCCTTTTCACAGGACATGTAGCTTTCTGGAACTGATGCTCCTGCTGTATATGCCAACAAATACAGTTGTATTTCATCAGCATCTTTATACAGTTATAGAAAAGGCTCCATCTTCAGCAGAGCCTTTTATAAAATATCGGGGGTATTTTTTACATCTTGATTTGATGCCCAAAATCCTACTTCAACAACCTATGCAAATTGGGGCTTCACAAGTGCGAAACTAATGATATGCAAAACAAACGTCACTCTTTCAAAAAGTAAAAAGACCAGGGACACTCAATGAAATTATATGGAAATACTTATAAAACAAATAGGAGTAAATATTTTTTCATTCAAAGAATAGTTATGCTCTGGAACTTGCTGCTGGAGGATGTGGTATGGTAACAGTTGTTAGCGTATCTGGGATTAAAAAGGTTTGGACAAGTTCCTGGAGGGAAAGTCTGTAGTCTGTTATTGAGATAGGTATTGAGGAAGCCACTGCTTGCCCTGAGATTGGTAGCATGGAATCTTGTTACTCTTTGGGATTCTGGAATGTTGCTACTAATTGGGTTTTTGCCAGGTACTTGTGACCTGGATTGACCAGCGTTAGAAGCAGGATACTAGGCTAGATGGACCATTGGTCTAACCCAGTATGGCTATTCTTATGGAGCAGCTGGTGCAGGAGCCAACGAGAGAAGAAAAAATTCTACACTTGGTCCTTAGTGGAGCGTATGATCTGGTGAGGGACGTTATGGTACTTGGGCCGCTTGATAACAGTGATCATAATATGATCAGTTTTGACATCAACCTTGAAGTAACTATATACAGGAAGTCAAATACATTAGTGTTTAACTTTAAAAAAGGAGACTATGATAAATTGAGGAGAACGGTGAAAATAAACTTATGGGGGCAACTGAGAGGGTAAAAACTGTACAACAGGCATGGACGCTGTTCAAAAATATCATCCTGGAGGCCCAGGCCAAACATATTCCACGAGTTAGAAAAGAAAGACGGAAGTCCAAAAGACAGCCGGCGTGGTTGAAAAGTGAGGTGAAGGAAGCTATTAGGGCAAAAAGAAACGCCTTCAGAAAATGGAAGAAGGAACCGTCTGAAAATAACAAGAAGAAGCATAAGGAGTGTCAAAGCAAATGCAAGGCGCAGATAAAGAAGGCCAAGAGGGATTACGAAAAAAAGATAGTATTAAAGGCAAAAAAACATAGTAAAAATGTTTTTCGGTATATTAAAAGCAGGAAGCCGGCAAAAGAATCAGTTGGACTGCTGGATGACTGAGGGGTAAAAGGGGCAATCAAGGAAGACAAAGACGTAGCGGAGAGATTGAATGAATTCTTTGCTTCAGTCTTCACCGAGGAAAATTTGGGTGGGATTACGGTGTCGGAAATGGTATTTCAAGCGGACGAGTCGGAGAAACTTACTGACTTCACGGTAAACCTGGAGGATGTAATGGGGCAGTTCAGCAAACTGAAGAGTAGCAAATCTCCTAGACCGGATGGTATTCATCCTAGAGTACTGATAGAACTAAAAAAATGAACTTGCGGAGCTACTGTTAGTGATATGCAATTTATCCTTAAAATTGAGCATGGTACTGGAAGGTTGGAGGGTGGCCAATGTAACGCCAATTTTCAAAAAAGGTTCCAGGGGAGATCCTGGAAATTATAGACCGGTGAGTCTGACGTTGGTGCCAGGGAAAATGGTAGAGGCTATTATTAAAAACAAAATTACAGAGCACATCCAAGGACATGGATTACTGAGACCAAGCCAGCACGGCTTTTGTGTGGGGAAATCTTGCCCGACCAATTTACTTCAATTCTTTGAAGGAGTAAACAAACATGTGGACAAAGGGGAGCCGGTTGATATTGTGTATCTGGATTTTCAAAGCTGTTTGACAAGGTACTTCCTGAAAGGCTACAGAGGAAATTGGAGGGTCATGGGATAGGAGGAAAGGTCCTATTGTGGATTAAAAACTGGTTGAAGGATAGGAAACAGAGTGGGGTTAAATGGGCAATATTCACAATGGAGAAGGGTAGTTAGTGGGGTTCCTCAGGGGTCTGTGCTAGGACCGCTGCTTTTTAATATATTTATAAATGATTTAGAAATGGGAGTAACTAGCGAGGTAATTAAATTTGCTGATGACACAAAGTTATTCAAAGTCGTTAACTCGCGACAGGATTGTGAAAAATTACAGAAGGACCTTACCAGACTGGGAGACTGGGCGGCTAAATGGCAGATGACGTTTAATGTGAGCAAGTGCAAAGTGATGCATGTGGAAAAAAAGAACCCGAATTATAGCTATGTCATGCAAGGTTCCACTTTAGGAGTTACGGACCAAGAAAGGGATCTGGGTGTTGTCGTTGATAATACACTGAAACCTTCTGCTCAGTGTGCTGCTGCAGCTCGGAAAGCGAATAGAATGTTGGGTATTATTAGGAAAGGTATGGAAAACAGGTGTGAGGATGTTATAATGCCGTTGTATCGCTCCATGGTGCGACCGCACCTTGAGTATTGTGTTCAGTTCTGGTCGCCGCATCTCAAGAAAGATATAGTAGAATTGGAAAAGGTGCAGTGAAGGGCGACTAAAATGATAGCGGGGATGGGATGACTTCCCTATGAAGAAAGACTAAGGAGGCTAGGGCTTTTCAGTTTGGAGAAGAGACGGCTGAGGGGAGACATGACAGAGGTATATAAAATAATGAGTGGAATAGAACAGGTGGATGTGAAGCATCTGTTCATGCTTTCCAAAAATACTAGGACTAGGGGGCATGCTATGAAACTACAGGGTAGTAAATTTAAAACAAATTGCAGAAAATATTTCTTCACCCAACGCATAATTAAACTCTGGAATTCATTGCTGAAGAACGTGGTGAAGGCAGTTAGCTTAGCAGAGTTTAAAAAGGGGTTAGACGGTTTCCTAAAGCACAAGTCCATAAACCACTACTAAATGGACTTGGAAAAAATCCACAATTCCAGGAATAACATGTATAGAATGTTTGTACGTTTGGGAAGCTCGCCAGGCGCCCTTGGCCTGGATTGGCCGCTGTCGTGGACAGGATGCTGGGCTCGATGGACCCTTGGTCTTTTCCCAGTGTGGCATTACTTATATACTTATATGGTATGGGCTTGACCAGTGACATAGCTAGGACTGAATGAGCCCCATTCAGAAAAATTAAGATGGGCCCCTATGACATCATCTCTACCAAGGTAGTGGGAACTGGTCAGAGTGGAGGAGGGTGAAGCAAAAGTATATATGTGAAAATTGAGGGGTTTCTTGGTACATAAGTAATGCCACACTGGGAAAGACCAAGGGTCCATCGAGCCCAGCATCCTGTCCACGACAGCGGCCAATCCAGGCCAAGGGCACCTGGCGAGCTTCCCAAATGTACAAACATTCTATACATGTTATTCCTGGAATTGTGGATTTTTCCCAAGTCCATTTAGTAGTGGTTTATGGACTTGTCCTTTAGGAAACCGTCTAACCCCCATTGTGTATGGAACCGGTGCCTTAGTTTGTTGGGCAGGGGGATACATACAGAGTGTGAAGGGAGGAACATAAGATAGTAGAAGTGTCTGGTGTGTGTCTGTTGTGGTGTGGAAGTAGGGACATGTGTATGTCAGGAGCAGAATGGTGGTGTGATGTGTGGGAGTGTGTGCAGGTAAGACATGTCAATTTGGGTTGGCTGGGGCTGTGATGGTATATGACACAGTGACAGGGTGTTTGTGTATGTGTGGAATAAAACAAGGAAAGGGGTGCTGGTTGCAGTGAGAGTGTGGCTTGGGCCTGGTCTGACAAGGGCTTATGAGGTGGTGGCACAGGAGGCAAGGGAAAGAGGGGAGAGGAGTGTCTCTGAGGGGGCCTGTCAAGGGTGCAGGGGAGAGTAGGTAACTGAGACACACCTGCAGAGAGGGCAGGAGGGTGCAATAAAGAGTTTATAAAACATACTCCTGCCTCTTCCTCTTTCTTTCAGGGACTACAAAATATTTTTATAATGGGAAGAAGTGACTATGGCACACTTTGCACTTTCCTGTAGTAGTACTGCTGCTGTACCACCTTCCAATCCTATCTTCACCCAGATCTTGCTTAAGGGTACTGAATGCCCTGGATGAACCTTCATCCATGCTCCCTACCCTAGAGGTGACTCAAGGCTTTGCCTCCCCACTCCTCTGAAGTTCAGCATCTCCTCTTCCCCTCTCTTCTTCCTCCCTGCCCAGCATCTTCCCTTCCCCTGTCTACTTTCCCCTGTAGTCAGTATCTCTCCTTTTCTTCTCTAAACTAACTTAATCTCTATATTTATTTACTGCTTAATCCCAATAGTGTCCAAAGCAGTTCTCATGTAAGAACAGAGTAGAAATGCATCAATAGTTCAAAGAAAAGAAAATATAAGGTCATTATTATCACTGACAGATACTATTGCATAAATATTTTAATAATGAACAAAGCTAAGAAACTGTTTGCCTGTTTTGCTTACTATGCAAAGTACAACCAGTACCATCTGTAGCAAGGAGGGATGAAGGCAACGGCCTACCACTGGTGGACAATACTCATCACCCTCATAGACATGAAACATAGTTTTAACTGTTTTAGACTGCAGAATTATTGTAGATGTTTGCAAAAATGTTTGTCTTCCAATCCCTCATGTACAGATGGAGGGGAGGAACTGACCTGCAGAATAACATGATCCTGCAACTGTCATGCCAATCCACCCAGAAGCCCATTCTCATGATTACATCATGCAAGGCAGAGTTTGAGATCTGATTAAACTGGTACCTTCAGTGAATAAAGAGGAATGATATGGAAGTCAGTGGCAGAAAGAACAGAACAAATAATACTGGCAAGAAGGAGCTGAAATAATAGAAGAAAAATACCAACCACAAGAAAATGAAAGAAGATGAGGTACAAGGAAAAGTCACCTAGTACACGCCATATTTTTGGAACATTCTTGACTGAGACAAATCCATGACTACACATATTTTTGGGTAGCAATTTGGTCTTTGGAAGTGTTGAAGTAACTATTGAACCAAAAAGTCCATTATGGTGGTCATTTTATTTATTAAAAAAAACTTATATACCACCTATAACTAGTTGGTTTCCATAAAAACATTCATAATCAACCACAAATACAAAAACATTACTCAAAATCAAACAGCAGACTCATGTATAATTACCAAAACGCAGAAAAAACAGTTTTGTTTTCAAAAGTTTTTTAAACTGCTTAAGGTCAGAGCATTGCCAAAGCTGGCCAGATAGTTCATTCCACAAGGAGATTCCAGCTTACAAGTGCTATTCATGCTTTAAACGTCCCAATCCTGGCACTTATATGCTTTTGTAGCCAAATCGTATAAGCTAGTATTTTACAAAAGGGCAGGACAAAACATATAAGCCACTAAACGTCTAGGGCTGGTGGAGATGTGTTGGGGACAGTATGAGAGTGAGTCATGGGTGGTGTGGCGTTTTCTACATTTATTTTATTGCATTTGTATCCCACATTCCCCAACCTATTTGCAGGCTCAATGTGGCTTACATAGATTCCGGATAGCACATTAATGTACAGGCAATGTAAGATCTATGTTGGGACTTAGACTGCCCTTAAATCGCAAATAAGTGTCACCACAGCATGTCCCTGTGACTGTGTTGGTGCTGACTGCAAAAGAAATGAGAGAGAGTCTATGAGTCCTACTGCTGTTTCTGTCCACCCAGTTCTGTCATCTGAAACCCCTCTGTCTCCACACCTGCTACTTACCCCGCCTTCCAATACCATGCCAAATACCTATTGCCTCTCACCTGTCCCCTTCCTCTCCCACTCTCCCTCTTGTGTGCAGTGGGTCCCTTCTGTGATTCTGTCTTGTTCTCAGCATGTTCATCATTCTACCCACAGCCCATAGCCGGCTGCTTATCTGGCTCAGTATCTATCTCCACTGCTGGGGAGTATAACTATTGAAATGTGAGCCAGAGTTGTTTACAGAAGATTTGGGTGGTACAACATTCTTTTTATTTCAATTGCTTTGTGTGATTTGATGCTCTTTATATTCCTCCCCATGATCTCCGCTCACTGGACAAATCTCTCTTGACGTCCCTCTTCTCCTCCACTAACTCGAGGCTTCGTTCCTTTTCCCTCGCGGCTCCTTATGCCTGGAATAAACTTCCTGAGCCTGTACGTCTAGCTCCATTTCTACCTGTTTTCAAATCCATGCTGAAAACCCACCTTTTCACCACTGCTTTTGGCTCCTAGCTACTACTCAATTGCCTCCCCTTGTTCCTTCTCACCCAGTACTCCCTCGCCCTTAATTGTCTTGTCTGTCTGTATTATTTTTAGATTGTAAGCTCTATTGAGCAGGGATTGTCTCTCTATGTCAGGTGTTCAGCGCTGTGTGCGTCTGGTAGCGCTATACAAATGTTAATAATAATAATATATTGTATTTGCTAATGGTGAATGTACCTTGTTCCGTTTCTGTGCAGTGCTCATTAAATAAAGGTGTTAAAAAAAGGTAATTGCTAAATGTTATGCACCCTGTGGTAGTGCGAAATGTTTCCACCTCAGACCAGTGTGAAACATTTTGCATCTCAGGCACAGTGGTTAGAGTACAGGGCTTGACATTCAGATATGCCTGGTTCAGATCCCAGTTCTGCTGTTATCTTGGCCAAGTCACTTAACCTTCCACTGACTCAGGTCCAAATTAAATTGTGAACCTTCTGAGGACAGAGAAATACCTAGTGAAACTCACCTTGAGCTACTAGTGAAAAAGGTGTGATCAAAATCCAAATAAATAAATGTTTTCCTGCCCTGGGCAGTGCTAAATGTTTTGCAAGCACTATCCCCCAAATTCTATATATTGCGCTCAAAATCACACGTGCAAACAATTTGCATGCACAATTTAATTGCGTAATGAGCCAATTAGCACCAATAATTGGTGATAGCAATTATTGGTGCTAATTGGCAACAATTTGGATTTATATATGCATTTTAATAAGCACTGCTCTATAAAAGTACACGTGTAAATTTTTTTAGCATGTAACTGAAAGGGGGCATAGCCATGGGAGGAGCATGGGCAGGTCAGGCACATTCACTAAAGATGTACTCAGTATTATAGAATTTGGGGAATCTATGCTTCATCTATTCATGAGAATTTACACTAGGTTTCAGTTGGTATAAATCCTCTTGCCGGGCACGGATCCTGGTGCTATGCACTACTCTATAAACAGCATCCAACTCAGAGCACCATTTATAGGAATGGCGCTCAACACATATTTTTTTCAGCAACTTAATTTGGGTGCCTTTTACTGAATCTAGTTCTATATGTTTTGTACTGTTGACACAGGTGGCACTAGACATTTTCCCCTGTAGGCACTGAATGGACACCAGAGACACTACATGCTTGCCCTATGGGGGCAGGGCATGATGGTGTGAGCTCTTGTGGGCCATTTTCAGCTACATGGGCACCCTTGGGTACACTTCTGTATTTATATGTTTCACATTGCAACATTTTGAGATATTGCTGTTAATGTGCTACTCTGATGCAGAATGGAACAAGCCTACTCTTGTCAGAGGAAATTGGGCCCACATAGGCCTCTCCCTAGCTTCACATCTGTTTTTCTTATCTGACATGCCCATGCTTACATTGCTTTGTAGGTGAAACTCCATGCCAGAACCAGAGAACTTCAAACCCCCCCCCCCCACCCTAGTAACTGAGGGAGAAACATTCATTTTTCTGTGTACATATTACCCGGGTCTGGTTCATTCACATGCACATGCACATAGTTGATTGGTCCAGACTCCACCCTACTTTGGGCTGGGCAGAGCAAGAATTTAACTGCACTATGCACTGGTATTTTTACTAGGGGAACTTCTTTGGAGCTTTTTTATTTCTTCTTTTTTTCTTTCGATTTTTGCTCTGATTGTCTATCTCTGTGCATAGTCGCAAGTCTCTGAAGTCCAGCCCTTCATGTCCCTTTCCCATGCACATACTGCCATGAATACCATTCATCTTTAACCAGAAGCTGTGTAAGCTGGTTTTTCTGCTGGCATCATATGAAAAGGTATCTATCGTATCCTATTTCTTCTTGTGTGAGTGTGTGATTTTGTAGTCTATGCATATTTTTCATCCGAAAATACAAAAGAACTCACAAGGTACCAACAGGAGTTACTACTGTTCTAGATCACATATATTTTTGATAAGCTTTTCAACGTCTTGGTCTGGGGGTGGACATATGCTAGTTTTACAATACACTTATGCTTTCAAAAGGGGATTGGGATCTGGGCTGGTGAGTCCTCTGCATATCTGAAGCCGTACCCTGGCAGGAAGGCTACATACTCTAATAATGCAATTCTTGTATCTTAATCAGCAGTATGGATGCAGAATGCTGTTCTGATACTTCCTTGTTGATAGTTCAGATGAAACGGTGCCTTTCCTTTTACCTTTGGTGCTTTCTATCTTTTTTTAAAAGTAATTCTGAGGTTAATAAAATAGGTTATCAGAATGAAAGAAGGACTTTGAGTATAATATGAGTCAGCAGATTACAATTAATTATCTGGAATGCTCTCATGTTCAGAAAGTCTCAGGAGACTATCAACATGTCTGCCAACATTTTACTACACTTGGAATTAAGTGCTATTATGCTGTGATCCATAAATGCAATGGATTTTTTTAAAACTAAGTAAAACAAATGCTCAGCAATTGGCCGAGGTGCTACAGACTTATTTCAGTCATTTGCATGCTTCATTTTTGCTAAGTGTGCAAAGTATAGTAGCCTAAGCTAACCTTTGCATCTCTCCCTCCACCCCATCAGACAGTGACAATTTGAAGACAGAGCTCTCATATGCTCCCAGTCCCTGCTGAGTTGCCAGATTTTCTTCTATCCTTAACTGGACAGTCCCAAATTGGAGAACTTCAGGAGGCTGCTTTCTGTTGTTTTCAACTGCTCCCTCCCCTTGACAGTCCTGAAGAACCCTTCTCCCTGACTAACAAGATTTCTTCTTCTATTGGCTTTCTCTGTCTGACAGCCATGATGACCCTCCTCATAACCTGTCTCTACTGATGGACATGGTATTACAGGATCTGTTCTAAATTGGTTTTAGGGAATTTTGGAGCAGCAATCTTATAAGGTTAAAATAGGAAATAGTTTTTCAGAAAAATGGACTAATCCATATGGGGTACCTCAAGGTTCCCCATTATCACCATTACTTTTCAATATTTATCTACATTTGCTTGGCTTTGAATTAGAAAAGAAAGGTTTTTGTACTTATAGCTTTGCAGATGATATAAAGGTTCTAATTCCTATTCATTCAGTTGTATCATCAGTAGAGGAGTGTGGTAGCCGTGTTAGTCCACTCTTAAGGTTATCAATAGAAATCAAACAAAATAAAACATGGAAAAGAAAATAAGATGATACCTTTTTTATTGGACATAACTTAATACATTTCTTGATTAGCTTTCGAAGGTTGCCCTTCTTCGTCAGATCGGAAATAAGCAAATGTGCTAGCTGACAGTGAAAACATTCAAGCATTACTATGACAGTCTGACAGGGTGGGAGGATGGGGGTGGGTAGGAGGTATGCATGGGGACATCAAAGCATATTATTGATATTCTAACAGGATGGGTGTGGATAGGTGAGGGGTGGAGAGAAATACAGCTTTATGGTTTATAATGGGCTAGGAACCCCAGATCCTTGTTAAGTCCTTTCTGTTGGGTGTTAAAATATTCAATCATTCTGACTTCAAAGGTCTTACGTTCTTGTATGGTTTTAAAGTTACCTTTCAGGATTCTCACTGTGAAGTCACTGGTACAGTGTCCTGGTCCTGTAAAATGCTGACCAACAGTTGTATCATCAGAAATTATGGTAATCCAGGAGGTTATTATTTTATTGGAAAATTGAATGACGATTCATTAATTAAAATTGAATACCAATAAAATAAAAGTTTTTACTTATTAACAATGCTTCAAGCAAAGTTGAGACAAGTGTGGTGTTTAAAAACATTGCTTATCAGTTTTCAACGTCTGCTAGAATTTTGGGAGTTTATTTGGATTCCAAATTTACATTACAGACACAGGTCAATATATTACTTCAACAAGCTTTTTTTTTCACCATGCACAAATTTCGTAGAGTACATAAATACTTTGAACAAGATCAATTTTGCTTAATTGTACAACCATTGATACTAAGCTTGTTGGATTACTGTAATGTTATTTATCTTGGCTGTTCCAAGCAGTTGTTAACAAAATCACAGACTATTCACAACACAGCCTTACGATTGTTTTTAAGAAATCCAATAGTATTTCTCCAATATATATGCAGGTTCATTGGCTACCAATATATGCCAGAATCTTATTCAAATTTTTATGTTTGACTTTTAAGGTTGTGTTTGGTCTAGCTCCCTTATATTTTGCTATCTTTTCAACTTCAGTGAGAGACACAAGAGCGTGCAATTTATTTAGTTATCCCTTTTTAAAGGGTAGGAAAAGGCTCAAGTTATCAGAGAATCTTTTAGCTTTCCAAGCAGCAAGACTAGATAAAACTATTTTGAATTTTATGCTTTCTGCTTTAGATTACTGGTATTTTATGCACATGATTAAGATCTACCTGTTTAGGAAATTTGTGTAAATTTTGTAGATTAACGATTATCAGTTGATTATTACTTTGTCATTGATTTTATTGTAAATTTTAAAGGTAATTTTTTTGTCATAATGTAACGTTGTTATTCTCTGGTAATTTCCAGATTTATCTCTTGTAATCTGCATAGAACCGAAAGGTAGAGAGCAGACCATAAAATACTGTGTTGTGTTATGTTATGTTATGATGCTTCCTCCCCAACTTCTTCTCAGACGGCCATGATAAGTCCTTGTTGGTGGAAGGGAAGTGACATTTTAGTTTAATTTATTAATTTTTATTCTGCCTATTTACCCAAGCGAATAAGAAAAGAAAAAATACATACTAGGGCTGCACATTTACCCTCCCTGTTTACTAAGCCGCACTAGTGGCTGCCATGCACTAATGTCGACACAGCTGTTGGCATTGCTGTGCAGCTTAGTAAACAGGGGGATTAATGCATTAATAACACAATTAACGTGTTAAATATTTAACTCACATAAATTTTTTTTGATAATATCTTTTTAAAATCAAAGTAATATTCATAACAAACAAATGTGAGGGAATTATACCCCCTATCACAGCAAAACAATTATCGCAATAAGGGACAATAACCGATCCCTGAGTAACAATATATAAAGCTATGCAATCAAAACAGAGCACAGTTAGCCCACCCCTGACTCAAAATGTTTGATAAAGAATTGAGTTAACACGCAAACATCCAGCATTGCTCTGTCCACATTTCTTCTTACCTCTCTGGTATTCTCCTCTCCTCTGTGGCTCCTTCTCCCTGCTCCTCAAGACCGCTACACTCAAAGCACGCTGCACGTCACCTGAGTCTAAGCTTTTCTTTGAAACAGGATGTTCTGTCGCGAGGTGAAACTTCCTGTTACAGAGAGGCTTTGGCCAGGTGACACAGAGGGGCATAATCGAACGGGGTGCCCAAGTTTTCCTGAGGGCGTCCTCGGGAAGGGGCGGGTAAACCCATATTATCGAAACAAGAAGGGCGTCCATCTTTCATTTCGATAATACGGTCAGGGATGCGCAAATCTTAACATTTAGGTTGACCTTAGAGATGGCCGTTCCCGGTTTTCAGCGATAATGGAAACTGAGGACACCCATCTCAGAAACGACCAAATCAAAGCCATTTGGTTATGGGAGGAGCCAGCATTTGTAGTGCACTGGTCCCCCTGACATGCCAGGACACCAACCGGGCACCCTAGGGGGCACTGCAGTGGACTTCACAAATTGCTCCCAGGTGCATAGCTCCCTTACCTTGGGTGATGAGCCCCCGAACCCCCCCGAAACCCACTCCCCACAACTGTACAACACTACCATAGCCATAAGGGGTGAAGGGGGCACCTACATGTGGGTACAGTGGGTTTGTGGTGGGTTTTGAAGGGCTCACATTTACCACCAGAAGTGTAACAGGTAGGGGGGGGGTGGGCCTGGGTCCGCCTGCCTGAAGTGCACTGCACTCACTAAAACTGCTCCAGGGACCTGCATACTGCTGTCATGGAGCTGGGTATATGAGATTTGAGCCTGGCATAGAGGCTGGCAAAAATATTTTTAAAGTTATTTTTTAGGGTGGGAGGGGGTTAGTGACCACTGGGGGAGTAAGGGGAGGTGATCCCCAATTCCCTCCGGTGGTCATCTGGTCAGTTCAGGCACCTTTTTGAGGCTTGGTCGCAAGAAAAAATGGCCCAGGTATAGTCGGCCAAGTGCTTGACAGGGACACCCTTCTTTTTTCCATTATCAGTTGAGGACGCCCATGTGTTAAGCATGCCCCAGTCCCGCCTTCGCTATGCTTCTGACACACTCCCGGGAACTTTGGTCATCCCTGTGACGGAAAGCAGTTGAGGATGCCCAAAATCGGCTTTCGATTATGCCTATTTGGGTAACCCAGGGAGAAGGACGCCCATCTTGCGATTTGTTTCGAAAGATGGGCACCTTTCTCTTTTGAAAATAAGCCTGACAGTGTGCTTTCACTGCAGTGGCTGTGAGGAGCAGGGAAAAAAAAGCTGCAGTGGAGAGGGGGCTGCCCAAGTGCTAGAGAGGTAAGAACAGGTGCCACTGCCAGCAGAAAAAAAAAGGGGGGGGGGGGTGGAGAGAGAGAGAGAGAGAGAGAGAAAGAGAGAGAGAGAAAGATGTGGACTGTGCAGGTGGGGGCGGCAGCAGGGGGAGAAGAGGCAGAGATGCAGAGGGAGGCGCAGCAGCAGCAGCCATGGTGGGAGAAAGAGGAGAAGAGTGAATGATGTGGGGGAGGAGGGGGTGATGGTGGCAGAAAGAGGAGAAGAGCCATAGATGCGGGGGAGAGGTGGCAGCGGCAGCAGTGGCGATGGGAGAAAGGAAAAGAATGAGAGATGCGGGGGAGGAGGGGGCGACAGCTGGAGAAAGAGGAGCAGGGGGTGGCAGCAGTGACAGCAGGAGAAAGAGAAGAGTGAGAGATGCGGGGAGAAGTGAGGCGATGGTGGGGAAAGAGAAGAGCAAGAGATGCAGGGGCGGCAGCAGCGGTGGAGGGAGAAAGAGAAGAGTGAGAAATATGAGGGAGGTGGGGGGCCATGGCGGGAGAAAGAAGAGAAGAGCGAGCAGGTGAGGGGGTGCTACAGAGAGAGATGCGGTGGTGGTGGGGGGATGCCTGAGTAGTAAGCAAAGGTACCAGGAGATAAAAAGGAAGAGAGAAAGAAAGAAAGATGGGGACCGCGGGGGGGGGGGGGGGGGGGGGACAGATGCTAGAAATATGGGATGGAAGAATCAAAGAAGGGAAATCGTGCCCATAGAACGGAGGGAAGGAAAAAGAGAAGGGAAAAAAACGGTGATCATGGATGGAGGGAAAGGAAATGATGGTGCCAGGGGAGGGAAGGGAAGGGTGTAGAGGGAGATAGGAGGAGAAGGAATCAAAGTTACTGGTTGAATGGGTAAGATTGATACGCTGTTTCTTTTATTGCTTTTTATGACTTCCTTAGTAAGGTGTTTGAAGCCAGTAACTAAAATGTTATTTTAAATAAGCATGCATTTTATTTTTTTACACATTTTTTATGGGAGTGCTACTCCTACAAGTTATTATTAATATGTATTCTGGTTATCATTATTACATTCTGTATTGTCTGTATGTGTCTTTTTGTAGTTTTAGATATTTTATGATTATTATTAGTTTTATTAATAATTTTGATATTTGATTTTTTTATATTGTTTGTATATGTTTTGTTGATAGACCCCTGAGGCAGGCTTTTTTATGCCGAAACACAGCCTGTGTCGGGTCTTTTTCAGAATTATTTATCTCAGTCCTGTTTATCTCAGTTTATCTCAGTCCTGAAGGCCCAGCTGTGCTTTTTTCTTCTACCCCTTTTGCTGTGGAAATAACCTGAATGTCTCATTGCTCTAGGGTGCTCAGTGTGATCTTCAATGAATGCTATTATGTCACCTTCTTGTCCATCAACGATGCTCAATCTAAGAATGCTTTCATGCCCACAGGAGCAGTACCCCTCAAACTAAAAACATCAAATAATAAGGCAAGAGTGGGTTTCCAATCAGTGTGCCAAAATTGAGAAACATGGCCACAAAGCTGGGTCCAAAAATGAGTCATTGGCGGGCAAACCCAAAACATATGGCCCAACAAGTTAGCACCAGTGAGGGAACACTTGGGATAATTGTACGCAGGAAGGAAGGTAGCTTGGAAGGCTATATGTGGGGATAAATAGAGGCATATAAGAAACTTAAATTGGAGTTCCTAATGTGTGGCACACAACGTATAAGTGTTAGCATTGAGCACTCTAGCTTTCACCTGAGCGCACTGAACCGAAAATGACAGTTCCGTGGACCACTTCTGAGCCAAGGAATCATAATTCATATAGCCATTTTAAATCGGAAGAAAAAAACTCTATTTATAAGGGAACACTCCGTCGTTGATACAACCAACATTAGGGAGGTCCCTTAAATCATCATGGGTAAAAATCCTCCTTCTATTATTTCAAAAGTATGGCTCCTGCTCTAATACTTTAACGGACTAGAACCGTCTATGTTTATAAAACGGATCAAATGCACTTATCTTTTCACTCTACAGTCATTTAGACACCCTCCTTGGCCCTGACTTTGGCCCAAGTTTCGAATCCTTCCTCAGGGTCCATGGTGTCTGACTCATAAGATATGTAGAAAAAGCGCAAAACAACACATCAGCTTAATTTCTCAAAAACATGGCTTCAAAAATTATTACTTCACTTCGTGATCCTTACAAAGTGCTCCGTTATCTGTTCGCTTCCACTTCAAACTGCTCAAAAAATGGCCACGATTTATCTATGTCGACGCCAGATGCCTACATTACAAAACCCTCCCTCTGAGATGTCAATCAAAACGATGTCACACTGCGTTCTACAATATCGTGCCAAATTTAAAAGAATTTATTCCATTCTATCTTAGTATTCATACCAAATGGATATAGTGTATGTAGCCGAAAAATCCAGCACTGTTCTTGTCTTAATAAAAGGAGTTTTTTTATCACCTCCTCCTATATGCCATTTAAGTTGTACACAAAACATCTTAGGCTCTCAAAAGAGTGTCCTTCTTTATTACAATGAGCTGCCAAAGGTGCTGTGGTTTTCTTGATGTTGATATTACTTTTATGCTCAACCAACCTGGTGGACAATCTTCGAGACGTCTGACCTATGTACAGTTTATTGCAACCACAGATGATGCAATAAACCACCCAATCTGATGAACACGAAGTGCTTTGTTGCAAAGTATATTTTTTCTTCGATTGGGGGTCTATAAATTCGTTGATATTTAACATAATATTACACATACTGCATTCTCCACATCTTCTGTGTCCTGTTTCGCCTTGCCGTTGTATACATGGCGGTTGTTTTAGAGCTGAGGGAGCAAGAATCTCTTTTAAGTTTCGACCTCTGCTATATGCTAGTAAAACCTGATAATACTTTTTTGGGATTGATAATTGGGTGTCTAAACCCAAAAGGTCAACCGAGGTTTCCCTCACTTCTGAGGTTAGAAAGGATCTTGAAAGAGTCACATGAAAAAGATTTATAATGCCCTCTCGTTTCCAACGAAGAAAAGAGGGTGAGGAGCTCCCCACAGGGAATGCCGATAAGGGCAGTAAAGGGGATACAACAAGGTTCAAGTGATAAAATTTACAGAGCCAACGCCAGACTCTCCACAGTGGCATGAAAAAAAAATGCAAAATGTGGTGAGGTATGCGGAACTAGTGAAGGTGCTTGAAGCCAGTAACTAAAATGGGTAGGCAAGAGCAAACTACGGTCTGTGGAAGTGCAAGTGAAAACATGAATGCCTTGAAACCAATCTGTCAAATGATGCATGCAGCTAGCTACGGAGAACAATTTAACAATCAATACTCCAATGCTTCCCTGTGTATACGGTAGATACGTCTAGGCAATGGAGTTAGCTGATCATCTTTAAACAGGCCAAAGATATCCCATGCTTTCACGGAGCCAAATATAGTCTCATTTTGTCATAGTCACCCTTTCAAAAACTGAATGCTGCTACAGTAGATTTCTTTAGTGACTTCACTCCAGATATCAGCTCAAATTTCATCATGTTATGATCACTGTTTCCCAGCTGATCCAACACTATTACCTCTCGTACCATACCCTGTATTCCACTAAGGACTATATCTAAAATAGCTCCCCTTTTGTCGGTTCTCTTGGACCAGTTGTTCCAAGAAGCAGTCATTTATTACATCTAAGAATTTTACCTCCCTAGCACCCCCTGCCTGCTTCCCGCCACTGTGTCCCTCCCTCCAAGCAGTACAGGGGTGCACTGAGCAGTCGTGCAGCTTTCGGCTGTGCCGGTCCCCTGCCCCAGTAGAGAAAGTTGACCTCCGAGAGGGCAGGGGACCAGCAGAGTCGACAGCCACGTGACTGCTCAGTGCACCCCCTTCTTACCTGCACCCGCCCCACTCTTGTTTGTCACTGCAAGGCCCTTTGACTTGAACAGGCAATAATGCAGTTTGTCCTCTGAGCTGGGTGAAAACCAGTCTGTGCATCATCCAACACACCAAACCCACTGAACTCTATAAAAACAGTTCATTCTATCACGTTACCTAGAAATTGAACATTAGAAATGGGTCTATAATTAGTATAGGCAAGTGGGTCCAAGCCCTTCCCTTTTAATAACAAATCAACCTCAGTACAAAACCTACTAGATCAGTTTGAATGTAATAGCAGAAAATGCATTAATGCACCTAGAGGGCATTGATTCAGCTCACAAAAAGCAGGATTAATCCTATTAACAACTTTCAACACTTTCAAGCTCTCTCGCCTATTCTTCACCCTGCCATTTCACCAACCCCTTCTCAATTCTCTCATTTTGGACCTACTTTAAATATCTATTGCTCTCTTTTGAAAAAAAAAACAAATTTTCACAATTCCTGAAGTATTTTATCACTCACCTTTCCTTTCCTCAATGATTGATTAAAAGTGCTAAATAATTCCTTAGAAGAGTTTGAAGCTACAGATATTGAACTGTGCTTAAAGTTAGGTGCTGTTTATACAATAGTGCTTACACCTGGGAATCACGGCTAACTTTAGGCATGGCCATTTACACCAACTGAAATGTGATGCAAATCTACACACCTAAATTAAGTGCATATCCCCTCATTCTATAACAACATGCATAAATGTTCGGAACACCCCTTTTCTGCTTATGACCCTTCCATTTTCATGCCCCCTTTTTGAACTCGTGCCTAACGTTTAGGCGCGGATCCTGAGCTTAAATTTATGCATGTATATTTCAATTAAATCTAATTAGTGCCAATAATTGGTTGTTAACAAGCCAATTATTGGTGATAATTAGATTAGTATTCAGTTAAACTGAATTGGGCAGTATCATTTGTGCCAACATGGATGAGCAGCATTGGATAATAGTCATTAGGCTTGAGGAGTCTTGACAAACTCTCTGTAACATCTTGGCAGCCAGCACACCTCCTGGGACATAATCTTTTGTTTGCAAATGGATGCCTCTTTACCCCTCAGAAGTGAATTGCCAACTATCACTACCTTTCGCCTCTTAGTGGTCACTGATCCAGTAACTTTGGAAATATCAAGCACCAATGCCTTCTCTCTCTGGAATGCTCTCACCTCCTCCACTTCCAGGACTGCAAAAGCTGAAGCAGGATTTGAACCTTGGTTTCTTGGCTCTGACTCCACTACACTACCCATTAGGCTACTCATCAGACCCTCTATGAAATCATAGAACACAGTAGGGAATGACTCAGTTTGCTATGGTGATTATGCATAAAGAGAAATTGCTTGCTATGAAATCTCCCATAAATTAATAAAATGGCTGTATTTAGAAACTAGATACTGTATATCATGGGGCATGGATATTACAGCTGTAAAATCTTATAGTTCAGTGATTATAATTATGTTTTTGAGCCCATGAGAAATGTAAAGTACTGCACTTCTACCACCAATGTGTTAAAGTTCTGAGAAGCTGTCTCTAGCAGCAGGTGACTCACTACATCCAGCTGACATTTCCTGTTTGAAACACTAGCAGAATGCAGGAGCTCAGGTATCCTGAAAACCTGACCTGTTTACAATATTCAAGGCCTGAATTCTTTCATCCCTTTGTCAAACCCCTCTTTCTCTATAGACTTTTTGATTTTATTTTGAGAAGTACCGTGCCTTCTTTATGGTGCGTGGTCATCTGATATGGCAGTGATGGTGAACCTTTCAGAGACCGAGTGCCCAAACAGCAACCCAAAATCTAATTATTTATCGCAAAGTGCCAACAGGGCAATTTAACCTCCCTCCCAGTTCCAGGGTCCCCCCCTCCCTCCCTCCCAGTTCCAGGGTCCCCCTCCCTCCGAGTTCCAGGCCCCCTCCCTCCAAATTTTAAAAGTCATCTATCTTACCTCGTCAGGGTTAGGGCGGCAGCAGCGGTAAAAAGCTTTCAGGCTCGGCTCGGTGCTTAGTTCAGTTTTCCCTTCTCTCTCAGCTCTGGTCCCATCCTCATTTCCTGTTTCTGCAAGGGCGGGACCAGAGCTGAGAGAGAGAGAGAAGGGAAAACTGAACTAAGCACCGAGCTGAGCCTGCATGCTGCCGCTCTAACCCCAACAAGGTAAAATAGATGACTTTTAAAATTCGGAGGGAGGGGGCCTGGAACTCAAAGGGAGGAGGGAACGAACTTCCGGTGGGTGAACGAATTTCCAGTGGGTCTCTCCTCCGCTCCGACACAACTTTGAACTGCTAGCGCGATCGCACCAGCAGTTCATAGCAGCAGTACGACTCTGGCTGAGGCGACGGCGTGTGTGCCAACAGAGAAGGGTCTGCGTGCCCTCTCTGGCACACGTGCCATAGGTTTGCCATCACTGTGATATGGTATTCTGTGCAGCCTCCTCAGCTTTATGGAACATTTTCAACAATTCTGTTTTCTGCTCATTTTATGTAAGCAGTACACTGTTCTTACACTATAAATAACTTGCTGTAGATTGGCATGCATAGCCCCATCACATAAAAATGTGTTAGGAACACAAAGTTATAGAATTTAAATGATATTCACTTGTTAGTTTCCTTCATTAGATTGAAAAGGGGAAAACTGTAACCTTGCTCCTTCTAACATGGCTACATAATTTGTTTCTTACTCTATTTATTTTTCAATGTTTAATATACAAATATCACCAAAATGTTCAAAGTGTATTACAATAAAGAAAAACAGATAGAAAATATATAAAAATATCTAATCTCATTCTAAGAATCCGTGACCCTTCTACTAAAGTGCGGTCAGCAGTTACCATGTGAATTAGTGTGTGCTGTTTAGTTTTTGTTTGGAGCTTTTTCTATAAAGAAAAGTAGGCACCTTCATAGACTACTAGCATAACAACATACACCATATAGCTGGTGTAAATGCTTGCACCTAGACCTTGAAAGTATGTGCATAGATTATACTATTCTGCAATCTATAGAGGCAATTCTATTACACAGCATCTCCATTTAGGCAGCCCAATGCAGTGTGGGGAGCATTTGTTCTGTAGTGGCATCTGCGCACCTGATTTCATTATTTCATTATTTGTTACATTTGTACCCCACATTTTCCCACCCACTTGCAGGCCCAATGTGGCCCACACAGTACCGTCAAGTCAATCGCCAGGTCGGTTGATAACAAATGCATAGGTGTATAGTGCTTGAATGAGGTAGTTATAGAGGGTCAAAGGTAATGAAGATTGTATATTGTCCGGTACGATCATTGGTCATACTGTGTTGCTGGGTGAAGGGTTTACGTTGGATCATTGGGGTAGGTCTTTTTGAAGAGGGTGGTTTTTAGTGATTTCCTGAAGTTTAGGTGGTCATGGATTGTTTTTACAGCTTTAGGGAGCCCGTTCCATAGTTGTGTGCTTATGTAGGAGAAGCCAGATGTGTAAGTTGTTGTGTATTTAAGTCCTTTGCAGTTTGGGTATAGAATATTATAGAATATTAGTCTAAACCTGCATTGGTGTGGGCATGACTATTTATGCCAGGTCTATGGCGTAAATGGGAAAGGGAAAGGGGATGGGATTTGATATACCACCTTTCTGTGGTTACAATCACAGCGGTTTGCATATTATATACAGGTACTTATTTTCTGCTTGAGGCAATGGAGGGTTAAATGACTTGCCCAGAGTCACAAGGAGCTGCAGTGGAAATCAAACCCAGTTCCTCTGGTTCTCAGGCCACTGTACCAACCATTAGGCTACTCCTCCACTGCAAATGGGCACGCTTAAGAATGCATTGCAATGCTAGTAACTTGTAATAGTCTATAAGTTGCATATGTTATTTGGAGTCATGCCCATGTCCCTCCTATGCTTCACCCTCATATATGCCCCTTGCAGTTATGTGCTGTAGCATTTATGCACTATCTTATAGTACAGCACATAGTGCGGTTAGACATGCAAGACATGCATAACAACATGCACCCAATTATAGAATTGCATTTCACATGTGTAAATGGGTACTCCACCCATGCTCCACTCAACTCTGACTATGTGAATGCCCACCTGCAAAGTACACGCCACTGAATATTGCCATGTACTTACAGAATGTCACATAACCCGAAATTGCTCATTTGCATTCAGATGTGTTCACATACATGCATAAATGACTAGAATTCCAGTATTTATGTGTGTACTTGCCACCTAAATCTAGTTGGCTTCTTATAGGATTAACCCCTTAGTACAATACTTGGAGGGGCATAATCGAACGTCACCGGCAAAATAGTTTGCCGGCGATCTATTTTGGCTTGCGCAAAACAGCTGGCCGGAACCGTATTATCAAAAAAGATGGCCGGCCATCTTTTTTCCCGATAATACGGTTTAGCCCGGCGAAATGCCAGAGTTCGCCGGGTTTCAGATCGCCGGTTTTGTTTTTCAGCGATAATGGAAAAAAATGCCGGCCATCTCAAACCCGGCGAAATCCAAGGCATTTGGTCATGGGAGGAGCCAGCATTTGTAGTGCAGTGGTCCCCCTGACATGCCAGGACACCAACCGGGCACCCTAGGGGGCACTTCTAAAAACATTTACAAAATACAAAAAAAGCTCCCAGGTGCATAGCTCCCTTACTTTGTGTGCTGAGCCCCCCAAATCCCCCCCAAACCCACTCCCCACAACTCTACACCATTACCATAGCCCTTATGGGTGAAGGGGGGCACCTACATGTGGGTACAGTGGGTTTTAGGGGGGGGGTTTGGAGGGCTCAACACTTAGCACCACAAGTGTAACAGGTAGGGGGTGGATGGACGTGGGTCTGCCTGCCTGAAGTGCACTGCACCCATTAAAAACTGCTCCAGGGACTTGCATACTGCTGTCAGGGAACTGGGTATGACATTTGAGGCTGGCATACAGGCTGGTAAAAAAAGGTTTTGATTTGTATTTTTTTTATTTTGGAAGGGGGTTGGTGACCACTGGGGGAGTAAGGGGAGGTCATCCCCATTCCCTCTGGTGGTCATCTGGTCAGTTGGGGCACCTTTTTGAGGCTTGGTCATGAAAATAAAAGGACTAAGTAAACCCGGCGAAATACTGCTTAATTCTGCTTTTTTTCCCATTATCCGAGAAAGCCGGCCATCTGGTAGCCACGCCCATGCCTGCCCATGTCCCGCCTTCGCTATGCCGCCGACATGCCCCCTTGAACTTTCGCCGGCTTGGCGACGGGAAAGCGGCGATGCTGTAAAAATGCCGCTTTCGATTATACTGATTTTGCCGCTTTTGAGAGATCGCCGGCCATCTCCCGATTTATGTTGGGAAATGGCCGGCGATCACTTTCAAAAATAAGCCTGATAGGCATTTACTTTTCTTTAAAGAATACTAGCCTTGGGTATATGTGCACCTAGAAATTAGGGACTGAATTCTGTAAATGGCACCTAAAACAATTGGTGCTGAAAAAAATAGTGCTAAGCACTATTCTATAAATGGCACTTAAAGTCGGGAACTGCGACTATATTTAGGCGTGACCATTTACACCAGTGAAATCTTAATGTAAATCCCCATGCCTAAATAAGGTGTGGATTAGAGAATGACACGGGGACAAAGTTTGTCCCCGTCCCTGCGGGTTCTGTCTCTGTCCCCACCCCATCTCCACAGGTTTATTCATTTATTTATTTATTGCATTTGTATCCCACATTCCCCCACCTATTTGCAGGCTCAATGTGGCTTACATAGATTTGATAACATTTTCATGTCAGGATATCAGATACAATTAGTAATGTGTAGCTATTGTGGAAGGGAAGAAAGAAGAGGAAGAGAGTGATTAGGGTAGATATAGAAGGTGGGCGCTCTTAATTGAGTGGGTTGGTGAGTTGCCTTAGTGAGGTTATAGGTTCTCATTATAGGCCTTACCGTACTGAGGCTATAGGTTCTCATTGTAGGCCTTGTTGAAGAAGAATGTCTTCAGAGATCTTCGAAAGATAGTTGTTTCCTTGATTGCTTTCAAGTCTGTAGGTAACGCATTCCATAACTTCGTGCTCATGTATGAGAAGGTAGTGGCATGCATTAGTTTGTATTTGAGTCCTTTGCAGCTGGGATAGTGCAGGTTGAGGAATTTGCAGGATGATATTGTGGCGTTTCTGGGAGGGAGGTCCATGAAGTTTAGCATGTAGATTGGGGAATCTGCGTGGATGATTTTGTGTACAATCGTGCAGATCTTGAATGCAATGCGTTCCTTAAGTGGGAGCCAGTGAAGTTTCTCTTTTAGGGGTTTTGCACTTTCGTATTTAGTTTTTTCAAATATGAGTCTGGCGGCTGTATTCTGGGCAGTTTGGAGTTTTTTGATTGTCTGTTCTTTGCACCCCAGCGTACAGTGCATTGCAGTAATTCAGGTGACTTATTACCATTGATTGTACCAGGGTACGGAAGATGTGTCTTGGGAAGAAAGGTTTTACTCTTTTGAGTTTCCACATGGTGTAGAACATCTTTTTCGTCGTGTTTTTCACGTGGGTGTCAAGAGTGAGGTTTTGGTCAATGGTGACTCCAAGAATGTTCAAGTTTTGTGAGACAGGAAGAGAACAGTATGGTGTGCTTATGGTGGAGAAGTTTTTTGTGTTATGTTGTGAGGTGAGTACAAGACATTGTGTTTTTTCAGCATTAAGTTTTAGTTGAAATGCATCTGCCCAAGTGTGCATTATTTGGAGGCTTTGGTTGATCTCGTTGGTGATTTCAATTAGATCATGTTTGAATGGGATGTAAATTGTGACGTCATCTGCATAAATGTAGGGGTTGAGGTTTGATTGGCTAGTAGTTTGGCTAGAGGTATCATCATTAGGTTGAATAATGTTGGTGATAGAGGGGATCCCTGGGGGACTCCACACTCAGGTATCCATGGGGGTGATCTGTCCGCGTTCGTTGTTACTTGGTATGATCTTGTGGTCAGGAACCCTTTGAACCACTTGTGCCTCCTACTCCGAAGTATTCTAGTATATGTATTAGTATATCATGATTAACCATGTCAAAGGCGCTGGACATGTCGAATTGCAGGAGGAGGATGTTGTTGCCGGTTGCAATTGCTTGTTTGAATGAGTACATTGCGGACACTAGTACAGTCTCAGTGCTGTGATTCAACCGAAATCCTGATTGAGACTCGTGTAGAATTGAGTGTTTATTTAGGTATTCAGTAAGTTTCGTCATGAGTGGAATAGATGCTACTGGTTGGTAGTTGGTTAGGTCCATTGTGCTTTTTTTAGCATCTTTCGGTAGTGTAGAGAGTAGGATGTTTCCTTTATTTGTGGGAAAGAGTCCATTTTGAAGCCTGTAATTTATGTGGTTCGTGAGGTCTGTTTTGAATTGTTTGGGTGCAGATCTTATTAGACTGTTAGGGCAGGTTCTGCCTCCATCCCTGCCTTGTCCCCACAGGCCCTGTCTCCGTCCCTGCCCTGTCCCCGCAGGTTCTGTCCCCATTCTCACTCCATCCCAGTGGACACTGTCCTCAACTGCAGAAGCATCAAACACATGATTTTATATTTAAAGTTTTTATTAAAGAATAAAAAGGAACACTATGCTGTGCAACTGTTGTGTATACATTGCAAATAGAAAACAATAATAAAAACGTCCTTCCAACCACCGTCTACCCTTCCAACCCCAACAATAGCTGATTTCTACTACACCAAGGAATCCTAATTTATACTGTTAAAATGTCCAGGAATATAAAATACAACCTGTTGTGTATGCCCTAGAGGGGAAAATATGCCCTTTGAAGCATTGTCATGGTTTTTTAATCTATGGTTGAATAAGAAGTCATCAACAATCTCTGGATTCATTCTAGCTCTCCTGTCTTCCACAGTCCTTCCTGCAATAGAAGATGTCTTCTTAGAAGATGTGCTGGTAGGAGGATGTACAGGATCCCTCGTGCAAATTTTGCTAGTTGTGGCCAGCATGTTTGCTTGTTTTTCCAAAAAATCAGAATATTGTTGTAGGCATCACTCAAGCATAAATAACAGTCCAGTTCATTAACAGGTTTCAAAGCAGAAAATGACACGGGGAAAAAGTTTGTCCCTGTCCCCGTGGGCTCTGAACCTGTCCGCATCCCCGTGGTTACTGTGGCTCCCCGTCCCCATGTCATTCTCTAGTGTGGATCCCCTTTATTCTATAACAGTGCACCTAAATTAAAGGAATGGCCCTGATCCGCCCATGGCCGCACCCCTGTTTTGGACCCGAGCATAAAATTCCATGCCTAAATTTATGTGCACCAATAATTGCTTGTTAAGATCTCAATTTTCAGAGCTAATTCGCTCATTATCTAATTAAATTGCACCGCGCAAATTGGGTGGATGCCCAAATTTATACGTGTAACTTTTAGTGCTTTAAATAGAATTTGGGTGTAGGTGCAAGCAGTTACACCAGCAACAGAGGGATGCCTGAGTCTAAATGCTAGAGATACACATGTAACATACAGTGTTCTATAAGGTATGCCTGTGAGCCTAGTTCATGCTCTGCCTAGACTTTGCCTCTGCATACACCCACCGTGCAAATACATACCAAGCAAAATATGTGCATATTTACAGAATAGCACTAAAGTGGAATATTGACATGTACACATGTATATGCTAATATTCTAAACATTTACACACATAACACACGTGCAAATGCTTATGACTATGTTATAGAATAGCCTCCTATGTACATAAGTACATAAGTATTGCCATACTGGGACAGACTGAAGGTCCATCAATCCCAGCATCCTGTCAGTGGCCAATCCAGGTTACAAGTACTTGGTGAGATCCTAAAACAGTACAATACATTTTATGCTGCTTATCCTAGAAATAAGCAGTTGATTTTCCCCAAGTCCATTTTCTTTTAGGAAGCTATCCAAACCTTTTATAAATCCCAATAAGCTAATTGCTTTTACTACATTGTCTGACAAGGAATTCCAGTGAATTACATGTTGAGTGAAGAAATATTCTCTCTGATTCGTTTTAAATTTACTACTTTGTAGCTTCATTGTGTGCCCCCTAATCCTAATATTTTTGGAAAGAGTAAACAAGCAATTCACGTCTACCCGTTTCAATCCATTCATTATTTTATAGACCTCTATCATATCTCCCCTCAGCCGCCTTTTCTCCAAGCTGAAGAGCCCTAGCCGCATTAGCCTTTCCTCATAGGGAAGTTGTCCCATCCCCTTTATCATTTTTGTCACCCTTCTATGTAACTTTTCTAATTCCACTATATCTTTTTTGAGATGCGGTGACCAGAATTACACACAATATTTGAGGTGCGGTCGCACCATGTAGCGATACAAAGGCATTATAACAGCCTCATTTTTGTTTTCCATTCTTTTCCTAATAATACCTGACATTCTATTTGCTTTCTTAGCTGCCACTGCACACTAAGCAGAAGATTTCAATGTATCATCAATGACGATGACTAGATCCCTTTCCATACTGTGGACTAGGGCAGGAAATGGGTATGGACTGCACCTTCCAGTTAGTGCATAGTACTTTACTATGCACTGTCACCTCTGTGCAATAGAAGGCAACAAATGCATCTGCACTTACCAAGATGAAGGGTTTTCCTTGAAAGTAACTATGTGGGTGGTACTTCCATGAGCTGCGACGAGAGGTCGTGGCAGCCATTTTGGATCAGGGGCAGGAGTGAAGGGGCAGGGATATAGGTATGCACAGGGGGAGGCCTACCTGGAAGGTTGGGGGGTTTCCTGGGGGCTTCTTATCTGTGCATTTGGGGAGGGGGAGGGGCGGGGGAGAGAAGGAGGGAGCATTGTCAGGGGAGTGAGAGGGGGCTTTGGGGAACCTTTAAGAAAAGTCATATGGGTGCCAACCTTATATTCAGTGCTGGCAACTTCATAATCCCAGGCTTCTCACCAGTGCAACCTCCAACACCACCCTTGTCCTGCCCACTTTTTAGTTGAGAAATCTGAGGGGATATTCAGCTGCACTCTCCGGTTAAGTGCTGCTGAATATCCTCACTTGTGTGGCAGAAAGTGATTTAAGTAGGCAGGAGAGGCTCCTGCCTGCTTAAACCCACTTAAATCGCTTTCTAATATTAGCCCATTTGTTCCTGCACATAGGCTAATGGCCTGTAGGAGCTATAAGACCTTCACAGACCTCTAACCTAAACCAGATATGTCATAAACATGTGAGACAAAACCTCACAACTTACAATTGTATTAAATGTCTGAAAAACATTCATGTGAGAAGCCATAATGGCATCAGTCATAGGGCCTGTTTATAATCTGCCAGAAAACATTTGGTGTATATGCCTCAAAGAATACTTTTTGATAATGTACAAGCAGTTGTAAGCAATCAGGTTATAAATCTTGACTGAATTTTCCTCAGCTACTATTTTTTAAATTTACATTCCTACTGTGGAATGTGTGACTTCATGTATGTAATGTCTAGGAAGCCAATGTATTAATCTGAGAGATTCCCATGGGTTAGTGACCTGTTTGTAGTGAAAGTTTGCTAGGTATGTAGCAAATTTTGCCAGCATTTATTTAAGGGGCCTGGTCAAAAATGATAACTTTACAAATTTGGCTTGTGATGCCAATTTGATACATTAGTTTTATTTTCATAACTTTCAAATATTTCCAGTATTTACTCATCTGAATAGTAGAAATTGTCGGGTTGACCTGACATTTTCTATTATTCAGATGAGTATATACCGGAAATACTTTAAGGATATTACCTAAATACTTAAAAACTTTAAATATTTGAAAGTTATTGTGAGTAAATTTATGAAAATAGAACTTTTGGATCTTTTGGTCAGTGACAAGTGATATGCTGTAAGTGTTTTGGAATGAGTGGAGGAGTGGCCTAGTGGTTAGGGTGGTGGACTTTGGTCTTGGGGAATTGAGGAAGTGAGTTTGATTCCCGGCACAGGCAGCGCCTTGTGACTCTGGGCAAGTAACTTAACCCTCCATTGCCACATGGAGCCTGCCATGAGTGGGAAAGTATGGGGTACAAATGTAACAAAATACTGAAGGCTGCACTACTGAGACCATCTTGATCTAAGATGATTTTATGCTGATGAACACCAGTTTTTCATGATATTTTATAAAGGCAACATATGCCTATCTTAAATTGCTTCCTTGAAAACTCCTGTACAAAGTTACACCTGTTTGGAGGCAGGTTTAATCGTGTGCATGTATGTACAAGTAAGAATAGGTTCATATGAGCTGTTTTATAAAGTACATGTATAAGTACCAAATCCTTTCATCCCTCTGCTTATACTCTACCCCTGGAATGCATATGTGCATTTTATGTAAAAGTAACACTGTGGAGGCAATTCTATAACCGAGCGCCACCATTTAGGTACCCTAATATTTCGGGTAGTGAGCTTAAATGTAGGTGTGCACATTTATACCAGGTCTATGGCTGGGGTATATGAGGATGCCTTAATGCCGCATTTACGTGTGTATCTTACAGTATTCTGTAAGTAGCCAATGTAAATGTCAGCCATGCTTATGACATGCCCATACTTCTCCCCTTTGAATGTCTCCTTGCATTTACCTGCTATGCCATTTTAGCTTGTAATAACAGAATAATGGTTAGTTGTGCTACTGCCATTTATGTAAGTGTACACTTACCTGCGTGAATGGCAGTATTCTATCAAATTTAAGCACACAAAAGTCACTTAAATTTAGAGAGTATGTTGCCGTGTGCCTACTTTTTATACTTGTATACTCCTGGCAGTTTTATAAATGCCTACTTGAGCAGGCACATCGCTCTTCTACACACTCATGTCCCTTATAAAATTGCCTCCATTATAAATACTACTAAAGTTAACTACAACATGAGATGAAAGCCTACTGGTTACAGCTATAAATAATCCTATTACAGGCACTGCCTTGTGATGCATAACATGAGTTCTCAATTTGATAAATTAAAAAAAAAAATGCTGCAAATGAACACTGGCACTTACTTAAGGACTATCTGAGTGCCAATTTCCTTCTCTTTGATATTTAAGTAACTCACTGAATAGCGTTAAAAAAACAAGTAAATTAAAAATCGGATTGTTACCTAGCATTATAAAAGGAATTCCCAGGAAGGTGGAGTTGTATTTTCCGCCAGTCAAATTGACAATCCCAGCCGCTGTCAGCGTGGCCAAGCTCACTGTCACCAATCCAAGGATGCCAAGCCAAGGTTTGCTTCGGACACAATCCTGCATGGAACAGCAGAGTACGGCCAGCGTAACCACGAGGATGAGACTCGTGATCAGATATTGTTCAGACACTCTGCTGGTCTTCTGAAAATCCTCCCCTAATGAAGAAGAGGTAAAGGAATACATTTTGACTTCCCTGTTCAATCTCTGGAAATGTTCCACTGTCTCACAGAAGATGGACTCCCATTTCTCTGCTATCAAATCATTCAGAGGGTTGATGGCCTGAAGGTAGTAGGTGATTTGAATGGCTTCTGCAGATTTGACCCGGTCTTTGCTGTGAACAGTGACACCACCAAGTTGGTGACCATTGTATACTTCCCTGCCATCCTTTAATTGTGTAATGGGATATGTGATTATAAAATTGGTTTGATTTAAGGAGCGTGCAGTCTTTAATTCCTCCAGAATGTGAACTACATCATCCACTACACAAGTCTTATCGTTATTCAAAATGCAGATATGGGCAAAAGTGTAATTGAAACCAGGCCTTTGTACTTGGATCCTGGTCACAGCAGAGTGTAACTACAAGGGAAAAAGAAAAAACAAAAACAAATCACAGACATACATGAGACATTTCCTGACTCCTCAATGACACTAGACAAGTCAAAGACACTAGACAAGTCAGTAACATTTCTGTTATCATGGATGACATCACAAACACAGAGCAGCAATGTTAACCCAGTATTTGTTTATTTAAAATGCTTTAATTAATCAAAGACAACCTTAAAAAAAGTGTAGATATTGAGTCCATAACACTTTTCATTATAGTCGATCAGCCCAACATGTTTCGGCTTTTCACCCTTGTTTTGAGTTTTATATTAGGGTTTGTTGGTCCCTACAAGCACAACCATATAAGTGCTGTAGGGAACCGCCTAGGTGTATTGTCTGGTCAATATACACTTTAAAATTTTGCCCCTGAAGCTGGCATTAAGGGACATAATCGAAGAGGACACCCAAGTTTTGCTGAGGACGACCTCGCAAAACGCCCGGTGGAGGGGCGGGGAAACCCATATTACTGAAACAAGATGGATGTCCATCTTTCATTTCGATAATACAGTCAGAGATGCCCAAACCCTGACATTTAGGTCGTCCTTAGAGATAGTTGTCCCTAGACTTGGCCATTTCTGATTTTCGGCGATAATGGAAACTAAGGACGCCCATCTCAGAAACGACCAAATGCAAGCCATTTGGTCGTGGGAGGAGCCAGCATTCATAGTGCACTGGTCCCCCTCACATGCAAGGACACCAACCGGGCACCCTAGGGGGCACTGCAGTGGACTTCACAAATTGGTCCCAGAAACATAGCTCCCTTACCTTGTGTGCTGAGCCCCCCAAAACCCACTACCCACCACTGCACACCACTACCATAGCCCTTATGGGTGTAGGGGGGCACCCAGATGTGGGTACAGTGGGTTTCTGGTGGGTTTTGGAGGGCTCACATTTACTACCACAAGTGTAACAGGTAGGGGGATGGGCTGGGTCCACCTGCCTGAAGTGCACTGCACCTACTAAAACTGCTCCAGGGACCTGCATACTGCTGTGATGGACCTGAGTATGACATTTAAGGCTGGCAATCAATATTTTGAAAGATATTTTTGAGGGTGGGAGGGGGTTAGTGACCACTGGGGGAGTAAGGGAAGGTCATCCCCAATTCTCTCTGGTGGTCATCTGGTCAGTTTGGGCACCTTTTTGTGGCTTGGTCGTAAGAAAAACAGGACCAGGTAAAGTCATCCAAATGCTCGTCAGGGACTCCCTTTTTTTCCATTATGGGTCGAGGGCGCCCATGTGTTAGGCATGCCGAAGTCCCATCTTCACTGTGCCTCCGACACGCACCCATGAACTTTGGTCATCCCCGCGACGGAAAGCAGTTGGGGACGCCCAAAATCGGCTTTCGATTATGCCGATTTGGGCGACCCTGTGAGAAGGACGCCCATATTCTGATTTGTGTCGAAAGATGGGCGTCCTTCTCATTCAAAAATAAGCCTGATTGTGTGCCAAAACATGTTGGGCTGATGGACTATTATGAAAAATGTTCTGAACTCAATATCTCCACTTTTTATAAGGTTTTTTTTAATTAACTATAGGATTTTAAATAAACAGCAACTGGCTTAACAGTGCTGGTCTGTGTTTGTGATACCATTGGACTCCAGCAGTTGGACCTCTTATTTATTTGTGCTTTGCATCAAGGAAGACATGACAAAATCATCATCTCCATCTAACCAAGTTTGATCGGTCTGCCATCTGTATGCTACAGCAAAAGGGAGAGTGAGTGGAAGGCTATTGTTTTTAAAGACAGCATGAAATGGCAAATCATAGATTAACATAAGTCAAATGTTCTTAATATTATTAACGTCTCAGCAGTTTTTCATGCATGCATCTAACAATATGCATTTTAATATGTACTCACTGAGACGCTAACAAAATGTTTGTAAGTGAACTATGATGTCTTCTGCTCAAGAGCTTCGCACATAAATTACAGACAGCAAGAAAGAACGACCAACAAAGTATCACCGTAATGATGCGATGTAAAACCCAAGATGTTACCTTCTATGGAAAGACATGTTATCAGTTATGGTGCATCTATGATATGCAAAATGTTTCTTTCTCCGTAGATAAGCATGGCAAATGAAGATACACTTTATGGTTTCATCCGCCGACGTTGCCAGGTGTCGGGAGCCCTCCTCCAGCTGATAAGTGTCTCTCTTTTTTTTTTTTAACTAGTGTGACTGCTCAGGGATTCTCGCCTCAGGGGAGACTGCCTATCAGCGCTCAGTATACTTTTTCTGCTGAAACAGTTTGCAGCCCTCTTCTCTCCCTTTTCTTCAGTCAACTGCACAGCATTTTCATCATGGACCATTATGCCTTTTTCTTTCACTTTTGTTTTACTCACAGTTCTTCATGCTACAGTTGCAAAACAAAAGACAAGTTCTTCAGTGTCAACCCTTTTGGGCCCATCTATGGCTCTCCATGGGGCAGCATAAACCTCCTTACTGCCTGCTGAGTCCTCAGGAGCAGAGTCTATCTTGGGACAAGCACTGCAGGACACAGCTCAGTTCCCTTCTTAATGGGACCGTGGCTCAACTCTGCCTCCACCCATTCTGGCAGCGAGTCAAAAACAGCTTCCGCTACCCCACATGAAGAAAAAAGAGAAGCACATACACACTTCTCACAGAGACTTGGCTTCCTCAACCATTTCTCAACAAAAATCTGAGACCAACAATAACATGATAAGCAAAAGGCTCCTTCTTTGTCTCCTCAGATAGAGGTAAGAAAGCATGCCAGTGCTCCTACTTCTTCATCTCACTCAAGCATATCTCCACAATGTGCAGAACTGGAAGAGACTCAATCAGGTCTGCCTCTGGTTTCTCCTCATCCTACTTCCCAGGAGGCAGGACCCCAGCCATACCAGTCAACATGGTTCATGCTCCTCTCTCATTTTGTGGAAGACACAGCAGCCCTACTTCAAGAGCAAGAAATTTTATCCACAGTTCCTATCTCCTTACTCATTTAGGATTGCTACCAGACTACCTCAGCTGTCCCTCTCCCAGAATCATGTAGGGGCACCTGTTCATCCCATTTCTCTCCATCCACTTTTGAGCAACCTATTTCTCCCTTGAACCCACCATGCTTGATGTTTGGGATCCAGTCCCTTTGGCAGCTTCATCTATCTCCTCTCCATCTCCTCAACCACAGAAAACGTCCATGGTCCTGCTAGATCAATTTGGTGAATACTCTTATCCCAAATTTATACTGAAGCTTTCAAAAGCTTTACAGCTTTCTTCCTCTCACGTTCCAAGTAATAAAAATGACTTTCAGTCCATTCTCCAATCTTGTGGTGCTCCCAAGGTAGTAATTTCTTTACCAGTTCATCAAGTCTTTCAAGATCTTGAATTGTCAGTTTGGGAAACACCATACTTTGGTCACTCAGTCTCCATGCATTTAGCTCTTAAGTATAAAGTTCTCTACGCACCTGGACATAATAATATTCAGCTTCCTCACCATTCAATGGTCTCTGAGTCAGACTTCAAGAAAGCAAAGTCTTTGAGAATTAAATCTCAGGCTCCTCCAGGAAAGACCAGAGGTTTCTAGATGCCATTTGAAAATGAGTATTCCAAAGCTCCATGTTGGCACTGAGAATGACTTCACATCAGTTTCAAATTTTGCATTACCAGCACTTTATGCTTCAATAACTCATGGCCAATCCTCTTTTCCAGTCTCTCCCTCAGGATGATCAGTTATATCTAGATCTCCAGGAATCAACTTATCATCTCATCAAACCTACTTTTGATTTTTATGATACTGTTTGCAGAGTAGCAGTAGCCCCCATTGCAATCCACAACTTCTTGGCTGAAATATTCAGACCTTAGGGATGATCTACATGACCATCTTGCAGATATCCCTTGCCTGGGTGACAACTTATTTGGGGATAACATCCAAGACACAATTTCTCAATTAAAAGACTGTAGTTTGACAATAAAAGAACTTGGCAACCCCACAGAGTCTCAATCTCAACACCGTCAGAGTCAGCATTCTTCCTACAGAAGGCCATATCACTATCAACATTTTCAATAATTTTATCCAAGGAGGAGATACCAGTCTTACCAGTGTCTTTCTCCACCAAGACAAGTATCAAACCTTATGTTCAATATCAGCGACCATGAGAATGTAAACAGCAGATGACCTTGAGGCATATTTTCAAAGCACTTTGGGAGGCTAAGTTCCATAGGTTTCTATGGAACTTTGGGAGGCTAAGTGCTTTGAAAATGAGCCTGCTTGCCTCCTGCTCTTCACAATTTGAGGCCTTATTTTTGACTATCTTCTGGTGAATGGCATACATTAGTTCTTTTTCAGACATTGGTAAGGTATAACAACAGATCAGTAGGTTCTCAGCATAGTAAACTGGGATATATACTAAATTTTGTGAAAAGTCCTTCCTCCCTGGGACCAAAACCCATAAAGATTCTTCCTCAACATTGCATTATCCTTCAAACATAAATGTTTAACCTTCTTCAAAATTATGCAGTCGAAAAATTTCCCATTCATCTCCATGGTCAGGGTTTCTACTCAGATTTCTTTCTCATTCCCAAAAAATCAAGATGTCTCAGACCCATTCTAGATCTTCGATATCTCAATCTCTTCATAAAGAAAGTAAAGTTCAAAATGATATCTCTGCCAAGCATTCTACCCTTCCTGGAAAGAATGACTAGCTGGCATCTCTAGACCTGACAGAAGTATACTTCCATATTCCAATCCATCCTGGAAGTATCTACGTTTCACTTTCCTAAACAAACATTATCAATACAGAATCCTTCTGTTTGATCCTTCTGCAGCTCCCAGAGCTTTCACAAAGTGCCTATAGTAGTAGCAGTGCAGTTGCACAAACAAGGTCACTATGTTTTTCCCTACGTGTATTTCTGCTCCCTCACCTCTCCAAGCACACATTACTCTTCAACACACCATTGCATTACTCTAACGATTAGGCTTCCTCATCAATGAATGGAAATCTATTTTGGTCCCAATCCAATCTCTTCCCTTCATTGGTGTACTCCTAGATTTGTAGAAGCCAAAGCTTTTCTCCCCCAAAAAAGAGCTTTAATGATCATACATCTATCTCAACAACTGAGCAGAGTGCCATTTACTTTGGCTCGCAGGGTCCTCAGGCTCCTAGGCCATATGGCAGCCACAGTCTGTATTTTACCTTTGGCCAGGCTTCACATAAGACCTCTGCAATGACATCTCAGGAACCACTGGGATCAGCATCGCCAATCACTTCATATGGAAATACCTATCTCCCCAAACATTCAGTCTGCAATTCAGTATGGTGGAAGTCTCTAGCAAATCTAATGATGGGAGCCCCTGTTCTAACCACTTTATCCCACTATTGTCCTAACAACAGATGCTTCAAACCTAGTATGGGTGCTCATCTCCTGTCTTTCACCACACAAGGCCTATGGACCCATCAAGAATGCACCAAACACATCAATCTGTTGGAATTAAGAGCAGTTTTCAATGCCCTGCAGGCTTTCAAACAATGGCTCACCCATCACACAATTCTAGTGAGAACCAACAATCAAATAGCCATGTTCTATCTGAACAAACAAGGGGGAACAATGTCAGCAATGCTCCTTTGAGAGGCAGAAAGCATCCGGTTTCTTGTATCCCAACTGTCCACCTCCATACAAGCAGTCTATCTGCCAGGTCCAAAATAATCATCTAGCGGACTCCCTGAGCCATCAGCCCATGATTGGTCACTAGACAACCAAGTTGCTGAAAAGATTTTTCACCAATGAGGTTGTCCAGAAGAGGACCCCTTAACTTCGCAGAAACTGCAAAGTGTTTCATTCACCCATCCAAACACAAGCTAGCACACAACGCCTTTGCAGTTCTGTGGTTTCCAGGTCTTACGTAGGCTTTTCCACCTTTTCTCCTCATCACAAGAATTCGGAAGATTCACACAGGCAGAGCACAAATAATCCTCATTGCGCCATGCTGAACCTCACAGATATGGTTTCCATGACTCCTCTCAATGCCCATCTTGCCTCCAATACCTCTGAGTCAACATCCAACTCTGCTGTTCCAACCAGGAGGTAAAATTCACCCCAATCTCAAGAACGTCTGACAGCATGGAGATTGAGTGGCAGTTTCTAGCCTCTTTCCCTCTCTCTGCAGAAGTAAAGGATGTTCTCATGGTGGCTAGATGCCCTTGCACAAGAAAATCTTACCAGTTAAAATGTAATTGCATTATTTCCTGGACAAGTAGCATCAACTAAAATCCCTCTACCTGTCCAGTTGCCAATATTCTAGAATATCTCCTTCACCTTTCTAACTCTGGTCTAAACTACACTTCTATTCATATCCATTTAGCTGCCATTGCAGCTTACCACATTCCAGTAGATGATAGACCAATCTCCCTTCATCCCTTCATGTACAGATTCATGAAAGGTCCTTTCAATACACAACCTCCTTTCAGATCACCCTTGCCTGCTTGGGATCTCAATGTGTTCCAGCTAAACTCATGGAGGCTCCCTTTGAACTCTTGGCTCTTGCCTTCCTAAAGCAGTGTTTCCCAAGTCCAGTCCTAGAGTATCCATTGCCAGTCAGGCTTTCAGAATATCCACCATGAATATGCCTGAACTTGATTTGCATACACTGCCTCCATTATATGCAAATCTCATTCATGCATATTCATTGTGGATATCCTGAAAATCTGACTGGCAAGGGGTACTCCAGGACCAGACTTGGGAAACACTGCCCTAAAGCATTTGTCCTGGAAAACTCTGTTCCTCATCATCACGTCTGCAAGAAAAGTAGGGCAATTACAAGCCCTAGTCCACCACCTCCCGCGGGAATGCCCTCCCGCGGGAGGTGGTGGAGATGAAAACGGTAACGGAATTCAAACATGCGTGGGATAAACATAAAGGAATCCTGTTCAGAAGGAATGGATCCTCAGGAGCTTAACCGAGATTGGATAGCAGAGCCGGTAGTAGGAGGCGGGGCTGGAGGTTGGGAGGCGGGGATAGTGCGGGGCAGACTTATACGGTCTGTGCCAGAGCCAGTGGTGGGAGGCGGGACTGGAGGTTGGGAGGCAGGTATAGTGCTGGGCAGACTTATACGGTCTGTGCCAGAGCCGGTGGTGGGAGACGGGGATAGTGCTGGGCAGACTTATACGGTCTGTGCCAGAGCCAGTGGTGAGAGGCGGGGATAGTGCTGGGCAGACTTATACGGTCTGTGCCAGAGCCGGTGGTTGGGAGGCGGGGCTGGTGGTTGGGAGGCGGGGATAGTGCTAGGCAGACTTATACGGTCTGTGCCCTGAAGAGCATAGGTACAAATCAAAGTAGAGTATAGACAAAAAGTAGCACACATGAGTTGTCTTGTTGGGCAGACTGGATGGACCGTGCAGGTCTTTTTCTGCCATCATCTACTATGTTACTATGTTAGTCCACTATCCCCCCCTTTACTCAGTTCTACCACAACAGAACAGTCATCTGCACTTATCCCAAATTTCTCCTGAAAGTATCATCTGAGTTTCATCTTAACCAATCCGTTATACTACCGGTGTTCTTCCTTCCTCCTCCAACTTCAGAAGCACACCTATCCCTTCACTTTTTGGACTGTCGAAGAACTCTACTATCTGAATACCACAAAGGATCTTTGAAAATTTTCTCAACTCTTTGTAACCTTCAATCTCAATAATCTGGGTATGCCGGCTTCAAAGATGACTCTTTCAAATTGGGTTGCAGACTGCACTTCATTTTGTTATCAGCAGTCAAGTCTTCAGTCTCCTGGTCACATCAGCTCAGAGCTAAATCCACTTCTATTGCCTTTTCTAGATCTGCCTTAATTCAAGATATCTGTAGATCAGCCACATGGACCTCTCCACATACTTTTTCCAAACACTACTGTCTGGATCAGTCATCAGCTCAGGACACAGTGCTTGGTCAGGCTGTCCTGTGTAATCTCTTTGCTTAAAAAGCTTAGTCCTCCATACCTCTTGCCTGCAGGCATGTTCCTTCACACCATTCATGGTTAACTTTGCATTCACCATAAAGTGTACTTGCATTTCTCTGCTTGTCTACAGAGTGGAGCTGCTTACCTATAACATGGGTTCTCCATAGACAGCAGGGAAATCTAGCCACACCTTTTCCCTCCCACATCCCCTCCCCCCCCAAAAAAGAGAGATCTATAAGCTTCACATTTTTTCTTATTAACTACACATATAGAACACATTTCTGTAGACATCTCAAAATTCCAGTAGTCATCCTAATTGCTTTAGGATAACTGAGCACTGATAGGCAGTCTCTCCTAAGGCAGGAATCTCTGCATAACTGCACTAGTTAAAAAAAAAGGCTATATTTCCCTGCTGTATATAGAGAACCCCTGTTACAGGTAAACAACTCTGCTAAACTAATGCTCTAAAAAACAGTGCCAACAAATATTAAACTACCAAAGCTACTGTGTGATGACAGACTTAAGGGGTTGGCCGATGCTGTTTTTTATGAGTACAAAGCTGCCAAAGAACAGATGAGTGCTTCAGAGATGATGCTATAAGTTTCCTATAAAGGTGAAAATGGAAGGGAAAAGGAAAAAAATGGCAGGCACCATCCTTTTTCATTTCTTAGTCGCAGTTTTTTCAAAAAGATTTACCTTGTAAATGTAGATGCATGCACGCGTGCACGCACACACACACACAAAGACATCTAAAATCCCAATACAAAAAAGGAACCCATAGCATGCATTCTTTTTTATACTGATCCCCCACTGCAGAAATTGCTTCTTTCAATGCACAGCAGTTATTACTATCAGGGTATATAATAAAGCATTTTTCTCATATTTTAAGGACATTTTTTAACTTGCTCTCTCAATCATGAATGGTCTTTCTAGACCCTGAAGCTTAGGGGACAATTATATAAGTGACTGCTTCCATTTAGGTTTTCTGATACTGCACAGCGAGAGCTTATTCTATAATGGCATCTGGGCACCCAGATTCTGTTACAGAATATTAGCGTAACCTAATATTGTGTACCTTGATTGCAGTTACACCAGACATAGACCTGGTGTAACTGCAGTCATGCAAATGCAGCAGAGATGCATGCAACTGACTGTATTCTATAAGTGGGAGCCCCACTCATGCTCTGCTCATTTATATGCCCCCTTGCATTTATATGCTGTGCCACTTATGCATGCCCTTACATAATAGAGCTTAAGCACTCTGCTGACACATTTATGCACATAAGTGCTTGTATTCTATACATTTACACATGCAAGTAATGCGTAAATGCATGTACCCAGTTATAGAATTGTCCGTTCAAAGGGCAATTCTATAACAGGGTGCCCACATTTACATTTGGTGCATACGTGTACAGAATACTGGTACTTTTGTAAGTGAACACTTATGTATATCAGTGGCAGCAAAGTACCTAAGTGCTATTCTGCAAGGATTTTGTATTTGTTCATACCGTTCTCCGAGGACAAGCAGGCTGCTTGTTCTCACTGATGGGTGACGTCCACGGCAGCCCCTCCAATCGGAATCTTCACTAGCAAAGTCCTTTGCTAGCTCTCGCGCGCCCGCGCGCACCGCGCATGCGCGGCCGTCTTCCCGCCCGAAACCGGCTCGAGCCGGCCAGTCTTCTTTCGTCCGCACTCGGTACGGCTGTGTTTTGCCGTGTCGAGCCCCGGAGAGTCGACCTCGCGCGTCTGTTATCTTAATCGACGTGTTTTTCTTCGGGAAAAGTTCTCTTTTTGTTCGGAAAGTGCTCCGAAAACCCCCTTGGGTTTCGTTTGCCCCTTCCCGTATTTCCAGTTTTTGCCCCGGTAAGTTTTCTTTCGTCGTCGGGGTAGGCCTCTTTTCGGCCTCGGTCGAGATTTTTCTCCCTTAAAGTTTTGGTGCTCAAATTCGTCATTTCGGATTTTGATTTCGCCGGCGTGATTTTTCCGCCCATGACATCGAAGCCTTCCAGCGGCTTCAAGAAGTGCACCCAGTGCGCCCGGGTAATCTCGCTCACTGATAGGCACTCTTCGTGTCTTCAGTGTCTGGGGGCCGAGCACCGTCCTCAGAACTGTAGTCTGTGTTCCCTGTTACAAAGGCGAACTCAGATAGCGAGATTGGCCCAGTGGAACGTTTTGTTCTCGGGTCTTTCGTCGGCATCGGCACCAGGGTCATCGAGTGCATCGACGTCATCAGCGTCCAGACCTTCATCCTCGGCCGCCAGTGCATTGAGTGCATCGAGGCATCGGCCCTCTGCATCGGCGCCGAGACATCGGATAGCTGCATCGACGTCGGTGGTACCGGGACCTCGTCTCCTGATGTCGTTGGACGGTGGTGCATCGTCAGGAGTGCAGGTGAGGGCTGTCCATTCCCCTGCTGGTGGCGGTGAGCCTTCGGGTGGGTCTCCCCCTACCCTGAGGGCTCCTGCGGTACAGCCCCCCCGGGATCGACCTGCTTCGACCTCGGCCCCGAGGAAGCGACGGATGGATTCTACGTCCTCCTCATCGGTGCCGGGGAGCTCCGGTGACATGCTTTGGAAGAAATCGAAGAAGCATCGACACCGGTCTCCTCCCCGCGTCGGCACCGAGAGCTCTGGGTCGCTGAGGGAGTCGGCACCCAGCAGGCATCGGCACCGAGAGGACCGCTCACCCTCTGTTCAGGAGGTGTCGATGCGCTCCACTCTGGACAGCCCGGAACAGCCTCCACGCCCGGAACAGGTTCTGACGTCGATGCCTGCATCGGCCTCCATGCCTTTCTCTGCAGCCGCTCTGAACGAGAGCCTCCGGGCCGTTCTCCCAGAGATTCTGGGAGAGCTGTTGCGCCCTACCCCTCTGGTACCGGCGGTGCTTGCGCCTCCGGTACCGTCGAGCGTGGCGCCGGCTGGCCCATCGCCCGGGGTGAGGTCCCCGACGTCGGTACCGCGTGCGGTGCCGACTGCGGCCACCTCCCAGGAAGGCTCCCCGACTACGTCGGCGGAGGGAGCTTCGCCGATGCGGGCGAGGGAGTCTACCTCTCGACGCCCCCATCGTGGACGTGGCTCCACGGAGTCGAGCCGGGCGAGGTTGCAGACACAGGTCCGTGAACTTGTGTCTGACACCGAGGGTGAGGCCTCGTGGGAAGAGGAAGAAGACCCCAGATATTTCTCTGACGAGGAGTCTGAGGGTCTTCCTTCCGATCCCACTCCCTCTCCTGAGAGACAGCTTTCTCCTCCCGAGAGTCTGTCTTTTGCTTCCTTTGTCCGGGAGATGTCTACGACCATCCCCTTCCCGGTGGTTGTGGAGGACGAGCCCAGGGCTGAAATGTTTGAGCTCCTGGACTATCCTTCTCCACCTAAGGAAGCGTCCACTGTTCCCTTGCACCATGTCCTGAAAAAGACATTGCTTGCGAACTGGACCAAGCCACTAAGTAATCCCCACATCCCCAAGAAGATCGAGTCCCAGTACCGGATCCATGGGGACCCAGAGCTGATGCGCACTCAGTTGCCTCACGACTCTGGAGTTGTGGATCTGGCCCTAAAGAAGGCTAAGAGTTCTAGGGAGCATGCTTCGGCGCCCCCGGGCAAAGACTCTAGAACCTTAGACTCCTTTGGGAGGAAGGCCTACCATTCTTCTATGCTCGTGGCCAAAATCCAGTCTTACCAGCTCTACACGAGCATACACATGCGGAACAATGTGCGGCAGTTGGCGGGCTTGGTTGATGCTCTTCCCCCTGAGCAAGCCAAGCCTTTTCAGGAGGTGGTCAGGCAGCTGAAGGCGTGCAGAAATTCCTGGCCAGAGGGGTGTATGACACCTTTGATGTTGCGTCCAGGGCCGCTGCTCAAGCTGTGGTGATGCGCAGGCTCTCATGGCTGCGTGCCTCCGACCTAGAGAATAGACTCCAGCAGCGGATTGCGGACTCGCCTTGCCGTGCGGACAATATTTTTGGAGAGAAGGTCGAGCAGGTGGTAGAGCATCTCCACCAGCGGGATACCGCATTCGACAAGTTCTCCCGCCGGCAGCCTTCAGCATCTACCTCTACAGGTAGAAGATTTTTTGGGGGAAGGAGGACTGTTCCCTACTCTTCTGGCAAGCGTAGGTACAATCCTCCTTCTCGACAGCCTGCGGCCCAGGCTAAGCCCCAGCGCGCTCGCTCTCGTCAGCAGCGTGCACCTCAGCAAGGCCCCTCGGCTCCCCAGCAAAAGCAAGGGACGAGCTTTTGACTGGCTCCAGCAGAGCATAGCCGACATCCAAGTGTCAGTGCCGGGCGACCTGCCAGTCGGAGGGAGGTTGAAAGCTTTTCACCAAAGGTGGCCTCTCATAACCTCCGATCAGTGGGTTCTCCAAATAGTCCGGCAAGGATACACCCTCAATTTGGCCTCAAAACCTCCAAATTGTCCACCGGGAGCTCAGTCTTACAGCTTCCAGCACAAGCAGGTACTTGTAGAGGAGCTCTCCGCCCTTCTCAGCGCCAATGCGGTCGAGCCCGTGCCATCCGGGCAAGAAGGGCTGGGATTCTATTCCAGGTACTTCCTTGTGGAAAAGAAAACAGGGGGGATGCGTCCCATCCTAGACCTAAGGGCCATGAACAAATATCTGGTCAAAGAAAAGTTCAGGATGCTTTCCCTGGGCACCCTACTTCCCATGATTCAGGAAAACGATTGGCTATGCTCTCTGGACTTGAAGGATGCCTACACACACATCCCGATACTGCCAGCTCACAGACAGTATCTGCGATTTCAGCTGGGCACACGTCACTTCCAGTACTGTGTGCTACCCTTTGGGCTCGCCTCTGCGCCCAGGGTGTTCACAAAGTGCTTGGCTGTAGTAGCAGCAGCACTTCGCAGGCTGGGGGTGCACGTGTTCCCATATCTCGACGATTGGCTGGTGAAGAACACGTCCGAGGCAGGAGCCCTGCAGTCCATGCAGATGACTATTCGCCTCCTGGAGCTGCTGGGGTTTGTGATAAATTACCCAAAGTCCCACCTTCTCCCGGCGCAGAGACTCAAATTCATAGGAGCTCTGCTGGATTCTCGGACAGCTCGCGCCTATCTCCCAGAGGCGAGAGCCAACAACTTGTTGTCCCTCGTCTCGCGGGTGCGAGCGTCTCAGCAGATCACAGCTCGGCAGATGTTGAGATTGCTGGGCCACATGGCCTCCACAGTTCATGTGACTCCCATGGCCCGCCTTCACATGAGATCTGCTCAATGGACCCTAGCTTCCCAGTGGTTTCAGGCTGCTGGGGATCTAGAAGACGTGATCCACCTGTCCACGAGTTTTCTCGAATCCCTGTATTGGTGGACGATTTGCTCCAATTTGACTCTGGGACGTCCTTTCCAAATTCCTCAGCCACAAAAAGTGCTGACCACGGATGCGTCTCTCCTGGGATGGGGAGCTCATGTCGATGGGCTTCACACCCAAGGAAGCTGGTCCCTCCAGGAACGCGATCTACAGATCAATCTTCTGGAGTTGCGAGCGATCTGGAACGCTCTGAAGGCTTTCAGAGATCGGCTGTCCCACCAAATTATCCAAATTCAGACAGACAACCAGGTTGCCATGTACTATGTCAACAAGCAGGGGGGCACCGGATCTCGCCCCCTGTGTCAGGAAGCCGTCAGCATGTGGCTCTGGGCTCGCCGTCAAGGCATGGTGCTCCAAGCCACATATCTGGCAGGCGTAAACAACAGTCTGGCCGACAGACTGAGCAGGATTATGCAACCTCACGAGTGGTCGCTCAACTCCCGAGTGGTGCGCCAGATCTTCCAAGCGTGGGGCACCCCCTTGGTGGATCTCTTCGCATCTCGAGCAAACCACAAAGTCCCTCAGTTGTGTTCCAGGCTTCAGGCCCCCGGCAGACTGGCATCGGATGCCTTCCTCCTGGATTGGGGGGAGGGCCTGCTGTATGCTTATCCTCCCATTCCTCTGGTGGGGAAGACTTTGTTGAAACTCAAGCAAGACCGAGGCACCATGATTCTGATTGCTCCTTTTTGGCCGCGTCAGATCTGGTTCCCTCTTCTTCTGGAGTTATCCTCCGAAGAACCGTGGAGATTGGAGTGTTTTCCGACCCTCATCACGTAGGACGAAGGGGCTCTTCTGCATCCCAGCCTCCGGTCCCTGGCTCTCACGGCCTGGATGTTGAGAGCGTAGACTTTGCCTCTTTGGGTCTGTCAGAGGGTGTCTCCTGCATCTTGCTTGCTTCCAGGAAAGATTCCACTAAGAGGAGTTACTTCTTTCTATGGAGGAGGTTTGCCGTCTGGTGTGACAGCAAGGCCCTAGATCCTCACTCTTGTCCTACACAGACCCTGCTTGAATACCTTCTGCACTTGTCTGAGTCTGGTCTCAAGACCAACTCTGTAAGGGTTCACCTTAGTGCGATCAGTGCATACCATTACCGTGTGGAAGGTAAGCCGATCTCAGGACAGCCTTTAGTTGTTCGCTTCATGAGAGGTTTGCTTTTGTCAAAGCCCCCTGTCAAGCCTCCGACAGTGTCATGGGATCTCAATGTCGTTCTCACCCAGCTGATGAAACCTCCTTTTGAGCCACTGAATTCCTGCCATCTGAAGTACTTGACCTGGAAGGTCATTTTCTTGGTGGCAGTTACTTCAGCTCGTAGAGTCAGTGAGCTTCAGGCCCTGGTAGCCCAGGCCCCCTACACCAAATTTCATCATAACAGAGTAGTCCTCCGCACTCACCCTAAGTTCTTGCCAAAGGTCGTGTCGGAGTTCCATCTGAACCAGTCAATTGTCTTGCCAACATTTTTTCCCCGTCCTCATTCCTGCCCTGCTGAACGTCAGCTGCACACATTGGACTGCAAGAGAGCATTGGCCTTCTACCTGGAGCGGACACAGCCCAACAGACAGTCCGCCCAATTGTTTGTTTCTTTTGATCCCAATAGGAGGGGAGTGGCTGTGGGGAAACGCACCATATCCAATTGGCTAGCAGATTGCATTTCCTTCACTTACGCCCAGGCGGGGCTGGCTCTTGAGGGTCATGTCACGGCTCATAATGTTAGAGCCATGGCTGCGTCGGTAGCCCACTTGAAGTCAGCCTCCATTGAAGAAATTTGCAAAGCTGCGACGTGGTCATCTGTCCACACATTCACATCTCATTACTGCCTGCAGCAGGATACCCGACGCGACAGTCGGTTCGGGCAGTCAGTTCTTCAGAACCTGTTTGGGCTTTAGGATCCAACTCCACCCCCCGAGGGCCCTGTTTGTTCTGTTCCAGGCTACACTCTCAGTTAGTTGGTAAATTTTTTAGGTCAATCTCAGTTATGTCCTCGCCGTTGCGAGGCCCAATTGACCATGGTTGTTGTTTTGAGTGAGCCTGGAGGCTAGGGATACCCCATCAGTGAGAACAAGCAGCCTGCTTGTCCTCGGAGAAAGCGAATGCTACATACCTGTAGACGGTATTCTCCGAGGACAGCAGGCTGATTGTTCTCACAAACCCGCCCGCCTCCCCTTTGGAGTTGAGTCTTCCCTTGTATCTCTTTTGCTACATACGAGACTGGCCGGCTCGAGCCGGTTTCGGGCGGGAAGACGGCCGTGCATGCGCGGTGCGCGCGGGCGCGCGAGAGCTAGCAAAGGACTTTGCTAGTGAAGATTCCGATTGGAGGGGCTGCCGTGGACGTCACCCATCAGTGAGAACAATCAGCCTGCTGTCCTCGGAGAATACCTTCTACAGGTATGTAGCATTCGCTTTACTGGCGATCGCCTCTATGGTACAATGTAAGCCACATTGAGCCTGCAAATAGGTGGGAAAATATGGGGTATAAGTGCTACAAATAAATAAATAAATAAATAAATACACATGAGTGGCATAGCATGTAAGTACAAGGGGGAAATTCACATGGTCACAGCCTCCTAAATGTAAGGTGGGTCACGCTAGCACCCAGGTGCCGTTACAGAATAGGAACCCACTTACAGAACTTAGTGTATATCTGGCTCCCTGTTACACTTTCTCTGTAGGTCAAGAGAACTTCGGTGGCTTCACCATTTAATAGATCAGTGTTTCCCAAGTCAGTCCTGGAATACCCCCTTGCCAGACAGGATTTCAGGTTATTCACAATGAATATGCCTGATTGAGATTTGCATATAATGGAGGCAGTGTATGTAAATCAATTTCATACATATTCATTGTGGATATGCTGAAAACCTGACTGGTAAGGGGGTACTCCAAGACCAACTTGCGAAACACTGTTATAGATGATCTTGGCGCTAATCATTTTACACATCTAATGAGGTATTCCAGTGGTGCTCAGTTTTAAACACTATTTTTAGTCTTGTGGACAAGATAACCTTTCTGTTCAATTAAGCTTTTATATATATATCAAACATATAAATGATACGTGACTGACTCACCTGCAAATGCGCAGTAGAGTCCGAACGTTGAAAGAGCAACAGTCTAGAGGCGGGGCGACTCTGCCCCGAACACCCGTCGAGTTCCACTCCCCCTCCCTCTGAAGTTTACACGTCATTACGTCGTCCAGAGGTGGGGCGACTCCGCCCCAACCGCCCGTCAAGTTCCACTCCCCCTCCCTCAGGATTGTAACGTCATCAAAATTACGTCGTCGGGGTTATGGCGGCAGGCGGCGGCAGTGAAAAGCGTGCGAGCTGCTCGGCGTTTCAGGAGCCTTCCCTTCCCTCTCTCAGCTGTGGTCCCGCCCTCCCGGAAACAGGAAATGAGGGTGTGACCAGAGCAGAGAGAGAGAAAGGAAGGCTCCTGAAGCGCACAGCTCGCATGCGTCTAACTGCTGCTGCCTGCTGCTGTAACCTGACTAGGTAAGATGACATTTACAATATGGAGGGAGGGGGACTGGAGCTCGGAGGGAGGGAGCCTCGGAAGGAGGGGGGCCTTGGAGGGGGGAGGGAGGGGGGCCTTGGAGCTGGGACAGAGGGATGGAGCTGGGAGAGAGGGGTGGGAGAGAGGGGGGCATTGGAGCTGGGAGAGAGGGGGGGGGGAGGGGGGAGGGAGGGGGGATGGTCCTGGAGCTCGGAGGGGATGGCCCTGGAGCTCGGAGGGCGGGGTGGCCGGCCCTGGAGCTCAGAAGGATCTTGGTGGGTGAAGCTAGGGTGGGGCGGGGCTAAGATGGGGCCCCATCAAATTGGTGTGCACTAATACGTGCCCATTTTACGGGCTTAACGGCTAGTATATATATATATATATATATATATATATTTTTTTTTTTTTAAACACGTACACACACACACACACACACACACACAATTTCTAGGTGTTTGATCCTTGATCTGATGCAGGTGCACTGAAACATGGCAAAGTTGGACTATTTTTATATCTTTTAACTCTTATTTGTATTTTGAATAAGTTATCATTTAAAATTTTAATACTGGGATTTTGGTTCCATTTTTCATGTCTGTTTTTTGCAGTATCCTTATCTCTATTTTTGTTCCCTAGAAAGTGTATCTTTCTTTAATTGATTTCCTTCCTACCTGACATTCCAGGCAGGTTACAAATAGACTATCTAAATGTAGATCCAGTCTTCTTTTTTTTCTTCTCCAGATTCCTCTATTGGGTCAATATTCAAAGTGATTTAACCAACCAGAAATGGCTCATGGCCGGTTAAATTGCTTGTTCAGAACAGACGTTCATTTTCAGCAGCACTTAACCGGTTAGTGTTGCTGAAAATCTCCACTTAGTGCCTACTTCAAAACCAGCTATTTTGGGGGGCCTTCCTGGGGTGGTCAGCTTTTGGCTGGTTAACTGGTGATATTCAGCACTTAACTTATCAAGGTAACTGCATAAATAGGACTGCATAAAAGTCAGTCCTATCTTTATATGGTGCTCCATAGCTGGTTAAGTGCTGCTTATCGTACTTAACTGGCTATGTTTTAGCTGGCCCCACAAACCTGGAAATTCATTGCTGAAGCCCAGATATGGCCCAGCACTGAATGTTCCAGTTGAAGGTCGATTTTGTAGTGCTTTCCAACTGTATCAGAATTGGCTTCCCGTGACATTAGGGCACCATGAGTTCAACTTTATAAAGAAACATCTAAATCTAGGCGCCTAGAGGGTGCTATTTGAGTGCTGCCATGGAACCATTGGGTCTGCTCCTTTAAACTCAGATCACCTGCATGGTAGTAATGGCACAGACACAACCTGCCTATCGTTCGCATTATATAGTTCCTTATTTCCCCTTATGGGCTCTCAGATCAGCACATCAAAACTGTCTCAACATGGCAACTTACAGGGAAATTATTCATGAGCATAGTAGACATTCCGTATTTTCAGTACAGGGTCCTGAACTCTGGAACTCCCTACCACATCACCTACAAAAGCAAACATCCCTAGCTCAATTTAGGTTGAACTCAAAACTTCCTTGCTCCAAAGACACTTACTCCTAACTGTCTACAAAACTTTTCTGTTCTGAGATGATTAACCCATTAATGCCCAACGTTCCCATATGGGATTTTATTATGGGAACACTGGGCACTAATGGGTTAAACATTGCTCTTTTTACTTCACTCACTGGTGAATAAGCAGAACCGGCTGTGGAGTCCTGGAATACAAGCATGCTAGCCTTCTGTGCTCCCCCTCCCTGTCCTATCAAAGATTGTAGTTCCATCCTCTTTCCCTATCATGTGTCATTCACCTCACTCTTGAGAGCCACATAAACTCCGTAACAAAGAAAATGTTCTACTCAATATGGAAACTCAAACACGTAAAACCTTTTTTCCCGAGGGAAATATTTCAAAACATAATACAATCAATGGTTCTAAGCCATGCAGATTATTGCAACAGAGTCTACGCGGGATGTAAAGAACAACTCACAAAAAAAATTCCAGACCACCCAAAACACAGCGGCCAGGCTGATATTTGGTAAAATACGTTTCGAAAGTGCCATACCCCTCAGAGAAAAGCTACACTGGCTTCCAATCAAAGAACGGATCACCTTCAAGATCTGCACCCTTGTCCACAAAATTATCTACGGTGTAGTCCCAGGATACATGATAGACCTCATAGACCTACCAACCAGAAACAGATCCAGATCATCTTGTACATACCTAAACCTTCACTACCCAACTTGCAAAGGACCAAATACAAAACAACCTATACATCAAGTTTCTCCTATATAAGCCCACAAATATGGAACACACTCCCAAAAGCTGTGAAAACAATCCATGACCACCTAAACTTCAGAAAATCACTAAAAACCAACCTCTTCAAAACGGCCTACCCTACTGATCCAACGTAAATCCCCACATCCGGTCACACAACTAAACCAAAGACCATACTGGACAATATACAACCTCCCTCCTTTCGACCCTAATGGAGCTTGGAATACATCTACCTTATTTGAACACAACATAACCTTGTATCTGTTCTCTACTGGATATGGCAAATGCCTTACGGTACTGTGTAAGCCACATTGAGCCTGCAAATAGGTGGGGAAATGTGGGGTACAAATGCAACAAAATAAAAAAAAAAGTATTCTGTTTGATATCTTCATCTCTTCCTACTTTTAGACTGTAAGGTGCTCAGATGGTATGTACTGATGGGCAGAAATTTTTAATAAACTTGAAACTAGACCCTTTAAACTCAGATCATCTGCATGGCAATACTGCAATGGAACCATTGGGCCTGTTCTTTTAAATTCAGATTGCCTCTATGGCAATACTGCCATAGAGTCATCAGGCCTGTCTCTTTAACTTCAGACTGTGTCACAGCCACGGCTATGCCCTGTGCCCGGCTCACCTGCTGGCCTCTCCTGGCATTGGGATCAGGCTCTGTGGTCTTTTCTGGGGTCCTAGGCTGCTTTGTTGTGGCGGGCTGCCCATGCCGCTGCCTCCAGTGCCCCAGGCACCTGCTGGTCATGCAGGTTGCTCCCCCCTGACCTCCAATGTCAGCCAACACCGGTTTTCCTAGGTGCACACATGCAGAAATCCCTGTTTTAAAGGGACACCGGTGGGAAAGCTCTGGGATACCCATTGATGACATCAGAGCTAGGGCCTATATAAGGGATCTTGGAACTCCCATGCACTGCCTTTGCAACAGGTCTCCTAGCTTTTGTGTGGCGTGAATTGTTTTGCCTGCCTACTCTGGTTCCAGTCGGTGTCTCCAGCCTGCCTGCCCTTGTTCTGGTCCGTCACTCCAGCCTGCCTGTAGGAAGTGATTACCACAAATAGCTATACATATAGCAGTCATGCTCAGCTGCTGCTCATATAACTTAATGGTTTAGGTTCGCCCAGCTTTTTCACAGGTCTAAATTAAACCATTAGCTAAATGGATAATGACTGAATATCACTGCAATACATATATTTAGATGGAATGCCTTTGGTCCTCCCCAGCACTATTCATATATGGCTGCTGGAAATTCACAAATTGAGGACTTATACATATGCCGATCGATATTCAAAGTGATTTAACCGGGCAGGAGCTGAGGGTTTTGCGGTGCCGGCAATAGCTAAGTGGGTGAATTTAGGACAGCTCAAAAGCTTTTTACCTGCAGCCTTTGCATGCACACTTATTTTACAGTACATGTAAACATGTCCATGGCTTCCTTTTAGCTGTGATTTCTGTTCATTTGGTGGGGTAATTTTATAAAGACACGTGTGTGAAGGGTGCTTTTTTCAGCTCTAGAGCTGTAGTTATTATTATTATTATTTTATTTTAGCAAAAATAGGCCTGCAAAGCCTTTTTCACATGTTTATTTTTGCTGCTTTGCATAGTTTTGCATCACAGCTGCTCATTATTGCCAAATTATAAACTTTTATGAGAAGCGGACTTTGAGTAGAAGTTTATAATTGCATAGTGTACGTTTGCAAAGTTAGTTCGCCAAAGCTGGCTTTGTCCAAAAATAGCACAACATGTCTGAATGTTGGCATTTTTCATGTTTCTAGGTCTTTTGAGTTACTTCCCACAAGAAGTACACTTGTGCAAAGTCACTTTGCACTTTATTACATAGGGTCCTATGTGAGAATAAAGAATGAAGCTGTTAAACATACTTCTCATTTGTATCCATCCAAATCATTGTGAAAGTATGTCAGCAATGTTAGATTATCTTGGCAGTGTGTTGTCTAATTCCATAAACACTGATGCTGAAATTTGGGCGAGGCAAATTTTGCATGTGAACACTTGAGATGGGAGTTGTTGAATGAGCATGAAGGGTAATTCTAAAAGTAGGTGCCCACATTTATGCGCCATTTGCGTGTGTAAATGTAGAGAACACTGGCATTTTCGCAGATAAGTGTACACTATAACCCTAATTCTATAAACTTGCATGAACAATTTTAAGCTTAGCTTGCAAAGTTGTGCATGCAAGTTATAGAATAGTGTCAGCTACGTGCATAACTTAATGTAACAATTATCTGCTAATTGGCTATAATTGATGTTCATCTGCACTAATTGGCACTAATTAGCAGTTACGCACATAACTGTTCTTAGTAGGGATTCTGCAAATTGTGGGCACACAATACTTAGCATGTAAATACCAAGGGGCATGAGGGAATGGGTGGGTCAATGGCGTGCCTAGCAGTTACACAGCTTATAAAATACTTACTGTTAGGCACCTAAATGCCTGCAGTTAAGCATAAGCATTTACATTAACCATTGAGCTAGCGTAAGTGCTTGCATCTACAGTTAGGCACAGAACTGTGAACTTACACTGGTATTCTATAATGACAAGTGTGTGTATAATTGCCATTATAGAATTCATACGTAGTGCGCATCATCCCGGCGCCTAACTTTAGACAACCCTATGCTTTTAAGTGGCAAGCAAAGCGACCAAGCATTATTCTGTATGTGCGAGAACCTGTAAATGCAAGGGGGTGTTCATATTCATGGAGCATGGGAGAGAGTGGGCAGAGCTCCCACTTGGATGTGTAACTTACACATGCCCTTGCCACATTTTTAGGTGCCTGCAGTTTTGCCAGGTCTATGGCTGGTGTAATTGAGAGCATGTAAATGTAAAGTGCACCAATATCGGGTTTCACTAGTATTGTATAATGAAATCTCTGCATCTAGATGTCATTATAGAATAGGCTTTCATGGCAAGGCATTGGGTTGCCTTAATGGAGGCACCCACTTATAGAATCACCTCCATGGTGTGCATAGGGTGACAAAGCAGGAGTTCTACTATGTAGTTGTCCTTACGACTTTTCTTTATGGATGTGAATCTTGGACTTTATACCATCATCATTCCCTGGAACTTGACCAGTTCCATAAGAACATAAGAATAGCCATGCTGGGTCAGACCAATGGTCAATCTAGCCCAGTATCCTGTTTCCAACAGTGGCCAATTCAGGTCACAAGTACCTGACTGAATCCCAAATAGCAAAGATTCATGCTACTGATCCCAGGAACAGGCAGTGGCTTTCCCCATATCTATCTCAATAGCAGACTAAGGACTTTTCCTCCAGGAACTTAGTTGTTCTGTCTGTTTGCCTGTCCTATTTAGATTGTGAGCTCCTTGAGCAGGGTCTTTTCACGTATGGTGTACAGTGCTGTGTATGCCTTGTAGCGCTATAGAAGTGATAAGTAGTAGTAGTAGTAGTAGTAGGAACTTGTCCAAACCTTTTAAAAACCCAGATACACTAACCGTTGATACCACATTCTCTAACAACGAGTTCCAAAGCTTAACTATTTATTGAGTGAAAAATATTTCCTCCTGTTTGTTTTAAAAGTAGTGCCACCTTGAGTGGCCCCTAGTCTTTGTACTTTTTGAAAAGTAAAAATTTACGTTTACCCATTCTACACACTCAGTATGTTGTCTGTGTAGATGGAAGGTGAGAGTTCCTAACACTGAGGTACTCTGTACATGTAGTGTGACAGGCAATGCTAGCAGCAGCTCAACTTCATTGAGCAACACCCGTATTCCTAAAAAAACTTTCTTTGGGCAGCTGGGAAATAGACAATGATCGTAAGGCAGGCAGTTAAAATGAATAAAGACTGAGAATCCATATGATAGCAACGTTACCCTTCCCTTATCCTTATGAATACTATCTTCACAATATCAGTTTAATGTGGCCCTTAAGACCCATCTTTTTCAACAGGTTTTTGAAGCCCTGGCCTAGCCCTTTTGGGCCTCTAGACAAGGACTTTTCTTGGTTAGATTTTGCAATTGATTCCCCCGTTGGGGCGTTGAGCTTGTGATAGAAGCAGCATTTCTTCCTTTCTCCAAGGACAAGCAGGCTTTCATATTCTCACAGCTGGGTGGTCTCATCTGACAGATCCCAGTGAGGATGCTGACTAGAAAGACAGAGAACTTTCTAGTAGCATCCCTACAACTGTGTCATGGGATCTCAATGATGTCCTCACCCAGCTGATGAAAGCTCCTTTTGAGCAACTTGATGCCTGTCACCTGAAGTATTTGACCTGTGAAAGTTGTCACAGAGTCAGTGAGCTTCAGGCCTTAGTAGCTGATCCACTATACACTAAGTTTCACCACACTAGAGCAGTTCTCTGCACACCCCCTATTTTCCTTCCTAAGGTAGTGTCAGAGTTCCATCTTAATCAGTCAATCATCCTGCCAACTTTTTCCCCCAAACCACATGCCCATCCTGGTAAGAGTGTACTGCATACCTTAGACTGCAAGTGAGCATAGCCTTCTATCTGGTGTGGACTAAATCCATAGAGTGTCCACCCAGCTTTTTGTTTCTTTTGACCCAAAAAGGATGGGAGTAGCCATTGGCATTTCTGTTTTTGGTGAGCCTGGTATCTAGGGATTTCCAGCTGTGAGATATGAAGGTCTGCTTGACCTTGGAGAAAGCAAAGTTACTCACCTGTAGCAGGTGTTCTCTGAGGACAGCAGCCAAGTATTCCCACATACCCTCCTACTTTTCCTTGGAGTTGCATTCTTCAGCTATCATATATGACTAACGGACCTGTGCTCAAGTGATGGGTAGGAAGGCAACAGCACATTCGTGTTGGGATGCTACTGAAAAGTTCTTAGTCTCACTAGTCAGTGTCCGCACTGGGCTCCGTTGGATGATGTCACCTAGCTGTGAGAATACTTGGTCTGCTGTCCTCAGAGAACACCTCCTACAGTAGCATAACTTTGCTTTATTCTTTCTCCTTTTCCTATCAAGATTGGCAGTTCTTTCTTTTTCCTTCCTGCTTGCTGACTTTTATTCCTATTATTATTGATCCCAGGTGATCTATCAAATAAGGATGAACATGAACAAATGACCTGGAAAACTCTGACCTCTGCTCAGCCACAGCAGACAGAACACAGTGGTGATAGATCTGGTACATGAAAATCTACCAGTTTGAATAGAATCACATCTTGTCTGTGTAATGGGGATATATCAGTGCAGCAAAAGAGCTGTACATGCACCCAATCCTCTGACTGAATGTGATCTCTGCAGATTACTGGGCAGTCCAAGATTGGACCTTTATTCACATAAAGTATCATTGCTTACAAGATCCATTAGTTAGTGGCTCAGTTCAGGACTGCACAGTTTGGTAACCTTTTCAGGCTGAGCACACATATTGCCTTGCCATAGTGAGGTCCTTGAGAACAGCCAGCTGAAACTAGGCAAGGATAAGAAACAGCTGCACTGGGGAAGTCCTTCAAAGAGAACCAGCCATGTCCATTCTCTACACAATTGCTTATGACAAATGCCATCAACACGAACTATTTCAAAACTTATAGGCTGGCTATATATTTTATTTATTTTTTTATTTTTGTTACATTTGTACCCCATGCTTTCCCACTCATGGCAGGCTCAATGCGGCTTACATGGGGCAATGGAGGGTTAAGTGACTTGCCCAGAGTCACAAGGAGCTGCCTGTGCCTGAAGTGAAATTAGCACATAAATGTCCATGCATTTTGAAACTGCGCATGGTGCCAGCATTCAGGAGAGAGTGAAGTGCTGGCTAGTAGGTCTTTGCATTCCAACACATGACTTACTGTATGTGCTGAGGATTGCCAACCCCTGCTCTAATGTGTTATACTTCTAAATGGACAATAGCTGTAATATTCTGTATGCTACATAATTGTAAGATTGTGTTACATTTAAAATATTCTATCATGTATTAAAATTTACTAAATCCGCCTTTATCAATAAAGCAAATCAAGATGAGGTACAATAAAATAAAAAATAAAAATAGTAAGGAAAGGAACATCATAATCATATAGATCAGCATACACCCAAAAGTTTCATACAATAAACACTCTGTGATGGCCAACTATAGGCACGTCTCCTATTCAGGAAGTTCCACAGAAGCAGATGTGGAGAAGAAAAACATAGCTAAACTTTATTGTTTATGGAACCTTCAAATGCCAAGTTGAAAAAGTAGTTTTTATGTCCTATCTTAAGCTATCGAAAAGAGGTTTCTGATCTAAGAGAAATTGGCAATGAGTTCCATAAAAAAGGAGCAGTGAAATAGAAGGCACACCTTCAAGTAGCCTCCCAATAAGTTTTGGATGGAATTAGAACCATCCTATGGTCATTAAATGAACGGAGGGCACATGTAGGCACATATGGAATTGTTAATGTGGTCAAGTAATCGGGAGAACCAGTATGGTGAGCTTTAAAAGCTAAATTTTGAATTTCACATGGTACTCTGTGGGCAGTGTTCTGTAATGTTTGCAATTGCTTAAATTCAGCATTTGTAATTCCAGAATAGACTATATTACAGTTGTTAATACATGAGCCTGTAAAGGCTTGAAATAAGGTAGGAAAGGAGTTGAAATTAAGTTAGCTACAGACTGTTCTCAGTTTCTGAAGAGCCAGGAAACCAGATCTAATCACTGATGAAAGTTGTGGGGAGAAAGCAAGTTTTGAATCTAGCCAGACACCAAGATACTTAAATTTATTAACAGGGAAAACAGAAACATCAAAAAGTACAAGAGGAATAGTAGGTGGAGTAGTATAACCTATTAGCCAGCATGCTGTTGTTTTTTCTGCATTAAGAACCAGCCGATTTTCTTTCAGCCAGTTGGCAACTGATTGTAGGCAATTTTGTAAAGGACGAATATCTGAATTACCTGAGGTGGCATAGTGGATAAGAAAATTATCATCTGCATAATAGTAACCATTGATTCCAGAGGCCTGTACCAATGAAGCAAGAGGACTAAGAAAAAGATTAAAAAGAACATGCTTTTTCCAAAGATGTTCTGCATGTCTAACATGTTGCTTGAGAAGGTTCAAACCATGGTGATGGGAGTTAGTTACAAAAAGAAGGGGAGATATAACATCTAATTTTGATCTCAGCAGAAAATTCCATAGATCCACATAGTCCCCTAATGACAAGGTGAAGAAGTCAGAGAGCAAAGAAAATCCAAAAAGGGAGGGGGAAGAGCAGGATCCAGTCCAAGGCAGGTCACAGTACAATATCAGTAATGTTTAAATAAAACCAATGCAAGCATAATTAAAAAACAGTAGAAAATGCTTTTGCTATGTAATACTTCTTCTGCAGTTCGACCTGTCCAGTGCATTTGACATGGTAAATCATGACATTCTAACAAAACTACTGGACGAACTAGGGATCGGCAGAAACATCATTAAATGGATATAAAGTTTCGTCACTACTAGAACCTACCAAGTCAAATCAACCACAACATTCCCGTCCATGTGGTCATCAAAATGCGGAGTTCCCCAAGGATCGCCTCTATCCCCAATCCTCTTCAATCTTATGATGATTCCCCTAGCCAAGTTCCTATCCAAATACGGCCTGAACCCCTTCATATACGCAGATGATGTTACTATATTCATCCCCTTCCAATCCAACCTAGCAGAAAGCTCCAATAAAATAATCACTGGCATGAACATCTTAGCCTCCTGGGCTAACGCCTTTAAGATGAAAATGAATAAGGAGAAAACACAATACTACTACTACTTAACATTTCTAAAGTGCTACCAGGGTCACGCAGCGCTGTACAATGCCTAATCCTCTCATCCCAACACTCTACACTCCTCCCAACTACCCTGATCACCCCTGACATCACAATCCCAATAGCCGACAATTTAAAAATCCTAGGAGTAACACTAGACAATCACCTAACTCTGGAAACTCATGCAAAAGCCATAATGAAGAAGATGTTCAATGTGATGTGGGTGCTGAAATGAGTAAAACCATATCTTCCCCTAAAAACTTTCCGGAACCTGGTACAATCCACCGTACTTACCCACGCTAACTACTGCAACAGCATCTTCATTGGCTGCAAGGCCCAAATCTTGAAAAAACTCCAGACCGCCCAAAACACGGCAGCCAGACTCATCTTTGGTAAATCACGATTTGAAAGCGCAACACCACTCCGTGAAAGACTCCATTGGCTCCCTATCAAAGAACGAATAAACTTCAAAGTCCACACACTGATTCACAAGATTATCTACGGAGAATCTCTGAGCTACAAGACCAACCTGATCGACCTTCCAACTAGAAATGGATCTAAATCTTCTCGAACATATCTCAACCTTCACCTTCCCAACTGCAAAGGTCTCAAGTACAAAACTTATTTCGCATCCAACTTCTCCGTCATAGGCAGCCAACTCTGGAATGCCATACCAAGACCCATCTGAACAGTCAACGACCATCTACCCTTCCGGAAGATGCTAAAAACTTACCTCTTCAACAAGCCCATCCCACACCACCACTATCTCCACCCCCCCTTCTCCCTTGCCCACTACACCCTTCTTAACCTACGCTAAACAACCACATCATAACTCTACTACTCTATAGCTATGTTCTTTATGTGATACTTGTAACCCATACTATGTAAGCCGCACTGAACCTGCTATTGAGCGGGAAAGAGCAGGGTATAAATGTAACAAATAAATAAATAAATAAATAAATAAATAAATAAATAAATAATATTGTAAAAAGATACAAAGCTATAATTTACAGAATGGGCATCAATTTGAATTTCTTAATTATTGTGTGCTTATATTGAAACAATATATAAATAATTTTAATACAAAAAGGGACTCTTCAGTTCAATTGCTAACGGGAAGGCTGGACTTTCTTTTAAGTCATAATCCAGCTTATTTTTGAAAGAGATCGCTGGCCATCTTCCGACACAAATCGGGAGATGGCCGGCCATTTCCTGAACCCGGCCAAATCGGTATAATCGAAAGTCGATTTTGGCTGGCGCCAACTACGTTCCGTCGCGTTCCGTTGCGGAGCTGGCCAAACTTCAAGGGGGCGTTTTGGCAGGGTAGTGAAAGCGGGATGGGGGCAGGACGGGGTGTGGTTATAAGATGGCCGGCTTCGCCTGATAATGGAAAAAATATGGCCGGCTCTGACGAGCATTTCGCTGGCTTCACTTGGTCCATTTATTTTCAGGACCAAGTCTCAAAAAAGTGCCCCAATTGACCAGATGACCACCTGAGGGAATCGGGGATCACCTCCCCTTACTCCCCCAGTGGTCATCAACCACCTCCCACCCAAAAAAACCTTTTTTGCCAGCCTTTATGCCAGCCTGAAATGTCATACCCAGCTCCCTACAGAAAACGAATCCACAATATCAATGTCTCTGGTAACATTCAATAACTTGTACACACAAACCAGGACTTATAGCCACCAACTTCAAGAGAGTGCTGTAAAACAGTTCACACCAGTATAATATTATAGAAATATTTTTTATGTGTATAGAGTACCCTCAGATATTCACCACTATAACTGCAGTCAATAATGCTGCTACAAAGTGGCATAGCATTTCTTTCATCAGGTAACTCTAACAAATTTTTTGGGGAGAGCAACATATGCTCATTTTATATGCTTCCCAATCACCTCAGTGCTATAAAATCACTTATTACTTTTAAAATTGTATATACTAGGTGAAAACTGTGCACTTATCTCTTAAGTTCTTGCCTTCCAGGCAGAACTATCTTGCCTTGCTGAAACATTCGTCAGTTGCCTTCCCCTGAAACCGCCCGACTCCGCGGGGTTTCAATCACTTTCCTCAGGGACAAGGGTTAAGGCTGCATAAATCTTTTCTTCCACCTTGTTTTCTTCTCTCAAGCAATCCACAAGACAGCTCCCTGACAGCAGTATGCAGGTCCCTGGAGCAGTTTTAGTGGCTGCAGTGCACTTCAGGCAGGTGGACCCAGGCCCATCCCTCCCCCTACCTGTTACACTTGTGGTGATAAATGGGAGCCCTCCAACCCCCCTAAAAGCCACTGTACCCACATGTAGGTGCCCCCCTTCACCCATAAGGGCTATGGTAATGGTGTAGAGTTGTGGGGAGTGGGTTTTGGGGGGATTTGGGGGGCTCAGCACACAAGGTAAGGGAGCTATGCATCTGGGAGCTATTTTAATTTTTTTTTAATTTTTAGAAGTGCCCTCTAGGGTGCCCGGTTGGTGTCCTGGCATGTCAGGGGGACCAGTGCACTACAAATGCTGGCTCCTCCCATGATCAAATGCCTTGGATATGGCCGGATTTGAGGTCGCCGGCATTAGTTTCCATTATGGGCAAAAACCGATGCCGGCCATCTCAAACCCAGCCATCTTTGACATTTGGCTGGCCCTAACCGTATTATTGAAACGAAAGATGGCTGGCCATCTTTTTCAATAATATGGTTCGGGACCACATTTTGCGGCGCCGGCCATCTAGATGGGCGGCACTGTTCAATTATGCCCAACAATGACAACAAATCATGGTCTTTTATAAAGTTTGCATAAAACTTATGCAGTCTCATTTACCTGAACTAATAGACTTTTATTTGCAGTTGAGACTGGGAATGGAAGCGAAAGTGTTTGATATGATTTGCTGTTCAACCGACTGAATCTGAAGACATGATCTAATTTCCTTGTAGGGACACTGATTTGCCTGTGTTATTATCTTTGCTATTCTTCATGCCATTGTCAGAATAGCAAATTTTTAATTTGTTCTGTCACAGGTGTAAAATCCTTGTTAGCCAAAGCAGAGAAAGAAGGGTAAAGTGGCATCAACATTGGCAGTGCTCAGTGGCGTCGCGAGGGCAGCTGACACCCGGGGCGGGTCGCCGCTGCACACCCACCCCCTGGGTGCAGCGCGACGCACCCTCCCCCCTCCGTAGCGCAACACCCCCCGCCCCGCCCGCGAGAACATACCTGGAAGGCGGTGAGGGGCGGGTGGGCGGACCAATCCGCCGAGAGCACGCCGCTGGGGGGTGTCGGCGCCTCGCTGGTTCCTTGCTCTCGCCCGGAACAGGAAGTAACCTGTTCTGGGGCAGAGAGAGCAAGGAACCAGCGAGGCGCCGACACCCCCCAGCGGCGTGCACCCGGGGCGGACTGCCCCCCCTTCCTACGCCACTGGCAGTGCTCTTCGTACTTTATTTTCTGTCAAGCTTCTGACTATGAAGTCTGTCTGCTCTGTATCATACAGCTTGATTTTTCTCTGACACAAGCTTCTCTGTATCTGAGCCTTGCACATGAACTTTGCTGCCTCTCTGTCTCCAAGACTGATATATTCAGTGTGTTTTTTCTATCAAAAAATGTGCCGGTACTCAAATGCCAGGCCACCCTTTAGGGGTGGGGTGATCACTAAGAGACCCACTCCACAATAACCAGGCCCCCTGCAACCAGTCACAGAATCTATGACAAGGCAGAATTGGTGTGTAGAGCCTGAGCCCTTTCATTAAATTTGGGGACCATGAGCCAATTCTAGCAAACAATGGAAAAGGTGCCGGAACTCAGTACCCCCTCAAAAAAGCCCTGGATATATTCATCCTTTTTCCTTATGAAGTCTACTTCTTATCACATGATTTTTTTCTGTCTCTGAAATCCAACAGAAAAATGACAAGGAAATTGTGTTGGTCTCAGATTCATGAGGATATCATTAGCCATGAGATATGGAAGTGAGGCTGGGATAGACTTGTTTACCTGCTTATCAAAAGGTTTCATCATGATAGACCAAGTTACTCCTGTTTCATGCTTGTCTCTTTCTAGGGTGATTCTGTTCTGTTTGATTACCAGGCTCACTGGAGCTTCATCCCCTGACCCTCAGGAGCGGAGGCTAGAAAATTACAGCTGAAGCCACAGGAGCTGCACATGCAAGCTAGAAGCCAGTGCCTTTGGAAGGTGAGATGTGCCTCCAAAAGAGCCCATTGGACCAGCATGGAGTGTGTCTTGGATTAATGTCCAAATGTGGGTCCAATGAGCTCCATTAGTGGCTTGTATTGCCTTCTGTTGTACAAAGGATAACTGTTTTCTGGCTTCTACTTCGCTTATCCAGCTTTAGCTATAAATTGCTAGTCTCTACTCACAAGGGTCATAGGTGTGAGCTTTCCACCTGCCAAACAAAAAACAAGTGCTCTTTTCCTGGACCCATAAACTATAATGGGTGTCAAACAGGAGTTTTGGGTCATTCAGGATTCATGTCCATTTGGATGTGTAAAAACTGGCATAGAGATATGTATATTGCATATGTGTCTAAATCCTAATTTTAGAAAGGTGAGATATACATGTCCAAATTGCAAATACGTGTATATGACAAATGGGTGTGGTCTGGGTGTGTTTTGGGCAACATATACATGTATTTGACATCAGGGGAATGGATGGGGGGATTGCTTGACATGGGGAGATCTTTCTTTTGATATTGGGAGATTGGACCTTTGATTGAGGGTGGGGAGAACAAGAAGGAAAGGAATGTCTAGGTCTATACAAGAGTAAGGATGCAGTCTGGTGTGAAGATTGGGTTTTGGGGAAAAGAAAAGCTCCGAGCTAACTAGCCCCTTCTCTCTGGACAAGTTACTATGGGAACATACCTACATAGATCTAATATGCACTGTATATAAAACTTATTGCACACCACATTAAGTGGTGTTTTACGGTGTACATAGCATTTTTACCACAAATGTCATGACATAGGTTCCAAAATAATACATCTATGGACATTAATATGAATTCAACAGAATGTCCTGGAGACACATACTGGTGAATTAATGACTGTGAATATTATGCTATTAATTGTAATTGTGTTGTTATCACATATGGACTTTGATTTCAGAATCAAACATTTTTCCTAACTTATTTTGCCTTCTAAATCTAGATAAATGCAATCAGCTTTGAAAGTGATCTATTTTTGCTGTCACGTGTTGAAAGATGCAGTAGAATCACTGTTACTAAAAATACTGCAGTATCATCACTGTAAGTTTGTGCAAAAATCCACCCTATCCATATTCTCTGCTACTGTAAATTGTGAATCTAATACTGGTTGCTGTAAGGCAGTTTTTGATTTATTGTTACTTTATGTTAGCTCCAAAGGAAATTAAATGCCTATCACTAACAAAAAATGTGTTTGTAAGGTAATACTAGAGAAATAGTAGATGAATTAAAAAAAATATATACCTGTATAATCAAATAAATTCTTATTGTCTTCTTAATGGAGGTTTTGAGCATAGTCAGAACTTATTCGGAGAGTGACAATATTCAGTCTGTTATTTGGATAACTTAGGACAATTTTTTAAAATCTGTCCTGTGCTATCTGGGTAGCACAGTGACTATTGCCACAATCTGGATATGTTCTGAGACTGCCATGATTCTGCCCACGATCTGCCCTAGCACTATCCGGATAGTATAGAGGCAATCTTTAAGGATGTTCAGTCACTATCCAAATATTGCAGAGGTGGTCTGTATGGATATTCAGAGGCACTATCTGGATAGGACAGAGGCAGACTGTAAGGATGTTCATAGGCATTATCTGGATAGCACAGAGTGGGTTTGTAAGGATATTCAGTACCTCTCCACTCTTATGTCTCCCTATGCTCCTCCCCTGGAACTCTGTTCACTGTGTAAGTCTCTCTTATCTGCACCCTTCTCCTCCATTGGTAACTCCAGACTCTGTTCCTTTTATCTTGCTGCACCATATGCCTTCTTTGATATATGGCGAATAAGCATGGAGTTGGTTTCCAGCATTATTTTAGGAGACATACCTTGAAACAGCAATTTTTTGCGAAACATGAGTTCATGTCGGACTGAATGTCTCCATAATAGAAATAAGGAAGAGAGATTGATACATTTTTAAGCTAAGTAAAATTTAAATTAAAATAATGTTTGCATTGACAATAATAAAAGTTGGGATCAAATGAGGAATATCTGCCCACCATAAAAGTGCCTGGCTCACATTAGCCTGAATGGTGGTGACAGAGATGTCTGATGGATCCTATATAATAATGCCTATATGAATAGTATAAAGAAGAGTTTGTTATATAGTATGTGAGCTGGGTATTACATGTTGTTTGAATACTGACCTGCATATTGGTTCAGAATGAATTGTGTAAATGAAATGAATGCTGCTCCTCAATCTCTCTCTCTCTCTCTCTCTCTCTTTCTTTTTCTCCTCTCCTTCAAACTTTCTTCCCCCAAACTTAAGTTCCCTTATCATCCTCTACACACTTTTCACTCTATCCCCCAGATTCTATATATGGCACTTTGAGTTGTGCTCACACATTTGATGATACAACCAAATTGTGTGTGCAATTTAATTGAATAACAATCCAATCAGCACTGATAATTGGACAACAACAAGCAATTATCGGCACTAATTGGCACTAGTTAAAATTTACATGCACATCTATTTAGGCATATTCTATAAAGAGGTGTGCCTAAATTCTAGTGTGTGCATCAGAAAAAGGGGCACGCTGATAGCAGGAAAATGGGCGTGTCATGAGCATTACCAGAAGAATATTACAGAATTTGATGGAACTGAGCCTAAATTATGCATGACAAATTACACCTGCTGAAACCTGGAGTGAATTATCATGCCTAACAGGAAGATGCAGACCCTGGCACTAGCCTCTGTTCTCTATATGGCGTCTATGACTTTATGTCCTACTGTTGAACAGGATATCCTTCCTGTGGAGTTACCTGTTGTAGCTTAGGGTTCTGATATATTTCCTCTTATGCAAGCCATGCCTTTCAGTTGGTCATAACAATCAAACACAGACATTTGTCTGGATTGATCTGAATAGCTGGGTCTTTCTGTCGATTTGGGGGAGCTTCTTGGTCACAGTTGTACTGACATTCTCAACTGTGCTGGAAGGTGTCTTTTCAATGAAAAGGCTGGCTGCTAGTCTATTGGTTAGCACAGCAACCTTTGATGCTACTGATTGGAGTTCAAGTCCTGCTATAAGTAGCTGGCCAGCATATACATCTCATCCACATTATCTAGCTAGAGAAAGAAAGGCTTTTCTTTGTAGCACAGACCCATCACATGGAGAAACAATATGGGGAACTCAGACCGTTTAATGCAGCGGTTCTCAAACCTGGTCCTGGAGGCATCCAAGCCAGTCAGGTTTTCAGGATATCTACAATGAATATTCATAAGAGAGATTTGCATGCAGTGGAGGCAGTGCATACAAATCTCTCTTATGAATATTCATTGTGGGTATCCTGAAAACCTGATTGACTGAGGTGCCTCCCGGACCAGGTTTGGGAACCACTGGTTTAATGTGTCTCCTGGGTTTGGCAGGCGGGGTACAAATGTATACTGAGCATAAATTGATGCTTTCTGGGAGCCGTTCTGTGAGAGGCCTCTAAAAGAAACATCTGTAGTAAAGATTGCCATACTGAAGTCTTCTGTCTGTGTGAGACAAGGGGTTAGAGGGAGCTTGAGTCATAGGGATGAGGCAGATGTCTCACTAACTTGTTCTTCACAGTGGCGCATGACATTACTGTACTACATCACTCTTCCTGTCTCCCTCTCCACATTTCACAGTATATTACTTCCAGGGCATTACATTTATGGAAATGGAAATCTCACCCTCTGACCTGAATATGCTGCCCTCCTAATAGATCTGTGCAGATGGCTGAGTAGGATATGTAGCAGATGAGGTAATCTAGTGGTTAGAACAGTTGATTTATTATTCAGGGGTGATGGGTTCAAATTCCCCTAGTAGTACCTTGTATTGGGGTCACAGCTAACATGACATTAGGAATGACTGCTAGCAGTTAGGATCTGACATATTTTTTTTGTGCTGAATGCCAAATCAAATCAGCATGAAATTTGGGTGCTGTAAATGTCACGGAATGTGATGATGCCTAACATCAGTGCCGACCTCCGCAGGTGCTATAATTAGTGTACAAGTGTACTCCATTTTGTCTATAGGTCCCAGAAAGTGTGTTTGCTTGCTCTACTGTGCTTCTGGTGATATACTGCGATCTTGGTGTGTGCTCTGACCCAACCCCATACCCATTTTATTTAAATTCTGTCCCTGCTGCTCCTACTCACTCCCTTCTCACCTATACCTGCTCAACTTCTGTCCATTCCTTGCTTCCCACCACCTGCTGTCCCTATCCCTCTCCCTTGTTTCCCTTCACCCTGTGTACCATCCCTATATGCAAGTTGGTGTGTTTGTCTGTGTATGGGTGTCTCAGTATTACTGTGCTAGTATGTGTGTTTGTGTGTATGTGTGTGTGTGTATGTGTGTGTGTGTGTGTGTGTGGGGGGGGGGGGTTGCAGCCACTTGTGTTTGCCTTTGGTGTGTCTCTGTCAGTGTTACTGTCACGTTGTTTGTTTATGTGAGTGTGTTTCTGACTGCAGAGCAGAGTGCTGGTTGATGACACGTCAGAGGCAGGGGCTACAGAGGAGAGGGAGAGGCCTAAGGCAAGGGCAGGTGTAGAGGGTGTACAGGCCCAAGACCAGGTTCCTGGACCTGACTGATGAAGAATGTGTAGCTAGGTACCGCTTTAATAAAGAGACCATAGCGCACCTGTGTGAACATCTGCAAGAGGACCTGGAGCCTACTGCTTGGAGGGGGCATGCCTTGCCAGTCCATGTGAGAGTGACTACAGCCCTGGCCTTTCTGGCAACTGGCACAATCCAAACACCTCTAGGAGCTGCAGCAGGAATCAGCCAGCCAGCTGCCTCATGCATCATCACCCACTTTCTTAAGGTCTTTTTGAAAAGAGACATCCTTTATATCCACTTCCCCATGTATGAGGCAGAACTGCAAGAAACCGTGACAGCATTTTATGAGTTTGCCCAATTCCTCTCTATGCTGGGCACCATAGATTCTACATATGTGGCCAGTGAGCCAGAATACAGAAATTGAAGGTCCTACCACTCCCTCAACATGTGGGTTGTCTGCAATGCAGCATTGGAGATAATAGATTGTGCCATGATGCTTATGTCCTTTTATGCTCTGGCATCCACAACACCTTTCAGAGTAGAGAAATCAGAGGGGGATGGCTACTAGATGAGGAGCATCCTACAACCCGTACATCCTTCTAATCATTGACATCTCTCTCTTTACCCTACAGGTGTGTGACCAATGTAGACCCAGTTATCTGGAGGATGACACAGAACACACTTGTAGAAACTTTCAACACACAACAAAAGGTGTGTGTACCTTCTCTAACATCTTCTCTCCTCTTCTCAATACAGATGAACATGGCTATCCCCCCAGGAGTTGGCTGATGACCCCTATTGTGAACCCCCAGAGGAGCTCAGATACAACAGGGCACACAGTGCTACCCCAGACAGTAATTGAGAGAACATTTGTCCTTCTGAAGACCAGATTCTGGTGCCTAGACCAGAACGTTTGTACAAGCCAGCATAGGTCTGTGAAATCTTCACTGCATACTGCACAATCTAGCAGTATGATGGCCGACAGGTAAGGAGCCCAGTCAGAGAGCTCCTGAGACACGAGGGAATAACTCCACTTAAACCATCTGGGCAACCCTCTAGTCGGACCGGAACGGTCCAGAACTAACTCAGAACCGACCGGTGATCACGGCAGCCTCTCAGGGCCGCACACGGGTGGACGACCCCGAGGCCGATCGAATCCCCCCACGATCGGACAGACCACGAGACTGTCCAGCGAGTGGCGAGCGAGAAAGGTTGAGCCGCAGCCACGCATCGGGGTTTCGGGCAGCCACCCAGTGAGGGAGATTGAGATTGCGTGGTGCCGTTGGTGCCGTTGGTGCCGTTGGTGCCGTTGGTGACCGGACCTGACCACGCGGCAAGTTAGGGTGGGCCGACCGGAGGGCCGACCGTGCTAGATCACAAGGGAGCATCGTGGCGCGAACAAAGAACGGCTGGCCGACTGGTGGAACGCACTGCAAGGAGTTCCGCTGGGAACCGGTCGGAGGATCGATTCCCCAGCGCTCTCACTGCGGTGTTATCCCCCAGTTAAGCCAGAGACACAAGTTGGCCTCACGCTACCCAAGTGCTGAGTCTGCTGAGCCCGAGAGGAGGGAATCCAGGCGAAGACCCCTGAACCCGAGCCCTCCGGTGTCCTCTGGAGCACTCGGGAACCACAGCTGCACCACCGCCCGGGGCTCAGTAGGATACGAGGAAAAAACTCAGCAGACAAGAAAATAAGAGCAGAGGTGGCTGAAGGAAGTGGAGACTTGAGCAGATCCAGCCTTCCTCCTGCGTGTTCCAGTCCATGTGTTCCAGTCCATCGACTCCAGTCCATGTGGTCCAGTCCGCAGACCTAGCTTTCCCCCTGCGTGTTCCAGTCCTTCGACCCCAGTGTGTTCCAGTGTGCTCCAGTGTGTTCCAGTCCCCGTTCCAGTCTGCCTGATCCAGATTCTCCCTGCTTGCTCCAATCCATCTGCTCCAGCGTCTTCCAGCTCGTTTCAGTCCTCCCGATCCCAGCCTGTTCCAGTCCGCCGATCCAACTTACTCCCGGTTCCAGTCCGTCCATCCCAGCCTACCCAGCTTGTTCCATCCGTTCCTGCATGACCCGCTTGTGCCAGTCCGTTTGTTCCAGCTTGTTCCAGCTTGTTCCGGCTTGTTACGACTTGTTCCGGCTCGTTCCAGCTTGCTCCTATCCATCTTGTTCCTGCTTGTGCCGGCTTGCTATGACTTGTTCCAACTTGTTCCAGCTTGAGCCATCCGTTCCTGCATGACCCGCTTATGCCAGTCCGTCTGTTCCAGCGTGTTTGTCTCAGCTTGTTCCGGCTTGTTACGACTTGTTCCAACTTGATCCGGCTTGTTCCAGCTTGTTCCAGCTTGCTCCTGTCCTTCTTGTTCCTGATTGTTCCGGCTTGCTACGACCTGTTCCAACTTGTTCCGGCTTGTTCCAGCTTGTTCCAGCTTGCTCCTGTCCATCTACCCCAGCTTGTTCCTGACCGCTTGTTCCAGCTGCTACCCGCCTGCCTGTTAACACATCGAGCAACCTGCCTGCCTGCTCGCGAGCCTCTCAGTCATTGACTTACCTACCTGCCTGCTAGCTTGTCAGCCATTGACTTCCCTACTCGCCAGTCCAAACCCAGCTTTCCAGCTCTATCTATCTATTTAACACCTCAGTCACCACATAGCCGCTTGTTAACACCTGTTAACTGCTTATCACCTCTGTCACTACATAGTCACCTGTCACACCTCAGTCACTACTTATGGCCCCTGTCCACGTTCTCTTCCTTGCCCTGTCCCTTCCTAATCTTCTTTCCCCCCCACTCCTGCTGTCTACCACTAGAAATCGCTACCCTCCCGCCCTGCCCGCCATGGCAATACCCTATTCACCCTCACCCCCCACTACCTCACCATCCCTCCTGTCCCCCGCCTCCTTCCTAGCTCTTAACCTTCAACATTTCCTTCCTGCCATTAACCCATCCCCATTCCTCCTTAGTACACCTCGTCTTCGTCGCCTTCACCGCCCGACCTCCCCCACCCTCCTCCGCATTCTCCTGCTCCTCCTCCTGCTATCCACGGGTGACATTAACCCTAATCCAGGTCCCCCTCGCCTGTCCCCGTCCTATCCAGGCAAACAATTCCAAGATGTCTCCAATCTCGTCTCTGTTCCCCTCCTCCCCCCCTCTTCCCTCCCCTTCTCATGCGCCCTGTGGAATGCCCACTCAGTCTGTAACAAACTGCCCTTCACCCACGATCTCTTCATCTCTCGCTCCCTTCAACTGCTCGCCCTAACCGAAACCTGGATCTCCCCGGAAGACTCGGCCTCAGTCGTGGCCCTCTGCCATGGAGGTTATCTCTTCTCCCACACTCCCCGCACAGTTGGCCGCGGTGGAGGCGTTGGGCTACTACTCTCGCCCTCCTCTAGTTTCCAACCCCTCCCCCTACCGCAGTCTCACTGCTTCTCATCCTTTGAAGCCCACTCCATCCAGCTATTCTACCCGCTGCCACTCAGAGTCGTAGTCATCTAACGCCCCCATGAAAAATCCTTCTCTTCCTTCCTCACCGACTTTGATGCGTGGCTCTCCGTCTTTCTTGAACCCTCATCTCCGTCCCTCATTCTCGGAGACTTTAACATTCACGTTGATGAACCATCCGACCCTAACGCTTCTAAGTTCCTCACCCTAACATCCTCCTTCAACCTCCAGCTGTCCTCCACCACCCCCACTCACCATGACGGCCATTGTCTTGACCTAGTCCTCTCCTCCTCCGGCTCACCCTCCAATTTCCACGCTTCTGCTCTCCCTCTCTCCGATCATCACCTGATCACGTTCACACTTCTTCACCCCCCCTCCGCCCCGTCCAACTTTAACTACCACCTCCAGGAATCTCCAGGCTATTGACCCCCCCACTCTATCCTCTAGTATCTCTAATCTCCTCCCCTCCATCATGTCCTCCGAGACTGCAGACAAAGCGGTTTCCGCTTACAATGCCGCTCTCTCCTCTGCTTTGGACACCCTTGCTCCATCCACCTCCCGTCCCACAAAGCGTACTTGTCCCCAGCCTTGGCTGACCCCTTGCATCCGCTACCTTCGCTCCTGCACCCGATCCGCTGAACGCCTCTGGAGGAAATCTCGTACCCATTCAGACTTCCGTCACTACAAATTCATGCTATCCTCCTTCCATTCCTCCCTATTCCTTGCAAAACAGGACTATTACACCCAATTGACCAATTCTCTCAGCTCCAACCCTCGTCGTCTCTTCACCACCCTTAACTCCCTCCTCAAAGTGCCCCCCCGCTCCAACTCCCCCTTCACTCTCTCCTCAATCACTAGCTGACTACTTCCGCGACAAGGTACAAAAGATCAACCTTGAGTTCACTACCAAGCCACCTCCTCTTCAGCCTGCAGCCCTATCCAACAACCAACCAACCATGGCCTCTTTCTCTTCCTTTCCTGAGATCTCCGAGGATGAAACCTCCCGCCTTCTTTCCTCCTCGAAATGCACCACCTGTTCCTCCGATCCCACCCCCACCAACCTACTTAACACCATCTTCCATACTGTCACCCCCTCCATCTGTCACATCCTTAACCTTTCTCTCTCCACTGCAACTGTCCCTGACACCTTCAAGCACGCCGTAGTCACACCTCTCCTAAAAAAAACATCACTTGACCCTACCTGCCCCTCCAACTACCACCCCATCTCTCTCCTCCCCTTCCTCTCCAAGATACTTGAACGCGCCGTTCACAGTCGCTGCCTTGATTTTCTCTCCTCTCATGCCATCCTAGATCCACTTCAATCTGGCTTTTGCCCTCTACACTCGACAGAGACAGCACTCTCTAAAGTCTGCAACGACCTGCTCCTCGCTAAATCCAGAGGCCACTATTCCATCCTCATCCTCCTCGATCTATCCGCTGCGTTTGACACTGTCAATCATGATCTACTTCTTGCCACATTGTCCTCTTTTGGGTTCCAGGGCTCTGTACTCTCCTGGTTCTCCTCTTATCTCTCCCACCGCACCTTCAGAGTACACTCTCATGGATCTTCCTCCACTCCCATCCCACTATCTGTTGGAGTTCCCCAGGGATCTGTCCTTGGACCCCTTCTCTTCTCAATCTACACCTCCTCCCTAGGCTCACTGATCTCTTCTCATGGTTTTCAGTATCATCTTTATGCTGATGACACCCAGCTATATCTCTCCACACCAGACATCACCGCGGAGACCCAGGCAAAGGTATCGGCCTGCTTATCCGACATTGCTGCCTGGATGTCCAACTGCCACCTGAAGCTGAACATGTCCAAAACCGAGCTCCTCGTCTTTCCACCTAAACCCACCTCTCCTCTTCCTCCACTCTCCATCTCAGTTGATAACACCCTCATCCTCCCCGTCCCATCTGCCCGCAACCTTGGAGTCATCTTCGACTCCTCCCTCTCCTTCTCTGCGCATATCCAACAGACTGCCAAGACCTGTCGCTTCTTCCTCTTCAACATCAGCAAAATTCGCCCTTTTCTATCTGAGCACACCACACAAACTCTCGTCCACGCTCTCATTACCTCTCGCCTTGACTACTGCAACTTACTCCTCACTGGCCTCCCACTTAGCCATCTATCCCCCCTTCAATCTGTTCAGAACGCTGCCGCACGTCTTATATTCCGCCAGAACCGATATACTCACATCACTCCTCTCCTCAAGTCACTTCACTGGCTTCCGATCAGATATCGCATACAATTCAAGATTCTCCTCCTTACCTACAAATGCACCCGGTCTACGGCTCCTCACTACCTCTCCTCCCTCATCTCCCCCTATGTTCCCGCCCATAACCTCCGCTCACAGGACAAATCCCTCCTTTCAGTTCCCTTCTCCACCACTGCCAACTCCAGGCTCCGCTCATTCTGCCTTGCCTCACCCATTGCCTGGAACAATCTTCCTCAACCCCTACGCCAAGCCCCCTCCCTACCCATTTTCAAATCTCTGCTTAAAACTCACCTCTTCAATGCTGCTTTCGGCACCTAACCTTTTGTGCAATATAGTATTCCCTATCAGACGGATTCTATACTTGTTTTAGTTTGTACACCTGTCTTTTAGATTGTAAGCTCCTTGAGCAGGGACTGTCCTTCCATGTTAAATTGTACAGCGCTGCGTAACCCTAGTAGCGCTTTAGAAATGTCAAGTAGTAGTAGTAGTAGTAGATTATAAGGCATGTGCAAAAACCAAAGGAACAGGCCAGGGAGGAGAATGACATTGAGCTTGAGAGACCAGAGGTACACCAGGAGGCTCTGCCACCTCACCAGGCACATCAGAGAGGCCAGAAAATCCAAGATAACATAATCCAGACACATTATTTGTGAATATGGTGAGAACTGTTATTTTATGTGTACATAAGTGTTATTGTCCTCCTCCACCATTCACCTCTTCCCACATCTTCCCTCCCCTCCCCCTCCTTCTAACCATTGTGCAGTACAGTGATAACAAAATAATATGTGATCCCCAATTGTCCCCCTCCCCCTTTCCCATGACCATTGTGCAGTACATGATAACCCAAAAAATATGTGACCCTAGGTTTCCCCCTCCCCCTCCTCCATGGACTACAATGTTCTGCATAGGACTGCAGCATCTCAGGTCAGGCCCAATCCCAAGCTAGTATCTGGCATCACATCTGCCAGTGCCTCAATTGCCAACATCCAATCACGATGCAGAGGATTACATGAAAGAAAAAGGATGTGCGTGGTAAAACCAGGAATTCAAAACCAGAAAGCAACAGTACCAGCAGCAATGTGACTCACAAGTCCTTGTGAAAGAGGTAGGGCCCAAGTGACTCCATCACTGCTTCCCCCTTCCCCTGCCTTGACCACAGGTGCTCTGACCACTGCCTCTGCTGTGACATAGGGTTGGAAGATAAGTAGGTGTTAGGGGTGGTCCACTGGGCCCAGAGATTGGTGGCCTTGATTGCCCAGGGATGGGTGAGAGGCACGATTGGGACACAGGGACCACACAGCTAGGGGAGCTGCCCACTGACTGGTGGCCTTGCAGCAGCTGGAGGAGGGTGGAGGCCATTGTTTTGAGTTTCCATATTGGACACAACAGATGACATGAGCTGTAGTAAACAGTCCTCATACTCCCTTTTTGCCCTCCTGTCCTCGCTTGCAGCTGTTAGCTCCTCTAGCACATGAGTTAGCAGCTGCCTGACTCCTGTTAGCTCTTGCTGCATGCCAGCAACCTCCTCCCTGAGCAGGACTTGTGCTTGAACCTGTTGACCAATGACTATAACATTATCTTCCTCCTCTCCTTGTTCCTGCTCACAGTGGCCAAGATCTTCCTTCAGATGTGTGGGGGCTTTGTTCTCAAGATCTTCCAGCAATATTGGTTTGGCTAGCTCCCCCTTCTCCTCCTCTGCTTCAACATCTGTGTCCCCGATGTCTTCATCTTCCTTCAGAGGCGGTATGTCAGCCTCTTCTGCTACTGCTGGACCCTGATTTTGCAGCCCATTGTGCTGGGGAGGCTGTTGTGAAAAGCCAGCATTAACAGCAGCAACATCCTCCACCTCTGGGGTGGCCTCCTCACCACCACCCTGCGCAGTTGCAGCATCTGCATGAAAGGAGCAAAGGACACATTAACAGGACCAGACCTATGACAAACAATGGTGTATGCACACCAAACAGGGACCATGCTTGACCAATCTGCCCTCCAAAGGGAAAAGGAAGCAAGTAGGAAACTTCAACATTTGAGAACATCAGGGAAAACATATTTTGAACTACAATTATTAGTGTGTATTGCCAGGTAAAGTTTCACAAAAAGGACCCTACACAGCATTCCATTTAAGCAGCATTAAACGCATGTATAGCACTTGATTCCCTAAAGTCAGATGTGGCATGACCCCAATTTTCCTAACACGTTACTTGCTTCCTTTTGCCATTGTAGGCCAGAGGTGACTATAATGCAGAGTGGGATCCTGTTTTTTGGGCACAGCATCTCTATTACATGGCTTACTGGAGACACCTGTATCACGGGGAGGTATGATAGAAAGGCCTTTGGCATGACATCACAAGGTTATTGGCAGAGAAACTGTTAATTCGCTGAGCAATTGTTGTACATGTCTTTGTAAATGACATAGTAACTCAAGGTGCAGCAGTGCCTAACTGTAATGAAATGGTTTGTGGCGGGACTATTGGGTACAATGTGAGATATTATGGGGGTTGGGAAGAGGCATGCTTGGAGGGCACCCTGAATCAGTAGTTCTGGTGTGAATATCTGTCACCAAATAGGGAAGAAAATGGGTGAAAATAGGGAAGAAGGATGGGGCCCAGTGGAAGGGTGACATGATGGTGTGGACCAGTGCTTTGTTCTGAGAAAATAGGTGCCGAGAGTCATGTTGAGCAAATAGGTGATGGGGTAAGTAGGACTTGTTTTCAACACATACCATATCTAGCATAGCTCTATCTGGAAGGTGGCTGCCTCAGGCTCTGGCAATCCCAGGTTCAAGCCTAACTGGTTCACCCATGGAAACCAAACTGAGTTCCAAAAATTTGAGTGTTGTCTTTTTTCTGAGAACCATAAAGGGGTTGAAAAGAGATGCTTTGGAGACTGGACAAAAGGACCCTGTGCACCTTACCAGTGTGTACTGGCTGAAGAATAGCCCTGCACACGTTATAAATGGTGTGCTTCATGCTTTTATTTTTTTTCAGCACTGAATCAGTTTCCTGCTCGATAATGGTATCGGTAGTATTTTCTCCTGTTATCTACTGTTGTTGAACAGGACACCTATCCTGTGAGCTCTTTCCTCATTTGAAAGCCATATCTTTTACTTGATCAGAACAATCACCCACAGGCAATTGTCTGAGAGAATCTTTATTGCAAGTGGAAGTTTCTAGAATTGGGGAGCTACAGGAGCTGCCTTAGGAAGTGGGACAGACTGAGTCCTGGGAGGGGTCAGGTCACAAGATCCCAGTATTCGCTTATTGGCTAACAGCCCTATGCCTCAACCCTCTATCCCAGTATCACTTTTTGGTTCCTCGGTTAGCCCAGTAATGAGCTTTTGTTACCTTGGTGTCATTTGGGATTCCTCCTTATCATTCCTGCCCCAAATTTCGACCTTGTCCAGATCTTGTTTCTTTGTGTTTCAGCAGTTAAGGTTGCTTTATCACCTTTTCACCCACGACACCTTTCACGTCCTTGTTCTGTCATTTTTCATGACTAGGCTAGATTATTGTAATGAGTCTATGCAGGTTTGCCCGGATATGCCCTAAAAAGGCTTCAAAACGTCACCATTATTTATTTATTTATGCATTTGTACCCCACATTTTCCAACCTGGTGGTAAGTTCAATGTGGCTTACAGTTAACTTATGTAGACAAGTATTGAAGTTGTTGGGGATGGACAGAATCCTAGTTCAGCTCACTTATCAGGCTCATTTTCAAAAGAGAAGGATGCCCATCTTTTGACACAAAGTGCACTACAAATGCTGGCTCCTCCCACAACCAAAGGGCTTGTATTTGGTCATTTCTGAGATGGGTGTCCTTGGTTTCCATTATCGCTGAAAATCAGAAACGACCAAGTCTAGGGACGACCATCTCTAAGGACGACCAAAATTTCAAGATTTGGGCGTCCCCAACCGTATTATCGAAATGAAAGATGGACGTCCATCTTGTTTCGATAATATGGGTTTCCCCACCCCTCCATCGGGACATTTTGCAAGGACATCCTCAACAAAACATGGGCATCCCTTTCGATTATGCCCCTCTTTGTGATCGTGTGCTTTGGTTTGTTGGCCAGTATCTCCTGGCTATGCGATTTCATCGGAAAGGAATTGCCTGAAGAGTTGAGCTTTCATGTGTTTTTGGAATGTTAGATAGTTCTCCATGTGTTTTAAGTCTTTTGGTAGAGAGTTCCAGGTTTTATTGCAGATGTATGTGACGCTGATTGTAAGTACAGATTTGTTTCTTAGGCCTTGACATTTAGGATAGTGTAGTGTTAAATAGGATTTTGCATTCTTGTTTATGTTGCATATTGGTAAATCTATCAGGCCTGTCATGTATTCTGGAGTGAGGTGCCATAGATAGTTTTATGGGCTAGAGTACATATCTTGAAGTGTACTCGTGCTTTGGATAGCCAATGTAAGTTTTGGAGTAGTGGTCTCGCTGTATCTGAACCTGCCACTGGAACTGGCAGAGATTCAGCTCTCTGTGTTGGGGGAGATGGAGACAGCAGCAGGAGGCCACTGTTCTCTCCCTCCTGAGTCTGGTCCTGCTGCTCCTGGTGTAGCACAGGGAGGTTGGGGTGGGTGGGAAAATGTAGGGCTTCCAGTCCTTCCTCCTCATCTTCTGCCTCTTCCACCTCCTCCATTTCTTCTTCCTTTCCCCCTTCCTCTTCTCCTTGCATTTCCTCTTCATCCTCCTCCTCCTCTCTAGGGGCCACTAGGCCCAGCCCTGTGGTAGCAGCTCCATGGAGTGACTCAGAGAGTGGCTGAGCTACAAAAGTGGGAAACATAGACCTTGGGTACAGTCATACCCTCCACCAGATGCATAGAGTTGACCATTACATATTTCAAAGTATGTATTGCAGTTTGGGAGTTCACCATGGTATATAGGGGTTAGCAACCACTTTCTGTCTATTGGTAATACATTACATCCTGCTGTTTCCAGTAACCCTGTTAGACTGTTCATGTATGGTGACAGCTGATTCAGCAGCTCTGTTTCTCTATGATATGGGGCTGCTGCCTATAGCTACCTTTGGCACTGTCTGTGTTACACCTGGGCCAGGGACCTTAACATATTGAGGGACCATAGACATGAACTATATGTGGAGAGGGAGCCCATGGTGTATGCGTTTGACACTGCTGTGTTACCTGCCTGTACCTCCAGCTGGCATCTCGCCCCCTGCAGATAGTCCCCTTGCACTGCCAGAGGTACCAGCCATGTTTCCTTAAGTCTTTTGTCTGTAGGGAGACAAAGGGTGAGAAGGGAGAGGGAGAGGGAGGTTGAGTGCCAGGTACATGCAGATGTTTCACAATGCTACCTAGCTATAAACAGTGGGGACTGACATTACTGTATTAGATTACTGCTCCTGCCTACACCTCCACATGCCATGCTGTTTGTATATTTAACACCTGACATGGAGATAGAGGCTATTGTGGTAGCTTCAGGACATGACATATATGCCAGAAGTGGAATGCAAACGGTGGGTTGTTGCACTATAAGAGGAAGCACTGGGGAGTGCAGTTGGCAGCCTAGCAGTTAAAACAGCTGACGTGACATTCAGGGGTGGCAGGTTCAAACCCCACCTGTGCTATGTATCACCTTGAGCTGTTCCCTTCACCCTCCATTACTACAGGTTCAGCAGTGGCATGCAAATAATGGTTTGTTGTGCTAGAGGTTACAGCTGAGTGATTCAATCAATTTTTTTTCTGGGCATTGTACCCTGCTTGCATTTTTACTTACCTCCCTGGGGAAGGAGGCTTGCTCATTGTATGTTGCAGTGAGGCACTGCCAGGCCCTCCTGTAGGAATTGTAGCTCCTTCTCCTGTGACCTGGCTTGATAAAATATTATTTTTCTTTTGCAAGGAAGAGCCTTGTCAGGAGGAAAGTGTTTGGCTCACTGAAATGTGTCCGCCTCCTGCTTGCTGCCATATTGCCTTCTGCACCCATGTGGATGACATCATCATGCATTGGTGAGCTGATGTCATCATGGAAATTGTGCATGGGTTTGAAGCAGCCTCTGGAATATGCGCACTAAAATATCAGCGCTGAACCTGGATGGAACGGCATGCTATGCAACCTTCTGAGCCTATTCTATAAAGAACGAACATATAGAAGGTCATTCAGTGCCAATTTTTTTCAGCACCAAATTTAGAACACCATTTAAAGAATCTGACCCTATTTATATTCCCCAAACACACTCTACCCAGTTCTTCTCTCCTATATATTCTGTTTCCAGAATAAAATATGCCCTTAACCCCATTCCAGCCAGTCTCAATTTCTACCTACCTTTTCCACCAGCTTTTACTGTTCTCACCTCACGCCATTCCCTTCAAGACAGGTCTCCCTCCAGTTTAGTAACTCCCTCTCATCTCTACTGTCCACACTGCCTCCAGCTGTTCTGATTTTTTCCCAACATCACATGACTCTCAATGAGGTTCAGCTATAAGTGCTTGAACTCCTGTGCTCTCCTCACAATTTTGTGAGATCAGTACAAGAGTTCTGGCAGCATACCTCAGGCTCACTGGAAGCGTTGTGGTGCTAGAATAGCTGATCTGGAAGCAGCACCACCTGCAAGCTTCTATACAAGATGTGGGAGGAGAGAGTCATGGAGTTGTCACTAGCTTCTGGGTCTTACAATGAAGCACACTGCTATAAGCCATGAAGTCTTCACCTGTGATTGTAAAAATGACAATAATATTACCACAGCAGAAGAGTTCCTCTGTAATTTTCATCTGTTTATATGAGTATTCATATGCTGTTCTCTTTTCTGTAATATGCAAAAGATGATTATCTTCTTGGTTTTTTTCCAGCTTGGTGCATATAATTTATCGGTGTAATACTAACCTGCTTATAATCGAACGAGAAAAACGCCCAAGTTCCGACCTAAATCGGGAGATGGACGTTTATCTCACAAAACCGAATAAAGCGGTATAATCGAAAGCCGATTTTTGGACGTTTTCAACTGCACTCCGTCGTGGATGCGGACAAAGTTTATGGGGGCGTGTCAGAGGTGTGGCGAAGGCGGAACTGGGGCGTGGTTATCTGCCGAACAAAGATGGGCGCATTTCACTGATAATGGGAAAAAAGTATGCGTTTTTAGCTAGAATTTAGGACACTTTTCCTGGACCCTGTTTTTTCACGAATAAGGCCCCAAAAAGTGCCCTAAATGACCAGATGACCACTGGAGGAAATCGGGGATGACCTCCCCTGACTCCCCCAGTGGTCACTAACCCCCTCCCACCACAAAAAAATGATGTTTCACAACTTTTTATTTTCACCCTCAAATGTCATACCCAGCTCCCTGGCAGCAGTATGCAGGTCACTGGAGGAGTTGTTAGGGGGTGCAGTGGACTTCAGGCAGGTGGACCCAGGCCCATCCCCCCTACCTGTTACAATTGTGCTGCTTAATGCTTATTAGTCGTCCAACCCCCCCCCAAACCCACTGTACCCACATGTAGGTGCCCCCCTTCACCCCTTAGGGCTATAGTAATGGTGTAGACTTGTGGGCAGTGGGTTTTGAGGGGGATTTGGGGGGCTCAACACACAAGGGAAGGGTGCTATGCACCTGGGAGCTCTTTTACCTGTTTTGTTGGTTTTGTAAAAGTGCCCCCTAGGGTGCCCAGTTGATGTCCTGGCATGTGAGGGGGACCAGTACACTACGAATCCTGGCCCCTCCCACGAATAAATGTCTTGGATTTATTCGTTTTTGAGCTGGGCGCTTTCATTTTCCATTATCGCTGAAAAACAAAAACGCCCAGCTCACACATTGTTGAATAAAACATGGGCGTCTATTTTTTTCGAAAATATGGTTCGGTCCGCCCCTTCACGGACCCGTTCTCGGAGATAAACGCCCATGGAGATAGGCGTTTTCATTCAATTATGCCCCTCCATGTCATTATATATTTGCTCTATGTATTTTCTTAATGCCACTGTCAAACCCTAGGGATAACTGGTGAAGATGCAGAAAGGGAGACATGATTGGGTTTCAGTGTCAGACGTGATTGTTTGGTCTCGTACTTTTTTTCAATTGTGTTGGTCCCAGTCTCTAGTTTCTACTTTCCTCTTAACTCTATTGCCAGGATTTCCTGTTTGTTTGTTATTTTTCTCTCCTTTTTCTTTCAGCTTTCTTTAGTTTATTTTCTGCCTCTGTCCACAGTCCCTCTTTTGACCATGTCTACCTACAGCTTGCCGCTTTCTACTTCCCACTTCTATCGTATGCCTCTCTCTCCTTCCCACTTCCATTCAGCATTTCCTCTCTCTCCTCCCCACTTCCATCCAGCATTTCTCCTCTCTTCGTCCCACTGCCATCCAGCATTCCCCCTCTCTTCTCCCCACTTCCATTGTCTGCCCCTCTCTCCTCCCAACTTCAACCCAGCATCTCCACTCTTTCTGTTTCCATCCTTCCAGCATTTCTCCTCTCTCTCCGCCCATCTTTCTATCAGGACGTCCCTCTTTTTCCCTCCTTCCAGCCAGCATCTCCCCTCTCTCCCCTTCCATCGAATGACTCCCCTCTCTCTCCCCATCTTTCTATCCAGCATCCTTCTACCCCCTTCTGTCCATCATTTCTCCTCCCCCTCCCCCTCCTCTCATTCCCCCCTTCTTCCCTCCCTCAGGTCTGCTGCTGCTTCTCCTGATGAGCAGCAGCGGCAGGCAAAACAAGCAGTAGCAGGTTCAGGGCCGCAATGCTCGGGCGTGCACTGTTGGCTCTGAGGATCCCCTGCCCCTTTGATGTCAATTTCCTGTTCCAGGGCAGAGCACTGTGGCCCTGCACCTGCTACTGCTTGCTTTACCTGCCACTGCTGCTCGTCGGGAGAATCAACAGCGGCTGTGTGACAGAGGTGAGAAACAAGGGGAGGAGCGGGCAAAGAAAAAAAAAAGGTGCCGGTATGCCATACCAGTGCATATTGGCACAAAAAAGCCCTTTGTTGCAGTCTCCAACCCTCCTGCCTGATTGGCTCCTAAAAGTCTCAGCCACCCTGAGCTGCATAATACTGGGACTCCTATGCTTCCTGCTAATCATTGTGGATTATGGATACTGGGTGATTCAAATTTCCTATGGTTTCCAAGGTTATGATTCACAGCACCATCACACTGCAGGCTTCCTGTTTAATTGTGCGATTATGTGTTATATAATTAGTTGCATAAAATCTTATGCAACATGACTTGGAACATGGAGGTGATAAAGCCTGCAAAATTTAGATCATGTGCACAGATGTGCATTTGAAGGTGTTTCCCCTGTGAAAATGAAGAACAACATTCCTAGTACATCCTGTATCGTTCTCCTCGTAGCAGATTCTGCTTCTCCACCTTGGTGGTTGATTCGTGACTAGTACATCTATAGAGAACAAAGTTCCCATTAAAGGGGAAAGGATCAGAGTGCTGTTATCATTATTTATAAAAACTCATTGATAGTACTGTACATATGTAGACAAAGAGTAAATAAGACAGATTTACAGTGTGAGAAAAATAGGTGCGAAAGGATGTAGAACTTTGCTCCAAAGTTCCTCCAATACTAAACACACCAGTGGCCACATGTACATCTCCTATCTTTTACAAACCTATGGCTGTGCCCTGTTTACACTATTTCATCACTCTCTTTATACAGGGGCATAGCCACGGGATTGTCCCGGGTGGGTCTAAGCCCACCAACATTGGGCTCAGGCTCACCCAGAGCTGTACACTTTTGACAGCGCCAGCATGGGGGAGCAAGCTGGGTGCAGTGGTCCTGCATCTCCCTCCCCTACCTTTTTTGATGGGAGGCGGGACTGGTGGTTGGGAGGCAGGAAATACTGCTGGGCAGACTTGTACGGGCTGTGCCCTGAAAAAGGCAGGTACAAATCAAGGTAAGGTATACACATATGAGTTTATCTTGTTGGGCAGACTGGATGGACCATGCAGGTCTTTTTCTGCCGTCATCTACTATGTTACTGTATGTTAACAGGTCTCTTTCTCAAAGGGGCAGCAGCAGTGACTCTTATACACTGCCTATGGCTGACCTGGAAACCTCCCCTCTGCTGCGTCCTGTCCCCCTCTAATGAAACGTCCTGCGTTTGCCTGGGTGGAACATGGCAGAGGAGAAGTTTCTGGGTCAATTTCAGGCAGCGAGTGAGAGTCACTGCCACTGCTGCCAGCAACTCTTCAAGAGAGACACTTGTTAAGGTAGATGGGGTGAGGTTGTGGGGGGGGGGGGGGGGGGGTGAAGATTTGGACTGAGGATCTGACAATGGGAGGGAGGGAGGAAAGATAAAGGGAAAATTGTTGAACATGGGAGGAGGGGAGGAAAGGGGAGATGGAGAAATGTTGGATATGGGAGAAGAGGGAGAGATGCTGGACATAGGGGTGGCAGGGTGGGAGAGATGCTGCATGTGGGAAAAGAGAGGGAGAAATGTTGGATGGGGTGGAGTAGAGTGGAGGTGAAGGATGAAAAGATGCTGCATGGGAAGGGGAGGAAGAAAGAGAAATAGACCCGGGATGCAAAGAAGGGGGGGGGGAAGAGAGGGAGAGATGTGGTGGAGGGGGGAGGAAGGAATAGATGTACATGAGGATGAAGGAAAGGAAGGGAGAAGGGAGAAAGAGGGAGATGCTGGATCTAGGGGAAGAAGGGAATGAAGGAGGGATGCTGGACAATGGGAAGGAGGGAAGAGAGAGGGAGAAAAACTGGACCATGGGGGAGGGGGAAGATGAAGAGAAGGGAAGATGCTGGGGAGGGGGAGTGGAAGGGTCAGTGAGATGTCAGGCTATGAGGATGGGGAGAGGAGAAAGAGGGAGCAGGTGCTGGGCTAGATAGTATGGAGGGAGGACGATGCTGAGAATGATAGAATCATATGGGAGAGGCCAAGGCAGGTGGGGAAGTTGGCAAGCAAATGAATGAAAACAGGAAAGTGATTACAGGGGGGAGAAATATGGTAATGGGGAGTAGATTAAAGATGAATGAGGCTGGGGAAGGAGTGAGATGGAGAATGGGAGCGCTAGTGGGTGAGAGAAAGAGATGGAATTTGATAGCTGAAAAGTAAAAAGGAGAAGAGTGAGAAAGAGGGTGAAACTTGAGTGAACAGAGGGGTAGTAAAGAAAAATGATAAGAAAGCGCTAAAAAGAAAAGATCGATATTGTCAGAGACAAGTGTAATGAGCGCAGGCAAGAGGAGAAAAGACAAATGGACAGCAGCCGCTTGAAGAATTAGCAGAAGACAGATAGGAAAACAGAAAAAAGAAACCTGAACCAATATAATGGAAAACTAAAATGTCTAGGCAACAAAGGTAGAAAAAACATTTTATTTTGAATGTATTAAATAGAATATGGTTTATGGTTTATTATAGTGTATTATTATCCTTAATATACCTCTGTTCCTTAAAGTAATAACAAATTGGTTCACAATATAAAATCAAAACAGATAAAATTGTATCTAAGGAATGCCATTTAATAACAGAAAAATACAAATATAGTTATTAGAACATAAAATATGATATTAGTAATCATATCAAGTAACAGATAGATAATACACTAGACAGAGAGACTCATGAAGATCAATGAATCCCATAAAGTTGTAAGTTGTAGGCTTTCTCAAATAATATGCTAGTTTTGGGAAATGTTCATAGCAGATGTCTTTGTATTGTGTTCAGTAGAAAAGGAAATGCATTTCTATTTCTCCAGTGTTGCCGCCCAGTTCAATTTTTTTGATCCCTTGTTCTCTATTTGGTGAGGATTTGTCAGTGCGATAGTAATGGCAGATGGGGAGATCGTAGGGGAGGCAGGGAAGGGCCCCAGCATGTCTGACCCTTGCTGTAGCTGGTGAAGCTCTCCAAGCATCGTCAGCTGAGGATCTTCTTCAAAGGTGGCTAGAACTCCCTTCTACCAAGCTCTGCAGCAGGGCCGGTCCAACCCGGTAAGCGAGGTAAGCATGACAGGAGGGCGCCGACCTCTGGAGAGTGCCGCCGCGCCATGCTTACCATCGCCACTTACCTCAGCTCCCGGACCCCGATAGCAGCTCTGCCTTCGGTTTCCTGCTCCGGTACCCGCGCCGCCCTGGGGGATTTAAATCTTGTATTTAAATTTACCTCCGACGTTGCAGCAGCTGCACAGCCTCAGTGAAAGCGCTGCTGCCCGAAGTCTCCAGCCTTCCCTTCACTTGTTCGTTCCCTCTCAATGTCCCACCCTCACAAGGAAATGACATCAGAAGAAGGTGGGACGCTGAGGGAACGAACGAGCGAAGGGAAGGCTGGAGACGTCGGGCAACAGCGCTTTCACTGATGCTACGCAGCTGCTATGACGTCAGAGGTCAATTTAAATACAAGATTTAAACCAGAGAAGGGAGGGCAGGAGAGAGAGGAGCATTGATCGATGGACATGGATGGGAGGGCAGGGCCCAGGGAGAGAGGAGAAATTGCTGGACATGGAGGGGAGGGGAGGGAGGATAATTGCTGGATATGGATGGATAGAGGGGGGCAGGGGAGAGAGGAGCATCGATGGACATGGATGGGAGGGCAGGGCCCAGGGAGAGAGGAGAAATTGCTGGACATGGAGGGGAGGGGAGGGAGGAGAATTGCTGGATATGGATGGATGGTGGGGGGCATGGGAGAGAGGAGCATCGATGGAAATGGATGGACATGGATGGAAGGACAGGGCCCAGGGAGAAAGGAGAAATTGCTGGACATGGAGGGGAGGGCAGGGGAGAGAGAGGAGAATTGCTGGATATGGATGGATGGAGGGGGGCAGCCGGGGAGAGGAGAATTGCTGGATATGGATGGATAGGTGGATGGAGGGCAGGGGAGTTGCTGGACATGGGTGGATGGAGGGGAGGGCAGGGAGAGAATTGTTGGACATGGATGGAGGGGAGGGAAGGGAAGACAGGAAGGAGATGCACATGGATGGAGGGGAGAGAGAAGAAATTCTGGACATGGTTGGAGGGGAGAGAAGACAGAGGAAGGAGATGCACATGGATGGAGAGGAAAGGAGAGACAAGAAATGCTGGACATGGATGGAGGGGAGGGAAGAGAGAGGAAGGAGATGAGATGAGGGAAAGGAAGGGAGGAGAAAAACTGCACATGGATGGAGAAAATAGGCAGAAGCTGGATCCACTGGACAGTCAAGTCTGCGGAGGACCCAGGTTTTACTTATGGATATAGAGCAAGAAATGAAGAAGAAAGGAAGAAAGTAAAGAAATAAATGGAAAGGAAGCCCTGGAAACGGAGTTAAGAGGACAGATAGCAGCAGAATCAGATACTGGGCCAGCATGATCAGAAAAACAAAGTCACCAGACAACAAAGGTAGAAAAAAAATCATTTTATTTTCATTTTACTGTTTGGAATATGTCCACTTTGAGAATTTACATCTGCTACATTTTTATCTTATTTTGCAATGTATAGCAATGTGTTTCTTTCTGTTTTTCTGGTATTGTGCTGCATGCAGAGTCTAACTTCTTAGGATTTCAGGTTAATTTTGAAGAATTTGAAGAGGGGCTATCTCTGTTCTGCATGTGTGTCTGCAAGGCCAAGTGTCTGAATAGAGATCTGTTTGTTAGATTCAGAGATTTTGCTAACACATTGTTTTTCAGAGTTGGCAAGACTGACTGTTCTCATAATTCATGGTCTGTATGCTAATTTGGTTTGTGTCATTTTGAGTTTAATGGAGCTGTAACAGCTTACAGAAATTATTTATAATGAAAACAAAAAAAAACCCCACATTATTTTTCTTCTATACTGGTGTAATATTTTCAATGATGCCATGGCTGGTAAAAGGGGTGCTACTACTGTAGGGGCAGAGCCATAGTGATCCCGCCCATGGATGGGTAGGGGCGCCGACTAATAGGCTGCAGGATGGTGCCATAAACCCTAGGACAGGCCCTGCTCTGCAGTTGGTAGCAGCATCCTTGATTCACCAGCAACTAAGCATGCATGGAGTGCTGGCATCACTGGCTCAGGAATTTTGCTGCTACCTGCCAAACTTGGTAAAAGGGAGTTTTAGCCACTTTTGGAGGAAGTCTTCAGCTGATGGAGCTTGGAGATCCTAATTAGCTAAAGTATTTATACTTTTATACTGAGTTGCGAGATGCCAGGGCAGTGGGGGGGGGGGGGGCAGAGAAAATGTTGTGCCCACCTACCTTGGGCTCAGGCTCACCCAAAATTGGCTGTCTGGCTATGCCACTGGTTCCATTAGGTTATCAGATGACCCCAGGTCATTCAGGAAGGCTAGGCCAGTTATGTTTTTACCTGAATACATTTATGGCTTTGTGGTACTGTTCTTAGAAAACCTGGCATTAAAATTCCATCAGTGCAAATGGGGGAAACCCAGGACTAATTCAGCCTGGCACTCAAGCCATGTTGACATCTGGTAAAGCTTGCTTAGTTTCCTTGACGGAAGACATGTTCAGACCAATAACCAGCCTCTGGCTCTAGGTTCCTTTACAGAATTTGTAAATAGGTTGCCAAATTACTCCCAGCATATTGCTTTCTCCATGATTTGTCTTAATACACTGTCTTGGGTGAATCTCTTCAAAAAGATGGTTAAATAAAAACCAAATATCAAGCAGAATTTGCTCTTGATATAGTTACTGAAGTCTTTTGAGCTTATTCTGACCTAGTTTGAGACAAGTTAGCATTCTGTGCCACGGGTTGACCTGGTTTGCATTCACAAAGCAGAGTTGTCTCAAACTGAAAATCTAGGCCTGCTTTCTCTTCCTTTTCTCTAGCACAAAAAAAAAAACCTCCCAGAGTTTGCTTTGAAAAGGGCAAACATTAAATTGAAAACCTGGATGGAAAGCTGAATGAAAGAAACCCACCCAAAAGCACACTATTTACTCATTTCACACACTATTTGCCACTGACTACTTGTTTTCTACCAGAACAGCTCAGATTGTAACAGCAATAGACACTGAGCCAGGCATTTCATGTTTGGGACTGCACTTGGCAGCAGAGAGCCTCATGCTTTGTCTCAGCCCCTTAGTTCCAAAGTTAGAAAGCCTTAGTTATGATAAATATTCCTTTTCACTCCATGGTGGCAATTTTGACTTAATTGGCAAACAGAATAAAACAAGTGAGCAAATTCTTTGCTCATTAATTTTCTGATTAGAAAGAAAGTTAAGGACTGAAAACAAGTTACTTAGGAACATGGTGGACTATTCATCATGAGAGGTTTCTAAGAGCAGATCAGACCAACATCTTCTGGGGTACATAAGTACATAAGCATCGCCATGCTGGGACAGACCAAGGGTCCATCGAGCCCAGCACCCCATCACTGATAGCAGCCAAAAGAACAAGCAATTTGTCCTGCCCCTCCTAGAAATAGTGTATTATTCCCTCGTCCATTCAATAACATTCTATGGCCTTTTCCTCCAGGAAGCCATCCAACCTTTTTTTGAAGTCCCTTAAGTTAACCGCCGTAACCACTTTTTCCGGCAGCGAATTCCAGAGTTTAACTACGCGTTGAGTGAAGAAAAATTTCTTCTGATTCATTTTAAATTTATCACACTGCAGCTTCATCGCATGCCCCCTTGTCCTATGTTTGTCCAGCGCTGCGTACGCTTTGTAGCGCTATAGAAATGCTAAATAGTAGTAGTAGTAGTATTTTTGGAAAGCGTAAACAGACGCTCCACATCGACCCATTCCATTCCACTCATTATCTTATAGATCTCTATCATATCTCCCCTCAGCTGCCTCTTCTCCAAGCTGAAGAGCCCCAGCCTCTTCAGCCTTTCCTCATAGGGAAGTCGTACCACCCCCTGTATCATCTTTGTCACCCTTCTCTGCACCTTTTCCAATTCCACTATATCTTTTTTGAGGTGTGGCGACCAGAATTGAACACAATACTCGAGGTGCGGTTGCACCATGGAGCGATACAATGGCAGAATAATATCCTTATTTTTGTTTTCAATCCCTTTCCTAATGATACCCAACATTCTATTTGCTTTCCTAGCCACAGCAGCACATTGAGCAGAGTTTTCAACGTATCAATGATGACACCTAGATCCCTTTCTTGGTCCGTGACTCCCAACGCTGAACCTTGCATGACATAGTTATAGTTTGGGTTCCTCTTTCCCACATGCATCACTTTGCACTTGTTCACATTAAACGTCATCTGCCATTTAGACGCCCAGACTCCCAGTCTCGTAAGGTCCTCTTGTAGTTTTTCACAATCTTCCTGCGATTTGACGACTTTGAATAACTTTGTGTCATTGGCAAATTTGATTACCTCACTAGTTACCCCATCTCTAGGTCATTTATGTTAAAAAGCAGAGGTCCCAGCACAGATCCCTGAGGGACCCCACTAACTACCCTTCTCTATTGTGAATATTGGCCTTTTAATCCTACTCTCTGTTTTCTTTCAACCAGTTTTTAATCCACAGTAAGACACTACCTCCGATCCCATGCCCCTCTAATTTCCTCTGTAGTCTTTCATGAGGGACTTTATCAAACGCCTTCTGAAAATCTAGATACATAATATCAACTGGCTCACCTTTGTCCTTCAAAGAAATGCAGCAGATTGGTGAGGCAAGACTTCCCTTTACTAAATCCATGCTGACTTTGTCCCAGTAGTCCATGCTTTTGAATGTGCTCTGTAATTTTGTTCTTGATAATAGTCTCTACCATTTTGCCCGGCACCGACGTCAGACTCACTGGTCTATAATTTCCCGGATCTCCTCTGGAACCTTTTTAAAATATCTGCGTTACATTGGCCACCCTCCAATCTTCCGGTACCACGCTTGATTTTAAGGATAAATTGCAAATCAAGAACTGTAGATTCTGCCTAGGTAAGTGATTGAATAGATGGTCTCTTAAAATGCTGGATTTCCTGCAGGTTAGGGGCCTCTTTCCCATACAGGCTTGCTATGGATGCAAAGGATCTTCATAGCAAAACTGCAAGAAAAACTTTGCTATGGGACTCCGCATTAAAAGATAACAACACTGACTAGTGCTGGGCAGACTTCTACAGTCTGTGACCTAAGACTAGCAAGGACAGATCAAGAACGTGTATGTGTATTTTATATCGCATTCATATATTGTGAGTGTTTCTCAGAGGGGGAAAGGAAGACACCTTAAGGTTGACAGCGAGTAAAATGTGTTTGCAACATTGCTGTATTACTGGTTAATCAAGTATTAACAATGAATGTGACTATGTTGTAACCAAAATTATGACTGTGTCAAGATATAACTGGGTGGTATTGTAGCAAATAGCCAGCTGCCCTATTTGTGATGCCAGTATTTGATCATGAAGGAGTGTAACCTGCACAATGGCAGGTGTGGCTGTGGTTGCCTTGTTGGGCAGACTGGATGGACCATGTAGGTCAGAAGTGGAGCCAGGTTGAAGGCGCGGGGGGAGCGGAGAGTGGACTTCTGCTGGCGCCGGTGTGCGTTTTAAATGCAACACATTGTTCAAAAAATAGGCGCTGGCGTAAGTCCATTTGGGGGAGCAGCTGCTCCCCTGGCGGTCCCCTAGCTTCGCCTCTGATGTGCGTCTTTATCTGCTGTCATATGGAGGGGCATTTTTGAAAGGGACGTCCAAGTTGCGATTTGGACGTCCTTGTAAAATGGCGAAATCCAAGGGCGGGGAAACCCGTATTTTCGAAACAAGATGGACGTCCATCTTTCATTTCGAAAATACCATCAGGGACGTCTAAGTCCTTAAATTTGGACGTCTCTAGATTTGGTCGTCCCTAGACATGGACGTTTTTGACTTTCGGTGATTTTCAAAAGCAAAGACATCCATGTCAAAAACAGCCAAATGCAAGCCATTTGGTCATGGGAGGAGCCAGCATTTGTAGTGCACTGGTCCCCCTGACATGCTAGGACAACAACCGGGTACCCTAGTGGGCATTGCAGTGGACTTCATAAATTGCTCCCAGATACAGAGCTCCCTTACCTTGTGTGCTGAGCCCCCCAACCCCCCCAAAACCCACTACCCACAACTGAACACCACCACCATAGCCCTTATGGGTGAAGGGGGGCACCTAGATGTGGGTACAGTGGGTTTTTGGTGGGTTTTGGAGGGCTCGCTGTTTCCTCCACAAATGTAACCGGTAGGGGGGGATGGGCCTGGGTCTGCTTGTCTGAAGTGCACTGCAGAACACACTAAAACTGCTCCAGGGACCTGCATGCGCTGTCACGGACCTGAGTATGACATCTGAGGATGACATAGAGGTTGGCACCACATATTTTGAAAGATGTTTTTTGAGGGTGGGAAGGGGTTAGTGACCACTGGGGGAGTAACAGGAGGTCATCTCTGATTCTCTCCAGTGATCATCTGGTCATTTCGGGCACCTTTTTGTGCCTTAGTCATAATAAAAACAGGTCCGGGTGAAAACGTCCAAGTGTTCATCAGGGACGTCCTTGTTTTTTTCGATTATGGGTCAAGGACGTCCAGGTGTTAGGCACGCCCAAGTCCCCCCTTCGCTACGTCTCCGACACGCCCCCTTGAACTTTGGCCGTCCTTGTAACGGAGTGCAGTTGGAGACGTCGTCCATCTTCCAATTTATGTTGAAAGATGGGCATCCTTCTCTTTCGAAAATGAGCCCATACTGTGTTACTACCTAATACCTCAAGGAGGCGTAAACTATTTTGTGAAACCCAGTGTGTGAATACAGAGAGTCGAGAAAGCTGTAAAAGCTCTATCACTATCCTCTTCCATCAAAAATGTAATCTGTCCTTCTTATCTTCTGCTCTGATACCTATTGAATATATTACAATATTGACTGTAACCTGCCTAAAAGGTTTTTCAATAGGTGGTAGATCCAATAAATGTGAAACTTGAATCTGAGTGCTCCAGGTTTTGCTAGATTCTGAATTAATGAATTCCTTTGCATGATATCACTTAGTAGCAGCTCATTAATTCAGAATTATAGCAAAATTCTGCTTGTAGCAAACTATGACCCATATTTACTAAGCTATGTTAAGCCAATAATGACAATAATATGTAATAATTGGCAATAATGTGCACTATTTGCTAAGAACACAGCTTAACATGTTTTTTACTGCAATATGCATTAAATAACAATGAGCTGTGAAGCATGTATATGCATTGAAAACAGCTCATTATCATGCAAAATGAATAATGCTGCTTAAAATTGCATTATGCATGGAAAGATAACAACACCCTAAAAGTATGACTGGGCTTCTAGTTCATTTGACCCAGTGTTCCTGGATAGCAACTTGAAGACAAAGGGCTTGGTAAAAGAAAACAAACAAACAAACAAACAAACAAACAAACCCACCCCAATCCCTGAAGAAATAGCAGTCCCCTTAAACTCACCAACAAATGCTGATCTCTTTTACCTCCTCAAATCCAACCCCACTCCAATCCATTCTGTAATAACACCCCCTTGATCTCCCCACTTTCTGCACTCCACCAACACCTACCAGTGATATCCATGTTCAATATTGGTGGGGGGGGGGGGGGGTGGAGGAGGAAGGAGAAGTTCCAGTGCACTTTTGTCCTAGCTACTCCATTAATGAAAAAGATAATCACAAAACTTCATGACACTACTGCATGGGCGGAAGCAACACAGAAGAAAAGTACTCCACAGCAAATCCCAAACAAGCAAAGTAGTGGAGATGACAAAGGACAAATGGATGCTTCAGAATCTTTAATAATAAACTTTCACTTGACTCAACATGGACCGTGCTTCAGCTGTAGGGCCTGCATCAGGAGTCTAAAAATAAAACCAACACTAAATATATGTGATACAACCATATTAAAAACAAGTCAACAGTAAATAAAGAAAATAAAAAACAAATTAATTAATAAATCTCATAAGGCATGTAAAATCCAATTAGGAATGACATTACAATTATGAACAATATACATAACATAGGTATGGATGTGCACAAATACATCATTGACTCCATATTAAACCAAATAACATCTACCATAAGTAATACATTTCTAACAAAATAAAACAGTAAAAACATAAAACTAATGAAACATAAAAAAGACAAAAAATGTTCATTTAAAACAACTAATGCAAGAAAAATATATATCTATATATTCAGAGATGACTACTTAAAAACATTTAGTCATAAAACACAAAATAGTAATAATACTGGAGGAGATAATCAGGATATATAAATTAAATACCAAATGAAGCTAGTACTTTGGGAATACGGCAAGTTGGTTTTCAAACTCCTATTGTGAAAACTAGTGAAATGTAAATACGTACTCTTATCAGTTGTCTTCTAATAAATCGTTGTAACAAATCTGTACCTAGTGTTTCTAATCAAGATGTCTAAATATGAAATCTCCTGTGAATGATATTGCATTTTGAACCACAAATTGAGGTCACGTGTATTTAACCACTCATGAAATTCAAGACGTCTGTCTGTTTTACCCCTCCAAAGTAAAAAAACAAATATCAGCAATATAGCGCTTGTTAAATATCACTCCAGCACTGAACAGATGATCTTTTAAAAAAACGTGCTCAAAACTGGCAATGTACAAATTGGCTATGTCTGGGTCCATTGATGAGCCCATAACCATACCTTTAATTTGTGAATAATATTTGTTCGGAAAGCAAAACTAATTTTGGGTCAAAGCTAATGTAGCAATAGCCAATATAAAATGATTGAGAACCCTACACACAGTAGTTTTTCTCTTAAATACATTCTCAATGATTGTCAATGCCTCTATCTGAGGTATATTAATATACAAATCATCTATATCAAGTGTGACCAATAGAACATGCTAGTGGCCATGATCAAAATCTTCTAATAAATGGATCATGCATGAGGGGTTTCTAACATATGATGCAATTTCAGGAATAAAAGGTCTCAAAAATAATCAGCGAATTTCAGTAAAGGTTCCAAAATAGAACCATTTCCAGAAACTATAGGGCACCCTGGTGGATCAATAACAGATTTATGTATCTTTGGTAAAACATAAATAGACTGGATTCTTAACTGTTAAGAAATCTTTTTCACTTGATGTAATATAACTACTACTACTACTTATCATTTCTATAGCGCTACTAGACGTACGCAGCGCTGTACACTTGAACATGAAGAGACAGTCCCTGCTCGACAGAGCTTACAATCTAATTAGGACAAACAAGAGATAAGGGAATATTAAAGTGAGGATGATAAAATAAGGGTTCTGAATAAGTGAATAAGGGTTAGGAGTTAAAAGCAGCATCAAAAGGTGGGCTTTTAGCTTAGATTTGAAGACGGCCAGAGATGGAGCTTGACATACCAGCTCAGGAAGTCTATTCCAGGCATATGGTGCAGCAAGATAAAAGGAACAGAATCTGGAGTTAGCAGTGAGGAGAAGGGTGCAGATAAGAGAGATTTACCCAGTGAATGGAGTTCCTGGGGAGGAATGTAGGGCGAGATGAGAGTGGAGAGGTACTGAGGAGCTGCAGAGTGAATTCACTTATAGGTCAATAAGAGGAGTTTGAATTGTATGCGGAAACGGATAGGGAGCCATCATGTGCATAGTTAGTCAATTTCTACCTGTAAGTCATCCGTGGCATCACAATCAAACTGAGTGTAATAAAGAGTGTCCAAAATTTGTCTATTTCTTCTACATATTTATCCCTATCCATAACCACAGTGCCTTCCCTTTTATCAGCTGGTTTGATGACTATCTCATGTTTGTGTGTCAAGGAAGTTATCAAGCTCTTCTTTGTTAAATTGTGGAAACCCTTATGGTGATTTTTCTTTTCTAACTTTTCAACATCTTCTAACATACCTATTAAATGCAAGAATTAAGGGATCACATGGACATGGTGGCATCCACTTAGAATCTTTTCTAATAATGGATGGGTTGCTATTAACACTTGGATTAGCTGAAAAAATTGTATTTACAGCTAAAACAAAATAAATCTATAAGTGTCCGGAAAGGCTCATATTTAGTAGTAGGTATAAAGGAGAGGCTTTTCTTAAGTATTTGTAATTGTGTGTCAGATAACGTCAGGCGGGAGAGATAAAAAAATTGGTATATCTGTCATCATTACAACTGAACGTATCGATCTTGACCTCTCACCCTGCCTCTAGAAACATAATGGCAGATAAAGGCCATATGACCCATCCAGTCTGCCCATCCTCTGTAACCCCTAATTCATCCTGTTCCTAAGCGATCCCACATGCTTATCCCATGCCTTTTTAAACTCTGGAACAGTCCTTGACTTCACCACCTCCACCAGGAGGCCATTCCACACCTCTACCACCCTTTCTGTGAAATAATACTTCCTTAGGTTACTCCTAAACCTATTCCCTCTCAACTTTGTTGTATGCCCCCTCATTCTGGAGCTCTCCTTCATTTGAAAAAGGCTCTCTTCCTGTACATAAATGCCCTTGAGATAGTTAAACGTTTCTATCATGTCTCCTCTCTCCCTCCTCTCTTCCAGCGTATACATGTTGAAGTTCATAAGCCTGTCCCTATAATTTTTGCATTCAAGACCGCTTAGTAATTTCGTAGCCGCCCTCTGGACCAACTCCATCCTGTTTATATTTTGGACATTCAAGCACTATATTTAAATATACCCCAAGCAGCAGCCCTTCAAATTTTGGAAATATATATTCAGAAGTTGGAGATTTCAGAAGAAAAGAAACAATTTCTGAAAGATATTGCTTTGCTAATACTACAAAGAAATTATTTCTGTTTTGATGATTCTTTTTACATTCAAACAACAGGGGTAGCCATGGGGGCTACAGTCGCGCCAAAAGTAGCATGCTTGTATATGGCGAACTTTGAGTCATAATATGTTTACACCTCTCACCACTATAACAAAGTCAAACTATGGCAGTGGTTCATAGATGACATTTTGGTAATCTGGAAAGGTGACCTCACACAATTACAAGAATTTATTGAAGAACTCAACAACAAAGATCCACATATTAGATTTACATAAAAGATTGGCCATCAGGAAGCTGATTTCTTGGACGTACATATATCTATACAGGAGGATAAAATAGCCACATTGCTATTTGTAAAATCGACGGATAGAAACACTCTGCTTCACTAATCCAGTTGTCGTCATCCAACGTCACTTAAGAAGGGCATTCCGACTGGCCAGTTCTTATGGATCAAAAGACTTTGCAGTGAGGAATCAACATATAAACAATATGCTCACCAGATGCCCTGCAAATTTCAACAACGGGGATATTCTAACAAGCTTATAAAATCTGCACGCAAAAGAGCACATATTGCTCATAGGGAATGGTTGCTGCGATCCGACCTTAAAGACAACACTCCACAAAGAAACCTCCAATGCATGCTCCCATACTCCTGTATAGATATTCAGATCACTCGTATTATTCACCAACATTTGTCCGTCTTACAATTACACCCCCAGTTCAGAGAGAGACCTCGGATAGCCTATAACAGGGCTAAAAACATGGGAGAATATCTATCAGTATTCAGACAAGCCAATGTTCAACAATTGGATGGGACAGGAGGACACAGCAGCTGTCACCATTGCACATATTGTGCACATGCAATGCAAACTTCTTACGTCATTAACCCCGCTACGGGAAAGTGATTTGAGCTGAGATCTCGCACTGATTGTAATACATCTCAAGTGATATATGCCATCTGCTGTCCCTGTTCAAAATGGTACATAGGTCAGACAAAGCGGAAGGTAAAGCAAAGAATAGGGGAACATTTGAGCAATATCAGATTGCATAAAATTGACACACCATTAGTTGCTCATTGGCAAGCGATGGGCCATGCTGTCACTGATTTAAAATATGTAGTGCTTATGCAAATTCAATTACGCGGGGGGGGGGGGGGGGAATATTACTTCCAGACTCATACAACAAGAACAAAAATTCATATTCTTGTGGCAAACAGTCCAACCCAATGGATTAAACAAAGAAGTGGAATGGCTAACATTATAATAAGATAATTAGGGTAATAGGAGCAATCACTTTATCGTAATCAGCTGAGTGCTTTCGCAGTATATAAGTGCCATGGGCGCACAAAGGGTTCGTCAAGATGGGGACAAGTCAGACATGGGACCCTTCCTGGTAAGCTGAGAATAATGTTTTAATGGATATGTTTAAATTTAGGATGAGCTAAAAGTTAAAAGGAATAATTGGTCAAGTTATTCATGTTTGAGAAATTTACATAACTGTATATCAGTTTGCTTACAGATCAGTTACATTCCCTTGAAAATGCCAATATGGTGAAACGTGGACCCACGTCGGGAATAAAGACAATCTTTTAATCTTCACGTCACTAGCACACAAGGATGAACGCCCGGGACCCACCTCATGAGAATACAATCCTTCAGGGACCAGTATAATGTCTATAGATAAGTGATCCTTATAATTTATTTCAGTTATAAACAATTATAAAGTTTAAGAATTCAGGAAGGCAGGAAGGACTGGTGCAATGATGGTGGGTTGCTATGGGCCAAAACCATTTTCTATAGTATAACGGCACATGGGCAAATTCTGAGAACTGCATAATAAAAAACAAAATATTTTTTAGAAACCATTTAAGATAATTTCTGGTGGAATTTGTTTCAGTGATTTTTCAACACCAGTTGGAACTGATTAGAACCCAAAGTTTAGCATAGTTAAAATTTAATGCCAAGAAGTGCAGAGTGATGCATTTGGGGTGTAGAAACCCAAAAGAGAGCTACCAAATAGGAGGGGAGAGATTAGCAAGCTTGACTCAGGAGAGAGACCTTGGGGTGTTGGTGTCGGACGATATGAAGGTGAAGAAACAATGTGACAAGGCGACAGCCATGGCTAGAAGGATGCTAGGCTGCATAGAGAGGGGTATAACCAGCAGAAGAAAGGAGGTGTTGATGCCCCTCTACAAGTCGTTGGTGAGGCCCCACTTGGAGTATTGTGTTCAGTTTTGGAGGCTGTATCTGGCTAAAGATGTAAAAAGACTGGATGCAGTGCAAAGAAAAGCTACAAAAATGGTATGGGATTTGCATTGCAAATCGTACGAGGAGAGACTTGCCGACCTGAACATGTATACCTTGGAGGAAAGGAGAAACAGGGGTGACATGATATTGACATTCAAATATTTGAAAGATATTAATCCGCATACGAACCTTTTCCGGAGACGGGAAGGTGGTAGAACTAGAGGACATGAATTGAGGTTGCAGGGGGGCAGACTCAGGAGTAATGTCAGGAAGTATTTTTTCATGGAGAGGGTGGTTGATATGTGGAATGCCCTCCCGCGGGAGGTGGTGGAGATGAAAATGGTAATGGAATTCAAACATGCGTGGGATAAACACAAAGGAATCCTGTTTAGAAGGAATGGATCTATGGAATCTTAGTGGACATTGGGTGGCGACGCTGGTATTTGGAGAATAAAACCGGTGCAGGGCAGACTTCTGTGGTCTGTACCCTGAGAAAGGCAGGGACAAATCAAACTCGGATATACATATAAAGTATTACATACCATATAAATGAGTTTATCTTGTTGGGCAGACTGGATGGGCCATTCAGGTCTTTATCTGTCGTCATTTACTATGTTACTATGATTGCTGGCCTGGCCCTATTAAAGATAGTGTGCTTGACTTGGGGTCTCTATCTTTGCACTGCTGCATCTAAGAATGCACATATTCCCATTTGTAGCCAGCAATGCAAAGATAAATTTATCATGGAATTCACTTACTTGCAATACTTAGATACCACAGTTAGGAATTCTTTGATAAAAAATTTTTTTGTAGTAAAATACTCGTAGAACAACACACTATGGAGCTTATGTGCGAAGAATGCCCAGATGGATATCCATGTGCTTGAAATGTCCAAATCCTGGTTTTGTAAAGGCAGAAAAGGGATGTCCAACACTGCAGAATATCCAAATACCAAGGGAGTATATTGTGAGTGTGTTTGGGCGGGACTAGGGAAGGCCCAAAATCAAGACGTCCAACAGCGATTACTGAACAGGAAGAAACCTCTAAGCCTATAAAGAAGGATGTCCTAAGTTAGACCTGCTTCAGTTATGTCCAGGGTACAAAAAGATGCCTTGATTGAACAGCTGACCACTGGAGGGATTAAGGCATGACACCTTCTTAATCCCCTAGTGGTTGCTGTCCCTCTCCCTCTCCCGCTGAAAGTGAAACTGAAAGGGAATACCAGACTCTATGCCAGTTTCAGGTATTATGGGCATTCTTAGCAAAACAGGAAGCATCTAAGGAGTGGCCTAATGGTTAGTGCAGTGGACCTTAAACCAAGGGACCTGTGTTCCAATCCTCCTTTACTTCCAGAAACAGAAAAATACCTACCGTACCTAAATATATAAGCCACCTGAAAGTATCGAAGGTATTTTTCTGCTCCTTGAGGGCTCACAAAATAAAAGTTAAAATGGTATTTGAACTAGGGTCCCTTGGTTTAAAGTCTACTGCTCTAACCCCTAGGCTGCCTCTCAGCTCTGCAGAGATGCCTGTCTGACAATTCTTCTAAGAATACTGCCAGAAAGACATCCTTTTCCATGATTTATTTCCCTTTCATATGCCAGACGCTCCAGTTTGAAAAATGACTGTTCATGCTGGATGTCCTCAGAACATGGACGCACATCTCACATATTTCCTGTTGTAAAATACATGCAAGATGGATGTCCATTTTGGATGTTATGAGCTGGACATCTCTATTCTGACTTGTACATCCTTTTGAAAATGCCCTTCCACATTACAATGAGTTAATAATTAGGGGATTGTTAGGTGGTTAGGGTAGTGGACTTTGGTCCTGAGGAACTGAGTTCAATTCCCAGCACAGGCAGCTCCTTGTGACTCTGGGCAAGTCACTTAACCCTCCATTGCCTGCTGCATTGAGCCTGCCATGAGTGGGAAAGCGCGGGGTACAAATGTAATAAAAATAAATAAAAATACTCCTTCCAAAGAGAAAATTTTGAAACTTTTTTGCAGAAGAGTCCAGCTGACAAAGGAATGTGCAAAATGATGAACGTTTTCAGCTGAGCACATATCGAATATTTGTTTGCATGTTGGCCCCTTTTGCAAAAATAATAATAATAATAATAATCATAAGTACATAAGTACATAAGTAATGCCATACTGGGAAAAGACCAAGGGTCCATCGAGCCCAGCATCCTGTCCACGACAGCGGCCAATCCAGGCCAAGGGCACCTGGCAAGCTTCCCAAACGTACAAACATTCTATACATGTTATTCCTGGAATTTTGGATTTTTCCAAGTCCATTTAGTAGCGGTTTATGGACTTGTCCTTTAGGAAATGTATAATTATACATCATCTCTTAATTTTCAATTTATATTGTTTTTTTGGTAACCTTTTCTTTTGTTCCATATACAGAACCATTGTTATTTGATCATGTCTTCGTAATAATTACCAATCTGTCTCGCACATTATGCAAGCCAGAAGTGGGGATATATTATGCAAATCCCAATTCCTAGTATTAAGAGGGTTGCAGTTGAAGCTCTGATCCCTACCAATCAGGAGATATACTGTTGCTATTTATGTAAATTGGCTTTTCATTATTGAACCCTTATGGTTTCGCTTTTGCTTTTGCACTTAATTAGCACTGTTTTCTCCATGTTTACATTGTCTTTCATATCTCTTGACATCTATATATTATTTTTGCTTATTCAGTTCACGCTGATTATGCCCACCAAGATATAGCAATGTATCCTTCAGGCATACAGTCATTTTGCTTATTCCTTTGCCAAACTCTGACTCTTGATGGACTAATTATGATTGTGCATGCCTAGAATAAAGACATGGAAAGATCCAAGTTTGTACACCATAAATACGTCTTCAAGCTCTATCCAGGCCCAAATGATGTTAGATCCCCCAAGGTTGTGGCAATAATCTTTACACCTTGCAAACTACTGGACCACAAGTCCTGGGTCCATGTGAAAGATATACGGGTTTACTCAGCCACAGGACCTGAGGTTACCAGCCTAACCATCTCAAGACCAGCCACTTCCTTCAGCAGGCCAGCCTGAAAACCCAGATCTCCGTCCAGATTCTTCAGCACTTCCACCGCCTCAACCATGATTGATGAAAGAGGATTAAGAACTGATACTTCATTTGAGAATTACTGTTGCTGTTTATGGACATTATAGATTCATATTTTGTTTTATTTTCAGTTTAGCAGTAATCCTGTCTAGATATTGAAAAGGTTTTATTTTTATTTTCCTATTATTTCCTTTATTGTTCTAATTGTTTTTTTAAGAGTTTTCCCGTTATTTCTGTTTATGTAATTTAAATTGAAGTTGATATTGCTCAGATACAAGGGTAACATCAAACCCTAATACTGGCTATGATATCATAATGTAGGTGTAAACCCTGTTAGTATCAACCAGTTATGCATTTGTTTAACTTTGGTGTAGTCTTACTTAAGCTGCATGTCTTTCTGTAGGTTTGACTAAGCTCCAAGTGGGGTAACGAATATATAAAATGCTTCCCATACTTCCAGGTCATTATGCATATGTCAAGATCCATGCATGACCTTTGTTAATATAAATTTTCCTAGGATTGACCATTTTTTCCTGTATGAGGCAACCCCATACTTGCTATCCACTTTTTAGTGCTCACTATTGGATGCTAATGATGAGTAATAGTAAGGTCCAGGAATTCCGACCTGTTTAAGGATTCTGAATACCTACAACCTAAAACAGCCTGCAAACAGAGTACTAACCATATATTTGTTGAGGCACCATAACAATGCTTAATCAAAACCACTATTCCTTCTCAAGACCACTGAGATAGATAGATTATCTCCCCATGTACTATGCAACAGATACACTAGAAGCCATAGAAAGACCTGAAAGTGTTTATTAGTATGATCCACCTGAAATTGCTATTACCCGCATACCTATACTTCATGGGATTTTGTAGATGAACTCATGGATTTGTCCCATTCATAAAACCTTTCTCACTACAGGTTTGAGTAAGTCTCAAGAGAGATGACATCATGATTAAGGCCCAAGGGATTGGGTAATATAAAGGGAATTCCATACCCCCCCAAATAATATATAACCTGAGAATGAAGTTTCCTGTCTTGCACCATACCTTCCAGCAATTTGTAAGACCAAAACTCCCCCTCTAGTTTGATAGCTTGCCACCTTCTGGAATGGATGATGACAAGCTTGACGAGCTTTGTGTCACCCCTCCTCAGAGGGGGTGACAAGTGGGGAATGTATAATTATACTACAGCAAGAGGCCCTCACTGGATGCCCACCGGAAGGGTGGAAGGCCAGATTTTAGGACTCAGGCTGTAAAAATACCAGCTAGGTTTAAAAATCTATGACTGGCTGAGCAAGGACGTGCTTTACCTGTAAGTTAATATGTGTCCCCGCTTGGGATCCATCCACTGGAATAGTGGTGGGTCAATTTACATACCTTAAACAGCTTAAACTGCTAAAAGGCACTGACTAGGCCTCATTAGAATTTGGTGTGACATTCAAAAGCAGTGCAAAAGCCAAGATCAAGGAATTGATGGCTAAAATGCTAAGTCAGATTACAAGATGATATGAACCTGAGATATCTATATTTAGATATCTTCATAAAAAAAGTTGTTTTGTTCATGTTTGGATGTCCGTATCTAGGGAGATGTCCATGTTTGGATGTTTGGATGTCCGTATCTAGGGAAATGTTGACAAAAAGGGAAATTGCACAACAGGTTGCAATACTAAAACGGAAGAGCACCTGGCCGGAGGTCATGACTCATAGATTAAGCAATATTAGAGAAAAAAATCTCTCTCCATAGACTTGTATAGTGACCAAATTGTATAAAAGCAGGGTGCATGCAAGCCCTCGGGGGAACTTTTCTTCAACGCCTCGAAAGCAGCAGAGCTCCGGTCAGCTGAATCCAGAATTTGTCTGATGAATGTACCTGATTAAAGTCTGATATGCAAATAAACTCTTCATTCTAAATGATGGTTTGTGGGCTTCACTTAATGATGAAAGGCTGTAAGTACAAATGCTTTTGCTACATCAGGCTATCATTCGCTGCATTATATAACCTGTAGCCTAAATCCAGTGTGTCATAAGGCTGGTATCTATTCCTTGCCAGTGCTGAGAGGCGGACTAATGCCGGTATTTGAGACCTAACGTCTCTCTCAGTGGCAATTCCTTTTAAAACCTCATAACTCCTGGATTACCCCAGTACTAGTGTTATTTAGAGATGGAGTCAGATTGAGGTCACTCTAGCCTTCTTGGGGGGGCTCGGGACCCCCCCATTTCTCAACAGAAACCATCCAACCCCTTTTTAAACTCTGCTAAGCTAACCGCCTTCACCACTTTCTCTGGCAACGAATTCCAGAGTTTAATTACACGTTGGGTGAAGAAAAATTTTCTCCGATTTGTTTTAAATTTACTACACTGTAGTTTCATCGCATGCCCCCTAGTCCTAGTATTTTTGGAAAGCGTCAACAGAAGCTTCACATCCACCTGTTCCACTCCACTCATTATTTTATATACCTCTATCATGTCTCCCCTCAGCCGTCTCTTCTCCAAGCTGTATAGCCCTAGCCTCCTTAGTCTTTCTTCATAGGGAAGTCGTCCCATCCCCGCTATCATTTTAGTCGCCCTTCGCTGCACCTTTTCCAATTCTACTATATCTTTCTTGAGATGTGGTGACCAGAATTGAACACAATACTCAAGGTGCGGTCGCACCATGGAGCGATACAACGGCATTATAACATCCTCACACCTGTTTTCCATACCTTTCCTAATAATACCCAACATTCTATTCGCTTTCTTAGCCGCAGCAGCACACTGAGCAGAAGGTTTCAGTGTGTTATCGACGACGACGACACCCAGATCCCTTTCTTGGTCCGTAACTCCTAACGTGGAACCTTGCATGACGTAGCTATAATTCGGGTTCTTTTTTCCCACATGCATCACCTTGCACTTGCTCACATTAAACATCATCTGCCATTTAGCCGCTCAGTCTCCCAGTCTCGTAAGGTCCTCTTGTAATTTTTCACAATCCTGCCGCGATTTAATGACTTTGAATAACTTTGTGTCATCAGCAAATTTAATTACCTCGCTAGTTACTCCCATCTCTAAATCATTTATAAATATATTAAAAAGCAGCGGTCCTAGCACGGACCCCTGAGGAGCCCCACTAACTACCCTTCTCCATTGTGAATACTGCCCATTTAACCCCACTCTCTGTTTCCTATCCTTCAACCAGTTTTTAATCCACAATAGGACATTTCCTCCTATCCCATGACCCTCCAATTTCCTCTGTAGCCTTTCATGAGATACCTTGTCAAACGCCTTTTGAAAATCCAGATACACAATATCAACCGACTCCCCTTTGTCCACATGTTTGTTCACTCCTTCAAAGAATTGAAGTAAATTGGTCGGGCAAGATTTCCCCACACAAAAGCCATGCTGACTTGGTCTCAGTAATCCATGTCCTCGGATGTGCTCTGTAATTTTGTTTTTAATAATAGCCTCTACCATTTTCCCAGGCACCGACGTCAGACTCACCGGTCTATAATTTCCCGGATCTCCCCTGGAGCCTTTTTTAAAAATGGGCGTTACATTGGCCACCCTCCAATCTTCCGGTACCACGCTCGATTTTAAGGATAAGTTGCATATCACTAGCAGTAGCTCTGCAAGCTCGTTTTTCAGTTCTATCAGCACTCTAGGATGAATACCATCCGGTCCAGGAGATTTGCTACTCTTCAGTTTGCCGAACTGCCCCATTACGTCCTCCAGGTTTACCGTGAAGTCAGTAAGTTTCTCCGACTCGTCCGCTTGAAATACCATTTCCGACACCGGTATCCCACCCAAATCTTCCTCGGTGAAGACCGAAGCAAAGAATTCATTCAGTCTCTCCACTACGTCTTTGTCTTCCTTGATCGCCCCTTTTACCCCTCGGTCATCCAGTGGCCCAACCGATTCTTTTGCCGGCTTCCTGCTTTTAATATACCGAAAAAAATTTTTACTATGTTTTTTTGCCTCTAATGCTATCTTTTTTTCATACTCCCTCTTGGACTTCTTAATCTGCGCCTTGCATTTGCTTTGACACTCCTTATGCTGTTTCTTGTTATTTTCAGACGGTTCCTTCTTCCATTTTCTGAAGGCGTTTCTTTTAGCCCTAATAGCTTCCTTCACCTCACTTTTCAACCAGGCCGGGTGTCTTTTGGACTTCCGTCTTTCTTTTCTAATTTGCGGAATATGTATGGCCTGGGCCTCCAGGATGGTATTTTTGAACAGCGACCACGCCTGTTGTACAGTTTTTACTCTCTCAGTTGCCCCCCTAAGTTTTTTTTTTTACCATTCTTCATTTTAGCACCCAGGTCTTGAGGTCTTTTCCAGTCTCCTTTTTCTGTGCTTTTGCTATTAAAAATGGACTAACATGAAGGAGAATCTATACTAAAGGATTTCAATACATACTGTAATTTTATTTGAGGTACAAAAAATGATACCATGGAGCATGAAGAAATATTTTATTCTTTATATAGGACTAATATAAAGTTCAATTGTTTCAACAGAATTTCAGAGAAGCAGAGATCATCCATGTATGCCAGAAGTGTTAAGTGTGCCAGAAAAATGCAATTTTCAAAGTTATTTACCTGGGTAAAATGGCTTGTCTGAAAACTGTCCTTCTATCATGCATGCACTTTTAAATGGTTGTAAAGAGGCATCTTTAGGCTAGGAGAAGGGGGCAAAAAAAAACAATAACAGAGTTAAAGTGGAATGTGAACATGGTTCCTTTGGTTTAAAGTCCACTGCGCATACTTAAAAACTTTCACAGGGACATGCTCTATTTCTCCCCCACCCTCTTAGCTACCCACACTAATCACCCATGGAGAGGCATTTTTGAAAGAATGTCCAAGTCAAAATTGGGATGTCTTGCTCATAACATCCTAAAAGGAGTCCATCTCACAGCCATTTTCAAACAGAAAAAAACGTTGAGATTTCCTGTTCAAAAAAACAGGAGAAGGACATTATTACACTGAAAACATCCCAAATGAACAGCCATTTTCCAAAATGAAATGTCCAAAATATAAGCACCAAAAAGGCAGGCACAAAAACATCTGTCTGGCATCATTTATACAAAAATGGCCACATAGATGTCCCTGCAGAGGGGCAGCTTAGTGGTCCATGCACTAGACTAAGCAACAGGACCAGGTACAAATCTTACCTTCATTCATTTACACGTTATTGGGAGCCCTCCAGGAACAGATAAAAACCTACTGTACCTAAAGATCCACCACTATAATAAAAAATCAAAAATCAAAGGGGGAAAAAATCTCAACTACTACGGCAACATTGAAGATCAAAATCTATTGCACGCACAACAAGTCATCATAGACTGAAAAAAAAACCCGATGAAAAAAATCAAATTTTTTGAAATTTAATAGTGCTATTCTAGTAGAACCAAAAAATCAAATCATATCAAAATTGTGTCCAAAAAACTTTTTTTATAAGTCCAGTGTTCATAAAAAACATAGACCTTGTATTTTATGTATGGACAATCTGTTCCAGCTTGCGTGTAATAACTCATGTATGGTGCTCAAAACCACAAAATCACTTATCTTTATGGCATGAGTCACAAACTGTTCCTGCTTGTGTGTAGATTCCAACGGTCCCGTTTCAAAATTCTTCCTCAGGGAACCATACCACGGAACAATCAAAAACAGGTAACGCGTCAGCTGATGCATTTTCCAACTCGGTGCGTTACCTGTTTTTGATTGTTCTGTGGTATGGTTCCCTGCGGAAGAATTTTGAAACGGGACCGTTGGAATCTACACACAAGCAGGAACAGTTTGTGACTCATGCCATAAAGATAAGTGATTTTGTGGTTTTGAGCAGCATATATGAGTTATTTACATGCAAGCTGCAACAGATTGTCCATACATAAAATACAAGGTCTATGTTTTTTATGAACACTGGACTTATAAAAAAAGTTTTTTGGACACAATTTTGATATGATTTGATTTTTTGGTTCTACTAGAATAGCACTATTAAATTTCAAAAAATTTGATTTTTTTCATCGGGTTTTTTTTTCAGTCTATGATGACTTGTTGTGCGTGCAATAGATTTTGATCTTCAATGTTGCCGTACTAGTTGAGACTTTTTCCCCCTTTGATTTTTGATATAGACAGTATCACTCTGCAAGTTTAGGGTTTTGATTTTTCAACATTATTCAGCAGTTGTGTTGATCTGAATATGATACTGTGATCCACCACTATAATAGCCATAGCAGGTGTCTTATAAATTCAGGTACACTAGGTACTTCTGTGTTCTAAGAGGGGTCACATTTTTGTACAGAAATAAGTGGGAATTACACTTGGATCCTGTTGTTCAAAGTCCACTGCACTGACTACTAGGCTACTCCTTTATTAGGAATGGCCATGTCTGAAGTTGCTGTACAGCCTGGTATCCACGGTCAGTTTCCCTTCTCAGGGGTGTGGGAAGGGGTCAGTAACCATTGAGTGAATAAGGGCCATGCTTTCATCCCTCCAGTGGTCAGCTGCTCAATCAGGGCAACCTTTTGTACTCTGGACGCAATTCAAACAAGTCTAGATGAAAGCATCCTTTGGATGTATCTTCCTGTTCCATTATCGCTAAAGGATGTTCTTATTTTGGGCCCTCCATAACCCCCCCCCCCCCCCCAATATGCCCACTTACTATTTGGATGAACTGCAGTGTAAAACATTCAAATTCTGCCTTTCAAAAATCATGATGTGGATGTTTTCGGCAGATGGAGGCTTTTTTTTTTTGGCCATTTTGAGATGTCATCTGCTTCGAAAATGAGTGCTATGTACTCTACAGAAAAGGGAAAGTCCTCATGTGGTTTCTCTTTGAAAAAATTAGCATAAAGCACACACGAGAAAGCTTCACAACTATACTATGAATGGAATGATTGTACAATTGGATGCCTCCAAGGTTCCAATATAGAATACTAGTGTAAATCAGTAACAGTGTGCTTAATATTTATGTGCCCGCAGTTACACCAGCCATAGAGTTGGCATAAATGTGACTGCCTAAACTCAGCAAGGGCACACCTAACTCACATTTTTGTAGTTATGTACATCACTGGGAGTCTCATTTATGCTCCACTCATGTGTACCACCTCCTTGCATTTATGCACTTAAGGGCACTTTTACTAAAAGCTTGCCGCAACCCAGAACTATTGCCGGTCCAATGCAGGTGCTGGCGGCAGTTCCACCCCCAGTGTGCTCCATTTCCAGCACTAGTGGAAATGTTGAAAACATATTTCCGCAGGGGGTTAGCTGGCGGTAAGAAGGCACCGTTGCGTGCTGCCCAGTTACTGCTGGGTTAGCGCGGGAGCCCTTACCACCACGTCAATGGGTGGTGATAAGTGCTCCCCTGAAATGGCTGCATGGCAAGTGTGAACCTACTGCACAGCCATTTCATTTGTGGCTATTTTCACCCGCTGCAGTAAAAGGGGCCTTGGTGTGAGGCAAAACCGGCCACCACTGCTAGCGCAGGGTCCCTTTAACTGTAGCTTAGTAAAAGGGCCCCTATTACAGAACAGTGCTTAGGTGTCCTGTTGCCACTTTCTCATGTAAGTGTACAACTACCCGTACCGTGTAAATGCTAGTATTATAGACATTTACATGCACAAGGGGCATCTAGATTATAAAGTTAACCTTTATTTGCAAATTGTCCCTTCAGTAGTTTTAGTGTACAGTTATGTGTTACTATGTCAGAAATTATAGTGTTAGATTTTATCAGCCACATTAAAACTTAAGGTAACAACCCATTAGAGCAGTGCTTCTCAACCCAGTCCTCAGGGCACATCCAGCCAGTCACGTTTTCAGGATACCCATAATAAATATGCATGAGATAAATTTGCATGCACTCAGGGCCGTGCCTAGGGTCTCTGGCGCCCCCCTGCAGACTATTAGTTGGCGCCCCCCCCCCCCCCCCCGTGAAAATGATCGCTCACCACTTGCCACACTGAAAGGAATTGTCAGCAATATTCTTAGAAACAAATTGCTATACATTGCAAAATAAGATAGCAGATGTAAATTCTCAAAGTGGACATATTCCAAATGCTAAAATGAAAATAAAATGATTTTTTTCTACCTTTGTTGTCTGGTGACTTTTTTTTTCCGATCATTCTGATTCTGCTGCTATCTGTCCTCTTAACTCCGTTTCCAGGGCTTCCTTTCCATTTATTTCTTTACTTTCCTCCTTTCTTCTTCATTTCTTGCTCTATATCCATTTCCAGCAATTTCTCCTCTCTCCCTGGGTCCTGCCCTCCCATCCATGTCCATCCTTGTCTCTCTCTGCCCTTCCCTCCTCCATCCATAGCCAGCAATCCTCCTCTCTCCCCTCCCCTCCATTTCCAGCAATTTGTCCTCTCCCTGGGCCCTGCCCTCCCATCCATGTTCATCCTTGTCCCTCTTTGCCCTTCCCTCCTCCATCCATAGCCAGCAATCCTCTTTTCTCCCCTCCCCTCCATTTCCAGCAATTTGTCCTCTCCCTGGGCCCTGCCCTCCCATCCATGCCTCTCTGCCCTTCCCTTACCTCAGCTCTGCGCCCTGGGCCGTTAAATCTTTTACCGCTGGTCGCAGCAGCGTCAGTGAAAGTGCTGCGACGTCTCCCTTCCCTTCGCGCTGGTTGGTTCCCTCAGTGTCCCGCCTTCTTCTGACGTCAGAAGAAGGCGGGACACTGAGGGAACCGACCAGCGCGAAGGGAAGGGAGACATCGGCAGCGCTTTCACTGACGCTGCTGCGACTGGAGGTAAAAGATTTAAAGGCCTCGGTGGCGCGGAGCTCAGGTAAGCAGCGAGGGTAAGCACCGCGGCAGCGCCCTCCAGAAGTTGGCACCCTCCTGCGGTGCTTACCCCGCTTACCGTATCAGTACGGCCCTGCATGCACTGCCTCCTTAGTATGAAGTCTCTCTCATCTATATTCATTGCGGATATCCTGAAAACCCAATTGCCTGGGTGTGCTTCAAGGACTGGGATGAGAAGCACTGCACTGGACAGTTATACCATAAGCACCAAATGGTTTTTAATGGAATTGATGTAAAACAAAAAAGTGTACAGAAAATGGATCTCTCTAAACTTGTTTTTAACTTTCACTTCTGAAATTAGTTTATGTTGTTGGGCAGACTGGATGGACCATTCAAGTCTTTATCTGTTGTCATTTACTATGTTATGTTAATTTGCTTTGTGGTACGTTTTAAGTGAGATCTTTGGTATTTGAAACTCCAGTTTATGGTGCTTAACTACACCCATTGGCAATGATCTACCATTAGAACATGGAACAGTTTGGTCATTTCAAATAGAAAATGCCTGCTTTAGTTTTATCTTGTTCAGTGGAATGATTGGATCAATTACTCACTTTTCCAAACCTATTCTGAAAGGGAGTTAGGTAGGTCCTTGCCCTGAGAGAGAAGGAAAAGGATGTAAAGAGACAGATGAGGGAGTTCCTGAAGTAGATCGAAATGAGATTACTGCAGTAGGGAGGACAACTAAATTACAACAAGCAAAATTCAGAACAGCATCAGGACCTTTTGATGAGAGATGCCATGCATGGTTTTTTTTTCCTTCACAATGCTGGCACGAAAGAGGAGAAATGAGAACAATCTGCCCCTAGTTTCCGTGTATTTTAAATTTGTATGTCGTTTGACACACCATTGGGCAGAAAAATGGAATGCCACTGTGGCCACATGTACATTTCAGTGTTGACACAGTTGTATGTTTTTGTGAAATCTTTAGCCTTGACGGCATCTGAGGAGCTTGAGATTGCCCATTTAGTGACCTTTAGTAGTTAGTTTAGTTTCTTTTACTTGGTATACTACCTTTCAACAACAGGAGCGAAAGTGGTTGACAACTAATTCCACACACAAGATCAGAAAAAGGAACTCCAGCAAATCATAGGAAAGCAAAGCAAGAAAGATAAACCAGGAGAGTGAGAGAGAGAATATCATTGATTCTGCTAGGTGTTCACCTTTCATAATGCATTTACTGCTGTTATGGTAGTTCAGCCCATGAGGCTAAAATTCAGTTACTGTAGACAGGTTGGCAATTTTCAAAGCCATTTACCAGAATAAACAGCCATTTCTTCAGTTAAGCTGGGCTAACTGAAAACTACCCACACTCAGCCTAGCTAAAAGTGCATATGGGCCTCTGTAACATGTGAACTTTCAGCTGGAATGAGGGGAGATATTTCCAGGGGCATCTTTAGGACAGGGTTGGAAAACTGTGTGCATTGATTAGATTTTCAAATCCATGCATGTCGTTTTCTCACAAAAACTGCCCACAGATAAAGCAAGTGAAAAGTCTAACCATGTAGGTTTTCTCTGAAAATTAGGGATAAGGTCTGTGGAATAAGTATTCTATTTGAAAATTGTGCCCCCCCCATAAGTTCTGGAATACCTGACATCTATTTTCCCTCTCTTTCAACTTCAGTTCACAGGTTTTCCCAACATTCCAAGCCAGTTCAGCAGTCCCAATGAAAATGTACTATCTTCTGAAACTGAGGGCACCCTTGTCAGCAAAAAGGATCTAAACCTTTTTATACCCAGGGTATAAAACTTCAGAAGCAAGCAGGTATTTTACAGTAGAACCTTCTGCCATGGGCTCTATCCCTTAATTGTAGTTTATAATTACAACTATCTGTTGATTGATATCAGCACATAATATTGCAACTTTCTTCACTCACTCTTGATCATTTTTCAGTTGTGTACACTTAATATCCATTGTCAGGCATATTTTCCTCTCGTTCTATAACAGATTGCCTAAATCTAAGCATAGAGTACTGTCATTTATGTGTGTAAATGCACATGAATTCACGGAAATGGCATGCATGCCTAACTGCTATTCTGTGATTGTGTGCTAAAATGGCTTACTGTCAGATTCTATATAGCACGTCTAGAGATCTGTGCCGAAATCTAGGTGTATTCTATAACAATGTGCAGAACTTAATTGGCTCAACAAGCCAATCCGTGTTTTTAACAGTTCTTCACAAGCAATAATGAGCACTAATTGGCAATAATTAGAATTTTCACTAAGCATATTCTGTAATGAACTGCACCTAAATTCTAACGTTCGCAGTTCAAAAGGGGCATGGCTATGGGCATTCCAAAATTTACACATATAGTTATAGAATATGGCCCAGTGTGTGTAAATCTATGTACTGGGATTTATGCCACATTTTCATTGGTGTAAATGGCGCTGGGATATCAACTAAGTTTATATTATATAGCATGCCTAAATCTAGGCGCCACTTATAGAATACTAGTAAAAGAAGCCTGTTTCAGAGCAAATGCAACGGGAGCTAGCAAGGTTTTCGTCGCCAACACCCCTCCATCCCTGGGCAACCCCTTCGTTGTTCTGGCATTGCTCCGCCCCCAACGTCATGATGTTTGACGCGAGGGCGGGGCCCGGAGCAATTTCCCACCCCCCCGCCTCCCTCCCTGCCAACCCCTTCGTTGTTCTGCCATTGCTCTGCCCTCAAGGGCGGGGCCCGGAGCGATTTCCCACCCCCCGCCTCCCTGCCTGCCAACCCCTTTGTTGTTCTGCCATTGCTCCGCCCTCGAGGGCGGGGCCCGGAGCAATTTCCCACCCCCCCCGCCTCCCTGCCTCCCTCCCTGCCAACCCCTTCATTGTTCTGCCATTGCTCCGCCCCCGAGGGCGGGGCCCGGAGCGAGTTTGGTGGCTTCACCACCACGAACCTTCGAACCTTTTTGAAGGAAGTCAGAGCTTGGCTTCACTGACGTCAGTGTCCTCAGAACGTTGAGGGCGAGTTTTATTATAGTAGATGCTTAGGCAGAAATGTTTACTGCTCAGATTTCTTTTAGCCACCTTATATACAATCTGGCCCTTAGTGTGTAATTGCTAGGGGGCATTCATAGGGGAGGGACATAGGTGGGGCTGATATTCATCTGTTTAATTTATAGACTACTGTAAATTATGCATGTTCATGTTGCACTAAAGTGCTAAAAATTTGTGCAAGCCATAGACCTGGCATGCATGTTAGCACCTAAATGTAGGCATTTTGCTAAAGACTTAAGCTAGTATTCTATAAAAGTAATTCCACGTGTAACTGCTGTTACAGAATAGGTTCAGAGCCTTAACAAAATGGGCACCTAAATAGAACTGCCTGATTCTGCTTTGTGGTTTTTGGAAAGCTAAGATTAGGGCCTATCCTAGTTTCAGTATCACAAAAAAAGCAGTGGCCATAATACTCTACTGTACACACATTATCCCCTGGATTCTATATAGCGGGCCTAGCGTTCCACACTGAAATCCAAGCATATTCTGTAACAACGTGTGTAACTTAATTGGCTTAACAACCAATCAGCATTGTTAACAGCACTTAACAAGCAATAATGAGCACTAATTGGCAATAATTAGAATTTATGCACATAACTTGCTAAGCATATTCTGTAATGCACTGCGTCTAAATTCTAGTAAACGCAGGCAAAAAGGGGCATGGTTATGGGCATTTCATGGGCATTCCAAAAGTTACATGCATTGTGATAGAATATGGCCCAATGCACCTAAATCTACGTGCTGGGATTTACAGCATTGGTATAAATGGAGGCACGTGGTTTTAGGCATTAGGATATCAATTAAGCATATTCTATATACTGCTCAAATATGGGCGCCCCTTATAGAATACACTTAGGCAGAAATGTTTTCTGCATGGATTTTCTAGGTGGCATATATAGAATTTCTCTCTACTGGGGCAATTCTAGAAGTGGGCACCTCTCCTTGTAGGTGCCCCAGTGCTGCATGGTGACAGCTTATTCTTCACTGAAGACCATCTTGTTCAAAAAAGGCATACCCTACCGACCCAACTCTGAATCCAGCAACACAACGAAACCTAAGCCCGTAACGAACACTATATAACTCTTCTCTACGATTCTCCTAACGTGTCTGTAACACATGAACATCTTTGATAATAACATCACTTTATATTTGTTTTTCATTGAAGGCGACTAACGCCTCACGGTACTATGTGAGCCACATTGAGCCTGCAAATAGGTGGGAAAATGTGGGGTACAAATGTAACAAATAAATAAATAAATAAATAAATAAATAAATAATGGCATCTGGGACACTCAGATTCCATGATAGAATACTGCCATAACCTGGCATCGATGTGCCTTACATTTGATGTGGTGTAAATGGGTTAAAGCATTCTATAAATTCTGTATATAACCAGAAAGCATGCCCATGCTCCACCCATGTCTAGACCCCTTGCATTTGATGCAGTGCCACTTAAGGTGCCTGGGCATGTCAGTGATAATTTTTGTGCATTTGGGTACACAAAAGGGTGCACACTTCTGAGCACCTTGTTATCAAATTGTCCTTTATTTGGCATTCTGCTGTTTCTTCATATGGCATCAATATTTCACCAACTCACGGTTTAATTTAATAAGAAAAGCAAACTAATATGTAAGACATCACATCTTAGAGTCTGCTGTATGTAAAAAGGAATACTATAAATATTGTCGATGTTAATATAAATATTTCATGTCTGTTTTACAAAAGTAACTTTAAGATAGTCATAAACAGCAGTTCTGTAAAGAATGTATATACAGCTATGTACTGATTATGTGGGCATGTCATCATACATGTGTATGTGTGCACATTTATGCATATATGTCAAAATTCCATCTAGCGTTGTTCTATACTTAGCCACATATCTTACACAGAGCATATTTTGCAGGTAAGTGTACAGATGGGCGGCGTCTTGGCAGAGCATGAGTGGGACTTTCACACTGTTACACTAGTAATCTATAAAGGAAAGTAGGTACCTATGTTCTTGTATAGAATATGCATCAATCAGACACCACCAGGGCACCTATATACAGATGTATGGATGTAGACTTACTCCCTAAAGTTTCACATTTTGATTTCAAGCAAAGTTTGAAAGTACGTAATTGGGCAAAGGCAAATTTAATTAGGGTAATTAAGTTCCATATTTCATTCTATAGTGCTGTATGTATATGTTTATTTGTTTGTTAATAAGAGTTATACATGAAGAACTAGATTCTATAAATGGTGCCAAAAAATCGGAGCTGAAAATTTTAAATGCTAAATGCTATTCTAGAAAGAATCCATAACCTCTATAGAATAGTTGCTAAGTGCATAAACAATGCCTAACTTTAGCCTCCTGCAATTTCACCTTCTGCTGAAAGCAGGTGTAAATGCTGGTACCCAGTGGCGTAGGAAGGGGGGCGGTGGGGCGGTCCACCCCGGGTGCACGCTGCTGGGGGGGTGTCCACTCTGCATGTTCACTGCTCTCTCTGCCCCCGAACAGGTTACTTCCTGTTCCGGGGCAGAGAGAGCAAGGAACCAGCGGAGCCGAAGGAGCTCCCAGCGACTGCACTCGGGGCGGAGCGGTCCTCCCGCTCGCCCCCCTTGGTAAGACTGCACTCCGGGGGGGGGGGGGGGGGGGTTGGAGTGGCGAACCGCCCCGGGTGTCAGCTGCCCTCACTACGCTTCTGTTGGTACCTAAGTTAGGCACCAATCCAGTCTGTTCTGTAACAATGCGTGCAAATTCTGGGAATGCCCCCCCCAAAACACCTCTGTCAACACTCCCTTGAAATTACGTGCTATAGGAGTTCCATGCACAGTGTTATAGAATATGATATGCACCTAATTAAGGCCAATTAATACCACCAATTAGTGGCACTGATTGGCTCATTAATCAAATGTGTTTGCACACACAAATTGGCAATGCGCACTGATTTGCACACACAACTTTAGTTGCCATATATAGAATCTGGGGGGCAATGCACACAGTTAGTAAATGAATCCCTAACACTGGTACTGTTAGATAATGACCCTCTAATTCCTAAGGGGTCATTTTATGCAATGGGCCTTATGGCAAATAATGCATGTTAACAGTGTTAGCATACATTAACTGTTAGTAAATGACTCCCAGAATGTTTGATTCTCAAACTGCTCCAGACAAGAGGACAATTTGCAAAGCCAGGGCAAAGGGCAAATAATGATTTACCTAAATGGCTTAAAATTGCCCATCTCAGAATAGTTAAACTTTCATGTTTATTCATGTTAGAAAGGGGTATATTAAATCGGGGGGGGGGGGGGGGATGTGTTTAAGTGTGATGCAGAATTGAATTTTCAAATCTGTGCATGAACTCGATTCTCTTTCCTCTACCTACAGCAAATGAAGGTGCAAAGTCCTTGGGGAGGTCTGAGACCATATATTAGCAAAAGCAAAATTTCAGAAGAAAGGCTATACATTTATTTTTCTTTGAAAATTGTCTATCAAAGGTGCAGGTACAAAATTGCTCATAGACTGTTCATCTAGGTGGGCTATTGAAAATCTCCACTAAAAACATAGGAATTTTCAGCACATACACATACTTTCCAAACCCGCCCTAAATACACACATTGACCAACAAAGACACAAGTCACTGTAATGCTTTTCAGTTACAAATAAATTGCAAAGTAGTTTCTCTGTCATAAAACATGGCTGGGTGTGGCATACAATATCATAATCCATGCCCCTGGGAAAGACTGACCAAGCCTGGGTGCAACTGTGCTTTCTGCCTTGGTCAGGAGCTAATGTGGCCACTATAAACTCTGCTGTGCATGATCACATTTTCTCAATTCAGACATGTTTTTCAAATTAGTGGTTAAAATAGCACTATTCCCTGCTTGAAGGTTGCACTCATACATTTCCTCAAATGGGATTTATCTTCACTGTTATAGTACATTTAATATTTATACCAACAACTAGAGTTACAGTTGAATTCATAGCTGTTTTAGTGCACAGAAATGATTTTACAACTGTAATCTGATGGATTGTTCAGAAAAAGAAGTATTTGAGATAGGGCCTTTGGTAACAGGTGGTTCTGAGAACAGTAGTTTAATTGTTACGAACAGAACACATTTAAAAGTAACATTTACCTTTAGGATCAGTTCGGTATGACGTGTGTCCAGCATGTTGGCTCTCCTGAAGGAGGTGATGATGACCCTACCGTACCTCCCAGGGGTCTGCAGGTCAGAATAAAGCCGGTGTTTGGAGCGGTTCACTGGGAATAGACTATCCACCAGATTTCTTTCGATCTTGGCCAGGCTGTGTTTTGGGGCCAGCAGGTATTCTACATTATCCTCAATTCCGTACCTGCTAAAACTAGCCCCCAGCAAAATGGAGATGAGGACGGGGGCGGAGGCGAAGAAGACAGGGTGGCTGGCGATGAAATAGCCGAGTCTGGAGAAAGACGTCCTCAGCCCCCTGTGCAAAACCTGCCGCAACATCCTAGTGCAGAGGGAGCTCAGGAAGGGGAGATGGACACTGTGGGATCTGAAGCTCTCCCAGAGCCTGGGCAAAACCATTGGGGAGTCCAAGCCTGCCGGAGTCTCCCTGGCTAAAAACACATGGAGCAGATACCGAAAGAGCAAAAGCCAGTGGGCAAGACCCCCTCGGCAAAACGCGCTAATGGGGGTTTAACGCGCTCTTCTTTTTAACCAGGTTGCTCAAGTGGTAGTGTCCAAGTAATTCAACATCTAACTTTCAAAGCTAAACAATAAACAGAACAACACAAGAATGGAGTGAAGCAATTGAACCTGGAAAACTAAAAAGCAACCCCCTCCCTCAAAAAAATGTTGGAAAAGAAAAGTAGAGTTTGAACGGTTGGATTGGTGTTGATTTTAGAGAACCTGCCAGATCTAGCAGTAGAGAAGACAGCTGCTTCCAAGTTTATTCAGCAATAGTGGTAAGGAGAGAGAAGCATGTTAGCAAAGACAAGGAGAGGTCCATGGAGTAGAAATACGGGTTGCGTATATGTTTTGTAGATGAAATCCCTTAGCAATGGCTCGTTTAAGGCTGAACTGATAGGATAAAGCAGCATGATGGTGAAAGTAAGTCTTCTAAAAAAAACCCATATGGCAAAAGTTAAGAGTTTAGGGTCAGATCATGCTCTCTCCTTGTCTCGTACAGTTGTTTTCAAAGTGCTCTGAAAGGTTAAGGTCCCTGATTTGTTTAGAGCTGCCGGCCCATTCCGGAGCCTCGTAGCTCCATTTTCAACTAGGGTCCTGTCTGCTGGAAGTAAGAAAAGATGAGCTGCATTTTTAAAAACCAAAATGCCGTGTTTTCAAGAGCTGTCTGTTGTATGAAAATACCTGTCAAAAGAAAGGCTTAGGGGATCCTACTGTAAAAAAAAAAAAAAAAAGCAACAGTTCCATGACTGCACTTTCCTGACCCAAGAGAGAAAAAAAATGCCCATCAGACAAGAAAAATTCCATAAGTTCTTATGGAAGAAGGTTGGAGGCAGGAGCTTGATTGATATATTCAACGCTGCTGCTGCTACAAGTTTCAGCTCTAACCTTTCTTTTAAATGCGTTTTAAAACCCCCATTCTTATTTGGTGATGTCCCAGCCACAGAGAGCAAAACGTGGCTTGCATTGTTCCAACGAGATGCACATCACATAGATACAATTTTGTGTATTTCATTTGTCTCAAGCGATTGCTTAGCTTGTCAACACATTACAGTCGAAGACAGCTAAAAAGTCGGAGGAACCAGAAACGTCTAGGCTATTCCTCTAACGCCTCTCTCTGTGTCTAGCTGCAATGGTGTTGGCAGTCTGTGAGGCACCACCAGTAAACAGATCTTCTGAAATTCTTCTTTTATTGTGCGCGATCATCCATCTTAATTCAAATCTAATGGAAATATAAGCAAGAAAAAGAGGTAAAATTAATGACCACAATCACGGGACGCAGCTTTAAGCTCCACTCCCTTGTTTGCAGACACTTAACACGTACGTCTTCCGGCCACAACAATGCAAAGCATATTCTAATTACACTTGAAAACTTACGTTTGAGAACACCTCCAGCCAAACGCTGAGCCTTTTATTCGCCTCAGAGACCGCTAAAAAAAAAACAAAACCCACCCCGAGGCATTCTTCTCTTAATTCATCATGAAAAATGTCTTCTTTTCTAGAGTCGTATCGCACATCCCCCAACCGCTCCTCCCTGGAATCAACTGCCACCAGGGCTGTCCCTCCCTCTCGATAGAAAAATAAATAAATCTGGGAAGGAATCAATCACCGAGAAATACTTTATGAGCTGGCACCCGTTTTTTACGGCGTGCCCCTGATGGTCGATCCTCGGTAGCTCTTTGCTGATTCATGATGATTGCTAAGAAAAAGCCTGAATGACTTATCTTTTATAGGGGAAATTAAAAAAAAAAAAAAGGAAGTTCCCTGGGTGGCTAGAGATGCAGTTTCGTGGTCTGTCGGAGAAGCTCCATTAGCCTCACCCTGACAACAGCAATGCTGCTAAAATGGGATGGAAGATCCCCCCTGATTGGAAGAATTAGCATTATAAACACCGAAAGGACAAAGCGACGTGGAAACCAGGCTATCTTAATTTTAATCTTAAATATAGCCTCGATCCTAGAGGCAGAGGATTGCTCACCCTTTTATCGGTTTCCCAGAGCAAAACAGTAGTAATAATAATAATAAAACGTGCCCGGAATCCGGACCGCTGTTCAGATTTTTGTTTTCCCATTAATACACCCTATGTCTGAATCCCTTCTTTCCTGAAACATGCTCTGAGCCGCTAGTAAGAACGTTAAGCTGTTTCACATTTTCTTCTTAAGGCTCTCGGGCTCTCATTCCGAAAAACTAAATAAGAGATCCCCCCCCCCCCCCCAATTCAGTTATTACAAGCAGTGATGCTTTTATATTGGCTGTACCTCTGCACCGATTACATTTCTCATAAAACAGTCGATCTAAAAATGTACTCAGCGAGTTGACTCTAAAATGCAGTCTAAGTGATCTCGATGTACTATGCTGTAACAGGTGAAAAGAAATGGAAATCAATTTACATGTTTTTATCAGGTATTTTAAGAGCCGCACAGAACGAGGAAATAGGACGGCACAACTCTCCTGCCTTCAAGGCGGTCCCTTCCTGCTAAGCCTAATTACTTTGCATTCAAGCAGGATTCAATGCAGGATAGCAGAAAACAAATATAAGCCTAGAGTCTACATCACTGCATATTAGCGTGCTTTGCTTTGTTGCCCAGACAGCTCGTTGCTACACCGCGCATGAGTGTGTAGCAGACAGATACATTTTTCAAACATAAACTTATTAGAAAGCCGAAGGCAGAAAATGTGATAGTCATTGAACCCGGAAAGGACCGAAACTGCTCATGAAGGGTCGCCCTTACGTTGCTCTGTAGGAATTAACAAGTTCTGTGGTTAGTGGTTTAAAATTGCTGTCAGCTAATATTAAACTTTATTTTCCATGCAATAACTTCATATGTTTTGCATTTCATGTAATCGATGTTTCAGCCTCCAGTATGTGTTTTGTGTAATGCAAACAGATGCTTACCACTGGAATTAATGCTCATTGCTACGGCAGAGAAGGTTCTGTGGTTTGTATTTCTTTGAGTGTGCTGTGCGGAGATTCCTGCAGAAAAATGCCAACACGCTTTCAGCACCATGAACAGTTCCACAGCGTAATTAAAAACCTTCAATGTTTAAATATGTAAAAAAAAGTCAACTAATCATTGCTTGGAAACTGTCCAAAGCAAGAGAATAGCCATCTAGTCAATCCATAAATCACAGTTAAATAGACAACGGATATTTTTTGTAAATACATCCATTTTGTCAATAAAATGCGAGCAACAGATTGCAAAATACTGGCTTTTACTGTCTTCAGAAATACAAAGGTAAAAAACCTCTGACCTTTCAGAAAGAGGGAATGGTGCCATCTGCTTGTTGTTCAGTGATATCGGTGAAATCCCTCTGGCGTACAGAGATCTGAAATTATTTCTTAACCCTTTACCTTTCCAGTATGTTGTGAATTATCAAAAGAGGACTAGTAATGCATGCACATTTGTCTTTATATTAATTCTAAGATGCATTACGACTCAGAAATGTAATGCTCATTACAGCTGAAATGTCAATACTGGTATCCAACATATTGTTTTCCTAGCAAATAAAAGATTTTAAGTTTGGGACCAATGCAAATGTATAACTATACCATTCACTTCAGCGATCTAAATTTAGTGGCACCTCCCAATTAGGAAAGAGCCAAATGTTGTGCTGTATGGTCAGATGGAAAACATTGTTTGATAAAGCAGTATGGAACAAATTGCCAGTGAAATGTTAAGCTTCCAAGTTAAAAATAGTCCATGCATTCAGCTTGAAAATGTTCTTATGCATTTAAAGTTAAAATAATGGACCCAACTGATCCTCAAGTTTTTATGTGACAGTGTTTTAAAAACACTTCAATCCTTAAAGACATGTTTGAAAGATAATTTAGGTAGTTTCTGCAATAACAAGAAAATCCAGTTATGCCCTGTTATCATGTGTACTTCTAGTCCAGGTTAGGGTTGAGGACTGTTCTCTGTCAACAGGCAAGATGAGAGAGACATTCCAACACAGATGGCTGTCTGAAAGAGAGAGAAAGATTGAGATTTGTTGAGTGTGTGCAGGGTTTTGGATGCAGCTGGTATCTCAAGAGTCTCCTCAGTCTAATTGGCTGTCAACATATTTCTGGATTTGCTCTGTATTTATTTATATATTGCATTTGTATCCCACATTTTTCCGCATAGCAGTAGGCTCAATGTGGTTTACAGGTTCCGGAGAGGAGAGTACCAACTCTGTGAATATGTACAGAGTGGAAAATAGAGTAACAGTAGGTGCAAGGAAGCTGATAAGGTTCTGGAAAAGAGAATACAACTCTGGGACGAATATATAGTAGCATATAGGGAGAAGTAATCCTAATGAGGCTGATAAGTCTCTACTCACCTTCTCCAAATCTGAGTTCAAGGCAAGTTATATTCAGGTACACAAGTTATTTTCCCACTCAAGTGATCTTACAATCTAAGCTGTACCTGAGGTGATGGAGGATGAAGTGATTTGCTCATGGTCACAGAAAGAGTCAGTGGGATAAGTGGGATCTGAACTCTGGCTTCTTTAGTGCACAGGCTGCTTCTCTGTTATTACATTTCTGCTCCACTCCACCCCTCTCTTCCAAGTATCTTTGCCACCAAATTAATTTCTGTTGTTTTTGTTTTTATTCTTTGAGTCCTGTGGACATCCTCAACAAATATATTGAAAAACTATTGGGCTGGATTTTCAGGAGCTGCACCCAATGGATAAAGAAAAGTGCTGGCATTAGTGCTTTACTTCATTAGTAAGTTCAGTTGCACCAGTCATTTAAATGGAACCACTGACTATACATACAAGTGGTAACTGTGTTGAAGATCCTATGGGATGTTAGACCTGCTTTGGCCTAACATATGCACATAAATTATATGCACAGTAGCAAAATGTTGCCATTCTACATATAACTCATATGGCAACCCCAAGCCCTGCCTCTAGGTCTATGCATAAAATTTTATACATAGAACCCATGATGGTATGGTCTACTCATAGAATCATACAAATAACCAGGGTAAATTAAAAAAAAAAAAAAGAAGATTTATGCTGTTGGCATCAGTGCCTGGGGGTAGAATACCTATATGGACACCCACTAGAAATGCTGCAACTGTTTGCATTTTAAATACAATGTCCCTAATTGTGCACTATGTCAGGATCTTTCCCAGGGAAAGGCAATTTGGAAAATACAAAATGAGTGCTCTTCATTACTTAAAATCCAACTCATCTCTGCCACCTAAGACATGTTAAAAAGTAAGAAGAGAGGCCCACTTCCCTTACAGGTCTAGAAAACTCCAGCAGAAGGAGATAGAAAAGGTGACTGCTTTGGTGAGACTTGGGCCTGGCAGCACGAGATGATGCACTGAAGTGCTTCTTTGGCTGCCTAGTGGGGTGAGGAAAGTATGCAACTGATTTTATTGACTCAAGACATCAGGAAAACCCATAGTAACACTGTTAAAGGTAAGTACAGAATTGCTGTGCTCTGCCTTCTGCTGCCTGAGTACCTGGCGAAAAGGCTCGGCCAGCTCCATAGGAAGTGCATCAACCAAACTCGACAGTTGTCATATCGAGTCCCACAAGTGCACGCTCGTGAAGAGCTGGTATGACTGAATCTTGGTGGTGAGCATAGCGGCCTGATATGTCCTCCTCCCAAAAGAATCAAGAGTTCTAACTTTCTTGCCTGGGGGCACCGAAGCATAGTCTCTAGAACTCCTGGCTCTCTTGAGGGCAGAGTCCACCACCATGGAATTGTGGGGTAACTGGGACCTCATCAATCCAGGTTCACCATGGATCTGATACTGGGATTCAGCTTTCTTTAGGACCACAGGGCCAGACAGGCCGACCAGTTTCGCATAAGGACTTCCTTCAGTACCTTATGCAGAGGAACTGTTACAGTCTCTTTAGGTGGAGAAGAATAGTCCAGGACTTCGAGCGTCTCAGCCCTGGTCTCATCCTCAACCTCCACAGGGAAGGGAATAGCCGTAGCCATTTCCCGGACAAAAGAGGAAAAAGACACACTCTCCGGTGGAGATAGTCTCCTCTCTGGCGGAGGGGAAGGATCAGAGGGAATCCCAAGGGACTCATCAGAAGAAAAGTACTTGGGATCTTCCTCTGACTCCCATGAACGCTCCTGCTCAGTGTTGGATAAAACCTGTGTCAAGGTACTTCAACACAGAACCTGCCTCAATGCCGAGGAACGATGTCCTCTATGGCGATGTCGAGAGACCGACGCCTGGTCCGACTGCGGCGAAGCTCCCTCCACCGACGTCGAAGGGGAGTCTACCTGGGTGGCAGCCGACACTGATGCCACAGGCAGCATCGCAGTCGGAGACCTCACTACAGGAGAAGGGCCAGACACCGCTGCAGCAGATGCTACAGAAGGCGCAAGCACCCCCTACACCAAAGCTGACTGATATAGCAGTCCCTCCAGAAGTTCTGGAAACAAGGCCCAGATGCGCTCGTCGAGAGCCACCATCAGAAAAGGCTGCGGCGTCGGTGGAACAGGCGGTGTCAGAATCTGTGGTTAGTGTAGTAGACTGTAAACCAAGGGACCCAGGTTCAAATCCTACTTTTACTTTTTCTTTTTTAAGTGTGAGCCCTCCAGAAACAGGTCTAAATAAGGACATCCTTTTTAGGCATGGATCTTTCTTCCCCTTCAATAATCACTGTTGGACATCCAGATTTCAAGGCCTCCCTAGTCCTGCCCAAAACAAGCCCAGCACACGCCCCCTTACTATTTGTACATACTGCAGTGTTGGACCTCCCTACGCTGCCTTTGCAAAATCAGGATTTGGATGTTCCAAGCACATAGATATCCATTTTGGCCTCTTGAGACATCCATATGCTTTGAAAATGAGCACCTTAGTACTTTATAGGTAAAATTGATTGTTTTATTCAGAATACAAACTCCAGTTACATCCAATTGTTGTATTTCATCATGGAATCCATCAGCCAATACTAAACACAAAATTCCCATAATCATTTTAGAAACTACACTCATCTTTATGACATCAGAAGTGTTTCATCAGCTGTATTAAATCTACAGCATCATTTAATCCATCACCTAATAAAATATTCCATTTATAGCAGTGAAATGTTCTACATCCATTAAATTTTGCATTATCTAGGACAACAGATAAAAGGCAATTCTATAAACCAATAATGTGCTCAGTTTATAGAATAGTAGCAATTATGTATGTGATTGGTGCCAATAATTGACAGTTATGTCAGGTAAGTGCTAGGCGCTATTCTATAAACAGAAATCCTAAATCACTTATCCCTGGATTCTATAAAGATCGCAGAAATTTGAGCACAATCTAGAGATGCGCACTCTACTTAAATAGATAACGAGCCATTAACAAGCAATAATTGGATGCTAAGAATCAATTATCAATGTTAATTGGCTCCGATTAGGAGTTGCGCACTATTCTAGAACATTGGGTACCCAGATCCCAAAAGGGGGGTACGGTGATGGGCAGGGCAGGGTGGATTGGGGCATTCCAAAAACTTGGGTGCAGTCTTATAGAATCCTGGGGATGCTTGCCTAACCTGCACACCAGGAGTTACACTTGGTTTCAGCAGGCATTCCTCATTGCCAAAATTGGATGTGGGAATTGGTGCTTCATGCTGTTCTATAAAGGGTGCTCAGAATAGCGGTAGCACTGATCTTTGAGTGCCATTTACTGAATCCAGCTCTTATGTATGTCCTCCTGATAGCTGCATACTGTGGGTGGAGCATAAAATAAAATACTGTCAGTTGCATACACTGCATGGCACAGTGTATGCGACTAAAATGACAGCGGAGATGGGACGACTTCCCTATGAAGAAGGACTAAGGAAGCTAGGACTTTTCAGCTTGGAGAAGAGACGGCTGAGGGGAGACATGATAGAGGTATATAAAATAATGAGTGGAGTGGAACAGGTGGATGTGAAGCGTCTGTTCACGCTTTCAAAAAATACTAGGACTAGGGGGCATGCGATGAAACTACAGTGTAGTAAATTTAAAACAAATCGGAGAAAAAGCTTCTTCACCCAACGCATAATTAAACTCTGGAATTCGTTGCCGGAGAACGTGGTGAAGGCGGTTAGCTTGGCAGAGTTTAAAAAGGGGTTAGACGGTTTCCTAAAGGACAAGTCCATAAACCAGTACTAAATGGACTTGGGAAAAATCCACAATTCCAGGGATAACATGTATAGAATGTTTGTACGTTTGGGAAGCTTGCCAGGTGCCCTTGACCTGGATTGGCCGCTGTCGTGGACAGGATGCTGGGCTCGATGGACCCTTGGTCTTTTCCCAGTGTTGCATTACTTATGTACTTATGTCTTCTACTTGGCTCACTTTTATTACATAGAGCAGTGATTTAACCTATTGTGATGTCATAGTGGCTCATTCCACCAATAAGAGCCAACCTCATTAGTGATGTCACAATGGCTTGATTGTATAGAATGTTTGTACGTTTGGGAAGCTTGCCAGGTGCCCTTGGCCTGGATTGGCCGCTGTCGTGGACAGGATGCTGGGCTCGATGGACCCTTGGTCTTTTCCCAGTGTGGCATTACTTATGTGCTTATTTAGACGTGCCCTCTTAGTCAGCCATTGACTTGTTATAAGTGTGTGTGCTGACCTTTTCGTGCACCAATGCAGCTTTGTGCTAGTATTCTGTAACAGCTTAGGGATGGCCCTAAGTCATTATATAATTGGCGCTAAGAGGGAATTCAGTAAATGATGCCCAAAGTTAGGTGCAGGAAGATCTGTGCTAAACTAGTATTCTGCAAAGGGTATTCTGTGCCTAACTTTAGGTGTGAGTACTTAGCCTGCTGAAACCTGGTGTAAATGCAGGCATGTAAATAATGGCAGTTGGGTGTGTAAATGACCCTATTCTTTAACATTGCACCTAGATTCTGGGAACACCCCTGACCTACCCATGCCCCTCCCATGACCACACCCCCTTTTGAGTTGCATGTTATAAAATGTAGGCACACATGTTATAGAATAGGGTGCAGGGCAGATCCATACATAACTCCAAATGAGTGCCAATTAACACCAATTACTGATTGTTAAAGGCTCATTAACTAGGTTGCACACGGATCTGGGATCCGTACCCAACCTTGGGTGATGTATGTGGAATCTAGGAGTATGTGTGCCCCTTTGTGGCACCTGAAATGGTTTGTGGTTTATTTAATCTTTCTATACCACCCATACTAACAAGCAGAGCTGAACAGTGTACAATATTAAAAATTAAAATTAAAAAGAAAATAGAAAAAAAACTACAATATATGATAGGACAGAAGAGATACAGTTAAAGAAAAAAAAAAAATAAAACTAACTAGAAGTTTCACCAGGAAAGCGGCAACACAGAGGGGAAAGCCCTCACCCATCTCATTGATCAATGCCAAAAGCCTGGCCAAAAAGCCACATCTTTAGTGCAGGTGTTTATGAGGGCAGTCTTCAAAGTATAAGAAAATCAGCCTGCATGAAATTTACCCTCACTGCATTCTGGTAAAAGTATATGTAAATTTCCATTGTGCATATGCTTCTAGCCAAGAGGTATGCTTAGGTCGAGGAGGAAAACAGCATGCCAGAAACCTGAGATTTTCAGAACAGCAACCATTTAACCTCCTCTCTTCCTCACCTGTCCGCACAAATAAGAGGAACAAAATATGTGAATGGTTTTAACCCACATTCTTCATGACAGATTTTCAAAACAAATCTGTCTGAGTAGATTATTACCTCCTTATAACATTGAATTGTTCTAGGGAGACAGACCTCCTTAGTGTGCAAGTGCATGAGATGCAGGTCACACACAAGCAGGGGGAATTGGGATGGAATGGTAGAAATAAATTTGTTGTTTCAAGTTCTTCTACAGGGAGCAGAAGTGTGACATTTAAATAACGTCTGATTTGAGCTCACATAAACAGCATTTGCATTTACAATCAGCAAAGTGACTGGTTTTTAGTGGAGGAGTGGCCTAGTGGTTAGGGTGGTGGACTTTGGTCCTAGGGAACTGAGGAACTGAGTTTGATTCCCACTTCAGGCACAGGCAGCTCCTTGTGACTCTGGGCAAGTCACTTAACCCTCCATTGCCCCATGTAAGCCGCATTGAGCCTGCCATGAGTGGGAAAGCGCGGGGTACAAATGTAACAAAAATAAAATAGATACTATTGGAGATTCTACATGGAATGTTGCTATTCCACTAGCAACATTCCATGTAGAAGGCTATGCAGGCTTCTGTTTCTGTGAGTCTGAGGTCCTCTTCTACATGGAATGTTGCTAGTGGAATAGCAACATTCCATGTAGAATCTCCAATAGTAGCAACAGTGGAGGAGTGGCCTAGTGGTTAGGGGGAATGTAGAATCTCCAATAGTAGCAACAGTGGAGGAGTGGCCTAGTGGTTAGGGTGGTGGACTTTGGTCCTGGGGAACTGAGGAACTGAGTTTGATTCCCACTTCAGGCACAGACAGCTCCTTGTGACTCTGGGCAAGTCACTTAACCCTCCATTGCCCCATGTAAGCCGCATTGAGCCTGCCATGAGTGGGAAAGCGCAGGGTACAAATATAACAAAAAAAAAAAAAAATACTGTTTGAACGTAGGCAACTCCAGTCCTCATGAGTCAAAAGAAATTCTGATCCTCAGCACCCCCAATGAGTATTCACAGGATGTGTTTGCATAAATTAATTTACATATTTTGATTGCCATAAAATCAGACCTCTTCACACTCTGCAGCTGGCCAACTCAGTTACCCCTCAACTAGATCAAGCTTTCCCTCTAATGCCTGCACGAAACTGCTCCTTTAACGTCAAATCCCAAAGTATCACTTTATCAAATAGTAAAATGCTCCTAAGGCTGTACTTACACTGTATTGAGTTTCCACTTGAGCTAATCCAAAGTTTGTATTTTTCCACAGAGGTCCTAAGGGAGCATATCTACCACTCACTTCTCCCACTTGCTGATAAAAGTCACTTTCTATGATGAGACCTCTGAGATGGTTACAAGTAGCTGCTCCAAGACTTCAAGGTCATAGCTGCTTGATTGTACTGAAGTTTTTTTTTTTTGCACTCTATTCTTGCACAGCTAAAGTGGCTAATGAAAAACAGAAAACAAGTGATGTTGTTTGGTGCATTGTCCTTGATGTTTTAAAACAGACGTTTAGGGGCCAATTCAAACTGTTTCTGTATGCATGCTGCCTGCATAAAGGGGATTTATGTGCTTTAAAAAGCTGAATATGCTAATCAGATTAAATTCAGCTTTTACTGGTATGTCAATCCCTTCTCTATGGTAGTTACACATCAGGGAACCAAAAGTTTAATTTGGTTCTTGCTATATAAGGAGATGTAACTCAAAACATTTTTCTCAAATTGGTACTGAGATTGTCTGCCAGTTCTGAATGAAAATGTCTTTAAGGGCCAGTCTAGCAGCCCAGTAGAAAGTACCATGCAATTCCATGCAGATGTTACTTGGTTCTATTCCAGTATCAGGTCCTCCACACCATGGGTGAACTGCAGCTGGGGATGCCGTAGAAGCACCATTCTCTGTGGAGAAGAAGTCATAGTCAACATTAAGGATGACTCCAGTGGCCAGATTTGGAACACATCATGTAGAGTTCCAAGAGCCTTGGTTGCTGGCCACAGAATCTCAGCTTCACTGATCAGAAAGGAATGGTGGAAAGATCTGTTGAAATAGGAGAAAATCCCTAGGTGGTTAAAAATGAAGGCTCATAGCGTCAGATTACAAGCACTGGCATGGACTAAGCTGGAAGAAGAAGGAACATGGAGTACTACACACCCAAAAAAGGATTTTCTTGGTAAGATCCATAATGAGTAATGGAAACAGCAATAGACAGAAGTAGCTGAAAGCTCAAGATATACATTAAGGTATTAGAAACAAGGGATAAACCAGCAAAAATCATGGCTAAATACATGACCATTTGTGCCTGCTCAGGAGCAGACATAAATGCTAATATATAAAACTATGCATACACGTATTTTATAAAATATGCTAGTACAGCGTGACTGTGCTTGCGTTCTACCCAAGAACATGCCTATATGCAGGTTATGTAAAAATATGCAACTTCTTGTTGCCACATGCAATCCCTTGGGTGATTTTATGAAAGTCCTTTAATCTGCTTTAAAAAAACAGCTTTTATGTACCTTCTCCTATTTAAGTTTTAAGTATGGATGTACATTTGTGATGTGCATTTGGCTCATGAATACACCTTAAAAAATTAGTTAAATCAAGCCACTTATCTGGCAGGTGTAAACAACAGTCTGGCTGATAGACTGAGAAGGATAATGCAACCTCACGAGTGGTCACTGAACATGGGAGTAGCCCGCAAGATCTTCCGAGCGTGGGGCACCCCCTCGGTGGATCTTTTTGCCACTCAGATCAATCACAAGGTCCCTCAGTTCTGTTCCAGGCCCCACGACAGACTAGCGTCAGATGCCTTTCTCCTACACTGGGGAACAGGCCTTCTTTATGCGTATCCTCCCATACCTCTAGTAGGGAAGACTTTACTGAAACTGAAGCAAGACCACAGAACCATGATTCTGATTGCGCCCTCTTGGCCCCGTCAGATTTGGTTCCCTCTTCTTCTGGAGTTCCGAAGAACTGTGGAGATGGGAGTGTTTTCCAACCCTCATAACCCAGAAAGAGGGGTTGTTTCTACATCCCAACCTCCAGTCTTTGGCTCTCATGGCCTGGATGTTGAGAACTTAGAATTCGCCTCCTTGGGTCTTTCAGAGGATGTCTCCCGAGTCTTGCTTGCTTCCAGAAAAGATTCCACGAAGAGGTGTTACTCTTTCAAATGGAGAAGGTTTGCCGTCTGGTGTGACAGCAAGGCCCTAGATCCTCTTTCTTGTCCTACATGGACCCTGCTTGAATACCTTCTACACTTGTCAGAGTCTGATCTCAAGACCAACTCCGTAAGAGTTCACCTTAGAGCGATTAGTGCTTTTCATCGCCTTGTAGAGGGTAAGCCTATCTCTGGACAGCCTATAGTAGTTTGCTTCATAAGAGGTTTGTTTTTGTCTAAGCCCCCAGTCAAACCTCCACCATGTCATGGGATCTCAACGTCGTTCTCACCCAGCTGATGAAACCTTTTGAGCCACTGAATTCCTGCCATCTGAAGTACTTGACCTGGAAGGTCGTTTTTTTGGTGGCTGTTACTTTAGCTCGTAGGGTCAGTGAGCTTCAGGCCTTGGTAATGCATGCACCTTATATCAAGTTTCATCACAACAGAGTAGTCCACCGCTCTCACCCTAAGTTCCTAACGAAGGTGGTGTCGGAGTTCCATCTGAACCAGTCAATTGTCTTGTCAACATTTCTTCCCCGTCCTCATACCCGTCCTGGCGAAAGCAGTTTGCATATCTTGGACTGCAAGAGATTATTGACCTTTTTCGTGGAGCGGACAAAGCCCTTCAGACAGTCCGCCCAGTTGTTTGTTTCTTTTGACCCCAACAGTTGGGGAGTCACCAATGGAAAACGCACAATCTCCAGTTGGCTAGCAGATTGCATTTCCTTCACTTATGCCTAGGTTGGGTTGACTCTAGAGGGCCATGTCACGGTTCATAATGTAAGAGCCATGGCTGCGTCAGTGGCTCACTTAAAGTCAGCCTCCATTGAAAAGATTTGCAAGGCTGCAATGTGGTCATCAGTTCACACATTCACATCTCACTACTGCCTTTAGCAGGATACCCAATGCGACAGTTGGTTTGGGCAGTCAGTGCTGCAGAATCTGTTCGGGGTTTAGAAACCAACTCCACCCCCCTAGACCCATTTTTGCTCTGTTCCAGGCTACACTCTCAGTTAGTTGTTTATGGTTTCAGGTCAATCTATGTTATGTCCTTGCCATTGCGAGGCCCAATTGACCAATGTTCATTGTTTTGAGTGAGCCTGGATGCTAGGGATACCCCACATGTGAGAACAAGCAGCCTGCTTGTCCTCAGAGAAAGCGAAGATACTTACCTGTAGCAGGTATTCTCCAAGGACAGCAGGCTGATTGTTCTCACAAACCTGCCCACCTCCCCTTTGGAGTTGTTGTTTGTTTGTTTATATGCTTTTTGATTAAACTGAGGGGGCATGCTCACGTGACGGGCGGGAAGTCATCCGCACATGCACGGTGCGCACCATTCGTGCGCCAAAAGGCTCTGGCAAAACGTTTTATTTTTGCTGGTGAAAAATTTGCCGTTTCCTGGGCTGATGCAGACGTCGACCCACATGTGAGAACAATCAGCCTGCTGTCCTCGGAGAATACCTGCTACAGGTAAGTATCTTCGCTTCCTAGAGCGTGCCGCCTGAGGCCCCCGCCTCAGATGACCAAATGGGAGGACCGCCACTGTCCCACTCTGTATGGCAAGCATATAAAGTGGTGCTGGTCTATGGCTGCAATGGTTGAGGGTCTCCCTCTGCAACGGCCCTGGCTCATGCTGCCATTGCTCAGGATGCTTGGACTAAGGATGCCTTAGGACCTGGGGGCTGTAGGTCCCCAACTTTGGAATCCATCTCCATGAGTACCCAAGGGAAATTAAACCTTACTTCATTCTCTGAAGGTTTAAGTTTTAATCAGGGAGCAAAAAAATAAAACAAATCAAAAGACTATAGTATGCTACATCAGAAGTAACCCTAAAGGCACCTCATAGCATGCATTTCCATGCTATTTGCATCAAGATTAGTATAGTGGGTTAATTCTGGTTTAGTACTGATTTTCTATGTGCTATGATCTTGCTACATTCACAGTAATCATAATGAACAAAAATATCAGTGCAAAACTGGAAGTAAACTGCTGCACTTAGACTAGAGCAGTTTATTGTACCTGGTCCATAGATAAAAGCTCCAGTGGTGTCAGATCTAAAATGCAATATGCCAAATATAATTCAATATGTCATTGTACAGATATTGTTAGAAGAATTGGCTCATACAATTTCTGTTATGTGTAAGAATATACTGTGAGGCTATAAATGGAGGCCAATTTTCCAACCCAAAGGATCCAGCTTGAGGTGATTGTATAACATAAAAAGTTTCTAGAAAACTAAAATATAAATTAAGAAAAATTCACAAATTAATCCAATATACTTAAACTGTAAAATAAAATAAAATGACATTAATTATGTAAAATAGTAGTAGAAAAATGAAGAAAAATAAGGCCATGATAGTAATAAAATAATAAATTGTGAAAAAAGTGGTACATCATAACTAGTAGTGCTCCAAATCATGAGAATGTAGAAGAAAGAAGAGAAAAATAAGAACATATTTTTTTTTTTTGGGGGGGGGGGGGGGGGGGGGGGGGAAACAAAATCTGACAAGAAAATATTAAGTAGTAAAAATGATAAGAAGTTGAAAAACAAAAAAAGAAAAATACTGAAAAAGAGATCTCATCCTGTCTCTCTGAACTAGAAACATAAAAGGCTCTCAAGAATGGAACAAGTACACTTCATTGATGACCTGACATGAACCATGGGTCAATTCTAAAATGTAAACAACAATAAAACATTACATTACGTAATTGGAAAACTAAATGTTGAAATAAAATGATTATAAACAAAAGAACTGAATATATTATAAGCAAAAAAACTGTACTTTGACAAAAAAACATCTTATATTGAACGCCAATGAAATGTGATACCCTTATATGAATAACCAATTCAGAAACATTGCATTACACTGAAGTTTTTTGATACTCATATGTACAAAATACTGACAAAAGTGATGTGATAAATAAAAATGATGACTGTGAATAAATTGATAAGTGAGATATCAGTTGTGAATATATGTAGTGATAAAAGTTAGAGCACAATATAAATCAAAAAAATGTACCCTTAAGTGGACATTTGTGTTTTGTAACCTTGCCTGTATCCAGATTTATATGGATCTAGTCAGTTTCTCTCTTCTAGCCAATCAATGAGTTGAATACAGACTGTTCTATATGTTTTCCTAGAAATGGGATGTTAGATACTTGCCAGTAACTTCAATTTTGTCCTGGCCAAGGTTGTTCTTCTTTAGTACCACTGTCCACTTAATGCTGTTGGTAGTTGCCCATTAGAAAGAGAGCAGTTCACGATTTTTGTGGCACCTTCTATGAGGCCCTTGCTTGCCTGCTACGCTATCTTTGATGGGCAGGGGTCGAGGGAGCAGGTAGTTGGTCGAAGGTCTCATAAAATTTTGTCAAGGCCATCTTCTGTTATTGGGTTAAAAGAGTCCCATGTGTCTGTTTCAGGAGGGGGCAAGCTTGTGCGGCCCTGATTACCTGATTGGAAACTTGGTGGAACTGCCTTTGAATTCTGGTGGAGACTTTTAATTTTGTTGGCAAAGTATACAGCAAAATCATTGCAGTTCAGTTGTGACTGGGCAGGCTGGTTCTGTTGTGGGGGTTGCAGTAGGCTGTTTACTATTGCTGAACAAGTGTTTGGTTGAATTGGCAGCTTGTTCAATGCATTTAGAGAAATATTGTTTTTTGGCTGCTGTTAAGGGTTGATGGTACTTTGTCATGTGTTTCCTACAGTTTAGTCTGTCCTCATCTAGGCAAGATTTACATTATCTCCCTTCCAGTGTCCGTCCTTCGTGCTTAAGGATCATAGGTTCTGGAGAAAACCAAAGTGAGTGTTTTTGAGTGGAGCATAAGACCTTTTTAGTGTTCCATTTTCTCTAAGGTTTTAGCTAATTGTGTATTCCAAATATCAACTTGTGGATAGTCCAAGACATCTAGGAAATTCTCAGCTTTTTCTGGTCTCTGATCTCCTTCCAAACTCTGGGAGGTGCCATTTGTTTCAGGTGGTCATGTAGAGAAAACTTAATTAGAAAATGATAGGGGTGTTATTTCAATACTGCTGTCCTGGTATTCTGGGA